>NC_091852.1:13118021-14318021 GCF_037783145.1 Equus przewalskii
GGGCTGGCCCTGTGGAAACTAATAGCATGTGGCAGGAGTGATGCTGTGTGACTTTCTAGCTAAACTCTAACAAGCCTTGCAGCTTTTTTCCTTGGCCTCTTAAAATACTCACTCTGAGCGGATAGAGGTGACAAGTTAGGAGTCTGACTACCGGGAGACTATTGCATTGTGAGGAAACCCAAGTTAACCACGTGAAGAGCCAGGTGGAGAGAGAGATGCCTGGTCAGCCTGCAGCTCTGCCAACCATCCTGGCTGAGGTGCCAGACATGGTGGGTGAAGAAACCGTCCTGCACATGCAGTAGAGTTAAGCTTGCAGATAGCTCAGCCCCAGCCCCGTCTGACTACAACCGCGTGAGAGGCCCTAATCAAGAACCTCCTAGCTGAGCTCTGTCAACCCAGAGAAATGTGAATGATAACAATCCATTGTTTTTAAGGCATTATGTTTTGGGATGGCTTGTTACAGAGCAATAGATAACTAGAATATACACCATATGCCTCCCATATCTTTCCTACACTGTCTTTTCTTCTCTATTGCTTCTGCTGCATTTTGAGTCAATCAGGCTATTGTCACCTAGCCTGGGAATCTGGACACTAGTCAGGACATTGATGCTGGGATGACGTTCCTCAGGGATTGGTGAAGGAAGATGTATTACACTCCAACATAATTAGAAGTTTCTATTTAGTCCTAGGAAACAGATATGAGGGAATGGATACTGCTCTTCCTCTGAGCTCGGGCACTGATGTTGGAGGATATTTCTGTGTCAGGAAGTTCCCAAATTGGGTGTTCAAAGAGGAGGGGAGCCTCTATTATAATTTCTATCTCAATCATGTGAGCTATTTCAATTAAAGTTTTTTCCTCCCTCAAACAGCAACTATGTAGTTGTACTTTGTTGGGAAGACGATTAAATTAGAACCTTTTCCAACATAAGAATAGTGCTCTCAAAATTGCCCAGGTTTCTCAGAAATGATGGTTCTAATAATGAGTGCTGTACTGTAGTTTCATTCTGTTCCATTAGCTTCTCTTTTCCAACTAGGCAAATAAATAACACTTTATAGTACCTAAGGAGTTTCACTCCCAGATCTTCATATGTAGATTTGTCACTATAATTCATTCTCCATCTCTGGATGGGCGGTTACAGATTGGCTTTATTGTATTGACAAGAACATGTTTGTTTCGGCAGCCTGTGCTGGTCCTTTGGCAAAGCCAGAATGTTCAAGAGTTCATAGACATAAAAATATTTTCAGCTCTTTACAGAGAAAAATCATTGGCCTATGAGTCCACATTAACCTGATCCTTCAGAGGAAAGAAACAGATAAAACACTAGGCCTTCACAAAGAACGGGCCTCATGGTGTTCGGGTGGATGGCTGGTTTGGATTTTGATTGTCTTCCTCTTTGTCCATGCGGGGAAAGCTTAGCATGTCTGAGTGTTTACTTTCTGAGTTCATCCAATGATGCTGAAATGGACTTTGACATCAGATTGAAATAGTTCAGTTTCAAACCCTTATTGTTTAATTGGTTACCTTGGGCATGTTACTTAACCTTTATAGCTCAAATTTCTCATATGTGAAATGAGGATAATAATTTTAGACCCTAAAATTTAAAGTTGTTTTGAGGATTACACAAGATACTGGCCCTAAAATGTACCCAGTGAATGCTTAACAAATGTTAGTAACCCGTCGCTTACTCAGGTGTTTTATGGGGTAGGTCGCTGTTGTATTTTGACTTACTGACCACTACTTTGTAAAGGTTGAAATGCACCTATTAAAATCTTGGTCTGCATGCTCTTTTTTTTTTTTTTTTTTTTTGAGGAAGATTAGCCCTGAGCTAACATCTGCTGCCAATTCTTCTCTTTTTGCTGAGGAAGGCTGGCCCTGAGCTGACATCTGTGCCCATCTTCCTCCACTTTATATGTGGGACTCCTACCACAGCATGCCTTGCCAAGCGGTGTCATGTCCGCACCCGGGATCTGAACCAGCAAACCCTGGGCCGCCGAAGCAGAACATGCATGCTTAACTGCTGTGCCACCGGGCCAGCCCCTGCATGCTCTTAAGCTGACTTGGGTCTCTCATGTCCGACCTGAAGAGACTGGAGTGTTCTTCCCTCATCGCATCCCCAGTCTTTCACTCATTGAATTCACCATCCAGAAGCACAACTTTGAGAACACCACTTCTCTGCTCAGAAATTTTCAGTGGGAGCTTCGAGCTGGCCTCAGTCAAGAACGAACTTCTTAGCTTCACATTCTAAAGGCCATCCCAAATTGGGCCCTGGGTCTGCTCCTCTTCTAGATTTATCATGTTCCCTCTGCTCTCACCAAATGCGGGCAGCTGCATGCTTTTTCTAATACGTAGCTGCCTTTTCCCCCCGGTCTACTCACATGGTTCACTGTTTGAAATGCTCATCACTCTAGACTTCTACCTCCCCAAAGTCTACCCACTCTTCAAGGAAGGCCTCGCTCAACAATTGTTTCCTCCACAAAGCCTTCTCTTATCTTTCCTGCTTGGAATCATCTTATTCCTCTAAGCGTCTAGAACATGCTGTTTATGCTTTAATTACACAGCAGTCATAACCTACCTTTCTTGCTAATACGCAAGCTTTATGAAAGCAGGGACCATTTCTTACCCATATTTTTATTTGCCACGGTCCTGAGCACAGTCAAATCAGTGCTTCCCAAACTATCTGTGAAGAAGGACCAACTTAAAAAAAACTGCAATCTGTTGCAGACTGGAATGTTTGCAAAATACAATAAAAATAAATTATTAGAAAAATAAAATAAAAAACACAAAATACAAGCCTAAATATCTTATTAATATAGTTAATAGACATACAATTATGCTCTCAAAGTGCTATAAATGCATCTAAATACTCAATTTCTGTCCTTTTCTCATCTCTCACTAGTAACAATTCATGGGCTGTGTGAAATAATAGAAACTATGTGTACTGGTCTTGGCCTCCTGTTCCTGGCACAGAGCTCCTAAAACCCATGTAATTTCCTAAGTGATAAGAGCACTAGGAGCATCTTTTGATCTAATATTTGGTCTTTGACCCAGGTTCCTGATACGATGCTCCTGAAACCCTTGATTTTCCTGGGTGATAGGGGTGTCTTTTGTTCTAAGGAGGCAACTCTGGGTGAGCTCCTGGATGGCTCCTGGATAGGGGCTGGTCACCAGAAAGACCAAGCCATGATGAGAAGCTTGGAATTTTCAGTCCCGTCCCCCGTTCTCCAGAGAGAGGAGAGGGGCTGCAAATGGACTTAATGATTGATTATGCCTACTCGAGGAAGCCCCGTAAAAATCCTGAAAGCTCCCCCCCAAATCGGGGAGCTTCCAGGTAGGTGGACAAACCCCACATATTGGGGTGGCAGTGCACCCCAACTCCACTAGGACAGAAGCTCCTGCTCTCGGTACCCTCCCACATCTCGCCCTGTTATCTCTCCATCTGGCTGATCGTATGTAACCTTTATCATATCCTTTATTAAACTGGTAAATGTGTTTCCCTGAGTTCTGTGAGCCGCTCTAGCAAATTAGTGGAATCTGAAGAGGGGATTGTGGGAACCTCAGATTCATAGCCAATCGGTCAGAAGCACAGGTGATAACTTGGACTTGCGATTGGCATCTGAAGGGGGAGAAGTCTTCCAGGACGGAGCCCTTAACCTGTAGATAATGTCAGAATTGAGTTAAACTGTAGGACACCCAGCTGGTGTCGCAGAGAATTGCATGGTAGGGGAAAATCTCCCCCACGTGTGACGTCAGAAGTGTTGTGAGTATGGTAGTATCGTGAGAGTAATGGAGAAATAAGAGAAAAAATGAGTTTTTCTAACTCGGACCGGCACAAGTCCGGGGGCCACACGTTGAGTAGCATGACTATACATAACTGCTATGTAAGCGCGTTCGTTAGTTAAGTAAATCCATGGCATGGAGAAATGTTTTACAACAAATTTTCTCTTTTGCTTTTCATTCTTTAAGAATATAGGGTAATTAATTATTAATAAACTATGCTAAAGTTTGCTCACGTTGGCTTGATGATTTCTGACTCTTATATTGATACATTTAAACAAACAAACTCAATTATGATTTTCTGTTGGAAAGAGAAAAGATGGAGTGGAAAAATTGCTACATGGCAGAAATTCAGAGATATTCCCTATGGAAGAAAAAATGAAAACTCACTTCCAGGCTTAGAGTTCTGCCTTAAATGATTTAACTTCAAGAAATATCTTTTGACTTGAAGAGATATACATCACACAATTTACATGGTTGGTCAGGAATTACACTGAAAGTTCATTAAATCGCCTCTAGGGAATTTAAGTGAACTCAAGTAAGTAAATTAGGTGCTGAGTTAATTAAGTTGTTAATTAGTTAATTAACTGTTATAGTTTTAAGTGATGCCATTAACAAACTGACATAAATTTCAGTTTTACTTTCCTATATTAAGAAAGTTTTCATGGAACTGTAAAAGCTTGAGGGCCTAATTCTTTCCACAGAGTTTTGAACCAAATACTAACATATTTATAATAAGATTTTTCTTATTTAGGGTTGAAGGCATTTTAAAACAATTTGTCTAATTGCTTTTTTTCCTGCTTTTATAAATCAGAGCATACTCTCTCCACATGCTTTTTCTTATATAAAATAGAATATCTAGGGGTGGGCCTGTTGGTGCAGCGGTTAAGTGCGCATGTTCTGCTTCTCCGCGGCTTGGGGTTTGCCGGTTCGGATTCCGGATGCGGACATGGCACCGCTTGGCAAAAAGCCATGCTGTGGTAGGCGTCCCACGTATAAAGTATAAAGTATAAAGTAGAGGAAGGTGGGCACGGAAGTCACCTCAGGGCCAGTCTTCCTCAAAAAAAAAACAAAAAAACCCCCCGAATATCTAGGTGAAATAAACATGAAAATCCTCACAGCATATAACCAGTTTGACGTATGCCACCACATTTCTTTTTGTTGCTGTTTTGAGGCATGATGGTTTTGGAAAGATAGATTCCAGTTATTTGCTGTAAAAGAAACCATCTCAAAACATGGGGGCTTAAAATATTAACTTGTTTAACTTACGAATCTGCAAATTTGGCAGAGCTGCAAGGGGATATCTCTTCTGATCTAAGACTGGATGATCCATTTCTAAGATGGCTCATTCATGTGGCTGGCAAGTTGGTGCTGGCTTTTGGCTGGGAATTCAGGCAAGGCTGTCTCCTGGAGCCTTGATTCCTCTCCTCCTGGGTTTCTCCACGGGGTTGCTTGGGCTTCATCACAGCATGGTGATAGGCTTCCAAGGGTAAGTTCTAAAAGGCTGTGATAGAAGCTGAAAGCCTTCTTATGACTTAACGTCAGAACTCACAGAACGTCACCTGCAGTGTTATATTGGTCAAGCAAATCACCAAAGTCAGTCCAGATTCAAGGGGAAGGGAAAGACTCCATCTCTTAGTGGGAAAAGTATCAAAAATATAATAATAAGTAGGAGTAATGCAATTCCATCAGTTAAGGAGGACTTGCAGACTCACATAATAGGCTCTGATACTGAAAAAGATCTCCATTTAAAAGTCTGCCTCAGTTAGGGCTACCCCACAGTGAGCTGAACGGTATGAGCAATACTGTGAACAGAATGCGGGAGAAGACACCGTGAATTTGGACAGAAGATCTGGATTTGAGTTAGGGTTCTGTTAGCATTATCTGAGAAAGTTATTTAATCTTTCTAAGACTCCGTTTTTTGATATTTAGAAAGAGGATAGTAACATCTGCCCTACTGATGTACATCCCAGAGCAGTTGAGAAGTTCAAATAGGTTACTGTATAAGAAAGTGTATTTTAGATGGAAAAACAAATTACATATGTATGGCTCTACATTCTTCCTGCCAGAATATACCCATTGTACCTTCTTCCTTGTACATATCTGTTGTTAATTAGTTTAGATTGCATTTTTATTTATTTGTGTGCATGAGTAACCCAGAATTCTTGAACTACTATGCTCATTGGGAATCGTGACTGCATGACCTCAGGCAATCTGCTTATACGTTGGGAGGGTGGAATTCCTACAACCAGGAATGTAGAAGAAAAAGCATTTCCCCACCATTGTAAGTTTGGACTTTGGGATGGATAGAGTTGGGGAGGTATAGGCACCTTACCTAATATTGAAATGGTACCTGTGAAAGAGTGGTGCTGGGTTGATTGGGGGTCAACTGAGTTTCTGCATCCATCAGGCTATAAATCTAGGCGCATGAGTTATGGTGCAAAAGAGTGTCAGTGGTTGTTAAGTGGTTGACATTGTTGGTGACCATGGCTATGGCCCGACAGGGGAACCCAAACTGATCTCAACTGGTCCCAGTGAGGTCTTGTCATTAGTGAACAATGCCAGGCAATTGGGCTTCTGAGGGAAGCATTAGAGATGAGGAGAGCAGGGGAAGGAATTGCTGAAACCTAGCCGAAGGGATTCTGGCTGGAGATGCTTGACAAACAGGACTTTGATGCCCCCAAAGAGAGAGCAAGACAATCCAGTGTCCTTCTCATGAATGTAAAACTAAGTGGAGCATCTGAGCGAGCCACTGGGAAAGAATGGGCTTTGTGAGCTGGGGCTTGTTCAAGAGTTAACTTAAACTTAGCAAAAGTAAGGAAGCCATAGACCTCCCTTTAAAGTCTCTCCAGGCCTTTCTTTTACATCCTAATCAGTGTTGTACATCTCATCTTTCTTACTAGATGTGAAATCCTTCAGGGCAAAGTCAGGACTTATTAAATCTTTGGTGAATTGCTCTATTTTATGGGAAACACTGTTGACTGTCTACTCAGTATCCATTTTTTCTTTTTTCTTCGGTAACAGAACTCAGAATCATTGGATCTGGCCATGTGCCTAGCTATAAAATGACATTTTTAGACTTTCTTGCAGATAAGGGTACCAAAAACAAGTATGCAAAGGTAACTAGGTGGGGCTTTCCAAGAAAGTTTTCCTGAGGAGGATGAGTTGGCTGGGGAGCACAGCCTTTGTGCCATTTCCTCCTTTCTTTTCATCCCGCCTAGAATGCTAACATGATAGTTGGAGTTGCAGCAGCCATTTTGGGACCATGAAGCAAACCTAAGGGTGGAAGTCACAAAGTAAGTTGCTGGAGCAGAAAGACAGAGCCTGCATTTTAGATGACCATGGAGCTGCCATTCTAGCCCTAGACTGCCCACCTCTGTGGGGGAAAAAGTCTCTATTATCTCAACCACTATAGTTTTTGGTTTCTGTTACTAGTAGCCAAGAGCAATTTTTTCTTCAGGACATTAAATGCAATAAAGTTATCTCAACACTATAGACATAATTAACTTATTTTAATTTATGTATATTTTAAACCTCTCCTTATTCCAGAAATGGTTAAAGCTGGATTACAAAGATTCTTAAAATATAGGATATCATAAACTAAAAATAACATCAAAAGACAAAAAAAAAAAAAAAAAAGGTGAAGACATGGAAAAGGATCCTCTGAACGTACTTTAATCTTTTGTCTCTCTTCATTTTATAATTCAAAGCCACATCCGGATCTTTAACGCCATCACATGTGAAAATTCTGGTTAGTAGGGAGTCCTGTTTAATTGAATGCCACTAGCGAGGGCTCAGGGGGTATGATGGAAACTCTCCTAGCTGGCCATCATCTGTTCAGCTCATCAGAGTAACTAATGCCCTCAGTTATCTGTAGAACATGCCAGCTCATGCCCACTGTCACTGGTTAAGTAGCATGCTATCCAATAGTCAGCTGTGTTTATCCCCAAATCTCTTTGTACCAATTATGCTTGTTACTGTAATTACATAAATTAATTAAACATTATGCGGTTTGGTAACGTATAAGGGAGAAGAAAAAAGCTGTTTCTATGAAAACTGAGTTAAATGCTTGGAAAGTCTATAAAGATGAATTTTCCATAAAGATTTTGCCTTTGGATTGGGTGTAGGGAAGCCAATTGTAACTGGGGAAAAATCTGTTAAGATATGCCTACCAGATTGTTTTGGAAGGATCTTTGAGAGTGCATTTTGAGTGTGGTATGAAAAAAATCCATGGGGAGCTCAGAAAGAGTGGACCCAACAGCAAAAAGACTTAGCCCTACACCCAAAATTGGTTAATACAAATGTGTTTAAGTGCTTTAGTTGAAAATAAAATGTTCTAGGTATACATGTTTTAAAATAATTCTCGATTGTGTCTGACATTTTAAGTTCATCATTCCATTAAGATGGATAAGAGTGCTTCGGCTGTGTGTGCAGAATTCACACTTAGTGCAGGCATGTTAAGTAAAGAAATGAAAATCCAAGAGGATTAAGTAGTGATTAAATGTACCAGGAGGCAAATAAGTGATGCTGGCATTTCTACTACTGTGTTCTCCTTTGTACTGGGGGCAGACATTACTAATCAATCAGTCCTCAACTGACTCCTTTTCAACATTGAACATCAAGCAGCCACTACCAATCAAACAGTTGGTCCATGAAATGAAATCAGTTTTCCAACCACAGTTTAGAGTAGGATAGGGAAGTAGGCAAAAGTCATGGATTGACATGTACTTGAGGATGTGCAGGTTGGAAGTATGCAGGGGATCTGGTTGGGACATCCACCACGTGTGGATTGCTAGGATCTATCTGGCCAAGCTCCCTGTCTAGGCAGTGTCCCCTTCCTCTTCACTCCCTCAGGGCTTCTTTCAGGACTGCACACCTGTTGGAGAGGATGATCTTGGCAGAGAGAGGGAATGTCCTACTGGGATGTCCCTTGGAATCACTGTGGCTGAGTCACCCCTCGGCAACTTGGTGTGATAGCTGGACCCTGGCAACAGAATGTTCAGATTTGACCCCGGTGTCACCTCTTCCTAGCTATGACTGAGGCAAGTTACTTAACCTGCTCAAGTTTCCACTTTATCAATAGCACGTTTGTGAGGATTAAATGCAAAAATGCATGGAAGGCATAAAGGACTGGCTCCCAGCACCTTCAAACCCTCCACAGCAGGGTTTTATAAACATGGATTCATGAACTCTGAAATTCTAAGCACATTTTAATGCTCAGGGTCCACAATTTTCATCAGATTCTCAAAGGATTCTGGGACTAAAACAAAAGCAAAAGAAAGAAAAACGAAACATGAAAAACTTAAGACTTTCTTGTTTACAGCTGCACTTATCAGATTTTAATGAATCACCTGACGATCTCATTAAAATGCCAATTCTAATTCAGTAAGTCTGGCTGGGGACTAAAGCTCGACAGTCCCAACCAGCTCCCAGCTGATGCTGATGCTGGTGGTCCATGGCCACACTTTGGGTAGCGAATGTCTAAAGTGTCTACCTTTAATTTTCTTCTGCAGTGCTGGGAGACACCGGAACATGGTTATTAAAAGTGTAAGCTATGGGCCAGACAGCCTGAGTTTGCTTTCTGGCTTTGACCCTTACTAATTCTATAAGCTTGCTCAAGCAGCTGAACTTCTCTCTGCCTCAGTTTCCTCACCTGTAAAATGGGGGAAATAATAGTGGCTCCTAATAGGGTTGATATGAGGATTAAATGAGTTAAAGAGTCTATACCAGGGCCCAGGGCATAGTAAGTGTTATTCTCAGCTGCTTTATCGCTGTGAGTACACTCTCTGTTGCTACTGCCAAGTTCTAGGCTCTGTCTCAGACGACCTGGTGTTCTCTCGATTGCCTCCTGCCCAAAGTAATGTCTCTGAGTCAACATCCTCAGAACATCAATGATGTCGAGCCCAAGCAAATTTGTAAAGCATAAAACATCCCTCTCTTGAGGAGATAGGTATAACAGAGAACAGTTGTTTGGCTCACTTTTTTACAAACTAATTTGATCACAGAATCCAAAACTGTTTTTTCCATCTGACTCCTAATCCACATATGTAAGACCTGGGGCCATGAAGTAATAATCGTGGTGGAGTGCTGATGAAGAGTGGCAGATAAAGCATGGTCACTCTGCAACATGAGTGCCATTGCACCAGAGAGAGTGGCAGCTGCAGGTCGCCTGGGGGAGAGAAGAAGCTTTGAATCAGTACTGTGCACCATTGGGGACCCATCCTGGAGCGAACGCCTGGAGGAGAAGCTGGGCACCAGTGAGTGCATTTCGTTACTCCTGCTTTTGCCTCTGCCATCTGCAGTCAGGGCCCCAGGTCACACATGAATGAGCACCAACCACCTAGATATGTGAAATCGGGATGAGGAAGAACGACTTTCCCGTCCAGTGTTACGCTCATGCCATAATTTTATTTCTCCTGTCAGCATATTATCTTTAGCACCTAATTCTCTTCTGAGAAAACATGTGGAAACAATGATTCTTTGCCTAACTCTGCCTTTTGGATCTAGTTTTCGTTCTTTTAAGGAAATCAAAGTTTGTGACTAAATAATGAAGCAAGAGGATATGTTTATTCATATATCTTTTTCTTTTTAAAAATGGGTCCAAGCATATTCAGATTGAAAAAACAGATTAAAGTTTAGGATTTGACTAGTACAGATATTTTTACTTTTAAAATCAACTTCATTGAGGTACAACTTACATTAAAAAATGCACTCATTTTAAGTGTGAAGTTCAGAGTTTGGACAAATGTGTGTGCCTGTGTAACCAACAGCACAATCAAGATATAGAACATTTCCATCACCCAAAAGCTTTGCTGGTGCCCATTCGAAGTTTCTCCTGCCCCAGGGAAGCACTGATTTGATTTCTATCATCATAGATGTGCCTGTGCTGGGAATGGAACCTTCATGCAAGTGGAATCTTACAAATGTACTATTTTATATTTGGCTTGTTTTGCTCGGCATGTTTTTTTTTTTTCCTGCTTTTTCTCCCCAAATACCCCCAGTACATAGTTGTATATTTTAGTTGTGGCATGTGGGACGCTGCCTCAGCGTGGCCTGATGAGTGGTGCCATGTCCACGCCCAGGATCCAAACCAATGAAACCTGGGGCCGCTCAAGCGGAGTGCGAGAACTTAATCACTATGCCATGGTGCTGGCCCCATTCTCTGCATGTGTTTGAGAGTCATTATTTTTGGTATATGTATCATGAGTATCAGTAGCAGAACCTTTTTTTATAAAAACCTTTCAATTAACTCTGTCAAAATGTCAAACATAATGCATACATTGTAAATTAATAATATATGCACTTTGAAACATGTTTTTATTTTTTTAACATAGGCCATAAGTTAGGAATAATGCTAAATGCTAAAAATATTTGCGTAGCTGTGAATATTTGTGACTGTGAGGGCTGTGTGGAGTAGTGGGAAGACTGTGGCCACGGCCCTGGCCCTGTCGCTGACTTTGTGAGTCTGAGCAAGATCCGTCACCCACTGGGGCTCAGTTTCCCCATTTGTGTTAGCCTTTGCTGCTTCCTGAGGCCCGCTCTGGGATGGTCACTGAGCTGTGGAGCCAGCAGAGGGAGCAGGAGTCAACAAATGAATTGCAGAGCTTGGCCAGCATCTCAAAGGGGCCTCTGTGGTACGTGCTGCCCTCAGCACAGTGACCGCACTGTTCCGGAGGTCAGCAAGTTCTGTGGTGGACCAATTTTTAAAGTGACTTATGACTCCAGATATGCTTTTCCCAACAGATTTCTATGATTAGGTGAGACTGTAATTTGTTTTCTGTTTCTGTTGTTTTTTAAAAAAGTATGAGAGATCTTATTGCAAATAAAAGGAGGGATAAGCAAATAAGAGATTTCTGTGTGGTCTTAGAAGCAAATAAAATAGATTCACATTCAAAATTTATTTAAATTAACCTTCAAAAATGCTATAATTTAATGTTTATTATGCTAGAGAAGAATTGTAAAAATAATTCTTTCCAAGGGAAAAAAATGCAAACAAAATTAGATTGAGTCATCAGAAATATAGTTTATAGAATTGTCAAAAAATATTTTATAACATACTATTATCTGAAAATAGTATTGAGTTTTGAAAAGCAGTCAGCTGAGTTCACTCTGAGGCCAGATCTACAGAAGCAAAGTTAAATGGACACTTCACGCCGTGAAATTCCCCTCATCTATCACCCCTATACTTTCAGCTCACAGAATTATTTCTGTTCTCTATTGATTTTGCTTCTATAAACATAAAAGACGTTGCATGAAATATCTATAGCCTTGTATTTGCTCCCCAAATTCTTCTTTTCATAATACTGAACGACCCTAAGCCAGAGAGAGGAATTAGGTTGGACGTGGCTTGCGGGGAAACGTTCTGTAGGCTTTCCAACACCACCCCCACCTCTCCCACTACAAAAAATTATTTTGAAATAACTACTTTGGTGAAAAGTTTTGCGATTTTCAAACCAACTCAGTAATATGACACACACAAATAGGAGAGTTAAGTGTGCTATAACTGGCATTTTTCAGGCAAAATTAGGCGAGTACTAAAAAACTTGGGAGGAGCAGAATGAAATGTGTGAGGGGAGTGGGAAGAAAGTGAAGAGAAGAGTGGAACTTAAGGCAGGCCTGTGTGGGCCGAGACAGCTGTGTCTGCATCTTCAGTCAGAAAACCTCGTTTTCACTTGTCAAAAAGCTACCTGGCAAACCTCTATAGAGAATGTGAATCTGATGTGGTTATTACTAGCCCATACCACAGAGAGAGAAGGAAGCATCCCAGTTATTTCTATTGGGCCAGCAAGATGCTGAACTAAAAACCTGACCAAGACAGCACAAGAAAGACAACCACAGACTAACCTCACTGCTAGCTGTGGATGCAAAATGCTCAGTATAATCCCAGCAAATGGATTCCAGCAGTTATGTTGGGAGAAAATACACGATGACCAAAGATGTTTATTCTAAATATTCAGGGATGGTTCAATATTAGGAAGTGTATAAAAGAAATCATGGTAAAATGCAGAGAAGGGTGTGATGGAAAATAGTCTGGGTTGCCTTAAGACTTTCCTGGACTTTTGGGTACTCTTACTTTCAGATTCTGGATCATATTAAGAGATAAAAAGAGAAAAATACAGATTTGATCATATCAATAGATGCTGAAGAGGGAAATAAAATTCAACATTCCTTCCTAAATAGGAAAAAGCAGAAAAGTTTTGATTATGATGAAACAATGTACATGAAACCAAATTAGAAGCATTTCTATTATGGTAGGTTTAAGAGAAGAAAGTCTGCTATCACTGTTATTATTTCAACATATTTCATAAGTTTAAGCCAATGCAATAGATAAAAGAAAAAACAGGTGATATAAATATTACAAATGAGAAAGCAGAATTATAATATTTACATATCTAGTTATTCCAAGGGATTATTTAGAAAACAAAATCTTAGTAGAAACAATAAGAAAATGCAGTAAATTGACTAGTTACAGAGTATTATATAAAATCAGTATCTTTCCTGTATGTAAATAATAAGTGATAAGAAATATAATGTAAGGGCCAGACCCAGTGGCCTAGTAGTTAAGTTCAGCATGCTCTGCTTGGCAGCCTGGGTTCAGTTCCAAGGCAGGGACCTACACCACTCATCTATCAGGGGCCATGCTATGACAGTGGCTCACATACAAAAAAAATAAAAATAGAGGAAGATTGGCAATGAATGTTAGCTCAGGGTGAATCTTCCTCAGCAAAAAAGAAAAAAAAAAAGATTAAGAACTATTGAATACATAGTGATACGCTAGGAATATGTAGGATTTATATGAAGAAAATTTACCTTGCATTTGGTAACGGATTCTTAACTTTGACACTAAAAGCACAAGCAATCAAAGAAAAAATAGGTTAACTGGACTTCATCAAAATTTAAACCTTTTGTGCATCAAAGGACACTATCAATAGAGTGAAAAGGCAACCCACAGAATGGGAGAAAATATTTGTAAGTCATATCTCTGGTAAGGATCTAGTATCCAGAAAATAAAAAATACTCTTACAACTCAACAACAAAATGACAAAAAGCCCCATTGAGAAGTAGGCAAAGGATTTGAATAGATATTTCTCCAAAGAAAATATATAAGTGGTCAACAGGCACATGAAAAGATGCTTAACATCAGTAGTTATTAGGGAAATGCAAATCAAAGCCACAATGAGGTACCACTTCACACACAGTAGGATGACTTTAATTTAAAAAAAAGGAAAACAGTGTTGGCAAGAAGGTGGAGAAATTGGACATTGTTGGTGGGAATGTAAAATGGTACAACTGCTGTGGAAAACAGTTTTGTGGTGCCTCAAAAACTTAAACACGGGGGCTGGCCCCATGGTATAGTGGTTAAGTTCGGTGCACTCCACTTCGGTGGCCCAGGGTTCGCAGGTTCGGACGGATCCTGGTTGCGGACCTATACCACTCATCAGCTGTGCTGAGGTGGCAACCCACATACAAAGTAGAGGAAGATTGGCACAGATGTTAGCTCAGAGCTAATCTTCTTCAAACAAAGAAAGAGGAAGATTGGCAGGGGATGTTAGCTCAGGGCAAATATTCCTCACACACAAAAAATAAACAAAAAAACCAAAAAAAATCCCTTAAACATAGAATTATCATATGACTCAGCAATTCCACCCCTAGATATATATGTAAAAGAATTGAAAACAGGTATCAAACAAATACGTGTACATGAATGTTCATAGCAGCATTGTTCATGATAGCCAAAAACTGGAAACAACCCAAATACTCATCAACTGATGAATGGATAAACAAAATGTGGAATGTCCATACAATGGAATATTACTAAGCCATAAAGTGCTGAATACATGCTACGACATAGATCAATCTCAAAAACACTATGCTAACAAAGGAAGCCAGACACAAAAGGTCACAGATTGTATGATGTCATTTACGTGAAATATCCAGAACAAGTAAATGCACGGAGTCAGGAAACAGGCTAGTGGTTGCCAGAGGCTAGGGATGGGGGCAATGGGAAGTGGCTGCTTAATGGGCATGGGGCTTCCTTTTGGGGTGATGAAAATGTATCAGAACTAGTCAGAGGTGGTGGTTGCACAACATTGTGAATGCACTAAATGACACTGAATTGTACTCTTTATAATGGTTAATCTTATTTTATGTGAATTTTACCTAAGTAAAAAAAGGTTATATACTGTATGATTCCATTTATATGACATTCTGGAAAAGGCAAAACTATAGGGCCAGAGAGTAGGTCAGGGGTTGCCAGGGGATGGGGTTGGGGAATGTTTGATTACAAAGCAGCGACACAAGGGAATTTTGGGATGGATGCAATATTCTGTTTCTTGATTGTGGTAGTGGGTCCATGCCTCTTTGCATTTGTCAATAGAACTGTGCATGAAAAGGAGTGAATTTTACTGTATGTAAAAACTAGTGTTAAAAATTCAAAACCAAAACCAAACCAACCAACAAAAATCCCACTGTAACACAGCCAATAAAGCCAATGATTGATGGGTAAGAAGGTGAAGTGACTGTAACACATCCAGTTTTCTCAACTGTGAGATGGAGCTAATAATACCACCTACTCCCTAGGGTTGTTAAGAGATTCTGCTTAGCACAATATCTGGCACAGAGTAAGTTCTCAATAAATGCTAACCATTATTAGTAATAGAATGTAGCCATTAAGCACACAAACTCTGGAGCAAGAATGTCTGGGTTCAAATTCCGGTTGGCCCACTTGCTAGTTGTGTGGCCTTGGGTAAGTTATGTTGCTTCTGCTCCTCTGAGTTGTGTTATTATTATTGTTTTTTTTACTGAGGAAGATTCGTCCTGAGCTAACATCTGTGCCAATCTTCCTCTATTTTATATGTGGGATGCTGCCACAGCATGGCTGACGAGTGGTGAAAGTCTGTGCCCAGGATCCAAACCCTCAAACCCCAGACCACGGAAGTGGAGTGCACCAAACTTGATCATTACATCATGGGGCCGGCCCCCTGAGTTCTGTTGTTTTTAAAATGTGGATAATGACAGTACCTGCTTCAAAGGGTTACTGTGAGAGTTAACAAGTTAATCACTGCAGAGTGCCTAGAACAAGGCCTGGCAGGAGAGGGAGAGGTGTGAAGAAATGGAGTGGGGTGGAGAAACTCCTAAAGATCCTGTGAAGTCAGAAGGGAAATGAAGGGAGCTGGGTGTGGTCTTGTGTTTGTGTGTGTGTGTAGGGGCAGTTGGGCTTGCTCTGGGTATTATCTAAATGAGTTGTACTAAAGGAGAATGGAAAAAAGGGCAAGAAAAGGGAAGTCTAAAAATTTCTCAGGTAGAACTTTCAAGAACTATTTCCACCTGTGGCTGAGACAGTGGGCACAGGGCCCAGACAGAAAGAGACCTGGATTCTCCAGAGATCAAAGGAGCCCAAAGAAAGCAGTTAGCGCGGTGTCAAAGGAAGGGTGAATTCACATTAAAGGAATGTGAAAGATTCAAGGCAAAGTTGGTGGTGAGGAAAGAGAGTGAAATGGATTCAGAGCCTCTGTTTAGTGATTTAAGCCCCCATCCAGCTGATGGAATAAGAGGGAGGTGTCTCTCTCTGTCTGCATGACCACGGTCATCGCTACTGCCACTCAAGTTGACTCCAGCCGGCTGTGTTACCAGTAGCCACATAGAAGTGAGAGGGGTCTGGTCAGCAAGGCTTCCTCACCTCAGTGACTCTGAGTTGACTCCCTTTTGCTGGTGGACTGCTCGTGTCACATGGAGCTGTGCAGTCCCTACTTGGATCTTTATCACTGGCTTCACTTCCAAGACTCTTCCAAAGAAAATGGGGAAGAGAATAATATTTAATGAAATGAGAAAATTTTTATCAGTATGTTAAGTGAAAAAGCAGAATATGAAACTCTGTATGTGGACCTTTTTTGGTTAAATATATGCATGGAAAAATGACTGGAAGGAAACACATTAAAATAGCAGATAGTTGTCTCTGTGTGGGGATTACAGATGACATAGTGTTTCTTTATGTTTTTTATTTTCTATAATAAAAGTGGTTTACTTTTGCAATTAGAAAAGAGGAAATGAATACAATTAACTTAAAAGAAAAGAGGTTCCTCTTCCACGTTCATAGTCCTACACATTGCTTAGAGCCCCTGGTGGTTTGCTCCTTGGTATCTTCAGGGCAATAAACACCTTAATTGCTGGCTATGTTCTCTCACGTCTGGGTGAAGCTCAAAGCTTCTCAACCTTCTTTCAGCTCCAAGGAAGAGGAGCTCTGTGTGGGCCAAAGGTATAATGGAGTCCTCAGGAACCCAGCACACCCGTAGTGGCTGGAGCTGAGGAGGGAGGGGGAAGACATTCAAACTTCCCTTTTTCCATGACATGCTTTGGATCACTTCCTGTCACTTCTTTTGCCTTCCTCTCTCTAAGCTACTGTAAAAAGATGAGGTTTGTATTAGTTCGCTAGGTCTGCCATGATAAAGGACCACAGATTGGGTGGCTTAAACTAAAGAAATTTATTTTCTCAAAATTCTGGAGGACAGAAGTCTGGGACCTTGGTGTCGGCAGGGTTGGTTTCTTCTGAGGCCTCTCTCCTTGGCTCGCAGAGCGCCGTCTTCTCCCTGTGTCTTCATGTGGTCTTCCTTCTGTGTGTGTCTGTGTCCTTATCTGCTCTTCTTATGAGGACACCAGTCCCGTTGGATTAGGGCCCACCCTAATGACCTCGTTTTACCTTAATTACCTCTTTAAAGGCCCTATCTCCAAATACGCTCACATTCTGAGAGACTAGGAGTAGGACTACGACATGAATTTTGCAGGGACGAAGTTCAGTCTGTAGCAGGATTGATGTCATTTCTCTCTTAGGGCCCCATACCTCTGCTCCTGGAAAGTCGAGAGAGAACCAAGGCAGGGCTTCAGAGAAAGGAAGCAAAAATCCCAGGCTGCTTAAACTTCCTGGGTTTAGCATAGCCCACCACGTTAAGAAACCAGAGGGGAATCTGAGTAATCTGAGCCAAAATCTGCATTTGTCCAGAGTGTCTCTTATGGGCACATAACCCTCTTAAATCTGTGGCTGCATTGAGGCCACTCGAGGATTTGAAATCTTGGTTATCTCATCCTTGGGCACACAACGAATATATCATTCTGTTGAACTTACCACCAAATTATTGACATTTGTACAAAAGCAAAGCAGATTTGAGAGCACAGATAAGTTAGAACGTTGTTCAATAAATGATGCGGAGTGGAGGATGGAGGGGTGGGATGGTAAAAGGGTGGTCTGCTTTGTCATATCACTTTTGGTCGGTGTTGCCATTCTCTGATAAAAACACGAAGAAGCATTCCAGGCAACTCATATGGAATTTTAAGGCAAAGGGGTTCTCTCTCTCCTCTGCCCAAGGGATAAACATCCATAGAATGCACTCTGACTTCTTCCCAGCCACAGAGATGAACCCTGAAAGTTTTGTAGTGTGGAACTTGTTTCCACCCCCTATGAAAGACAGAAGCCCAGGTCTATGAATTTTCCCTTTGCCCAGCCAGCAGATGGTGCCATTTTTCTAGCAAATTGAGCCAGAATTAGCTTGAACTGCCATTTGGCCTTCAATGAGTTACACACCATGCTCACGGCACGTTTCTATAGATGCTCATATGTAACCAGTTTCCATCCAAGAAAATTCTAGTCATCTTAACTGCAATGAAACAAACTGAAATTTTCAAGCTTCTTGGTTTAAGCAAAAACTTTTACTTTTTAAACATGGGGATAATGAGAAAAAAATCTTAATATCTTCCTCTAGATATGTATTTTAGGATTTTGTGCTTTCTTCTCCTTGTCTTGCCCGCCTCCCCCGCCCCTCCATCGTGCTTGAACATCCTAGCTGGCATCATCTTTCTTATGTTTCCTTTGGAAAGACTCTCTCATATCTTTCACTGTTATGTGTGGTGGTTCATTTACTGGATTCTATAGTAAATTGTAACTTTTGAGGAATGAGTAGTTCTGAATAACTCCTTTAATTTGGGGCGGTGTGAGGCTGAGCATTTATCTTTTTAACTATAGACACTTTTCTTCAAAAATTTTGAGGAAAAATTTCAAAAATACAAAATACTTGAAAGACCAATACAATAAGCATCATACACCATACTCACCACCTAGATTCAACAATTAACATGACATAGATTCAACAATTATTAACATATTACCATTTTTCTTAATTATAAATATGTGTGTGTTTGTGTGTGTGTGTGTGTGTGTGTGTATGTATTTGGAAGATGGTTGCAGACATTATGACTCATCAACCCTAAATATTCATCAAGCAGCTCCTAAGAATAAAGATATTCTTCTATCTCACTGTGAGGACATAATCACACCTAAGAAAATTAGCAATAATTTCCAAGAATTACCTAATATCCAGTCCACAGCCCAATTTCCTAGTTATCCCCCAGGTATCTTTTGTAGCTGCTTTTGTTCAACTGGATCCAAAGTTCAGAGATTGCATTTAGTCGTTTTGTATGTTCAGTCTCTTCTGGTGTAAGACACCTCCTCCGCTCCTTCTGCTTAAGACAACACTTTTTTTTTTTTTACCAGACCAGGCCTATTGTCATTTACAATGTCCCCACATTCTGAATTTCTCTGATTGCTTTCTCATAGGGTTGTTCTTAACCTGCTTTCCTCAGAAATCAGAGCCTGAAGGAAAGGCTTATATTCTATACATGATAATGATATTTCTACTTCAAATTTAATATTACGGATTATTTCTTACCTTCTTTGATTTTACATATATATCTCTTCTTTCTTCTATTAGCAATCTAAGTTCCTAATAACACCAACAAATTTACTTATTTGCTTTACCCTACAATATTTAAAACAATAGCACTGATATTACTACTATGAAAAAGTAAGTGAAAATTAAGATTTCTCTGTAGTTCTTTTTGTCTTTGTAACATATCTAAGGATGGACAGCGGTGTGCTAAGCTTAAAAATCACTTGAAATAATTTTGTTGTCTGTGTGGTTATGTTAAAAATGTGGTATGTGGGGCTGGCCCCGTGGCGCAGTGGTTAAGTGCGCACGTTTTGCTTTGGCGGCCTGGGGTTTGTCGGTTTGGATCCGGGTGCGGACATGGAACGGCGTGGCGGGCCATGCTGTGGTGGGTGTCCCACGTATGAGGTGGAGGAAGATGGGCACAGATGTTGGCTTGGGGCTGGTCTTCCTCAGAAAAGGGAGGATTGGTGGATGTTAGCTCAGGGCTAATCTTCCTCGGGGGGGAAAAAAAGAGAGAGAAAAAAATGTGGTATGCATTTAGGTTTGTTTCATTTTGCTTTAAATTTAGCGTTTGCTTTCTTACTCTTTCAGTTAATTTTATTTTTGAATTACAGAAAATGCTTACATGCATCAAAACCCAAAATTATATGAAAATGTATATTCAGAGAAGTCATACCGCCATTTTTATTCCTTCGGTCTGATTCCTCCTCCATTTGCTATAGATGACCATTTTTTATTAGGTTCTGGTTTATTCTTCCATGTTTCTTTCTTTCTTTCTTTTTTTTTTTTTAAGACTGATAGCTGAGCTAACAACTGTTGCCAGTCTTTTTTTTTTTTTTCCTGCTAATTCTCCTCAAATCCCTCCGGTATGTAGTTGTATATTTTTTTAGTTGTGGGTCCTTCTAGTTGTGCACGTTTATTTCTTAATAAGAGTAAACATAAATATAACTTTATGCTATGAATAACAATGAATATCTTCCTGCTTTTTCTTTGCAAAAAGTAGCATACTATATATCCCGTTCCACAATTCGCTCTTTTCACTTAATAATATATCCTGTAAGCCACACCCTATTAGTGTACAGAGGTCTTTCTCATTCTGTTTGCATGGTTGCATAGTACTCCATGGTGTGGACATGCCATAGCTGATTCATCCATTTCCTTATTGGCAGACATACGGGTTGGAGATTTTTAAAAATGTGTTTCTTACTCTCCTACCTTTATAAACAGAGTGCTATTTTTTTTCTAGATGCCTCAGGTTCCTATTTGTTTTTGTTTGTTAGTTGCTGCTAATTTGCTTTGAACTAGAAAATTAGATCACAAATGTGTAACAATTGCCTGTAAAATAGGAATGATAGACATAAGCAACGCGGCAGGGAGCTTTCCTAGAAGGGAAATTATCCTATTCAGAAACTTACATTCTAAAGGTCTTCCTTTTTATGCCTTATTTTGCTGTTTTGTTTTATTTACATTGATTTCCTAGTGAAATTACCCTCTTATACTTTTAAGCTATTTTCGGATTGTCAGAGGAAGGTAAATGTTTTCCCATATATTCATCAGTCCGGAAATTGGATTGTATGCTCTTCCACGTTGCAGTTGCAAAATCTTTCCTGTTCTGGAGACGAGTTAGATTTGGGGGAGGATGGAGAGAGTGAGAAGTAGAAATGCCAGGAGTCTGGGGAGAGCGTCAGCACATACATACAGCAATGCGCATATGTACACAGGTGAAAATATACCTGTCATTTAATACCTGTATATGCCTGTAATTCCTGAAAATACACCTGTAATACTTCATATAATTTTTCTGCTTTTCTCACTCAGTGTTATATCATAAGCAATTTTCTACGTTGTTAAGAACTCTATCAGGTATGATTTTAAAATGACCGAAAATAATGCATTGTATCGAGGAGAATATTAAAAATTTATTTGTATCAGTGGCCCTCTTTCTATCAAATAGAATCTACATAGAAATCCCTATATGGTTCAGACGAGATTCTGACAGTTTCGTTAAGCAGTTTTGGCCATTCTATTTTAGTTTCTTACGGCTCTTTCTTGTTTTCTGATTGTTTCTTTTTTTCTTATTTCATGAGCGCAATGTCTTCTCATTTCTTTGAAATTCTTAGTTTTACAATTTTCTTGTTTCCTGCCTTGTCTCTGTTTCCTCCAAGCCACATTTTCCTATTTGGTTATTTCACTCTGTCTGTTTCAGGAGGAAGACTTTCCTCACACTCCTTGGGTTTGCAGCTTGGCACTGATATTTAAGAGGGAGGCACTAAAATGCTGACCGGACTCTCGGGGCGGGTGGGTGATGCTTGTCAAGTGGTGGGTTGACTATGGGCTGATCAGGGACCAAGCAGGATCTTTGCTGTGGAGCCCCTAAATGCCTGCGTCTCAGATCTATTCTTTGGGACCACTCCCTCTTCCAGAGACCGGCCCTGGAGTCCAGTGCTTGGAAGAAGTAAGCCTGGTTGCTGGCACTCTTGGACCTGAAACTGGGGGAGGGAGCTGAGAGTCTTCCTGCTCTGTGTGCAGACTTTTGCTTAATTCCCATTTTTAAAGTGAGACATCATCATCACAGCCCTCTGCCATGCCCATGTCTTTAAATACTGAATCTCTCTGTTTCAGTGCTCCAGAGACTAAATCTCCTGTCTCTTTGGGAACAGTTAAAGGTTGTTGTCTGACTGCTCAAAGAGAAGGAGGGACCTAGAACTAACTGTTCCCCACACAGATTTTCTCAACCAGTTTTTTGTCACTTTCTTCTCCTACACTGTAGCTGAGACTGCTGATTTCTGAGCCTCTCAGGGGTTCTGCGGGGGTGAATCAGCATTTTCTCATTGGTTTCTCCTTCATAGGCACTTGGGTTTCAGCTTCCTTCAGCTCTGCCAAGTGAATTTTGACTTCTGCATCTGTTTTCCACCTCCTGACATTTTATTGATTATCATGTCCACTATTGCCCCTTCTCTAGTTCTCTCTGTCCTTTGTCTTCAGCCCTTCACTGTCATTTTAGTGCAGTTTTAGAAGCAAGCAGATGTACTGCATGTATCCAGTCCTTCGAATTTAACCAAAAGCCTCTTCCAGCAGTTTAAATCTTCACTTTTGGGAAAAATTTATTTTGTTTATGAAATATATGAAGATCCCCTAAAGCCCCACCATGGATCCAATTATATATTGTACCATAATTACCTAACCATTATCCTAGTGTTGGACATTTAGATGGTTTCCAATTTGATGTTATGGTAATGACACAGTATGAGCATATTTGTGCATGAATTATCACCCACAATTATGGCTGTTTTTCTGTATAAATTGTTTAAAATTGCATTTCTTCAAGTGGTTTTTTTCTCCCATATATGTATGAGATCTGCATTTTTTTGTGATTTGTCTATTACATATCATAATATTTATATTACATACTATTCTATTTATATACATGCTATTTGGTTATAGTTATTGTAATATTTTTCTGGTTTATTATTTGCCTTAATTTTTGTTTACTTTGGCAGGTGTAGACATTTCTCATTTTTGCACAAACACACTAGATTTTTTCTTTATGATTTCTTCCATGACTTTTAAACTTAAAAATATATTCTTTTGTAGATATTTAGTAAATATTTCTGATTGGAGATAAAGCTATGAGAATTATTAGCATAGAGTTTAGAATGAGAGTTCTTTTTGTATTAACATGAAAATGTTTATTATATAAAAATATTAAAGTAGAATCCAAATGATATATTCATGTTATATATAAAGTAGGGTTGCAACTGTGTTAAAATGCAAATAGGAAATTCTGGGAAGAAAATAAAACAAAAGATTCGTAGATGTTGTCTTTGGGAATTAAATTTTTTTAGTTTTCAGTATTATATTTTCTTAAATATGTAGACATTCCTATTTTATTACACATGAAAAATTAAATTCTTAATTTTCAAGACTAGTTTAGAAAAGAAGTATAAATCAAATAGTTTTGTGAGACCTGGTGATTATTTTCTTAGTGACAAGTTCTTTAAAAAATTTTTTTATTATTAAAAAACTGTACATAATTAACGAATACAACTTGATGAGTTTGGAAATAATTATAAGCCCGTGAAACCATCACACAACCCACGCCATAATCACGTTCTTCACATCTGAAAGTTTTTCCTGCCTTCTTATTTGTTATTATTATTATTTGTGTGTGTGTGTGATAAGAATATTTAACGTAAGATCTACCCTCAGCAAATTTTTAAGTACACAATATAGAAAAGGGGAGATATTAAAGAGCTAGCGTTCTGAGTGAGGCTGCAGCAGCTCACTGGGGGAAAAAAGTGGAGAGAGAAGATTTGAGGGGACGAGAACTGAGGTTTGGGAAATGCCCACAGCAAAGCAGGGAAGGAGAAAGTGGACTCAATGAAGAACGAGGCAGAGGTCCCTGAGAGAGCCGTGTAGTGGATGAGTACTCTGAAAAGCATAAAGCCTGATGAAAGGTTGAGTCGTTCCTGCCCAAGTCTTAGTGTTTCTTGCCAATATGCTGACCCCAAGGCCGTTTCTGCAGATGCTGCTGCCACATCTGGAGACAAGCATGTTGCGATGGAGGGAAAAAGTGTGAAGTCTTCTGTGTGATGTAAGTGCATCGCACTGGGGCTTTTAGTGTAATTCACCAGACCCGTCTTGGCACTGACAATCAGTCTTCTCAAGGGAAGCTAGTGCTACCAATTAAAAATGCTGCAGAACCTCCATCCGCAACCGTTCCTTTTCTCTCCCTGTCCAAGAAGGGTTATGAAGTAACTGAATTACAAGGCCATGGTTTCTCAAATACAAAATTTAGTTCCCCGGAGCAGTTTTGTGTACCTTCATTAGGAATTGTGAATAAGGGCTGCAGAATGGGCCACAATTGGTGGTGAACTACGATTTTCCAAACTGGATATTTTGACTTTGCTTCTTCCAATGCTCGGGTCTGTTCTTGGTATTTCCCTCTACCTCCCACCCTTTAACACCATCACTCTAACAAGAAGAACTCTAAACCTCTGTTTTGCAGTGGTTGCTCCTGGATTGCTTAAAATGGAAAAGTAATGCCTGATTTACGAGGTTGTAGGACTTCTCAAAAGGGCAGGGCAGAAGGAGGAAGGGACCACAGGATGCAAAGGTTGTGAACCGTATCTTTGTTAAAGACAATATTTGGCTTATCACTTATGGCATGGAGTTACTTATTTCACGGAAAACTATATTCATACAAAAGATTAGAGATTATTTGGTGTCTTTAGCCTTTTGGCTTAATTTTTAATAGCATCACTGCCTCGTTAGCTTTCCACTGATTTCGTTTAGATCAGTAATATTTGAATACATCCTTATAGTACAGCCCGTCACCTTGCGGGGTTCTAAGGCAGAGTATTCCCACCAGATTACCCCTGTGATGATTCCTTGGGTTTTCTAAAGATTGCTTTTTAGTGACAACTTGGTCAGATGGGTTTGCATGGCCTCAAATCAGTGCTAGTTAAAGTGACCCAGACCTAAATCTTGGCTCTTGGTTTTCCATTCTAATGAGAATTACTGTGACAAAGGAGCAGTGATTCGAATAAACAAACATTTACTGAGTACCAACTGTGTGCAAGACTTAGCAATGCTGTTTTTGCAGCTCTGTTTGTTTGAGTAGAAAGCTGTGTGTGCGCTGATGCAGGGAACAGAGGCAGGCAGGGTAGAGGAAAGCTTGGAAAGTTTTCAAGATTAATTAGCATGAAGGTGGGGCATTTGGGATATCTGGCACCAGATAGTAATCAACAGTACTAATTATACTCTCATATTAAATCAGTTGTGGTGGATGAATTGGAGTTGATCGGCCAGTATGGATAAGGATGCTGCAGCTGTTGTGAGCGCCTCCTTAAAATTTGTTTACGTGTTTCTGTAGCTCATGTATTAGTGGATTGCATTTCATTTTGCTGGATTTTTCTTAGAGAAAATGATCCTTTTTTTTTAGTTATAGTAGAAAATTGAAATACAAGAGTAAGATGTGCGAACGTAAAAGTCACCTGGAATGATACATTCTCAGTCAAGTCACTGCATAGTGCACACTTTTTATTTCAAGTTTCTTGGTGAATACATGAGGGTGCTCACAGTAGTACAAAGGACATGTGATAGATCTTGAGACACGAGTTCTAAATTGTGTCGCTTCATTATTAGCTAGGAGAAGACTCTGTAATGTGTTCTGCTCCTTAGAATTCCTATTGGAAAATTAGATGGCATTTGAGGCTGAGTAGGGCTGGCTGGTGGGATCAAGAATGGGTATTCCATTCTTTGAGCACGTGCATGCTTAAGTAACATCTTTCTGGTAGGTTCAGGTGAGTGGCATGTGAAGCCTGGTGTGACCTTTCTTAAATTTAATTGGAGTTGTTTTTTTTAGATTCATCAGGCTATAATTGGGTTAATCTTTAGGGAACTGAGAAGATAGCTGTGCCATTTTTCAGGAAATTTAATTCAACTAAATATATTGAATGCACATGATAAACATTCAATGCATTTCGTATTCAGTATTCTCAGAGAGGACGTAAAAATGAAAAAGTATATATCTTTCTCTTTTTTTTTGAAAAAAATCTATGATAAGGAATGTTTTTAGTAAGTGGCTGCACATACTCACATACGATGACTCTTCGAGGGGGAATACTCTGTCCTCTGTATTTTCTGTAAATTGGTAGTTAGATATAGATCTAGTTAGATCTAGAGGGTTGATCAGATTTGCGTTGAATTATTTTTGACAAGAATACTTCCATAGGTGGCAATGGGTGTATGTGCATTGAGTCATAGAATGCCTGGTTGTCCTTCCATTCTGTTCAGCGGTCATTGACGATATTTGCCTAAATCCTTTCATTAATTAGAGGTGGCAAAATGTTGATATTTCAATTCTATTTTTCCTTCTTCATTTACTAACTAGTATATTCCTATAAAGAGAAACTTCCCCTCATTGACTATTTGGTTACCTTGAGATATAGTTTATATAGGAAAGGCAGGATAAATGCTTAATTTAGGGGCCGAATGGGGTTGGTTTTCAAACTAAGACATTATTATTTTTGCTTCAGATAGCCAAAGTATTTTAAAAATGTAAAAATATTAAAATAAAAATTAAAAACTCTTTTATATTTATCCAGGTATTTACCTTTTCTGGTGCTCTTAATTTCTTTTTGTGTATCGTTTCTATCCACTATCATTTACCTCCAGCTTTTGGAATTTCTTACAGTGCAGGGGCTTGCAATGAATTCTCTCAGCTTTTGTTTATTCGAACATGTTTTTATTTTACCATAATTGTTGAAGGATGTTCTTGTGGGTTATAGAATTCTAGGTACATAGTTTTTTCTTTCAGTACTTTAGTGACGTCATTCCATTGTCTGTTATTTTCCGTTGTTTCTGATGAGAAGTCAGGCATCATTTTTATCATTGGTCTCCTGTGTGTAACACGTCAGTTTATTTTCATCTTTGGTTTTCAGCTGTTTGATTATGGTATGCCTAGGTGTTCTTGTTGTTGTTTTAATCTTTTTGAGGTTTGCTGATCTTGTATTTATTCAGCTTGAGGTTGACGTGTTTAATCAATTTGGAAAATTCTTCATTATTAGATCTTTAAATATTTCTTCTGTCCCCATTTTCTCTCTTCTTCTCCCCTTCTAGGACTCCAATAACATATATATTAGACTGTTTGATATTGCTCCTCAGATCTCAGATGCTCCAGTCCATTTTTTCCCATTATTTTTCCCTTTTGTGTTTCCTTTTTTATAGTTTCTTTAGATCTGTTTTCAAGTTTAAGATTCCTTACCATGCAGTGCCAATCCACTCTTAAGCCCCCTAAGTGAATTAATCATTTCTGGTATAATTTTTACTTCCAGTGTTTCCCTTTGTTTCTTTTTATAGTTTCCAGTTCTCTGCTGAAAACCTGTCATGTGCTCATGTGTGTTGTCCACAGTGTCCAATAGATGCTTTAACATCTTTATTTTGAAGTTTTTGTCTGATAATTCCTCCATGTGGGTCTGTTTTCAATGATGGTTTTCTCTCTTGACCTCCCATGAGTCACATTTTCTTGCTACTTCATGTTACTTGTAATTTTTGATTATATACCAACCATTTTCTTTAAAATAACAGTAAAGATTGAGATAAAGAAGATTTACTCCCATAAAAGAACACACCCCTTCTTCTTTCAGGCTGCTAAACAGAGAGCACTAATTTGTAATTCGTTTATCTGGAATTCTTTATAGCTTTAGTTTAATTCAATTCTCCACTGGCTTCCTATACTTTGAGGGCAGGACTAGGACTTTCTCTTCAGTAAGGATTGGGGTCTGAACTCTGGTGAGATTCCAGAATCTCTTTTTACTTTACTATCTGATAAAGTGAACTATCTGATTTTTGAACTGTGGGAGATCTCTCTCTGCTTTATAGCCTGGCTTTCAGCTTTTGAGTCTCTGGGGAGTTCTCTTTGTTTTCTAGTTCTGTTCCCAGTGTTCTGTGCCTGGAGATGACGGCCTTGCTCCTCTGCTCACAGCCTTTGAAAGGCAGTTTCATTATACTCAGGAAGGCTGGAATGCCTCAGAGGCATTTCTTCCAGCTTTTCTGCCCTATCCCCAGCTTTTGGAAACATCCTTAGTACAATTAATCTGCTAGTACAATTAAGAGAATAAATTTGCTTAAGTACGAGTGTTTTGACCATTGAAATACAGATTCCCTTCAGGACTCTGAAAGGTACACACCAAGCTAGATGAAGGTGCCAACTCTGGCAGTCATTCATCTATAAGAAGGCTGCCCTCTTCCTTTAGGGCATCTGTTTCCCACTGGGGAATTTCTCCTCCACTGTGAGTGGATAAATGGGTTCAACAGTTAGGGGTGCTGTGCTGGTGAGCTCCTGCTACATGGAAAGAAGCATCAGAAAAGGGAGGTATTGCTCTAACATGTTCTCCTCCCCATTGTTTTCATTGCTCCAGTTCATCTAACTTGCGAAGCTCATTCCAGCTTCTGAGCCTTTGCCATTGCTGTTGTCTTTGCCTGGAGTGCTGTTTCCCCAGATGGTCTAGAATGTAGGCACCATGAGAACAGAGACTGTCTGTCTGGTTTACAGCTGTATCCGTAGTGCCTAGAACAGTGCCTAGGCTGTAGGATGCACACACACAAATGATAGTTGCTGAACGAATGAGCCTTTTTCTCTGCTCCTCCAGTACAGCCAGGGGCAGGCCACTGGCCTGGGTAATTGGCAGTGGGTGACTTAAGCTTGGCCAAACAGGCCCTCTCTCCTGGGATTTTGACTCTTAAGCAAAGGTGTCAGAGTGATGAACAGCAGTAGGGGGATGCTGGAGGTCATTTACTGTGCACCCAGAAGGTGCCACAAGAGTGTATTGAGACTGGTTCTTATGTTTGGCTTGTGGAACCAGCCTCATAACTTTATAGCCCCCGATTAATATTTTATCCCTACAAACACCACCTGAATATATAGCTGAATTATTGAATGACAGGTAGTTTTCATGATTCTCTTTGCTTTTGGTCTTGTTTTTCCTCTTCCTGGCTTGTTACAGATAGATACCCAATCCCTAACCTCTGAAATTTTGGCCAGTGTTTGTTTTTACCATGCACTTTTTATTTCCTCCCTCAGAAAGAACTCTGTTTAATGTGCATGAGTTTTTTAAATAATTGGATTGTTTGTTATGTTATCATTTACAGCTGATGGTGACCCTGAATGTTTTGCAGAAATAAAGGTTAAGAAAGGCTGGTGTAGAAGCCAAGACTTGGGGTTTTTTCCAGTACTCATGTCCATTGAAAGAGATGGCAGTCAATCCTTCCAACCTCAATATTGTCTGTAGGCTGAAGAAAAACCACGATTCTAGGGTCGTCAGAGGCTAAAAACCCTGAATTGACTTTTTGGGAATGCATACCTTGAATATTAAACAGTGTTCTTAGTAATGTTCCCCCAGCCCAACAGACTTTTCCCCACTTTCGATACCTATGAAAATGTGCGGTACCAGTAAACACTAAGCATTTTGTTTAAATATTAAACTTTAAAGTGCTGCATCAATTTTTAATGTGCAAGCTAGCCTTGAAAGCCTCTGCTAGGTTGCTCTTCCCTATCAGAGAAACACTTGAGGGTCGTTAGCCAAGCTCTCAGGTTACAAGGAAAAAGGCCGACTCCACTGCAAACCCTCCTTAGAGCGTCTCCAAAAAGCCACTATGTGAGCAGAGGGCAGGCTGGCTGGGAATCACGTAAAGCCTCCGTTTCCAGAACTGCTTTAACCAGTTGTCCTCAGGAAGCTGCAACCCCAGGAACTTCTTCAGTCAATAGAACTGAGGGCTTACTTCTTACAGCAGACTTGCTGACTGGAGGAGAATCATCTAGAACATGCCAGTGCAGCAGTTTTTATTGGTGAAATTAGGGACCCTAGTGAGAATGTCTCTGGATTGAGAGTCACACCTCTGCCCCCCCAAACATGTCATCTGATGAGTTTCTGCAATATTGGAATGAGGATTGTTGTGTCTCCACTAAACTGGACTTCTATGTTAAGTGTTGCCCTAGATGAGTTCTCCCCATTCTTTATCCTTACATGGGACATGGATTTGTAAAGAACACTGCCAGAGAAAGGTCAGGACTGTGATGCCTGACTTGGAAGGTGGGTGGTAATGGGGAGGAGCGCCAATCATGAATTTTGTTTATTTCATTCATTTGTCCATTCCACTGATCGTGCACTTATTGAAGTAATTTACTGAGTGCCCCAAGACCAGAAAGCCCTTACTGTGCCTCAGGAATGCAGGCAGCTAGTGTACTGGAAACTTGGTGAGGTTTGGGGAGGGTGGTATGAGTTGAAATTGAGAGGTCAGTGCATGGTTGAGTTTGGAGGTCGTTCTGTCGTTGGCTTGTGCACCTGCTAGAACAGCCTCAGCCCTCAGCCACGCTCTGAGAGTAGGTAGGCTCACGCACCCTCGGAGCCTTAGAAAGTCCTGAAAAACATGGCTGTGGTATAGCTTTAGACCTTCCAAAGCTGTGCTTTAGTAAGACTTAGCTGCCAAGTTATTTGGGATTAAGTGTGACAAAGGAATTTGAAATTCAGAAATAATAGAAGATGGGAATTGCTTGCAAGCTGGCTATCGGAGCTTCAAGAACGAAGGATTTCATGGTGATTTGCGGCTTCAGTACAAACTGAATTACGAATAACTTAGAAAAAGAAGAAAATTCTGTGCTTTGAAAATTCTGTGCTTTGGATATTAGGCCTGAATCTTCACTAACCACCCAAAAGGACTGGATTGTGGTTGAAAGTTTATGGCTCCTCTATTATGTGCATCTGTTAGCTTCTGTCCAATAGGTAGTCACTAACCACATGCGGCTACTCAAATTAAACTTAAGTGCCATGAAAAATCACTTCCCCAGTCACATTAGCTGCATTTCGTGTGTTCAGTAGCTACATGTGGCTGGTGGCTATTGTATTGGACAGCATGGATGTAGACCATTTCTAGCATTACAGAGAGTTCTATTGGACAGCACTGTGGACAGTAATGTGAGGTTAAGAAATTGGGGCAATACAAATTTCTATGAAACACCCTCTCCCATTTCCCTCAGTGGTTATTCCAAACCGTCAGCTCACTCAAGCTTTGTACCCCACCTCCACCTCGTCATGTTCAGCAGGTGGTTGTGACTCCTACTCTATAAGGAAAGTAGACAACATTGGGTGAGGACTTTTCTATCTTTTGACCCTCCATCGCCGCCTGCTTCCTTGTATCTGCCCCTATTTCCCTATCCTTTCTTAGGGAAGAACCATCATCCTTCTTGTTTGTTGCAAATCCTTCCATCTGTGCACTAGGTGCAACTCTTTTGTCACTTCAAGGACCAGGCTTTATCAATTATCTGCTCTCTCATTTATTTATTCAGAAATTATAAATTCACAGGAAGTTTGAAAAATAATGTGAAGAGGGGGGTGTCCTGTGCACGCTTCCCTCAGTTTTCTACAATGGTAACATCTTGCATAACTGTGATACAGTATCAAAACCAGGAAATTGACGTTGGTACCATCCACAGAGCTTACTCAGATTTTAACACTTTCATATGCACTTGTGTGTGTGTTTACATATATATTTATATAGTTTATGTAACATTCAAGGATGTTAATAATACAGTATGCAAGCTTTTGAAACTGGCTCTTTTCACTCAGCATAATTCTCATGAAATCCATCCCAGTTTCTTGTATCAATAGCTTGTTGCTTTTGTTTGCTGAATAGTATTCCATGGTATGGAAATTCCAGTTTATTTAACCATTCACCCATTAAAGGATACCTGTTTTTATTTTCTTCCAGTTTTCCATGCTGTTACAAATAAAGCTACTATAAATATTCTTGGTTTTGTGTAAACATAAGTTTTCATTTCTCTGGGATAAATGCCCAAGAGTTCAATTGCTGGGTTAAATGGCAAGTCCAGGTTAGTTTTGTTAAAAAACTGCCAAGCTGTTTCCCAGAGTGGCTGTACCATTTTACATTCCCATAGCAATGTATGAGTGATCCAGTTTCTCTGCAGCTTGGCCAGCATTTGGTGCTACTATTTTTTATTTTAGCCATTCTAATGGTGTGTGGTGATATCTAATTGTGGTTTTAATTTTCATTAACACGGTTAATGATGTTGAACCTCTTTTCATGTGCTTATTTGCCATATATCCTCTTTGATGAAATATCTTGCCCATTGTCTAATTGAATTATTTATTTGTTGACTGCTAAATTTTGAGACTTCTTTATACATTCTAGATACAAGGCCTTTGCTGGATATGTGGCTGGGAAATATTTTCTTCCAGGGTAGCCTGTCTTTTCATACTCTTTACAGAGTCTTTGGTGGAGCAAAAGTTCTTAATTTTGATAAAGTCTGTCTTCTATGTATTTAATTGACGTGTTTAACATAAACTGCTCTACTGTGCTTTTTGCCTTGGTACCAAAACTGCATCATGGTACCTTGAAAACTGCATCTACCTTGAAGCATGTTTCTTTTCCTATTGTTATACCAGCTAATGATGCCAAAGTCTAGCCCGAAACAGACACCTGACGGTCATCCTGGACTCCTCTAACTCTTCAGCTTCTAACTGCTCACCCAAATCCTAACTGTTCTTCCTAATATTTCTCAAGTTCGCCCTGTATTGTTGTTTTATCCTTGGTGCCATCGTCTTAGTTCAGATTCCTACCATTCCTGGTCAGGATCATTGTGTTGAGCATCTAATTGGACTCCTGGCTTCCAGTCTTGCCTGAGATAAAGCCAATTTCCATATTGCTGCAGAACGATCTAAAATGCAGCCAAATCATGTTATTCCCCTGCTCAAAAAAGTCCTTAAATAGCTTGCCATCATCTCAGAGGAAAGTTTAAATCTTTAAGAGGATGTGCATGTTCTTTTGTGTATCCTCTTGAGCCTCATCTCTCACGGCTCCCTCACAGCAGACGTTAGCTCCAGCCATTCTGATTTACTTGCATTTTCTCAAATGCATTGTGATTTCTTGATTCTGATGCTTTGCTTGGAATGTTTTCCCATGCCTCTTTGCCTGAGGCTTCTGGGGGCATTCAAGATTCACCAGAAGGGCAACTCCTCCAAGGAGACTTCCCTGGTTACCCAGGCAGGATTACCTCCTCTTTGCTTGTATGAGGATTCAACCAAGCCAAGGACTATATCTGTATATCTGTATTTTTATTCAGAGGGTTTAACAAAGTACTTGGCACATAGCTTACAAAATTATGGAAGAAGTGAATGAATCTCAGTAATTAGAGTCCCTCAGTTTTGAAAGTAACTGTTTCTCCATCGTCACTAGACTGTGATCTCCCGAGGGCTGGAATTGTCTCTAGTGTCTATTCAGAGCACCTGCCGAGTCCCAGCTCTTAGGACATTATTGGATAAATGAATGAAGCAAATGGACCCTGCAACGTGGTACACTTTAAGTCAATCTTTTTTCCCTTTGCTTATCCCCAGAGGCTGGCACTGAGCCTAACAGTAAAAAAATATGGAAAAGAACAGAAATTATTGATGGCTTGATAGATTCATATGGCTGAGTGGGCACTTCTGGTTCAGGTATGGTCAGGTCTGCCCTGAACAGCCACAGGAAGGCAGAAGGCCACTTTTGTTGTTCATAATTTAAGAAGTACATACTGACCTTTCCACTACTGGACAGCCACTGAGTAACAAAAAGAATCTATTCTTATCTAGTTGAAGTCAGGTCCTGTTTTGAGCTATTGTTGGTACGAAAAGAGATGTTAACCTTTTGGGTAATCCTTTCTGAAACAGATGGGTTCTTTGGGGTGTTATTAAAAGACTGATCATGATAAAATCAAATTTATCTGACTAATTTTAGATTACAACTTCTCTTCTATGCATGCCAAATTCCGTGTGCAGTATGTAAAAATTAAGCAGGGCCAGCCTAAGGCAACATTTGGGAGCAGGCTTCATTTTCCTCATTTCTCCTCTTCTCCTTTAAACTCTCTCACCCCTGCCACAGAAGGGCCCCAAGCCACCTTCTTTTGCCCTGGGCTGCCAGTCTCACACCTCAGTACCCCCCCAACCGTAGCATCCTGGATTAAATAAGACCTGACATGCATTCATATGACATAGGGTGTCATCCCAGGTCCTCAATAAAGCACCTATTTGCTCATAGTGAAGGGACTGCAGAGCCTCACAGCGAGTGAGAACCAAGGAGAGGTTCCATGGCTCTTGCCCGGCACAGGTCATAGCTACTTTATCTTTCATCAAAGACAATTAACCAGAAGAGGGAAAGCCAGGCTGTTAGGGCTAATCCCGGGTCTCTTGTGGTCATCCACCTCAATGATTAGTAACTTCATTCCAATCCAGCCACTTAGTCCCACGGTCACACCTTAGACCTTGCCATTGCCGGAAACTCCTCCATCTGAAGTCTCAGTTGCAGATATCCTGTCTCTGGCCACCACCTCCTCTCCTCTCAGTTTGCTTGCTCGGGTAACCCATGAGCTTAATACTTTGACATCATTTTGACAGCCAGTCCACTGATCCCCATCGCTTTTTCCTCCTTTTATTTCCTACTTCTCCAGGTAGATTCCGTGGTTGAACGTAACCAGTCCTTTGTAAACATGGTCACCTCTCCTCCCCCTTCTCTGTCATACTCATCTGACAAATCCCCATCCTTGGGAGAACCCTGCCCTCTGTCTTCTCTGGGCTTCCATTTGAGCAGTTCAAGGCTGCGGGACAAAGCCACACAAGTGTGCGGACTGGGTTCACCGTAAGTTCAGGATCTGGAGCCTCAAATTGGTGTTAATCTTACTTTGTTTCCTTCTTCCTGGTATTATAACCTTCTTTCTCTTTAAACATCCCACAGCCCTTTTCCAGAAGCATTCTCAGCTGATACCTCACCTCAGACTCAAACTCCCTTATCTTCCACTCTCATCAAAACTGGCAAACTGACCCACACTTCCATCCCCTTGATCTCCTGCCCACGCAGTAAGGCCCAATCCCTCCACTTGTCTCTGGGTCTCTTCCACAGCAAGTTCAGTTTCTCCCATTGTCTTCCGTGTTCTAGGGAGAACTGTGTTAGCAGCATCAACCAACCAACCATAAACGTTCTCTTTCAATAAAATTATAATTGTTAACTTAGATCTAACAGAGAATTTTTTTGTATCGATTTTTTTTCAGGCAACCCATATGGACTACTTCCAGAAAGTTAATCCGCCCCTTAGAGTATAATGCCTTATTTTCTCTCTTAGCTAATCTTCACTTCTCTGCCTAACTTGAAGCATCTCCATACCCTGGGCCTGCCTTATCTAGTCCTATTTCTGCCCATGCGACATACCAGCTCCTCTGGTGAGGCAGGTCTCCCACTGTCTCTTGACACACCTTTATTGACGCCTTCCCTTCACTCGAAACACTCTCCATTTCCTGTTCAGCTATCAAGTGGCAGAGAGGAACTTCATTTGAGGTCTATCTGACCTCCAAATCCATCCTTTTTGTAAAATTATTGAAATTTAAATAATTTTTAAATATTATTTTATAATGCATTTTATTTTATATTATTAGGAGTAAACAGATTGTAAAAAGATCATAAAATGTCTTGAGTTTTTAATTTAATTAAAATGTTTTAGCTTTAGTACAGATACTTTCAAACATAAAAGTAGAAACTAATATAGTAAACTCCTATGTAACCATCACCCAACTTCAAAAATTAACATTTTTTCCATCTTATTTAATTTACCCGCCTCCTATGTTTTTTTTTAAATTCGAGACCAAATCTCACACATCATGTTTTTTCACTCTTTTGTACTTAAATATGCAGCTCTAACCATAAGGATTTTTGAAAAAAGCTGATCACTATACAGTTATCATGTCTTATAAAATTAATAATTCCTAACATCATCTAATACAGGATTTCTCAACATTGGCACTATTGAAATTTTGGGCCAGATAATTCTCTGTTTCTTGGGGGGCTGTTCTGTGCATTGCAGGAGGTTTAGGAGCATCTCTAGTCTCCACCAGTAGATGTTAGTATCACTCCTGTTGTGACAACAAAAATGTCTCCAGACTCGGGGCAAAATCTCTCCCAGTTGAGAACCACTGATCTAATACCAGTTTATATTTTAAGTTTCCTAATGGTGACTTTTGTAGGTTGGTTTATTTGAATCAGGATCCAGAAAACAGTGACCATTCTGTTTATCCTTACACTCTAAGAAAGAGAAGGCAGATGGCAGATAGGCCCAGAAGAGGATGCAAGAGGTGAGAGCCGTAATGAGGATGCTAAAATCTTGAAGGTAGAATAGAAAATTGGTGTAATCGTGATGGTGACTGGTTGGGGGACAGTATTCTGGTGGTAAAGTGGGTTGATATCTACAAAGACGTCTGTGCCAAGCACTCAGTGGCAGAGGGACTCGTCCACAGGCTAGAGCCATGACTGGTGTTTGGGCCAGAGAGTCAGGGCTGTGCTCTGGAAGATTGGCAACACCTGGCAGGAATGGGAGCCCTTATTCCAGACAACACGCTCTTGGTTTTTTTTTAAAGATTGGCCCTGAGCTAACATCTGTTGCCAATCTTTTTTTTCTTCTCTTTATTTCTTCTTCTCTCCAAAGCACCCCCTGTACACAGCTGTATGCTTCAGTTGTAGGTCCTTCTAGTTTTGCTATGTGAGATGCTGCCTCAGCGTGGCCTGATGAGTGGTGCTAGGTCTGCACCCAGGACTGAAACCGGTGAAACCCTGGGCCGCCAAAGCGGAGCACATGAACTTAACCAGTGAGCCATGGGGCCAGCCCCGACACACTGTCCTGAGATCTGAATTTGTAGTGTGTCCAACTTTTGTCTCATAGCCACCAGAAGCAGACTGAGAAAATCAGAAAATAGCCACATTTGAAAAAGAATCTGAAATTCAAAGCTGATTCCACAGTGCCAGATCATCAAATGTTCAGAGAAAATGAATGCCATGAAAGAGATCTGATGACTCACTGAACAGAAGAACTTATACCTGAGGAAATAAAAATTAGAAGGAAACTTTGAAAGGTCCATCATTAAAATGCTTAGAGTCAGGAGTAAATTCAATAGGTCAATAATCACAAAAACTGACTTGGATAGGATAAAAAAATAAAATACACTTATATGCTGTTAACAAAAGTCATGCCTCAAACAAAATAACATATAAAGGTTGAAAATAAAGGGAAAATATACTAGACAAGTTCAAGTGTTAAAAAAAACAAATGTTCTAATATTAATAGCAATGAAAATGGAATCCAAGGCCAAAAAACAACTGATTCAAATAGAAATATTTAATATTGATAACATGTACAACTCACTAATACTTGACATTCTTGAAAACTTTGTTACCAAAAGCAACAATTCATACTATAGAGAGCAAAAACTGATAAAAATACTACAATAAACAAATTCCAACTACTATGGGAGATGTCAGAAATTAACAGACTGAGTAAACAAATAAGATTTGAAGGCTTTTAGTAACATAGCTAACAAACTATGTTTAAATGTTTTATCTATTTATGTATATTTCTATATGTATGAGGTTTTGTACTGCAAAATTGAAAAGAGACATTTTTAAAAAACACAGATGAGCCATTCAAAAATATTCACCATCCATTAGACCAAAACAAGATATATCTTAACATATATTACAAGAAGTCAAATTATTCAGTCTATTTTTACTATCTATGATATAAAAAATTAGAAACGAATATGAAAAATCCCCAAGGAAAATCTATTCCCTTGGAAATAATAATATATGCCTCTTTCTCTTGTAAAATAGCAAATATTGTTTCTTTCAGAAAAATAATAAAACGGGTAAAATTTTGGCATACCTGATCAAGAAAAAAAAAATTCTTATATAAACAGCATTGGGAATAAGAAAGAAAATTTGACCAAATATTTGGAGGACATTAAAAAGATTATGTGGTTACTTCATTCAATTAATATCTATCAAAGACCTACATTAATATATGTTTATAAAATTAATTTGAACATTTAGACAAATTGTTAATTTTCTGAAAACTTAAACAAAATTGACTCAAGCTACAGAAAATCTGAACAGATGAATAAAATTGAAGAGATTGAAAATATAGTCAAAGATCTAATTCTTAAAAGTTTCACCAGACTCAGAAGTTTTAAGGGTTATATGGATCCAATTTTTATGGAATAGACAATTGCTATGTTATATAAACTGCTCCAGAGAATCTGAAAGCTGGAACACAATCCTAACTCGTTCTGTGAAGCTTATGTGACCCTCACACTAAAATTTAACAAGGATTGTGCACACAGAAAAGAAACCACAGGCAAAACTCACTAATGAACCTGCCGTGGAGGGTTCTTATACAAAAACTGATAAAATAAATCATCCATGCATTAAAAAATAATGCATTGTGACCAGAGAGAGATAAAAGTAGAAACACAAGGAAGTTTCAAGATTAGGTAAACTATGAATTCAATTCACTAGTTAATAGTTCAAAGAAGAAAAATTGCATATTATCTCAGTAGATGATGAAAAAAATATTTGGCAAAATTCAACACTAATTCATGTTAAAAACTCGAAATGAAAGGAAACTTTTCAAACTTTGGAAAGGGTGTCTCTTAGAAAGCCACAGCAAAAGTCAGACACGATGATGAAGCATTGAAAGCATGCTCTTTACCTCTCAAAACAACATAAGGATGCTAATCACCACTACTGGTACTGGAGGTTTCCTCTAATGCAATAACACAAAAATAAATCCAGTACGTAAATATTTGAAAAGAAGAGGTAAAAAAATTACTCTTGCATTTGCAGACAACATGATTATCTTCCTACAAGATCCAAGACAGTAAATTGACACACTGATAAAACTCTACTCTGCTAGAAAAATTGGATAAAAGATTAAAAGGCAGAAAGTAATAGATTGTCCATATATGACCATAGCCAATTAGACCAGTCCGTTCCCAATAGAAGCAAAAAATATGACGTGGCTAAGAATAAACCTGAAAGTATTTGTGCAATACTGTCTGAAAGCAACAACACCAACAAAACTATAAAATATTTTTGGAAGATATAAAGGAAAACTTAAATGATGAGAAATACCGTATTCCTGAATTGGAAAATTCACTAGTTTGAAAATGCTAGTTCTGCCCAAATATATTTATACATTCAATGTATCCCAGTCAAATGCTACCAAGTTGAGTGTAACAATCATCTGGTTGTATTTTAAAGATTTTTTTAAAAGATTTTATTTTTCCTTTTTCTCCCAAAGCCCCCGGTACATAGCTGTGTATTTTTAGTTGTGGGTCCTTCTAATTGTGGCATGTGGGATGCTGCCTCAGCATGGCTTGATGAGCGGTGCTACGTTCGCGCCCAGGATTTGAACTGGCGAAACCCCGGGCTGCCAAAGCAGAGCGCTCGAACCCAACCACTCGGCCACGGGGTCAGCCCCTCATCTGGTTGTATTTTAGAAGGTGGACTAAAGATATTTTCCTACTTCTGTTCTTGGAAATTCTCCAAAAGCAAAATAACCACAAAAGCCAAAAAACCAGAGAAACAAAACCACAAACACTATCTTCAGTGAAACTGGGGACACATCTGTAACTCTGAATCACAGTATAGGAGAAACCACTAACAAATACAGGGAATATAAACTGGAATACAGGAAGATACCAAGAGGATCCCTGAGAGTGAAGAATTCAGATGAAACTGGCAAAGCACAGCTGCCCAAAGTAAATGCTACACCTGAGACAAAACCAACAAAATCAGCAATGCTAGGATGGGTACATGGGTTCCCGTGCTTTGCATGAAGACGACGGGCAGTTGGGGCTCAACAAGGAATCATATTTTCAGGTAGGCTTTTGGTCTTAGGCAAAATAGAGGAGAGCGTCTACTTGTGAACAGCCCCAAAGCTGTTGATCTCTGCTGTCTGATCAGGAAATAAAGAGAAAAGGTGAAAATAACCAATTTTAGGAATAAAAAGGGGACTATATTATACAGACATTCAAAAGATTTTTAAAAAGCACAGAGGACTTTTAGGGCAGTGAGAGTACTCTGTATGGTAGTATAATGATGGATACACATCATTATACATTTGTCTAAACCCACAGAATGTACACCACCAAAAGTGAACCCTACTGTAAACTATAGACGCTGGGTGATTATGATCCATCAGTGTAGGTTCATGGATTATAACAAATGTACCACTCTGGTGGGGGACGTTGATAGTGGGAGAGGCTGTGTGTGGGGGGGGAGGCAGGGGCATGGAGCATATGGAAAATCTTTGTACTTTCCTCTCAGTTTTGCTGAGAACCTAAAACTGCTCTAAAAAAATAAAATCTCTCTCTCTCTATAAAAGATATTATGAATAAATTCATGCTAACAAATTTGAAAATTTAGATCAAATGGAAAAATTATTAGAAAAACAGAACTTACCCAAAACTGCAATAAGAAACGTACAGTCTGTACAATTCTATATCTGTCGAAGAGATTGAGTGTTAATTAAAAGCCTTTCCACAGGTGAAACCCCTCCCCTTAAAGACAACCTCTCAAAGAAGAACAAGATGGAACATAGTCGCTGGTGAATTCTACCCCTCATTAAAAGACGAAATAACACGAAATTTAACACAAAAACTCTTTCAGAGAAAAGAAAAAAGGGAACACTTTCCAAACTGTTTTTGATACTTATACAATCTTGATCCACAAATCTGCAGAGAATATTACAAAAAAAGAAAGACAATTCATACCTTTCATGAACATAGATTCAAAAAATCCTAGACAAATGAAATCTAGTGATACTTAGAAGCACCAAATATGGTTTATTTAGAGAATGTGAGACTGGGTTAGCATTCAAAACTCAATCAGTATAACTCACCAGATTAACAGAATAAAGGGGGAAAATTATATAGCCATCGTGCTAGGTGCAGAGGGAGCATGTGATATAAATCTAACATCTATTAATAATTAAAAACAATCTTAAATAGAAGAAAACATCCTATATTTGATAAATCTAAAAAACCAAAGCAAAAACCCCCAAATAAAACAAATATCATATCTGATGTGAAATTTCATGAGATTTCCCTCTGAGACTGGTAATGAGAGAAAGATGTCTACTAAAATTATTTTTATTCAACATTGTACCAGAGGCTTTAACTGGAGAAATTAAAAAAAAATTAAAAGTATGAGAAATGAAAGGGAAAAATAGCAGTCATTATTCACAGAAGATAGGATTGTGTATGTAGAAATTTTTAAGAGCTCTACAGATAAACCATTAGATGTAATAAGTGAAATACAATAAATTAATTGCATTTCTATATATTTGAAACAAATTTAAAAGAATGATTAAAATGTATTATTTACAACATCATTAAAAACTTCAAATATCTAGCAATAAATCTAACGAAAGTTGTCTGAGACCTCTTTCCATAAATTTATAAAACACTATCAAGAGATATTAAAGAAGATCCCATAAATGAATAAGACAGATGAACAGATTTAAAAAAAAAAAATCTACCAACTACCTTAGCAGAAATAGAAAAAGATGTCAAAGAGTTAATCCTCCCCAAAGCATTTGTTTGTACCACTGCCTCTTCTGTACCAGCTCAAATTTGTGGCCATTATTGCTCCAATTGGCATAAGTAGAACAGAATCCCTGGCTTCCTTCTTGCATTATCAACTCCTGGTGTGAGTACATCTGAGTGACAGAGCCCAGGTCACCTGCCTGTGCCCTAGCTGCAAGAGAGCCTGGGAAAGTAAGTATCTAGCATTTTCACCTCCGTTAGAGGAGGTTATCTTTGCCTACCAAGACTTATAAGATGGCTAAGTCCCTAAACCTAGAAAGCGATTTAGAAACTGGGCACTGAAACCAATGATATATGTCCACTAGCAACATCCCTATTTCCACTAATAGTGATTCCTCACTTATTCGGGAGAAACTGGCAAGCACATGAGAAAAAATGGGTGTAAAAATCAAATAGGAGGAGATTAAATTATTACTATAGGCTGCTGGTATGATTTTTTCCTAGAAAATCCATGAGAAACAGCTAAAATGTTTTCACAAACAACAATAGAATTCAGCTAGCTGGCTGGCAGAAAATAAATAAGCAGATACATATTCATGTATATGTCACTATGTGACATAGTGGAGGAAAATGTGACACAATAGCAAGAAACATGAAGGATCAATATAAAATTTGAAAATGCTTCTGAAGAATTCAAAAAGAAGGCTAGAATAAACGGAAAGGCGTACCATGTTTTTGGACAAGAGATTCAACATCATGAACATGTCCATTCTCTCTAAATTAATCTACAAATGTAGCATGATCCTCCCCCCCTGCCAAAAAAATACCAAAAGGATTTTTATTGGAAATTGACAATCTGATCCTAAAGAATACATTAAAAAATAAACAAGCAAGAATAGCTAGAAAATTCCAGAAAAGAGTAACAGGAGGCATTTTTCTTATAAGGCGTTAAAACACAAAAAAAGATCAAAAGGGTAAGGTATAGTACTTGAATATGCACAGTAATTTGATATATGATAAAGACGAAATTTCACATCATTGGAAAGTGATAGATTTGCTTTTTTGACTGGAAAAGATTCCAGACTACTAATATCCAATGGTGGGGAAAAAGGTGTAGAAATATGTGGTTATCTAAACTGGCATGCTCTTTATGGAGAGCATTTTCTTAGGATCTCTTTTAGAAATAGTATATGTCTTAATCCAACAATTCCACTTTTAGATATTTAACCTAAAGAAACCCTTGCATCTGTGCACAAAGAAACCTTGGAGAATTGTTTATGATAGAGGAAGATAGATTATAATCTGAGTATCCTAATAAACAAAGTATTATATATCTATACTGTGGAATACAATGCAACAGTTAAAATAGATGATGTTAAAAATGAGAAAGAGCATATGAATTGATATGCGGCATTTCAAGGACTAATTTTAAAATTGAAAGGAGAATTGTAGAATAATATACATAGTGTGATTCCACTGATGCCGAAACAGTCTCACCTATGTACATATAACTACATATGTTGAGTAGTATTCATATCTCAAGTTTATCAGTTTACCAATGAGAAAACTGAAGCACAGAAAGAGAAATATTGGGGAGAGAGAGCTTAGAAGACCATCTGAGGAAAGAGAAATTCAGGCAGAGAAAACAACCAGTGCAAAGGCCCTGGGGTAGAAGCATACTGTGCTGATTTGAGGAACAGTAAGGAGATTAGTGTGGCTGGAGTGAGGTTGAGTGAAGGGGTTAGTAAGATATCAGAACAAAGAAGTGGTCAGATTCTGTAGGGGACCTTGGCTTTTATTTTCAAAGAAGTGGGAGCCACGGAGGGTTTTGGGCACAAAGCCTACATGATTTGGTTTCTGTTTTAAACTAATTTGCTGCCATGTTGCAAATTGATTGAAGAGGGGCAAAGGTGGAAGTAGGAAGACCAGCTGGGAGACTACTGCAATAATCCTAATGAGAGATGATGGTGGTTTGGAGCATCAGCAGTAGAAGTGTTGAGAAGAGGTCAGATTCTGGATATATTTTGAACTCAGAGTCAGCAGAAGTTTATGACAAATTGAATCGAGGAGTCAGAGAAAGAGGGAGGATTTAAGGTTTTTGGCCTGAGCAGCTAGAAGGATAGAATTGCCGTTATCTGAGATGGGGAAGGTCAGGAGTTTGGATTTTTGACATGTTCGGTTTCAGATTTCTTTGAGACATGCAGGTGGATATGTGGTGCAGGTTAGTGGATCTGAGTCTGGAGTTCAAGGGAGAGACAGGGTGGAGAGGTGAATTTGGGAATCATCAGGATATAGATGTTATTTAAGGCTGTGAGACTGGGTGAGATTGCCAGGAGTGTGAGCGTTGATGGAGAAGAGAACGTGTGCAGGCTGAGTCCCGAGGTGCTCCAATGAGGGAAGAAGAGGACCCAGCAGAGGAGACTGAGAAACAACTAGAGAGGGAGGATGGAAACTAGGAGTATGTGGTAACCTGGAAGAGCAGTGAGAAATGTATGTCAAGAAGGAGGGAGTGTTCAACGGGGTCAAATGATGCTGATGGGTCAAATAAGATGAGAATTGAGAAGTAACCTTAGATTTAGCAATGCTGTGATCACTGTTGACCTTGACAAGAGCAGTTTTGATGGTGATGTCGGGGGAAGTCTCACTGGAGACAGACTAGAAAGAGAGGAATTAGAGACAATGAATATAGACAGTACTTTGGAAGCATTATGTTGCTATGAAGGAAAGCAGAAATATGGGGCAATTTCTAGGGATGGGAGGCATAAAAGTTTTGTTGTTGTTGTGGATGTGGTTGTTATTTTGGTTGTTGTTTTTAAAGATTGGCAGAGCAATAGCATGCCTGTATGCTGAAGAGAATGATCCAGCAGCGATGGGGAAGCTGATGATGTAGGAGAGAATAAAGAACTGTTACAGTTTTGAGAAGGTAAGAACAGGGTGCTTGGCTGGTGCTATGGGCATAGACAGTCTATATAGTAATAGGAAGGCAGAGTACACTTGTACGATGCTGGTGGATGAATGAATTTGTGATGATAGGAGTATGCGGAAGTTCCCTGCTGATTGCTTCAATTTTCTCAGAAGAGTAGGAAGCAACATCTTTAGCTGGGAGAGAAGATAGGGAGGAGGAGTTGGAGGTTTGAGGATAAAGGAAAATGAGTGAATCTGAGTGACAGTGAATGGACTAGGGAAATATAATAGGACTTTTTTGTGATATAGTTAGAGAATAAACATCTATTTTAGAAAGTCAGCCTAAACCAAGATAGGTTGTCATTTTTCTCTAGAGACGCAAAACCTGTGGATTCCCTGAGCCCCTTTCCTTCGTTTTTATGAAAACAACAACCAAAAAGGAAACTGCAGTTCTAAGTTGGAAGACATGACACCTGGTTAAGAAGAGGAGCCAATGTGTTTTCTTTCCCAGTGCTTAGGAGGCACAAAATGTTCCACATAACATGACTCGTCACACAGAATGTCCATAGTTCCTAGAAGAGGAAAGTTTATGATGTGTTGACCAATCTCACGCCACCCTGCTGTGATCACAGAGTCACTGCTGCAAATGGGTAATGACAGAACATCCCATCGTTCAAACTACAGCTGCAGTAAGGAGTCATTGACAAGGGAAGATGAGATTAAGTGCTGTTGTTACATACTCTGTTCTTGCCTGAAGTTGCCTGATGGACTGAATTACTTTAAGTAATTTAATAAGTTGAAATGTTTCCAGAGCTATCCAGATCCAGCCAGTCCCTCAAGGTCCTTGGTAACTTAATGTCCTGCTTCATGATCTCTGTGATCTGATTTTTTTTCATCAAGCTTATTAGCACGTCCTCCAAAAGGGACAATGACTAAGACCATCACTTTGTTTTGGCTTATTGAAGGTTGGGGTAGAGTCATGGTGAGAAGCTAAAACCGGAAGCATTTTGAGACTGAGTAGCAGTTTTCAATAAACTAAAGTTTGAGAGAAAACAGAGGATTCAAAGAAAGTTCAATTCCCTTGGATGTCACAGTCAACACGACTTTAAGTGACGACAGGCAAGTTCATCGTATATGTAGTTTATGTTCTAGTTTTTTGTAGTATTCTAACTATTCTTGTTAACTGACAGCTGACTTTTTTTTTCCTGCCACATAACTGGTTGACTGGATCTCTTCCTTCTTCTAAGGAGTTATGTTGGTTTGGGTCCTCTTAGAAGCAAATATCATGATTGTGTTACATGTACTAAAGCTTTATTGGGGAAAACCACCTGTGAGGGAAAATGTGGAAGGTGCTGGGGGAGGTTGGGAGAGCCATCAGACTGCAATGCAGGTCTGACTGCTGTGGAGGAGAGAGGGAAGGAAAAAAATCTTAGACAGTGGTGCAGTTTTAAGAAAGTTTTGGCAAGGCTGATAGGGAGTCTAGAGCCAAAGCAGCCCATGAGTCCTACCTCTCCCAGGACCAGGCTTGACTTGGTATCTCTGTCATGTCCAATGATTGGTGGGGTGTAGCTGGTGAGAAGAGTGGCCTCAGCTCCAACACAGTGATGGATTTCAGGATGCAATAGCTGGGGCTCTTTGTAATTACAATACTGCATTAATCTGCTTGGGCTGCCATACCAATATACCACAGACTGAGTGGCTGAAACAACAGAAATTTATTTCTCGTGGTTTTGGAGGCTGGGAAGTCCAAGATCAAGGTATTGGCAAGGTAGGTTTCATTCTGAGGGTTTTTCTCTTGGCTTGCAGGCAGCTGTCATCAGACCATTGCTCCCACGATCTTGTCTTTGGAGAGAGAGAGAGAGCTCTCCAGTGTCTCTTCTTATATGGACATTAATCCTGTCAGATCAGGACCCTACCCTATGACCTCATTTATCCTTAATTACTTCCTCAGAGGCCCAATCTCCAAATATAGACACACTGGGGCTAGGATTTCAATGTATGAATTTTGAGGAGACACAAGCATTCAGTCCATAATAAGTACCCACAGTCAGAGATTTGTGAGGTGCATCTTTTAAAAAAAAGTTTTATTGCAGCATATAATACAGAAAATTTCACAAATTTTATTTTTTTAGCTCTTTAATTTTTTAATGTTCAGAGAACTTTATTGAAGTGTAATCTATATACAGTTAAATGCACAAATTTTAAGTGTACAGCTCAAGGCTTTTGGCAAGAGTATGTACACCTGTGTAGCCATTACTCACAAGGAGATATAGAATACATTGCGCACTCCAGAAAGGTCCTGTGTTGACCATGGTGCCCCAATAAAGACTCTGGACACCAAAGCTCAGGTAAGCTTCCTGGGTTGTAGGTAAGTGCTACAGGGAAAATTAGAGGAGGAAGGTGACAAGGAGTTCTGGTAGTGGCAATGAGGTGGGTGAAGGTGACAGGCATAAGGAGGGTGCACAGGAGATGTCTCTCTCATAAGGTGGTCTCGCCACTCTTTTAAAGGGAGTCTTGTAACAATGACAGCTACATATGGCAATGCTGGTCTACCACTTAAAGCTGATTTTCAGTCATAATGAGTTTGGGAACCTGCACCTCTTTAACATCTCACCTTTTTGACACTCATGAGTGTGTGGAATCCCCCAGCACCTTATATTAAACAATTTTGTCCTTTTACATTGTAGTGAGACATTTAAAACTTTTGCTGAAGAACAGATAACAGTTCTTACGGGAAACTTTGCTGTCTTCTATATTAATATTTAATGGATGGAAAAATGCGTTTGTAGGCTCAATTGAGATTCGCTGAAACAGAGATTCATTTATTCATTCAATATTTTATCTAATTTACTTATTCACTAAACATTCCTTGAGCACCCATGATGTTCTGTGTTTTGAACTAGGCTCTGAGAGAGATACAAATGGATACAAAACTACAAGATTTCACAGTCAAGAGTAGGGGAAGCAGAACCGCAAATGAGTTGTTTCTCTTGTGACTGGAACAACTCAAAAATGGTGGGCTAGAAGAGACAGGAAAAAGAAGGCAGCAGAGAGGGGCATAGGGTTAATAAAATGGCTGTAAATGGCTGTAAATGTGAGAAGGGCTATAATGGTACAATGTGCAAAGTATTATTGGGGCCTAATGGAGGAATACATAATCCTCCAAGGGAGCTGGGCTTCACACAAGGCACACATTTTCCCATCTTAATTCTTTCCTTTAAAAATGCTTTAAAAACATTTTTAACAAATGTTGAAAAAATCAAATACTACCCAAAGTATGGTAACCCCAAATAGTAATCTCTTGCACCAGTCACACCTGCTACCCCAATCGCGTCCCCTAGAGGCAAACATTTTAACTATCTTAGCTATTTTGTTTTGAGTTGACCTATGTTTTTCTTAAAATTATGCTTACAATGATATTTCTTAATTTATTATCATTTGGACATTGCTTTCCTGCTAGGATAGATGAGAATTTTACCCTCTTAAATGTCACTCACTTTCCACTCTCCATCCTTCCAAAGAATTTCTCGATTAAATCAATATTCAGTGCTTACATTAATGATCATGTAAATATAATTCACTGCAGAGCCAAGTACTTTGAAATAATTATTTCCCATTTTTTATGTCATATTTTATTTTTCCTAGAGTTAATTACTACTTCTAACAACTTGCATATTTCTATGTGCTTATCCTTAACTTTCCCCTTTAGATATCTATCTATCTATCTATCTATCTATCTATCTATCTATCTATCTATCTATATTTTTTCCCCTGAGGAAGATTCACCCTGAGCTAACATCTGTGCCAGTTTTCCTCTACTTTATATGCGGGTCGCTGCCACAGCATGGCTGACAAGTGATGTAGGTCTGTGCCTGGGATCTGAACACATGAACTTGGGCTGCTGAAATGGAACATGTGAACTTAACCACTAGGCCATGGGGCTGGCCTCCCCTTTAGATATATTTTAATTTCTAAAAGATTTTTTCCCACATGCTTAAATATATCAAGTAATAAGTTTCCATTACTTCCTCTCAGACCCCTCTGTCCTTTTCCCTCCATCCTCTAAATTGGATTCGTTACTTTTTAGTTCTCTTACCCAGTGTCATCTTGAGCACATCCTTTAATTGTCATCCTGGGACTTTTTGTCACCAGGGATCCCTGGTTTCTTGGTTCTTTGGTCTTTTTTGGGTTTGGTTCATTCATTTGTTTTGCTGGAGCATACCTTCCATAAAGTCTTTAAAGAGTGTTGTGGGTTCCCCAAAAAGACATGTTGATGTTCTAACCTCTGCTACCTCTGAATGTGACCTGATTTGAAAATAGAGTCTTTGCAGATGTAGCTAAGTTTAGATGAGGTCATTAGGGTGGATGTTAATCCAATATGGCTGGTATTCTTATAAGAAGAGAAGAGACATAGACAGACACATAGGAAAATTGCCACATAATGATAGAGACAGAGATTGGGATTATGCTGCCACAAACCAAGAATGTCAAGGATTATTACCAAACACTAAAAACTAGGAGTGAGGTATTGAATAGATTCTCTCTCTGAGCCCCCAAGAAGGAACCAACCTTGCTGACACTTTGATTTTTGAACTTCTAGCCCCCAGAACTGTAAGAGAATAAATTTCTGTTTTAAGTCACCTAGTTTTTGGTAATTTGTTATAGAAGCCCTAGAAAGGGTGTATTGGAGATGAGTAGAATCTTGGCAGATCTGAAAATGTCTTTATTTTGCTCTCACTCTTGATGCTTTGATGTTGGCCTTGTCTTAATTTTATCAGAAAGTATCAATGGAACAAAACCAATCTTGATGCCACTTGACTGACAGTGATTGCACGAAGCATTCCAATTTTAAAGATTTTTATATGTGAAAAAAAACTGGGTCTTATAATAATTAAAATAAGATATTTTGGCTGGGTATGAAATTTTAGGTTAAAACTATTTCTGCATCACAATTTTTTTTTCAAAGGTTGGCACCTGAGCTAACATCTGTTGCCAATTTTTTTTTCTTCTTCTTCTCACAGCCCCCCATACATAGTTTTATATTCTGGTTATAGGTCCTCCTGGTTGTGCTATGTGGGACGCCACCTCAGGATGGCTTGCTGAGTGGTGCCACATCCACGCCCAGGATCCAAACTGGCGAAACCCTGGGCTGCTGAAGCAGAGTGCACGAACTTAACCACTCAGCCACGGGGCTGGCCCCTCTGCATCACAATTTTGAAGGCATTTCTTCATTAAGTTCTAGTGCTGCTGTTGAGAAGGCTGATGACATGTAACCTGTTTTCCCTTGTTAGAAATTTTTAGAATAGGCTCTACTTTTTCAGTCTAAAGACACGTGTCTTTCAATTCTGGGTGATTTTCTTTTACTACTTCTTTAATATTTTTTTTCTTCAATTCCTTTCTCCTTGGTATTCTGATTAGACAGATATTTATTGTTCCAGAGTAATCAATTAAAACTATTCTCCTTGTCTCTGAATTTCTAATGTTTTATTACTTTATTATACTTTTTGAGAGATTTCCTTGACTTCATCTTATAATAATTTTTAGAAATTTTAATTTTGGTTATCATCATTTTAATTTCCAAAAGCTCTTTCATGTTCCCAGAGTTTTCTTTTACTCTTGAAAAAATCTCAAGTGCTGACCTTGGGGAGAAAAAGAAACAAGGTCAAAGAAATTGTCCCCAAAGAGCAGAGGTAAAAATTTCCTCCTACAGGATTACCATCACTGCCTTGCCTTTCTTTGTGTTCTTTACTCTATTTGCATTGCTTACCCATTCACTGCCTAAAACTATTCACACTAAAACAGAAAAGATCCTGATGTCTCTAAACTGGTACAGATTTGTCCATAAACAACTGAGAAAGGCCTCCTGTCTAACCCACCGGATTATTGTATCAAACGAGATATGTGTCCAGGCAGTCACTGGGGTTAATTAATAGTTGGTAGAGGACTGGACTTGGAGTCACAAGATCCGGGGTCAAGATCTTGTTTGCCTCTTCCAGGCTGTGTCACCTTGGACAATGCTCTATTCTCTTTCTCTGAACCTCAGGAGCAGGGGTTAATATACTCCCCACATCATTGCAACTGTTGTCAGTGGTTTGGGCATTCCCCCTTTTATTTTATTTGTTTATTTTCCCCATTTATTTATTTCCCCCATTCTTGTTCTCCTGCCCACTCCCCTTTACAGACAGGTGACCATTCTGCTATGTGTGAGGTATATCCTTTTATTGTTTCTTTCTGTGCTTTGTGTGTTGCTCTTCTGTATGCAGGCATTTAAATTTATTAAAATGGTGTTATGTTACAGATCTCATTCTGCACCTTACTTTTTCCACCAAAAACTATGTTTTAAAGATCCGTGTTGCTGTACAATTATGTGGCTTATTGCTTCTAATTGCTGCATAGTATTCTACAACATTGTATTTATCTGTTCTTCCTAGTGATGGATATTTAGATTGCCTCCATCTCTCTCTACCATAAATGACATTGTGATGAACATCTTTGTACATGTCCTCTCAGAACCTGTGTGAGAATTTATCTGAGAGAATACACTGAGACACTGAGTCTTAACAATATGTATACTTATTTTCACAGTGTATGCCAGATATATCTCCAGAATGGTTGCACCAATCCACACCCCCACCAGCTGTTCAAAAGAGCTCATGTATCCCACATCCCTGCCAACATGCATATTATCCAAGTTTCTAATTTTTAACAATCTAGTGGGGATAGGATAATGCCTCATTGTCTTATTTTGCATTTTTTTAGTCACAAATGACTTTGATCATCTCTTCAAATATTTCTCACCATTTTATGTTTCATTTTGTATGACTTGCCTGTTATATTTTTTGTCCAATTTTTTTTTCTATTGGGTTTCCTCCCATTTAGTTGATTTATAGGAATTCCTTATTTTCTATGTGTCTCTTTTTAGTTATGATATTGAAAATATCTTCTCTCAATCTATTAGTTGCTTTTTAACTGTCCATGGTGTCCTTTATTGAACTGAAATCCTTAACTTTTAAGTAGTCAAATTAATCATTTTAATTGTGGTAATGTTTGCACAACTCTGAATATACTATAAACCATAGAGTTGTACACTTTAAATGGGTGAATTTTATGGTATGTGAATTATAGCTCATTAAATTTATTATTTGAAAAAAAAAGGATACTGGCAGATTGCCTCCTCAAAGCAAACAGTAGTACTGAGCATCCTGGCCAACCGTAATAGATAAGAAAAATGGATCCATGAACTGGAAAAGAAGGAACAGGACTGTTACAATTCATATGTGTCATCTTCTACATCAAAAAACTAACAAAATAAATAGCAGGCTGTTAGTTTCTGGATATAAGACTAACTTACAAAACTCGACAGCACTGATCAACCAGAAAATATAATTTAAAAACTTTCATAGTAGCAATAAAACTCATAAAATATCTAGGAATTAACAAAAAGTTCACAATATCTTGGTGTAGTAAAAGATGAACTTTACGAAAAGGCACAGAACAAATCTGAATAAATGGAGAAATTTTTCATGCTCTTGGTTGGAATGACTTAATATTATAAAGATGTCATCTCTCCCCAAATTAATATATGCATTTAATAAACTTTCAATGAAATTTCCATGTGGATATTTTAAAAAGAAAATTTTTTTCTAAAGTGTGTATTCTTGTCTTATAGCCAATCTTAAGAGGGATATCATTCAAGTTTCCCCACTGAGTATTTGTCATACATTTTTGGTCTCTAACTGCTATCCATATAGGGTATGCTTCCATATAGGTGCTACCCATACCCCATAACGGCTAACTATAGGAAGTTCCCTATTTCCTGGAAGATTTTAAAATAACAAACTTATGTTTATGTTTCAAGAATAAGTTTTTCTGTATCTACGGAGGTAATTATGTAATTTTCTCCTGTAATCTATTATTGAGGTAAAGTGTATTGATAAATTTGCTCATGTTGAACCATTCTTGAACCATGGTTATACTCTAATAATGGAACATGATTTTAAAACACATTAATGGATTTTCTTAGCCAATATTTTATTTGCATTGTTACCTCTGTGTTCACGAGTGAATTTTTCCTATATTGCCTTTATTAGTTTTGAAATTAATGTTATGTTAGCCTCATGAATTGAGCTGAATAGCAAGTTTTAAGGAACAATTAGCATAAAATTAGCTATTTCTTTAAAGTTTGGGGAAACATCTGTAAAACAGTGGGCATTCAGTTTTTTCCTTTCTCTCACTTTCAAAAACCCCGGCTCTCTTTAGCAAATGTAAATGAGAGAATCCCCAGTTTATTTGAAGCACTGAAATCATAGCTTTAATTCTTAAGAAAAGATCTCAAAAATTCATATTGACTTTTAAAATAATTTCTTAAGGAAAGCCTATTTATTTCATGTTCAAAGTTTTTACTATTTCTTTAGCAACAGAATTATACAAATTGAAAAATGGTGTTATTAGAGTACTCTCTTGCTTAAAAGAATTGCTGAGCATGTTAAAAAAGGAAATGACAACATATTTACCCCTTTAAGTGTCAAGGCTGCTCTTAAGAGGGACGACATTATGTATAACTAGGAAAAGAAAAAGAAATTCCTACTGGAAGTGGATAATTATTACAGCACTTGCCATGACTATCTTTTGAAATGGATTTCCTCTCTTAAAGAATTTGATTCTTTAACCTTGATGTTGATAATACTCTCCCAGCGTAGGAATGAGTGGAATCGTTGTGTATAGTGTTGAAGAGGGATTAAAAATGCATGAGAATGTTTTTTTCTGTCAGTGGGCAACCTTTTAAAAAGTTGTTTGTCAAGGGATTGAGATCAAGAGATTCAAGGAATTCTCAAAAATGAAAAAGCAAGTTCTGTTATGAAAGATGACATTTTGTGTTTCAACAAATCGAATTTGCAGAGCAATTCTCAGAGTTGTTAACTTTATGCCGGTACATGTTTAGTTTCCTGGTTCATATGCTAATGTTGAGCATGTTTTCTTATTGACAAATGTTCAATGAATAAAAGAATGAAGTAACTTTGATGTGGCCTCTGTAGAAGCTATGTTCCAATACAAATGGAATATAGACTGCAATTGCAAGGAATCTTATAAGCAAATTCTGCAAAACAAGGACCTGTTAAGGAGAGCCAAATGTCAGGAAAATATAATTAAAGAAAGAAGTATATAATTTTGATGCTTATGTAGTGGGGACAGGTGGTTTGAGTAAAATATAGTGGACTCACACTAGATTGGTTCAACCTCCACAGACTTATTTATAATTCAATTCTCGGGAGAGAGGGGTTCAAGCAAAACTGGAGAGAGATTTTTCCTAAAAACTGTGTGAGGCTTGGAGTTTGAGAGAAATCACAGCTTTGGTGTCCAACCTGATAGAATATAGCATGAGTAGGGGGCACACTTACTTTCACTAAGTGGGATGCTTGTTGAGGCGTATTAGAATGTTATGAAATATTGTAGAAGACTCTGAATTTAGGGGGAAAAGAAAGGATTATTCATGCTCTGGAATAGTGGATCTTTTCCAGGTTATCTCTACCTTTTATGGTCTTTGAGTTATTTTACAACTCTGTAAGTTACATAAAACTAATAATAATGCAAATAATTCTTGTCCATTGACATGTAAAGCACTTGTGTCCAGTGGAATGCAGCTGGTTACTGCCCTATGGGTAGACCCATTTTCCATCTATCTGTAAATTCATTTCAGCATTCCTTCTCTGCCTACATATGTGTGATACTTTGAATTCCCCTTTGAACCAGGTGAAACACGTACTTTTTCTCTCCTTAGTTAATGAGTTAAACGTTTGACAAGCCTTCATTTTATATCTGCATGACTGAGAGTCATGACTACACCTTCTTTCAAAAATAACCTTTTGACAGTTTTGGAGGTCATTCACTGAGGTGTGCAATGGAGTCACCTGACAGAGCCAGCTAAACTGCGTTGCCAGGGAAGTTCACCTCGTGGGCGGTTTCAGCCCAACATTTCTTTTCTTGGCTCACAGAGGTGAATCTCAGGCAGCAATAGAACTTTAATTTTGTCCAACTTCTGTTTCTCTAGATTTTTTTCCCTATTAATTTTAGTTAAAAAAATTTTTTTGTTTGTTTGCAGATGAAAAATGATTCCCCATTGTTGGCAGCAGTGATTGGGAATTTGGTTTTATGGTCAGACAGTTTGATGATCTCTGTAAATGAATTAATGGATTATAGGGATTTATTTTCCATTGCATGAGAAACAATAGAGAATCTGGATTGTTAGTAATTTGTTTAGATGTCATTAAGTCTACTTTGAACTCAAATCAATTAAGAAATAGAAAATCTGAATAGACCAATTACTAGTAAGGAGATTGACTCAGTAATCAAAAATCTTCCAATGAAGACAAACCCCAAACCAGATGACTTCACCGGTGAATTAACAAACAATTTAAAGAAGAATTAACATCAATCCTCCTCAAACTCCTCCAAAAAATTGAAGAGGAAGGAACACTCCCAAACTCATTTTGTGAGGCCAGCGTTATCCTGATTCCAAAACCAGATAAGGACTCTACTAGAAAAGAAAACTACAGGCCAATATCCCTGAAGAAGATAGATGCAAAAATTCTCAACAAAATACTAGCAAACTGAATTCAGCAGCACATTCAAGGGATCAATCTCTATGATTAAGTGGGATTTATCCCTGGGATGCAAAGATGGTTCAACATACACAAATCAATTAATTGATACATCACATTAATTGAATGCAAGAAAAAAGTCATGTAATAATCTCAATAGACTCAGAAAAAGCATTTGATGAAATTCAACATTCATTCATGATAAAACCACTTAAATTAGGCATAGGAAGAACGTATCTCAACATAATAAAGCCCATTTATGACAAGCTTACAGTTAACATCATACTCAATGGTGAAAGCTTGAAAGCTTTTCCTCTCAGATCAGGAATAAGACAATGATGGCCACTTTCATCATTTCTATTTAACATAGTACTGAAGTCCTAGCTAGAGTATCAGGCAAGAAAAAGAAATAAAAGGCATAAGAACTGGAAAGGAAGAAGTAAAATTTTCTCTATTTGCAGATGACATGATGTTTTATATATAGAAAACCCTAAAGATTCAACAAAAAAACTGTTAGAACTAATCAATTATTCAATAAATTTGCAGGATATATGAAATTAACAGACTAAAGTCAATAGTGTTTCTATACGCTAACAATGAATTTTCTGAAAGAGAAATAAAGAAATCAATCCCATTTACACAGCATCAAAAACAGTAAGACACCTAGGAGTAAATTTAACCAAGGAGGTGAAAGATCTCTCTTCTGGAAACTATAACACATTGATGAAAGAAGTTGAAGAAGACACAAATGGGAAGGTATCCCCTGTTCATGGAATGGAAGAATTAATATTGTTAAAACATCAATATTACCAAAATCCATCTGTAGATTCAATGCAATCTCTATCAATATTCCAATGACATTTTTTACAGAAATAGAAAAACCAGTCCTAAAATTTATATGAATCCACAAAAGACCCCAAATAGCCAAAGAAATCCTGAGAAAGAGGAACAAAGCAGGAGGAATCACATTTCTTGATTTGAAGCTATACTATAAAGCTATAATCATCAAGACAGTATGGTACTGGCATAAAAACAGACAAACAACAAAGAAACAGAATTGAAAGCCCAGAAATAAATTCAAGCATATACAGTCAACTAATATTTGACAAAGCAGCAAAGAATACTCAAAGGAGAAAAGAAAGTCTCTTCAATAAATGGTGCTGGGAAAATTGGATATTCACATGTAAAAGAATGGAACTTGACCCCAATCTAATACCACTCACAAAAGTTAACTCAAAATGGACTAAAGACTTAAATGTAAGACCCAGAACCATGAAACTTCCAGAAGAAAATATACGAAAAAAGATACCTTGACATGGGTCTTGGTAATGATCTTTTGGAAATCATACCTAAAACATAAGCAACAAAGTCAAAACTAAACAAGTGGCACTACATCAAACTAAAATGTTTCTCTGCACAGCAAGAGAAAACGGCAACAAAGTGAAAAAACAACCTGTGAAATGAGAAAAAATATTTGCAAACCATGTATCTGATAAGTGGTTAATATCCAAAATATATAAAGAACTCATACAACTCAATAGCAAAAAACCAAATAATCCAATTAAAAATGGGCAAAGGACCTGAATAGACATTTTTCAAAGAAGATATAAGAATGGCCAATAGGTACATGACAAGATGCTCAACATCACTGATAATCAGGGAAATACAAATTAAAACCACAGTGACATATCACTGCATGCCTGTTAGAATGGCCATCATCAAAAAGACCAGGGCTAACAAATGCTGGTGGGGATGTAGAGAAAAGGGAACTCTTGTGCACTGTTGGTGGGAATGTAAACTGATACAGCCACTATGGAAAACAGTATGGGGGTTCCTCAAAAAATTAAAAATAGAACTACCATATGATCCAGCAATTCCACTTCTGGAAATATATCCAAAAGAAACAAAAACACTAACTTGAAAACATATCTGCACCTCCATGTTCATATCAGTATTATTTACAATAGCCAAGACCTGGAAACAACCTAAGTATCCATCCATGGATGAATGGATAAAGAAATCATTCATATGCAATGAAATGTTATTCAGTCATAAAAAATGAGGAAATCCTACCGTTTGTGACAATATGGGTGGACCTTGAAGGCATTATGCTAAGTGAAATAAGTCAGAGAAAGACAAATACTGTATGATTTCACTTATATATGGAATCTTAAAAAAACACCAAACTTATAGAAAAAAGAAATCGGATTTGTGGTTACTAGAGGTGGGGGATGGAGGTAGGAGGAATTAGAGGAAGGTAGTCAAAATGTACAAACTTCCAGTTATAAGATAGATAAGTACCAGGGATGTAATGTGTAGCGTGATGTCTATAGTGGACACTATGATATGTAGGACAGTTGTTAAGAGAGTAAATCCTAAGAGTTCTCATCACAAGGAGAAATTGTTTTCTTTTCTTTTTATTTTATCTGTATGAGATGATGGTGTTAACTAAACCTGTTGTGGTAACTATTTCACAATATATGTAAATCAAACCGTCATGCTGGTTAAGTATGCCTTAAACTTATACAATAATGTGTAAGTCAATTATTTCTCAATAAAACTGGAAAAAAGTTACAATACAAAAAAAATCAATTAAGAATTTGGTGGTCACCAAGGGATACAGCTCACTGAGGTATAATGGAAACCAATCAAACAAATGAAGACAATTTCTAAGGAAACTACCTCGATTCTTCAGTCTCAGGCCATGTGTAGGTGGAATTGTCTCTAGTTCAAGGGTGGATATGTGACTTGGCTTAGTCAAAAGAAGTATTCCACCCCAGTGTTTGATCCAGTAATTGGTATGTGACCCAATAAGGAATGATAAGACTTTTGCAGGGACTCTTGTGAAAGAGACAACACATTTTCAGCTGTACTTGCACCTAAAAGAATCTCACTTTTAACTTGCTAGTAAGCATGTTTCCACACAGGGAGCTTGAGAATGAAGAAGCACAAAAGAATAGAGCTGAGAGAGAGGAAAACCGAATACTGAGGACATCAACTGAGCTCCTTGAACACCCCTGTCGTCTGAATACAGCTCTAGTCCAACTCTTGCCAATCACAGAGTCAGTACTTTCACTTTTGTTCTTTAAAACAGTTGAATTATGTTTTCTGTCATTTCCATTCACATGGCTCCTTACAATAAAAGGGGTTCTCCATCGCTGGCTCCTTCTTTTTAGCCCTCTAAATATATATTTACCTCTCTGTGCTTCCATTGCCTCTTCTGTTTAAAGAAAGATAAACAGTACTTACTACTTTAAAGAGTTATAAATATTAAATGATAAATAGAAAAACATAAATTTGTTCAACAATGCTGAGATGAGAGAAGTATCACATAGCTTAACTTTTCAAAATTGAATTATATCCGGCTCTAAAACTCTACTTATTAGAGTGAGAAGACCCTCCATATCAAGCAATATTATGGGCAACTTTTTCTCTTTGGCAAGTTGTTCACTTCAATAAAATCCTTAGGACAGACCTTCTGATCTTTGGTCCATCATTGTTGCTACTGGAAGCTCTTAGTGCAAACCCATATGGTTCACTATAAGGTGAATGGTTCTACAGCTTCTATGCCAAGTGTGCATCCCCCAAACTATGATAATCATTGTTTAATCCCTCCAGAAAACACAACAGCTCACCCCATCAGAAGTCCTGCTATATCTCTGCTTGTTGAGCCCATCTTCATATTCACTTCCCCAAGTCCGTGGACCCCCTGAGAACCTTGGGCAACTCTCCCTCTTTCAACCCAGCACCAGCCTCAGCTCTCATCACCTTTCAGGAACACTCAGCTAAATTACTCTGCCAATGAAAGCCTGGATAGGAATATAGAACAGTGTCTGCTATTCATGTATTTTCATTGCCCTGACATTAGATGTAGGGTGTACAGCTTGGTGTTATATGAATCCAGAAATCTCCATTCCTGTTGAGTTCAATGTCAACAGCACATCCTAAACCACAGCTCTGTACAAGATGAATGATGGTCCCTCAGGTCATGCCACAGTGTAAGCTCTGATTTTAAACACAAAGTATTTGAAAATGTTTTATAGTCTCCCCCACCATTCTCCAGCCAATGAGCTTTCCTGTTTATTTAGGCCCTCTGGTTTCCCCATGTGGGCAAATTTGGAGAAAGAGAGAGGGAACACAGTGCTGGAAGCAGAGCATGACTGGGGCATCTCACATGGACACTCTCCATTTTGGACAGATCTTGTACTAGCTCCCATGAGTATGAAAATCCAATTTGATTGCTTCACCTCCTATGTGTCTGTGGAGATACATAAAGATATGAGATCCAGGAGTGCTTTCGATGACCCAACACCAGTCTCTGTGCTCTTTCAAGCCTCAAACTCTTTTGGGAAGAAGTCTTTGAGCCTCAGGTATGTGAAAAGATCACCAACACAGGAGTCTCATCCCCTGAGTCTCTACTCTCTAGTCCTTTCCTACATAATGGGTGACTGAGTATCTCTGAACTTCAAGTTGGTAAAAGCAAGTGCAATGATGACTATGCAGTATTATTAAATAGATCATTAAGAGCAGAAATTAGTCTTCCGAAGCTCTAGGCTTGCCCTCTGAGCCTGCCTCACTCTATAAGAGCTAAAGTTTGCTTTTCTAGGACCATAAGCAAGAGCCCAGAGTGGAGCCAGGATGAACCACGCTGGCACTAACTTCTCCACCCTTCCAGGTGTAAAGGACAGCATTAGCACATTAGATGGCTTCAGTGGCTTCTTTCATTACACATTCGTGGGGATTCCCACATCAACCCCTTCAAACTCTTCTGTGTGAGTGGTCACCTCACTTAGTCCTTCAATGGTTTTGTTCCAGGTGACATAAATACAGAGGAGAATGAGGAACCATTGGGTGACTTTGGTCCCTCTGACCTCAGTGAGCTGAGTAGGGTTCCAAGGCAAGTCCCAGGACCTCTGTATCCTTAGCAGAAGGGTCAGGACTGACCTGTGGTTCAGTGCAGCAGATGTCCCTGTAGGAAACCTGTTATGGCTCCCCCAAGTGCATGAAGGTCACAAGGTGGTGACCCAACACTTAAGGGCAAATAACTGGGATCAAGGACATATTGTCATTCACCGTGGCTTCCCCACACAGGGCAGTGTCTTCTCTGACAACAGCCACCCAGATATCATCTTTGTGTTCAAAGATAAATGCATTCATGCTTCTACCAGGATGGCACCCAAGTGCTCTATGTTGATGACATCAGGCACAAAGACCTGGGGCTTGGATCAGGTTGCATGTGTTTGGGAGCCATGATTAAGTTTGATGGGAACATTCCCATTCCTTCCCACCTATGTCATTCTTTCTCCTTTTCATTCCTTTCCCTCCTTTCCCACGTAAACATCCATTACACTTTCCCTCACTCTCGTATCTTTCCCCCAGGCACCGTGTGGCTGCACCGTGAACACTCCCACCATTGATGGGCAAGTGATACCTTTGTCTTGCATGAAATCACCATGAAGGTACCATGAGGTGACTCTGTGAAGAGGCCCTGCCCTCTGAGAAGATGCCCACCCAGCAGGGAGACCTCATAGAGCAGTTCAGAGTTTTGTTCCCAGGCATCTTAATGCCACAAACATAATAGATCCTCTTGCTATGCCTTGTGCTGGCCCTCCTAGGGACCACCAGAGCAATACCCCCAACCCCAAACATACACTCCCAGCTCTGTGTTCACTAGATACTGGCTATGTTTCCTAGAACACACAAAAAGAACTATTTTCACAAAAATGTTCCTGTGCCTGAGCCTCATTGGAGCTGTTGTCATGGGTGAGCATTTGGCTGAGCTGGACTGGGTCAGCAGACAGTTTTCATGTCCTTGGTTTTTTTTTTTTTTTTTTTGGTGAGGAAGATTGGCCCTGAGCTAACATCTGTTTTCAATCTTCCCCAATTTTGTATGTGGGATGCCGCCACAGCATGGCTTGATGGGTGGTGTGTAGGTCCGTGCCCAGGATCTGAACCCATGAACCCAGGGGCTGCCAAAGAAGAGCATGTGAACTTAATCACTATGCCACTGGGTCAGCCCCTTCATGTCCGTGGCTTTGAATCCAATTCCCGTCCCATAGCTGGAGAGTGACCTGAATGCCACTTGGAGAAATGCAAAGATTTCTAGCTCTGGCCTCAAAATGGAATGTCCTCCGTCTCCTCCCAGCTCTGCCAAGACCTTTCCTCTGCCCTCCTCTCTCTCTGGCATCTTCTTGTTGGGAGAAGGAAAGGGAGAGGAAGGAGATGCTTCCTCCTCACCTCACTTGGGTCTACAGTGCCCAACAGGAGATGACTAAAATACTGCACACATGTTAACCCACCATCTTGCTTAGATGCTTGCAGGCTCTCTGGGGTTGAGAGAGAAGGGAAAGTAGGTCACTGATGACCACCTTTATTTGTGCAGGAGGTGAACAAGGCCCAGAGCAGCCTGACATCTCCCCACCTGTATACCCACAGGGCTGGAAGTTCAATGTTTCTAGTGTTCTAGAGTATGAACAAGGGTAGACGCAGGGGGAGGCATGGACTGCTGTACTTTTTGATGAATATCGAGCTAAGAGGTGGGGAGCAGGTCCCATCTCCCCAACCTTCCTTCATAAAGGATCAAGATCTTGGAGACTGGTGCCAGCTGTTCCCCACTAAGAGATCCAGGGTAAGAGACTGTACCCCAACTTCTGAACTCCAAACTTACAGTTTCTATGTTTGTGTCATATGAAGCTAAATGTCTCTTGCCCTTTCTGGAAACTTAGTGAGGAATTCTGGACCTTTTAGGCCTTTTTAAGCCTCCTCTCCACAGCTGGATAAAGATTAAAATGGTGAGAGAACTGGGGAAAGGACTGCTGAGCCACTTCCTGGGGTTGAGGCTTCACTTGATTTTTCTCACTTTGAAAAGTCCCTGAATGTAGGCATGCTAGTTTTTCTTATGTTTTTCCCCATGATGGTTTTACAAAATAATTATGTATTTCAAAGAATAGATCCTCTTAGCAGATTGAAATAAAGGAACCCTGGATGGTAGTGGGTGAGCAAAGCCCATGTCAACTTCCATCCGCATGCCTGGCCGAAGCAGGTGCTCAGTTAAGCTGACTCCTTCCTACTGAAGGCCCCAGCTCCTGGGATATGCCCAGCCTCAACCTAAATCACGGCACAGACAGAGGACATCACTCTGCTTTAAGAAGAAACAATGCAGATGTGGAGGTTAAGTATCATTGATTACAAAAGCAGAGCTCATCCTCTTCAGAGGCTGTGCTCCTGGGAGGATTAATGGCATTACTGAAACTGGAGGTGAAGATTTATTTGCACAAAATTTTCTTCTCTGGAGATGTTGGAGGAGGCTTTTCTGGTTGACAATGGAACATAGATCTCCTAAGATGGAGATGGTGCCCTGAAGTTCCTGGCACCCTTGGCGCATCCTGGCAGGTCCTGGATGGGGAGACAGGCTCCCTGGTGGTTTGGAGGCAAGATGACCCGACTACAGTAGTTGCTTCTGAGATTTAAAGATTTTCCTGGGATGTTTGTCTCTCTCTGATCGGCCTGTCTAGAAAATTAACTATTTGACTTTGAAAACAAAGCCCATGCATTACTCTGGTAAAAAAGAAAAAAATTAGTGTAAAATTATAACCAAGGGGAAAAACCCAAAACTAAGCATTCGTCACAGGTGGGTTCTCACCCCGCCCTTTTTTTTTTTTTTTAGAAAGATTAGCCCTGAGCTAACATCTGCTGCCAATCCTCCTCTTTTTTGCTGAGGAAGACTGGCCCTGAGCTAACATCCGTGCCCATCCTCCTCTACTTTATATGTGGGATGCCTGCCACAGCATGGCTTGCCAAGCCGTGCGTAGGTCTGCACCTGGGATCCGAACCAGTGAACCCCGGGCCACTGAAGCAGAATGTGTGAATTTAACTGCTGCACCATCGGGCTGGCCCCTCATCACAGGTTTTATTCTAAAATCTGCAAGTACTTCTGATACAGAATCAGTTTTAAAGACAGATTTTATGGGATTCCCATTTTTATGAGTTTGACTAGTTTGCTTTGAAATGCCCTCCTGCCACAAAATACCCAAATGATGGATAAATTAGAGTAAATGTACTTGTAAATTCATTGCTGAAGTCAAGGAGAATAAGGAAAGTCCTAAGTTAAAAAAAAAAAAAAAGACAAAAACAAATAAAATAGAGCCGAAACCAGAGTGGTGAGCCGACACGGTTAATTGCTCCAGAGTTGACCTGAAGGTGAGGGTGTGGCCAGCAGCCCACCCTATTCCACATCTTGTCAGGAACAGAAGCTCCTTTTAGTTCCTTCGTGTCTCATCTCATTTACCTGCTGAATATATATGAAAATGCAATCAACGCATCGATACGGTTTTATTGCTATTATCAACAAAGTGTTCTAAAAATATTTTTCTTTTCAAGGACATCATTCCACCATATTGGGACTTCATGTTTCTCACATGCCTAGTGTGGAAGCTCCAGCAGCTGCCTGGCATTATTTTTCCTTGTGGATAAATAAGGCCATCTGAGTAAATATTGTAATTAGGACCATAATGGCACATTTTGATTGCTTTTAATAAATAACACCAACCAGAGTTGTTTCTTAGATGTGATGCTAATGATCATTAATGGCCAAACTGTTAAATTTACATCAAAAATTCTTGGCTGAAAATTTTTGTGAGTGCAAACTACGATGCTATCAAAGCAGAAAATAAATGTAAAACTTTCTGCAATTGCCTCATTATCTTGTAATCCTCATCAAGAATTCATAACATAAAAATGCAAGAAACTAGAAGCTGGTATAGCTCAGCAGGTATTTAGTGCAGAAAATATGGGTAAAATTGAGAGAAAGAGCAGAATTGGAACATTGTTAGCAAGTCTAAGCTCTGTTCAGTCTTCATTTTTAGGAAATGTTAGTAAAATTTGGTCAAAAATAAAAAGCTGAAATTGTATGCTGTCAGAATTTGAAAACTTCTAAACTTTAAGATGATAGAATTTTGCTTTTTAATTATCAAAGCAGTCGGATAAAGATGGCTCATATTGACATAACAGAGCTGGGACTCACTACTCTTTGTGATTACATCATGTTGTCATTTTATCTTTACAAAATTTGAAAAGATGACAACACCTTCATTTGTTTGCAATTTACCTTTCTACTCTCCTTCCTAAAAACTGATCTTTCCATTTCTTTTACCTTCTTGAGAGTCGTTGATTATGAACAAATTCTTAATAGACTCAAAGTTTATTTTAGCTTTCTTAAAAAAAAAAAGAAAAGAAAAAGAGATGGGGATTTTCATTAAAAATGTTGAAGGCCAGCTCTGTAAGAGCTCCCGAGAAACCCCAGTGGTGACACTGTTAAACATGTGCCAAGGAGGAGATGAGCCTGTGCTGCTGAGCTCCTAGCAGGAACACCTGCCCCGGAGCTTCAGCATCAGGGAACCATTCTGCTTATCGCAACAAACGACTCCAATCCTCTGGACAGGGTAGGCTTTGGCAATATTGAGAAGCAATATGTTTGTCTTCAGTACTGTCTCCTCACCCTCCTTCTGTCCTCATCACTTTGTGTATGGAGCACTTTATATTATGCCCTGGTTCTGTAAAGCCCCCTTTCCACCAGCCAGGACGCCCCACCTGGGTATGGGCATTCATTCACTTGATTCTGTGCATGTTGACCGTGTGCCAGTCATTGTTTTCATGTCACTTTTCTGGGGAAAGAAAAAGTGACATTGAACTGGGTTTTGAGGAACCAGCAAAAGTCTATGAGATAGAGATGTGGGAGAGGTTGTTCTAGTTGGTGGGAAAAGCATGAACAAAGCTGTGGACATTTACAGCTACTTGATTTATTTAGGGAAAAGTGTTGTCAGATGTGGCTGGAGGTGGGTTATGTGGCACATGGGAGCTGGTTTGGGGTAGAAGGAGGAAAAGATAGACCATGCTAGACCATGAAGAGCTGAGTGTGACATAGAAAAGACAAGGGAGAAATCCTTCCTTCTCTCCCGGGAAACGTTGGACTTTGGGAGCCAATGTGTCCTTCATGATTGTGTCACCAAGTCTTCAGCAGTGTCACACTTGGTGAGAATTTTAGGGCAAGTTGGAGCAGGCATGGCCAGGTTTGCAGCACGGGTTGGCTAACCACGGTCTGCTGCCTGCTTTTGCACAGCCCGAGGGCCTGTAAGAATGGTGCTACATTTTTAAATGGTTGATAAAAGGTCAGGCATGTGGAACTTATACAAAACTCAGATTTCAGTGTCCGCAAATAAAGTTTTATTGGAACGCAGCCACGCTCATTGGCTACGCATTGACAGCTTTTGTGCGACAACAGTGGAATTGAGTAGTTGTAACAGAAACCACATGGCCCACAGAGCCTCAAACATTGACTAGCTGGCTTGGTTTAGAAAAATCTTGCTGAGTCCTGTGCTAAGTCCTTCAAAAACAAAGGAGTAGAACACCAGTGAGGAAGCCCAGACGAGTATGGAGCCCTAGAAAGACAGCTGAAGTTTTATGGAACTTAGTCCATGAAACTCTTTACATTTACTAATTCCAGTGACCACTGTTTCCCTGGCAATTATTCTACTGCAGCATACTTGGAAGTTATAACACACCACATTTTCTTTAGCATGAGATATGTGGATTAAATATCTTTTTTAAAAAATTCAAAATTATTTCTGGGAAATCTGGAAGGCTCTGTTGACAGTTGTGGTTGACATGCATTGTCAGAAGCACTCATGTTGGAGTCATATAAAAAAGGAGGATCTTTCAGAGTCAGGGATCTAAATCAGTATGAATAAATTCCTGAAAGCTTTTCTAACCTTTTTAAGATTCACCTCTCCTTATGAAAGCAATAATACCAATTTTGTATTTCTCCTTTAGCATGGGTAATTTTAAAATTCTTTTCGTAAGGCTAAGAGACATTACCTTATAAAATGTCTTTAAATTTTTTAAAAGCAGTCCTTACTTCCAGGTCCCACCAAAATTATAATCACATGTTGATCCAGTTAAAGAGGAAAATTCATAATTGAGAAGGCCCACTTAAAGAAAGGATGAAACACAACGATGGGGGGATAAAGTTGGTTGGTTGTGAGACAAGAGTAGAGTTCTTAGAGCTGCCTGCCAGCTGCTGTATGGTAGCTCAGAACATCTAGCATTCCCTGCTGAGAACTTCTGCCTCCCCTGGGATGGTAAGAATAGACGTTATATCAACCAAGTTTCAGTTGCAGCAAAGAAAAGCATTTCTAGTTATTTTAATCAGAAAGAGATTGAATACACACCGTTAGCTTCTTATGAAATCAGTGGAAACGCTGGGGGAGCAAGTTCTGGTTTGGGCCTTTGGCAGTGACTCCCAGGGCACTGCAGAACTCCTGGGGAGCGACTGCCTCTTCCGCAAAGGTGGGGAATCAGTAGGCGGCTGCTGGATGAGGAATCTGCTGTTGCCTGCTCTGTTGCTGACTCCCACGGAGCTGGAGTGGAGAGCTCTCAGCTGGATGCTGCTGCAGAAATGTATCTCCCCAACCTTGTTTTCCGGGGAAGTTCAGCCAAAAGCAGCAGGAAATGACTTCTGCCTTACTTCCATGTTCCAAAACTTATACAAGTGCTTCTAATTGGGGTTCTGGGAAATGAAGTTTGTAGATTTCTAGCTTCTATTGGTAGGGAGACACTAAAAGGGGGTGAAAGAGAATGCGGAGGCTAATCTCCTGTATTCATCTCCGGTTACTCCTGTAACAAATTACAGCAAACTTAGTGGCTTTAAACAATGCACATTTCTTCTCTTCCAGTTATGGAGGTCAGAAGTCTGGTATGGGTTTTACAGTGCTAAAATCGAGATGTCAGCAGAGCTGTGTTCCTTCTGGAGGCTCTCGGGGAGAATCCATCCGTTCCTTGCCTTTCTCAGCTTCTAGAGGTTGCCCACATTCCTTGGCTCATGACATCATCACTACTACTTCCGTTTCCATTGTCACGTCACCATCTCTGACTCTAACCTTCATATCTCCTTCTTATAAGGACTCTTGTGATTACATTGGCCCTCTAGATAATCCAAGATAATCTCCCGTCTCAAGATCCTTAACTTAATCATATCTGCAAAATCCCTTTTTCCACAGAAGGTGACTTATTCACAGGGATTAGGATATTGACATCTCTGGTGGGAACCATTATTCAGTCTGTCACATTAGATGAGGGAGGGAACCAATGTCTTATTGAATATCTGCAGTGTGCCAGGAACTCTATATACATCATCTCATTGAACATTCACAGCAACCCTTCAAGGTGGGCAATGTTATTCTGATTACAGAGGAGAAACTGAGATTTAAAGAATTTCAAAAACTAGCCCACCTTTAAGTGATAAAAGTCATGAAAAGACACGGAGGAAACTTAAATGCATATTGCTAAGTAAAAGAAGTCAGTCTAAAAAAGCTGCATACTGTATGATTCCAACTATATAACATTCTGGAAAAGGTAAAATTAAAGAGATAGTTAAAAGGTCATTGGGGGCCAGCCCTGGCGGCCTAGTGGTTAAGTTCAGTGCTCTCTGCTTTGGCGGCCTGGGTTTGGTTCCCAGGCCCAGCTCAGAGCAAATCTTCCTCAGTAAATAAATAAATAAATAAATAAATAAATAAATAAATAAAAGATCAGTGATTTACGGGGTTTGGGTTGGGGTGGGGAGAGGAGAAAGGAGAAATGAATGGGTGGATGGAGCACAGAACATTTTTAGGGCAGAGAAACTATTCTGTGTACTGTAATGGTGGATACACGACATTACGCATTTGGAAAAACCCATGCAATTGTACAAAACAAAGAGTGAACTCTATGTAAATTATGAATTCATTAATAATAATTCATCAATATTGGTTCATCAGTTGTAACAAATATACCACACTAATGCAAGAAGATGTTAATCATAGAGGATGTTCTGGGGCTGGAGAGAGAGTATATGAAAACTATTTGTACTTTCTGTTCAATTTTTCTGTAAACCTAAATTGCTCTCAGAAATAAATCTATTAATTAAAAAAAAATTAACAGCAACAATAAAAACTAGCCCAGCTGGTATGTGGCAGAGCTGGTAGTTAATCTTAGAAATGTTTGGCTCTAAGAGTGCATGGGATTCAAGAGATACTGTGCCTTCTGGAGGCTCCGGTGCCCTCAGAATTTTGTAATGGGAGGGTCTAAAGGCTGACAGGGATGATCTCATGCCAGTAGTAGCAGGTCTGCTTCTTCCTTTGTCCCTGGGGGTTCTCCTTAAGTGCTCACTGTCAATAGGGTTGAACTGGGTTTAGTGGGTTTACCACTGGTATCAGTTTACTTACAGCGAACTGTTAATTCCATCATCTTTAAGAGCTCAGTTCCGAGTTTCTCATGGCTGTTGGACACTGTCTGCTTATGAAATCTGCTTCTTCCAGAAGTGAATAAAGTGCTTTCCACATGGACCGGTCCTGCTTGCCTGGTGATATCTCTACAACAAAAAAGCCATTGTTTAACTTTAAACTGACTTTGGATGAACACATTCATTGACAAGAACAATAATTTGGCCAACTTCTTAAACTGAGAACTACCCTCTTCACTATCCACCTTTCACTTCCTTCTTTGAGAGAAGGGAATGGTGTTGACACGCTGAAGCATTTGAAACTCTAATTTTTCTGCTCTTTGTCTAATGTCTTATTTATGTCTTCAGTGAGAATCTACTATCAAACTTCCTAACTACTAATACTCTCCCCTCTCCCATTTTGTAACTGCTATACAAGTGATATATATTTTTGATAGGAGAATGTAGATTAGAAAATACAAATGAATAAAAAGGCAATAAATAAATAAAATCACAGGACTCTTATCACCTAGAGATAACTACTGTCAAAGTAGGTTTATATCCTTCTAAATGTTTCCACTGCAAAAACATGCATATATATCACATATTATTAGGTTTGTCTCATAAACTAACTCTGAAGATAAGCTGTCCACAGCCCCAGGGTCCCCTGATTTTGTTGTTCTCTTATCCTGTATGCATGTTTGCAACTCACAATCCATGAGCTCCAACCATCACATCGGTTCCAACCTGCAAGAATGGGGAAGTGATGAAGAAGAGCACACCCACTGCCTTAAAGGGCACTTTATATACCCTGTTGGCAAGAACTTAGTAACATTAACCACAAGGGAGGTGGGGAAATGTTTTCTTTATTCCAAGTGGCGCTTTGCCCAGTTAACCATCAGAGATTGTATTAACTAAGAAGGAAAGGGGAAATGCATACTGACAGATGACAATTTTTGCCAAACACTCATTTTTAAAAAATCCCCCAAATAAGGTCCTATTATTTTTATTACTTTCCTAATGTGATTTTTTTCACGTAACAATATGATGTTAATGTCTTCCTAAGTCATACGTATATATGCATGTATATCTGTAAATATTATTTTGATGACATTACTTTTCAGGTACATGTAATTTATATAATCAATTCTCTATTCACAATCAATGAGTTTTTTGAATTTCATAAACAAGGTTGTGGCAAATATTCCCACATAGAAATCTTTTCACACTTCTTTTACCGTTTTTGAGAATACATTCCTAAGAGTAGACTTTCTGAGTCAGATGGTCGGCACATTGTAAACTCTTTTCATATATATTTTTAGAAAACATCAGTGGCCAGAGCCTGCTTGTTGCAGCTCGTGAGAGCCAGTTGTCTACATTTCTTCCCAACTTGTGTTCATTGATGTCATGTTGGCCTCCTCAAATCAGCCACGATGGGAGTATTTACACCATAGAAATCAGCAAATGCTACAAATCAGCACTTTTTTTTCTTTTTCTTCTGGAGAGCTGATTGTTGAACATTTGTTAGTACACTACTGGAAAGTATATATGAATCTCTAGTCCTAACAGCTTATGAGGACCCATTATTTTCACCTCAAAATCCATATCAGTGCTTAAAATAGTAATAATTCTGATTGTAATTTGTGTATTCAAATATTGATAATTCATACTACCTGTTATCTCTGGCTTTTCTTTTCATAGTTTGTTTAGAGATTGAAAACAATTTTGGGTATTTTTGGGTAAATTTTTGTACTCAACAAGATCAGTAGGGTCCATTAAAGGCTACCAAATTTTGCAGAGATTTGGCATGGCTGTGTGATAACTCCAAAGGATGTCTGTACTCTGAAAATTGTTATTTATAACAACCTATTAAATGGTTGCTTTGGCATGCATAGTTAGTTTGTAAGGGACATCAAACTTGGTGACTCATGGAAAGGAAAGGGGAGAGAGTGATGAGAACCTCTAGGAGGTCTTTATCTGACTGTCCATGACCATCCCACAGCCTCCGTTTAAGCCCACAGGTGGGGTTCTTCCAGATCTTGACCTCTGCCTCCCACCCCAGTAGCTAGTAAATCACTCTATTAGTGGGATTGTGCCACCTATGTTGCAGTGGAATAAAAATTTGGGCCACTGAGCAATCTAGTCCTAAGAAGCTATAATTCTATGAGAAATTAAAGTGAAGGGGAAGTGGCCTAGCAGAATGAAAATAGTACTAATTTGGGAGTCAAGGTCTCCAAAATTCTAGGTCCTACTTTACCACTGGGCTGTGCAAGGAATCTGATGGCTTCCTCGAGCACATTTCTACTCCACAGGCTTGATTTGTTGATCTAGCCAACAAGATTTGTGCTCCGTTTTCCCTCACCCCTCCTTCTAGGTCAATCCTACAAGGACCGAGAAGGAGCTATTCATGAAATTCCCATGTGGAAGAGTAATAGTTTTCCACCCGATAAGAGCACAAGACTAGCCACTGTACCTCTAGCTAACTGTATGCTCTTAACAAGCCTGTTTTCTCATCAGTAGAATGGGGGTGTGGGAGGGTTGGATTCAGTTTGTGAGCTCTGAAGTTCAGTGATTCTATGAAACCAACTCACTTGTGTAGCAAATTCACTGGAATCAAAATCACCAATAGAAACTAAACTCCCTTGAAAGAAGCATTTGATATAGCTTCCACAGAGTGCTGTATGAGAACACAATGCTAAGATGTCATATTTTATGAATGGTTTAATTTGGTTCTTACTGGTGGAGTGCAGCTGTGATGTAAGAGGCTGTTTACGAGATTATGCCATTGGGGAAAGCTTGTGCCCCGTGATTGTAAGGGCTGTAATTCACTTAAATGCAGACATCAAATGTTATTGCAAAGTCATTGGGAAAATTCTAATTATCTGAAAGCCTCTATAAAATGTGTATCTTTTATTAAGTAACAAGCATATGAAGTAAGATCAAATTCTGGATCTGAGATGCCCTTCATAGTGATCACCTTTGGAGCATTTCAAGTTGTGTAGTCTCTGCACTGCGTTCTTTTCTAACAAGTATCAGTGGCAGTTACCCACCCAATGTAAGTTGGAGGGTACAATTGAAATCACCACCACACTCCCCAAATATCTTTTCCGCCAACGCTTTTGAAGTGTCTGCTACTTGAGATGGAGAAATCTTTTTCTAGGTTTTTGTCTTCAGCATTTCCCTGTTAAGAATATTGCAATGTCAACTGGTCATTAACACCGAGCTGAGGTGGACAATGCAATTGCCAAATGTACCAGTTTTCTAGAGCTGCTGTAAAAAATTACCACAAACATGGTGACTTAAAACAACAGAAATTCATTCTGTCACTCTTCTGGAGACCGGAAGTCTGAAACCAAGGCATGGACAGGGTTGGTTCCTTCTGGAGGCTCTGGGGGAGAATCCATTCTGTGCCTCTGTCCTAGCTTCTGGTAGCTGCCAGAAATCCTTGCTCAAGGCATCACTCCAATCTCTGCCTCCATCCTCACACCACCTCTTCCTCTCTGTCTCTCTGTCTCAAATCTCCCTCTGCCTTTCTCTTATAAGGACACCTGGCATTGGATTTAGGGCTCACCCCAAATCCAGATGATCTCATCTTGAGATCCTTATTAATTACATCTGCAAAGACCTTTTTCTCAAATAAGGTCACATTCATAGGTTGCAGGGGTTAGGACATGGACATATATTTTTGGAGGGGGGACACTATTCAACCCACTATACTAAGGGAAGCCGTGACAAAAATGGACCTTGGGTAATAAATCTTGACTAGAAGAAATGGTAAAAAGAAAGACTTAAAAAGGTAGCATCACGATACTAGCATGCAGTTGGGGGAAGGGCTGGGCATGAGGAAAGAAGTAACTTCCATTTTACTGGATGGGCATTCTGAAAGGGGAGTTGACAGTGCAGGAAGAAAACTTTGCCTTTGGCCTCTCCTTGCCAACCAAATTCATTGACTTGGCAAATCACTGGCTCTCATGCTGTTAGTATCAAGAGAGAACCTGGGAATGTGACTTGAATTGAACTATTATGTGAGTGTTGTTTTTTCTGGCTCCTCATTTGTCTGTTTATTTCTTCATCATTCATCCATTTATCAAACATTTATTGAGTACTTACTATGTTCCAGGAACATGGTAGGCTACCTTCTCAAGTGCATTGTTGGGATCTCTGTCCTTGCTTGCACCTGTCTTGGGCTGGATGTTCAGTGGAGTTGCATGGTGTCAAGTTAGTCCCTAAGATTACAATCAAGTACAGTCAAAATTACCTAGAAAACTCCTTAAAATATCTGTAAAGTACACTCCCATGGTTTTCTCTATGTCTGAGTAAATGGTTCAGACATAACAAGTGATCACAAGATGAAGACGAATGGAGCACATCCCAGGATGATTAGCTTTCTTTTTCTAATATTATTTCAATTGTTTTATTTTTCCCTCTGCCAAGCATACAGAATTAAATTTGTGAAAATTATACATGTATTTCATGTGACTCTATCCAAAACCACATGAGTAGCTGGTGGAGATGGAAACTTTGAAAACTGTGAGCCAGAGGAAACTGTAAGGATATTCTGTTTGCTTGTTTATTTAGAAGTCAGTGTTGTGTGGTTGAAGGGTTGGGGGTCCGAGTTTGAGTCCAGGTTCAACTACTACTTTCTGTGTGATATAGAAAATTCCACAACAGACTCGTGCAACCTACAAAAAGCTGGGTAGCCTCATGTTTCATTTTAATGGTGCCCTCAAAGGAAACACCTGTTAGGTATTTCCCAAAGCATTGAAAACAGTTTAAATCTTTACTGAAATCTCATAGAGATGCACCAAAGGGGAAGTCTGCGTATAGTACATGGTATACTTTCTTAAAATTCCCTCTCTTGCATCCCTTTTCCAATATTTCACACACCACAGGTGGCAGTTAACTAAAATTCCCATTTTTCATCCCATAAAATTCTGTGAATTCTCCCCAGATTGTCTGCACTCTGGCTCTTCTCTCCTCTCTCTCCTTCGTCTGGCTTCCTGATCTCAACTTCTTGCCCTTTAAAGGTAAATCAGTGAGACAGTTTTAGCTTTCTTCAATTCTCTTGACCACTTTTTTCCCCAATTGGATCCACAAAGCACAAAGCAAAGCTACACAGGCCACTCTGGGATTAACCGGGATTGGAACTAGCAGTCTGGTTTGCTACTTATCAGCTCCATGTGATCTTGGGCAAGTCACCCTTAACTCTCCGATCCTCTTTTCTTTCTTAATTTCTAAAGTAGAGCCAATAATATCAACTTGGTAAAGATGGTTTTAGGATTAAGTGAAGTAAAATAATATATTTGCAGATTCCTATCACATACTGGCCCGTGAGGCAATAAAAAAATACTAGTCCTGAGCCAGCCCTGATGGCCTAGTGGTTGAAGTTTGGTGCTCTCACTGCTTTGACGGCCCAGGTTGGTTTCCTGGTCATGGAACCACACTACCTGTCTGTCAGTTGCCATGCTGTGGCAGTGGCTCACATAGAAGAACTAGAAGGACTTACAACTAGGGTATATAACTATGCACTGGGGCTTTGGGGAGGAAAAAAAAAATGCTAGTCCTCTTGCTCTTTTCTCTGTAGACAGACTTCTGTTTGGAGACAAATCATAATCAAAGGTTGCTTGGCCAATGTGGAAGCAGGTCTCATGGACAAAAGCTCCAAAGGCATGGTGCCAAGAATAACTGATGAATCCATGGGACCAAGAAAATTGTTTTGCAATGGCAACTATAGAGGAGTGATCTACCCTCCACCAAGAGTTTGGTTTTGGAGGAATTCTCAAAATAAAGGAAGAATGTTCAAATAGTAAAGAGTCAAGGAATTTCTAATGTCTGCTACACTGGATCATTTTTATTTGGTCTTTTTGGTCTCTTTCTGTAGTCTCCATTTTGTGAAATTAGGAGTTCTTACTTATCAGTGGTAAGTTTCATGTGGCTGGAACATGCCTCATTAGTACAATCTATTTTAGCATTACTAATGCCATGGTATTAACGTATCTTGCATTAGAAGTAGTATTTAGTCAGTTAATGGATTTTGAATTTGTTTTACTTCTGTGTTGGCTTTACCTTCAAAATGTCTCTAATATTGTTGTTGTCATTATTATTAACATCTTCCTTTTGTCTATCTCCGTTGCTACTTCTCTTGGTTCAAGCTATCACCACCTTTTGCACAGATGACAGGATGGACCACTAAGAGGTCTGCCACTCTTCTTCCCCTACACAGCAGGATTGCCCTCCACATAACAGCCAGAGCGGTCTTTATAAAAACACGCATGAGGCCATGTTACACCTCTGATGGTTTCTCAATGTTATTTTATCCAGAATAAAATTCTAACCTCATACCTTGACCTTGAGGGTCCTAATGAACTGGCCTTGCCTCTCTATGCAAGAGCATCTCCTGCTTCTCCCCTTGTGCTGGGTGCCACAGCCATGCTGGCCTGCCTTCTGGTAGTGCACTTGCCCTCATGTTCCATCTGCCTAGAGTATCTTCCCTTCCATCGTTACATGGCTGGCTCCTTCTTGTCATTCAGGTATCAGTAGAGACTCCCTGGCCACTTAATCTTAAGTAGACCTGGCCCTCCCCTAAGCAGTATGTAATTCTGCTTTATCCTCATACATCCACTATCCTCTGACATTTTGAATTAATGGTTTATTTAGTTACTTATTGTCTGTCTCCCGGAAGTCTTTGTGAGATTACATGCCCGTGTGTATCTCTAGTGCCTAGAATAGTGCCTGGACCATCATTGGAGCTTGATAAACATTATCTCTATGTACAGAGATTTGCCATGGACATGACTGTGAAGAGCAGCCAAATCCTTGATTCCTTCCTGCGCTTTCTAGGTTTCTTTCCCATTTAGAGTTGTCTCTTCCCAGAGCTCCCAGGGTCTCTGTGTTGTTACTAGGCTTCTTTATCACAGAGAAAGAATCCAGGTTTCCTGTATCCTCCTCCTCCCCCAGTCAGTTTTCTCTACTTCAGGCTGCCTTTGCTGTGTGCAAAGTTCACCTATCTGCCTCAATTTTAATTTATTCAGTGTTGAGCAGGCATATTTGCATACGCAAATATTTGAGGAATTGAAATGGCAATTAACAGATGTATATTTTAGATTATTTTAAAGTATCATTGTGTCTGCTTGTTTTCTTTACTACTATGGCCCAGTAGTAACTCTGATCTCAGTGAGTCTGTGTTTTTCCATCCAGCATGTTTTCAGGTTTATGCTAACCTGAGTCAGAGTTCTGGGAGATATTGTCTTTGAATACAATTGAAAGCCACTATTTTGATCCCTTTATAGAACCTAATAAAATATTTCAAAAGTACCTGCATTTCTTTGTATTTCTACCTAGTTAATGAGCCTCTTTTCTTTAAGGTTCCAGCTGGAGATGAATTGATCATCAATTATTATTATAATTATTTGAGGACCTACCATGGAAAGAGCACTGTGCTGGATGTAGTGGGGGCATACGGAGAGGAGTCAGATCGAAGCCCTGTCCTCTGGAGACTTACAGTTCCACAGGAGAGAGAAGATGTGAAGACTAATAACCTTACGTCTGCCTTTGGTGGATGACATAGCATTCAGCATAAAATATTAGTCATCTCCAAAACCTGCCAGCTGTTACTGAATGTTTTGGTGATTTCCATGACATTTGCCAAAAAACAGTGACTTTCCTCTTATGGTTTGTACATAAATAAATTTTTTTCAGCTAACTACACTATTGGGGGAAAATGGATCTATATCAAATTACTGTTAAATGAGCAAATGATCAAATTAAGTTCTTATCGCAGTTTTGGCGTGATAATAGAGCAAGCTTTCCCCAACTGCTGATTCCACATTCTAGAATTGTGTTTAGAATGTTTTTTCCCTTCATTCACAGAAAGTACAGTGTTGGGGGTGGGGGTGTGAGAGAAGGAATCCAAAATCCAGAAGAGGCAGGATCTGTTCCTAACTTCAATTTCTGAGCTAAGTCTAGTGTAATATTGACATGCATCCTTGAGAGGAGACGCAGCACTTGGAGGGCAGCATTTCCCAAGGGTGCTTAATTCCAAGTGGTGTAACCGAGGGAGTGGATCAAGGAGAGCTTGGCAGAGATGTTTGTGTGGAAGCAGGTCTTCTGCCGTGATGCCCAGGCTGAAGGAAACACAGCCAAGGAGACAAATACTGCAACTGGGAATTACGGCTCCGTGTTAATGGAATCGGATTGTCTTCTTCCTTTCCTTCTCCAACGGCCTTATGATGCATAGATGTAAAGTAGGGAAATGCAGAGCAAATCATTTTTTCCCTCATTTAAATTGACAGTTTGTTGGGCTTTTAAAAAATATCCATTTGTATTTTACTACATTCTATACAACATTTCTGGAAACACATTGAACACTGAATTTCTTTTTTTCTGACTGAACTATCACCACTGTAGAAGAAAAGAGATCAATGGTCTTTGTTAAACAACAATTTACCAGCTTCCTTTAAGCTGAAATTTGAGTCATTTTTTTTTTTCAAGCTTCCTGTCATGAATAGATAATTCCTCTGAGGACATCAGCATTTAAAACATAAGCAACCAGATACCTTTAATAAATCCTGCTAGTTCAATTTTCTCTTTCCAAGCTTATTCGTTCGCATCGCTTAATTACTGAGGAGATAAGTTGATGTTCCTTAAAACACATTATTTTTTTTTAGGTAAACATTTTAATGCCATTTAGCACTCTAAGTTGTCCAAAAAAATATAAAGCCACAAAAATATTCAAAGACATTTTATTGAAAATAAGACAATTTTCCTCATATTTTTTCATGTTTCTTATGGATATATAATGATGGCGTGATTTAGTGTTGTAACCATAGAATTTTAAAGTTGGAAACATCCACTCAAGTCTCCCATTTTCCCTAGGAAACACGGACCTGGAAATGCTAAAATCACTATTCAAAGCACTAAAACTCAAGCCTTTGACCATCAATACATGGTTTTTTCCACTTAATCAGGGGTGGAGGTGGGGGGTTGAGGATGGGGGTTGGGTAGATGAGTACGTCGTGGGAAAGAAGCAACTGTTTCGTGGAGTCATGATCTCTGGCGAGAATTTTTAATGACATGATCCTCAAGTTTTTAAGACATTCATTTCTTTCCTGCTGATGAATTTTCTGGTGCATCAGCCAACAGCAGGTATGATATTTGTGTGGCTAAGTCGTTTTGGGTAGGTGAGGGGGTGACCAGCTCATTCTTAAGTGTGGTGGAAAAGCAATTGAAAGAGTAGCAGAGTGAGTACAATTTCTTCTCCAGTCTCCATGTTCGTTTTTTCAGGCGTGCGGCAATGGACAGGCAGGGACGTGCAATAGTTTTAACACATAGGTGCTGGACCTTGTCACTTGAGATGGCATCTTGACTTGGTCACTTACTACTTGGGTAAATCTAGGCAAATTGCATCTCTGCACCTCAGTTTACACATCTTTAAAATGAGGATAATGATAGTACATATTTCATACATTTACTATGAGGACCAAACGCTGTCAATATAAGATTAAAACAATGTTTCATGGAAGGTAACTGCTCAATAAACGTTGGCCTTTGTAATGAAAAGTGTTTGGAATTTTTAACCTAGTGTCTGGATTTCCAACCTTGGGCATGTCAATAAAGAATTTTGGGCCTCAGTTTTGCCATCTCTAAAATGGGATCAGCTGTAGTTTCTTTTGTTCTGGACTTTGTAAGGTTGTTACAAGGATAAGAGATCACATAGGCAGACTCCCAGGGCTCGGAAATTATTAATATTCCACTCTCCTTGCCAAATACTTACCCAGTGGAGATGCATGATGGGACCATAACTTAAACTTTATCCTGTAACTCTGCAAGATGCAGTATTGTTTTGAAGGGACTTGAGATAGCTGCTGTAGGAAGAGAGTGTGTATAACTTGGACCACCCGCCCTGAATAGTGTAGTCTGAGAAGCAGAGACATTAAGACCATCACCCCTCATTTTTCAGCAGGGCACAGATCTGAGAGCACGGCCACTGCCTCATTATCCTGATGACTCACAGAGCCAGAGTACTTCCCCTCTCCTCGGCTGTCCTTTCAAATTAAATTCATTGTTCTACAAGATGTCTGTGGTTCCCAGAAATGACGCAAGTATACGTGCCCTACTCAAAGCCCGGACATTTGACTCTCAGGACGTTCTCCCAAGTGAGCTGGATCCTTCCACTCACTAATACAGCCACTGACAATTCCAGTAACCCTTCTTTTTCTTTCCTAACAGAAGCTTAGAGAGGATTATGGCTACACGGACTCCTTTTAAAAGAAAGTTTTGCAAACCCTAATGTAAAAAATTTGGATATCCTTGCCAAAATACATAAGAAAATAAAGGAATTCCTTTTGATATTATTTTCAGAATTGGTAGTATTTGACCATCCACAGGGTGAAAAGTGGGCATTTAACAGTTGCTTTAAAAGCTGAGAGGCACTAGTTAACATATATTAGTTAACCAGTTATGCATATGAGTCTTATGTCTCTCATCCGTGAAACAAGCTTGAAATGCTTTTAATTCTAGTCCAAGTGGGAAGTACAGTTTCTTGAACATCATTTGTCACATGAAATAATTTAAAAACAGCGAACAACACATCCGTGCCAAGGAGACCGCACCTGTTGGAGGTGCGGTTGGTCAGTAAGGAAACTAGCCTGGAAATGTGCCCAAATGGTGAGTCAGCAGCTGCCATCCCAGCTCCATGCCATTTTTAGAAGGATGGCATTTGTCAGGTACTTTTTTAACCCCCTTCCCCCAAAGAGATTTCCTCATTGTTCTCCCTTTAATTGTTAATATTTTCCAATACGTGTAGGGATGTTGGAGCCTTTGAATTTTTTTTTTACGACAATCCCATAAAGTAACTAGGGCAGGTATTATGTTCCCCATTTCACAGATGGGGAAACTGATGATCAGAGAGGTCAATGAACTTGCCCAAAAACACACAGTCAGGTCTCACATCCAAATTTTGTGATATTGTGCTGGCTTGAGCTCCAGGGGAGCTGGCTCTGGTAAGGAAGGCTTCAGATGCCCTCATTGTGGTGCTAACTGCAAGAAGAGCCCCTTGAGCCCCTTGGATGCAGAGCTGCAGTGTTCCTGTGAGAGCCTGTAAGGGACAGACAAGTGCTCTGTGGGGGCGGGGAGTCGTAATGGGGAATATAAAACACACACACCTTGCATAAGGCCTTACATTTCATCAGTGAGTACTGTGGGCACATGTGTTATTGCAGAGAAACATCACTAGCTGGAGCATCTGCAGTGTCTTTCTCTGAAACAAGCATCTCATTGTGTGAAGCCCAAGTTTCCAAAGGAATGCTACCTTAAGGAGGTGTTGCTTGGTGTAGGATAGGCACAAATTATAACACAATCTATTACATGTATTATACATAATATGTAATATATCTATAATATAATATAACAATTTCACACTGTGGGTGATTGCAGATCCATCCACAAATGACCCAGACATTCCCCTCTTGCTGGGTTCCCCTCATAGAGGCCCCGTCTCCACTGTGAACTACTGCATTGCTCCTTGACAGACCCTTTGTAATGAGAGTAATGGCAGCTATGGACCAGGAATAGGGCTCTGTGCATGTATTATTGCATTTAATTTTCACAACAATCCTAAGAGAGAGGATTAGTCCTATTTTATAGATGAAGGTGCTGAAGTTTAGAGAGGATAACTTGCCCAAAGTTACTTAGCCTGTAAATGATCAGTTGTTCTGGTTATCTATTGCTGCATAACAAATCACCCACAAATTTAATGGCTTATAATAATTGTTTTATTATATCTCACTGTTTTGTGGGTCAGGAATTTAGGCAAGTCTCAGCAGAGACAGCTGTTCTGCATGACATCAGCTAGGGTGGCTTCACTGGGGCTAGAGTCTATTTCTGAGACAGCTCACCCACGTGGCTAGCAACTGGGCTATTAGCCAGGGTCCTTAGGTCTTGTCCATGTGGGCCTCTCCATGTGGCTGCTTGGGGTACCTTATAGCATGATAGCTAGGTTCCAAGAGTGTGTATTCCAGAAGACAAACAGTGGATGCTGCCAATCTCTTAAGGCCTGGTCCCAGAAACTGTCATGGTGTCACTTCTGCTACCTTTTTATTGCTCAGGAAGTCATGGAACTCTCCTAGATTCAAGGAGAGGGAACATAGACCTGACCTGTCATTGGTAGCAGGGTCAAAGAATTTGTAACCATGTTTAATCTACCACTGAAAAGATAAGAATCCAGATTATAGTCATGACATCATATTGCATCACAATTAGTATAATGTCAGATGCGTTTCTCAGTCATTGTATTTATCTCTTTGTATTATAGTGACTAGACCATGAGCTCGTTGAGGGCAGGGATCTTGCCTTATACACCTGGGGTTAGGCACAATGCCTACCTGAGCTAGTCAGTGATCCATAAATGTTGAAAGGATGAATGATGGAGAGCTGAGTTCCAGTCCTGGCTCTGCTTCTAAGCCTCTCTGTTAGTCCCAGCAGGATATTGAACTACTCTGGGCCTTGGCACCCACGCAGTAAAGTAAGGGGTTGGGATTAGATGATCCTAAAGTCTTCCTTTTCCCAGCACTACAATTGTATTAGTCTGCTCGGACTGCTATAACAAAATACCTAAATTGAGCATGTCAAACAACAGTTACTTCTCACAGTTTTGGAAGCAGGGAAGTCCAAGACCAAGTGCCACCCAATTCAGTTGCTGGTGAGGGCCCTCTTCCTGGCTTGTAGGTGGCCATTTCTTGCTGTATTGTCACATGGTGGGGAGAGAGAGGTCTGGTCTCTCTTCTTCTTAAAAAGACACTAATCCCATCACGGTAGCTCTACCCTCATGATCTCATCTAAATTTAATTGGCTTCCAAAGGCCCCACCTCCTAATACCATCACATTGAGGGTTAGAGCTTCAATACATGAATTCTGGGGACACACAAACATTCAGTCCATAACAACCATTCTACTAATCTACTCAAGATAATTAAGTACAAAATAAAGGAATTAAGATGCGGGTCTCCAGTGAGAGGAATCCAGGATTCAAGACACCTGAGAGTGAAAAGAAAAGAGTAGAGAAATGGGATTGTTCTCTAGAGAGATGGGGAGCAGACTTGAGGTTCAGATGCTAATACTTGAATTACAATGATGGCGCTTGGAATAGGGAGGAAAGAAGTTGGAGGAGGCCTTTCCAAAGGTTGAAGACATTGGACTTGGGAGCTATTTGGCCACAGGGTTGGGAGAAAGCTATAAGTCAACGTAGACTCCAGGTTTTGTACCTGGGTGACTAGCAGAATGCAAATTTATCTGACATCAGCAGTGGTTCCCAACTCTGACTATACAGAGAACTACCCCATGAGCTTTTTAAAAATATTGATGCCTGAGCCCCTCTCAAGACCAGTCAATTCGGAATTTCTAAAGATGGGGCTGGAGCGTCAATATTTCTCAGAGTCCCCCAGGTGATTCCACTGTGCAGCCAGGGTTGACAATTTCTAAACTAGAGTTAAAGACATTAGATTTCTGACTGCTATGGAATGATAAGAAGCTGAGGATCAAAAGTTGATAGCCACCAAATAACTTGGGGTATGGGTTGTATGGGACTTAGAATAATGGCTTCCTGAAGATGTCCACATGCTGATCCTCAGAAACTGTGACTATGTTAGGTTACCTGGCAAGAGGAATTAAGGTTGCTAATCAACTAACTTTAAGACGGGGAGATTATCCCAGTAGGTCCAATGTAATTACAAAGGTCCTTGAAAAGTGAAAGAGGAAGGCAGAAGAAGAGAGTCAGAGGCACGTGTGGCTATGAAAGAATAGTCAGAGAGATGCAATGTTGTTGCCTTTGAAGATGGAGGGAGGCACCATGAATCAAGGAATGTGGGATGCTTCTAGAAGCTGGAGAAGGCAAAAAAAAAAAATTCATTCATTAAGGAATTCTCCCCTAAAGCCTGCAGATAGGAATGCAGCCCTGTTGATACCTTGATTTTAGCCTGGTGAGACCTGTGTCAGACTCTGACCTACAGAACTGTAAGATAACAAATTCATGTTGCTTTAAGCCACTGTTTGTGGTAATTTGTTGCAGCAGCCTCAAGAAACTAATACAGGTGGCCAGTTCAGGAAGGCTTCCTGGAAGAGGTAACTTTTGATAAACTTTTGCAGGGACACTGTTGGTGGAGAAAAACTCTAAGAGGTAGATGTGGAATTTGAACCCATCAGAATTTTTTTTTTTTTAATTTCAAGGCTGTATAAAATCTACCCAGAATGTTTAAAATCAAAAGGCAGAGGAATGATACAGAATTATATGATTGTCACTAAATTCCCCAATGGAGTCAGAGGCAAGGAATTCTTGGGAATTTTTCTCAGTAATGTTACTTGAATTGTGATCAACTTCACAGACATAAAGGCTGATGAAACACTTGTTTTACTTGGGTTTTTAAAATCACTTAAGTCAGCAAGGAAACAGATAGAATCTGCAGCTTCCACACAGCTCATCACCGGAATGTAAATCAGGGCTTAATCTTCCTATCACTCTCCTTTAATCAGATCTGCAGACTCTGCTGATTTCTTTTCATTGTCTCCTCCTGATAAAAATAATTGGATAATCTCTCTCTCTCTCTCTCTCTCTCACACACACACACACACAGAGCAAAAAACCTTCCATATGTACATTTATTCATTAAAATACACTTATTGAGGATCTATATATGACATGAACGGTGTTAGGGAAACATCGATGAATGAGACAAGTAAGATCCTTGTTCTTACGGAACTCACAGCCTGGTGGAGAACACAGACAATAATCAGGCAATTTATAGTAGAGTAGAAAATATAGGTTGCTATGAGAGAACATGGACAGGGCAACTGATTCATTCTGGGAGTGAAAAGGGAGAAACACATCAGAGAAGGCTTCCTGGAGGAAGATAACTTTTAAGCCATTTATTGTCAAAGTATACTACCTGAATCAGCAGCATCAGCAAACCCTGGGACACTGTTAAAGATGGGAATTCTCAGGCCCATTAAGCCAGACCTGTTAAGCCTGAAATGCTGGGGATGAGACACTGAAATCTGTGTTTCAATAGATCACTAAGTGGTTCAGATACACCCTAAAGTTTGAGAACCATTGAAAAGCAGAGGATCCTACTTGGGCTGCACATCAGAATCAGCTGGGGCGCTTTTGCACTGAACTGATGCTGTGGCCCCACTCCCAGACATACTGATTCAGGTCGTCTGTGATGGAGCCTGGGAATAAGTGTTTTTAAAGCCTAGGCTGATTATAATATAATTTTAATGTGCAGTCAGGGTTGAGACCACCTCTCTAAGCTGACAGCTGAAGCATGAGTTAGCCAGGGAGTGGAGGCTAGGGAGAGGGCAAGAAGGGTGTTAGAAGGAGATGTGCAAAGGCCCAGATGTAAGAGAAAGCCTGAGGTAGTCTATCTGGGGACCTGATAAGACTAGAAAGTACACACAACAAAACTCTAGGGCTTAAAATAAGGTTCATAGCTATGAATTGTTTATTGCAGTACTTCTCAAACTTTAATATGCACAGAATTATCTGAGGATCTTGTAGAAACACAGACCCTTATGCCTTAGGAAGGTTTAATTGCCCCAGCTTCCGCTGAGCATACACATCAGAGAGTGGATGGAGACTGCAGAAGGATGCATCTATGCATCAGCCCCAGGGCCAACATAAGGGCACCCAGTTGGGGCGAACTGCAGATGCCCGTCGCTGGGTGGGTATGTTTTGCTGGTAAGGAAGAAAGATGCAGCCTAGCACAACCTCCCAGCTTGCTCTTCTGATTATTTTCCATCAAGGTCGTACTGCTTTTGGTAACACAGTCCCCCACCCCCACCCCCGCCTTCAGTCCGGCTGAGTACATCCCCTGGCCAGGCCAGCAGAGCCAGCTCATTAACTGATCGCTGGAGCTCTCTGTAACGTGCCAGCCAGCCAGGGGGGCGCTGGCTGAGGAGAGGGGCTCTCCCGGGGCCTCTTTCCCCCTTGTCCCTCTTCCCACCTTGCCTGGCTGACAGTGTCGGTGCCTGCGGCAGAGCCTCCCTCTGCAGCAGCCCCTTGCTCTTGGCTCGCACTTCTGGGCGCTGTCCATGGTTGCAGCATCTTTCGGCGCGCCACGTCAGGAGGCCACAGCGGGGCCCTGCGATTGGCCGAGGAGCCCCTCGCCATCCCCCCAACATCCCCGCCCCTGCGCCCTGGCCTCAAGCTTCAGCCCCGCAGGCGCGTGCCAGCCAGCGTGCGGGCCGCGCCCCGGGGCTCCCGGGAGTCACACCCACTTTCCTTATTAGGGCAGAGTCGGACGGCCTGAGCGGGCGGCGGGGCGCGGGGGTGGGGCGGAGAGCCCTGGGACGCGACAGCCGAGGGCGCAGCCACAGCCTCAGCCGCCTCCGAGCGGTAGGAGGGAGCAGCCAGCCGCGGCGCCCTGGCGGGCCACTTTCCCGAGACCCTGCTCTTCTCGCCAGGCGGGGATCTTCCTCCGCGCCCTCCGGGTACCCCCGGTCCAAACCTCTCGCAACGACATGGAAGAATTTTTGCAACGCGCCAAGTCTAAACTGGTAAGTTGAAGGAGCAAGGCTGTGTGTGTGAGTATGTGTGTGTTTGTGTGTGTGCGCGCCCGCGGGCATGTGTGAGCTGATCGAGAGGAAAGGGCATTGCAGCAAAGGAGGAAGAAACAACTTTGCCACTTAGTTGTCAGGGTGTGCAGGCTGTCCTCTGGAAAGAATCTCTGGAACTCTGGTGCTTACAGCAAGCAGTCTGTCTCCATAATCCTCCCCCACAGCCAAAGTGCCGATCTGGAGGTGGTCGTGGCCTGGCTGAAGTTGGGTGCCGTGTGTCCAGTTTTGGTCCCTTTGGCCTGAGGTTGGAGAGAGGCAGATCCAGTCAAATCTGCAATTTGCTCCTGAAGGCTGGAGGATGAATGGGTGTGGCACTCCTTGAGAAAAAGAGCTCAGCCTTCTGCAGATACAGTACGCGTAAGTGTAAAAGAAAAAGAATAATCCCTTAGAACTGCACTTTAGCTGGAGGGGGTGGCAAAACGTAAGTGAGAAAATCACGGTGCCGACTAGGAAGGAAGCGTGCGAATGCGCAGTTTACCCCAGCATCCCTCACACAGAGCTTGCTCCAGTGCAGGAGTTCGGGATATTCTAGTGTGAACCGAGTCTCTCTGGTCCCCACTCAGATCTCGAACTTGGGGCACAGGCAGAAGGGGAAAGCCCCAACTGTTGCTGGTGATGTGGGGTTTGTCAGACTATTGTTCTCCTGGGAGGAGACCGGCATGTTGGTCGGCTGTGTTTAACCTACCGCTGTCCGAGGAGCGAGTGGTAATTTCAGTGTGTCTGTTGACAGTTGCTACACATTCTGGAACAACAGATTCCAGCAGTTTCCTAATTCCAAATTGTTTTGGCTCTCCAGCAAAGCAGTAATAGACATAATGGAAATGTTTCTGTTTCTGCACTTAAAAAAAAAAAGCCTCTGCCCATTTAGAAACAATATCTTTAATGAACAGTGAAAGCACCTTTTATGGGCCTGGCATAGGAGCGAATGCATAGTTTATGATGCTTTTAACCTTTAAACCTTCGTAGAAGCCAAAATACAAACTCTGCATTAAGGTGAGGTCTTAATCACAAGGCAGGGTGTTTGCAGGGTTGTTACTGTAACTTCTTTACCTCGCACCACAAGGGGAGTGCAGACACCACAAGGGGAGTGCAGACGGAAGTGTGATTCTTAAGAGGCTTTCACTGTAAGTATCTTTAAAAAGACCACTAAGTTTATTAATGCTAACATAATTACTTTGTTTTCTGCTATAAGCCTCCCAGAGAGTTGAATGTTTGTGGGGATTTCGGAATTGAGAAAGTTTGTGATCATTTTTGTGTTTATTGCTCTCTCTCCCATAGTTTTACCTGAGCACAGGAAAGAAAATACTGATCGTGGAATCTCCCTTGCATTTCTGATAGTATAAGTATGCTCTTTGTTCTTTACCTAACAATGAATGAGAAATGGTCATAAAGGAAGTCAATTTTGGCAACTTATTTTTGTTTTTGTGTGTGCGCGTGTGGATGAAAATGAATGGCAATTGACAATAAATGCGGTTTTAGACTGCACCTGTGCCCCACTCCTGTAACATTTGTTTTAAACAATGAGCATTTAGATCGTGGGGTCTGATGTGAGCAAGAGGCTTGTCTCATTTTTGATGAGCAATTGCTGGGATGGGAAAATTCCCTATTTCAGAGTAATCAGTTGAGTAATGTGTAAGTTTATTTACCGAGTCCCTTCATTAGACGAGCAATTGCTCTGCATCATTAAAAAAAAAAAAAAAAAGAAAAGACAGGAAAAAGAAGAGGTTGTTTGAAATGCTGTTCTCAGTTTCTTGCTTTAGCCAGAAGAACAATTATGGCTAATTTTATTTTTTTCTTGGAATAGATTTCTTGTTAGCCATCACAATTAGCTTTTCATATTCAGCCGCAGCAAAGGTGTTTTGGTCACTTATAGTGTCACATTTCCCCTGACAAATTACATTTTCTAGGTGAATAAAATGTTTACTTAGTATGCAACATTAAACTATAGTAATAGATAACCTTTTGCTTTAGAGGATAGATAACCTTTTTGGGGGAGAAAAAATTGCATCAATAATTAACAAATAATTAATCATTTGTGAGAAGTTTATTCATAATAAAATAGTAGGATTTTTAAAAATTAGGCTAATGCTTGGGAAAACATTTTAAGGAGAAGAAAATTATCATGCTAGTTCTCACTTAAGGCTTATTAGACCAGAATTAGGTAGAATTTAGGTGTTATGTTTAAGCTATTTTCCATCAGGCATTAATATAGACTTATCTATATGATACCTAAAAAAGGTCTAATTGGCAGGTTTTTGCCAGTTGTCCTCTTGCTTTGCTATTCTTCAGGCATGGTATATATATTTTAATGCTTTGAAATAGTCAATGTTCCTCCCAAAGTCTTAACATAATCTCATCATCACTGGTGCCTGCTAATTCCAATAGACCAAAGGAATTTTAAATTGCAAAATGCAATTGCTATTAGCCACAGATAAAATCTCCAGTAATCAAAACTTTGGAGAAATTGTTTCTGTTCCTCTGCCCTCTACTAGGAGCATCTATTATTCATCTCTCATTGGGAGGAGAGAAATAGCTCTCTATTCTAGGCCAGGCCTTTGGGTAGAGCAGAAATCTTGGAAGGGGAAGGGATATTTTTGAATTTTGGTCAAGTAGTTTGGAGCTTAATTCTGTAGAAATTGGGAGAACACTCTCTCAATTCTGTTTTTCATCCCAGTGTGGTCCTGCTGGTCCTCTAATTGAGGCAGATTCACTGATATAATCCTATTTCCCCTTGTTCCTAAAGCTCTCCTTCCAATACCCACCCTTCATTCCCGAGAATACTGGGTATTTATGAGAAGTGGCAAAAAACTGTGGCCTCAGAGGGATCACCCCTCCTGGTGCTCAAATGCTCCCCTAGGGCACCTGCCTCCTGCCTGGTTAGGACAGGCTTGGGTGCCCAAAGCTTCTTTGTAAAAAACCTCCTCTGAAGGTGGAGGGCAGAAAGGGGAGTGGTCGCTCGTGCCAAACACGCTCTCCAGAAATGGTGCCTTGTTGACAAATAGAAACTGACAAAAATGGAATCGACACAATTCTTGTTAAAGCAATCGAGACAGTAGTGTCAGCATATGAAAGCTAGACCCTCAACAACACAGACTGTCATCAAATGGTGATGCTTCTTACCTGCGTTCACGCCCCCGACGTGAGAGCCCAGTGATGTTTCTGATCTGGACACTCATTGCTAGATCTAGAAATGAGGGGGAAAACACATTTTTTTTTTTCTCCTGTCAGTGCCCACCTGGCTTTTCTTCCACCTGCGCATTCAGACCTGGAATAGGAAGGGAGATCAAATTTTCTAGTTCCAGGACAGTCTTTAAATTTTAGCCATGCTTTCCATTTTTAGTTATGCCATTTCTATGGTGGTGTCTTAGTCATTCTCAGTTGTACCATTTCTGTGGTAAGAGACGTTGAAGGAGGGTAGGGAATGAGGGCCCCTGCCCTAGGCTGTGATTTGGGAAATGCCCTCCAATTTCATAGTGGCCAGCTCAGAAAAGTATACAGGCTAAGATGGCCTCATGATGGCAGTAAGTGGTCCAAGGTCCCGTGAACTTTGGGGAAAAAATTTAATTAAATGAGGAATCGGAGCCCTGGGGCTCTGGCTGGGAGGCAGCCAGGGTCCCCACACTGGGTCAACTGGCTGCTGAACCTCTCCCACTGCCCACACCTCCCCAGCTGATGCAATTCAAGCAGCTAGTCATGGGTGGAGGTCACTGCAGCTCACATGCGCTACGACGTGGGTCATGAGTCAGCCTTTGGTATGTGGGGGGGGGGGCAGTGTCAGCTGCCACTGGAAGGATGCAGAGCACATCACCGTCCCAGGAATGCTGTTTCAAAGAGAGGGTGGAGAGAGGGTCGCCACTACAGTTTGGGGAATGCACCTGCCACTTCGGCCGTGACAGCTGCAGATGGAGGGCTCATTTCTGTGGTGGGTTTGGGTCAGTATGTGGACTTCTATAGAAGAAAAATTCTGGGTGATCGAAATGTTAACTCATACTCTGTGGGATGTGGCATGGGGACAAGAAAGCACATTCAAAGCTCTAAATGAACAAGCACATTAGAGTTGATAGAGGAGATAGGGTTTAAATAAAGAAAGAAAAACCCTGCATTCTTCCTGATTTCCTTCATAGGAAGAAGGTCATGCTTGTCAATAAAAAGCATCTTTAAAGTGAGTGCTCCATACCTTTTAACGGGCCGCTGTGGTAAGGACTAGTAGTGATGGAAACGCTGGCCTGGCAGTTTCATTTGGGGAGCTGAGCTCCTTCTGATCACAGACCACGGGAGCAGCTCCCTCCCCACCATAAGGGAGGGAAAGTGCACTTGAAGACTGTGCCTCTTGCCAGAGCATTCAGGAGCCGGAAATTCAGGAATCCAAGCCCTTCTGTGAATGTGATGCCACCCCCTTAGGGACTGATGAGATGAGCCCTTGATTGCTTTAGTCCTGGAGTCAGCTCCATTTCTCACTGCCTGGAGCTTTCAGACCAAGAGCTGTGGATTGTCCCAGCCCCAAGGCCTTTGGAGAAGAACCAGACTTTTCAGCATAAATTCCAGAGTGGGCTGATCTGCCTCCAAGGTAAAGAATTGGTCACTGTCATTCAGACAGCACCTTGGGTCCACATGGGAGCACATGTGTTCAGGTGGTCAAGGACACCGTTTACTCAGTCATTTGGGGAATATTTTATGTTAACTAGGCAAAAGGTGAGAGCTTTGGTATAACCTGTTTGTTTCCATGTAGCTTTTATTGAGGCAGATATTAACAGCGTTTGGGGTTTGGTGCGCCAGTCTGGGGAGCTCCTGTAAGCAATGGTGACTTGCTGATGGAGGCATTGCTCTTCTTACACCTGTCCCTCCTTGGAGAGCTAGTTGAGCAAAGAAAATGGGGAAGGAGGAATACCTGAGTCTGGATGAAGGCTGCAAATGAGGAAAGAGCATCTGGGGACCAGAGAGAGAAAGTGCACGGTGTTGTCTCCGTTATTGATTCTTCTTGAACCCTCGGGTTTTTGGGAAAGTCATGGAGTTTGGTGTCCTCTTTGAAAAGAAACTGGGGAGCGGCAGGCCTGCTATATTCAGGAGGCAGCATTCACGTGGACTTTTATTGACTGGCGCCCTCTGGGTTTGTGCAGTACGCAGCCTGTGCAATCATATATGGCTGCCCTGCCACATATCCCAGAGCAGCCTGCTCAAAATCTCTGGCAATGTCCCAGATCCATTTCTACCTGAGCCCTGTGCTTTGGGCTTTGGTTTCCTGGGAAAGGTAATCTTTCTTCTTAAGAGTTCTTGAGAGGTTAATTGGACACTAGATTACCCTGAAAAATCAGACCCACAAAGTCTGAGTTAGGAAAACTAAGTTGATAACACAGTCTTGCGTTTTTAATCTGAAAAATGGGATAGTGATGCCTACTTTACAGGTTTGTTGATAAAGCCAAAATAATGTGCCTACAGCTCTTAGCACAAAACCTGGAACGATGACTGCTTCTCTCCATTTGCCCCGAAGCTGGTCCTTTTTTTGCAGTTCCTTATCTCAGTGAATGGCATCGTTATTCATGCAGTTTCTCCAACCGGGAGCTTTCTCCTCCTCCATCCCTTCCCCACTGCTATATCCCAGGCATCTTACGTCATCCAGATGACTGCAACGGTGGGCTAGCCGGTCTCCTGCAAACTCTCTCACTGCTGCCACGGAGATCACTGTGAAAGCATCTTCCACAACTCCCACCCCTCCCTTAGAACTTCATCGTCACTTTCTACCGCTCTTAGGAGAACAGACAACACTCTTAACATGACCCTGGGATCTGGGCCAGTCTGCTGTTCAACTTCTTCTGGCTTTTCCGCCTGCTCCCCTTGGCTTAAATAACTGCTCCTTCTTCAGATTAGGTGAAGAAGAAGGGAAGCCTTTGCTGAATGACTGCCCCCGCCCCAGTCTAAGTCAGGTTTTTTGATGATGTTTTTAGATCACTTATCTCAGCTTGTCATTATATGTCCATTGGGCACGTTTGTTTGATTGGTAGGCGTAGAGACCTGGGTCTCTGTATGATTTTTCTCACCATTGTGTCTCCAGGGCTTGGTGCAGTGCCTTGTGTTCAGTAAGTAGGTTTTGTTTTGTTTTTTCTTTTTGCAATTAATCATGCCATATTATCTTTAATTAAGTACAAAGACCCTTCCAACGTGTCACTTAGAGATCATTTCACCCACTGCTCTGTTTGCCTGGCAGTCTCTCGTGTCTCTCTTCAGCAATGGTGAGACGATAATGTTTTCCTCAGGGAAGAGAAAGCCGTCGTTTGCTGTCTTTGCAGTAATGAAAATGTTGGAGAGCCAAGTGGCAAAGCTGTTGCCGTTGGCGTCTTTCACATGGACCACATCAAAAGAACCAAGATGTCTCTCACTGTTGGTGATCGCACCAATTCTTCCCAGCTTAGCACCTCTGCTCACCATACACAGGTCACCAGTGTCAGACCTGATGAACTTGCTAATCTTGCCAGTCTCCAAATCGATCTGAAAGGCATCGTTCACTTTGACGAGGGGATCCGGGTAGTGGAATGCGTGAGCATCCTCGGTCATCAGATGAGGAATTCCTTTTGTGCCCATAAAGATCTTTCTCACTTTGCGCAACTTGTTCTTGGCCTCCTCAGGTATAATACAATGAACAGCAAAGCAACACTTGGTGTCGTGGATCAGACAGAAAGTCTCCCTCGTCTTGTCAATGCTGATGACGTCCTTAAAACCATCAGGGTAGGCTGTATCGGTTTGGACCTTGCCATCAATCTTAAAGAACTGCTGCATGAAGATCTTCCTTACTTCTTTCCTGCCGGGGCATACTTAAGTCTGTTCTTTAAAAAAAGATGAGGGAGAGGCATTCTCTCCGCTTATAGGGACCAGTTGATGGACAAGGAACAAACACACAGATCAGTTTATCCAGCATCCAGTGCTTTGGAGCTGCTATACACTTCAGATGCTTCTTGGGACCATGAGCCGTGACTGTGCTAAGCACAAAAAGAGCGATGTGTTTTTAGAATGAATGAAGCCATAAGGCAAGAGTCTTGCACAAAGCATCACACATTGTAGTGGCTCAAATATGAATAAGTGGATGGTCAGGTGCAGACTCCTAGAGATCCGAATCCGAAGAAGGGCTGGCAACAGTATGCAGGAATCTAGGTTGGTTTAGTAGAAGGTGGGAAACATTAAGGTCAAGGAGCGCCAGACAGCACTTTGCACATGGTGTGTACTTCATACAAATTGTTACTTCAAAGTAACGGGGCTAGTTTTTATGCATGACTATTTGGAATCTGTAAATATTGGTTGAATTAAAGCACGAATGGGTTGGAGAGAGGCAGAGGAGGGGAGTGGGGCCTCTGCAGAACCACATTGGGCAGATCAGCAAACAGAGTGGGACTGTCAGAGCCGTAGATCCTCCGTTGTGTGGTTCAAAGGTGAAAAATTGGACTCGCCAATCCCAGCCACTACAGCAAGTCTGCCCAGCCTGTTCTGCTGCCTCTGGACCAGTACTGATGTCATGAGAGAGACTGGCGGGGAAGCTTTTCAGAGTCCTTAAGAGGAAAGGTGAAGGCATTCCTGACTGGCCTCATTAGTATTTCTGTCCAGCCCTGGCACTGCAGACCTCATGCATGGGATAAACCTGGTCAGACCGCTCGTCCAACCAGCAGGACTGTTTGTGGTAGAGCAGTTCATGGTCTTCCACTTCATCTAACTCTTTGGGATGTGGTCAGACTTTTCCAGGTATTCTTATGAGCCTGTGCTGCAAGAGTCTTTTTGAAATGATAGATATCTAGAAAAATTGCATATCTTTGACTCCATGCATTTGCTATTCTTTGCTTTGGCTGCCAGGAAGCTCCAAGCTATGTTGGTGCTTAATTTCCTTGGGCTAGTATTTCTGAAATAAATTTTTCTTACTTTTATTGCTTAATTTCTATCTTTTTATACTTGTTTTAATGTTCTTTTGCTTTAATGTGTATGTATCTCTTAAATAAGTGGCTTATCCTTTTTGGACACCAGTATTTTATAATAATGTATGTGATCTTGAATATATTTTGGCAACAGGTCTGGTCTAGTTCAGGGTTCCTCTACTCACATTTGGGAATTAGCTTTTTTAGTAACTGAGACTATTGTGTGGGGGCTTCAAAACAGGTCACTGAAAGTAGACATCCACACCATCAAAAGTGTACTGTGTTCACATCCTTAATGATTGGTGGCTTCCCTGGGAGCAGCAATAACCACACTTTCCTATAGCTGAGCCCATAACCTGGAAGCCATGAGGCAGCCCCCAGTAGAAGCTGACAGCCCTAAATAGGAAGATTTAGGAAGAGTTTCCTAGAGCATTTTTGGGTTTGTTGGAAGCTTAGAGATTCTCTTGTCCTCTTCTTCACTTCTTTCCCCTAAATGCAGAAGGGCGTGGTGGCTAAGAGCCTGGGCTCTCGAGCCAGGTGCCTGATTTCAAAGCCTGACTTTGCCATTTTTACTTGCTAGTCAGGCAACGTTAGCTGAGTCTCAGTTTCCTCCTTTGGAAAATAAGCACAATAATACATTAGGTCTGTAGCAGGTATGCATATACTAAGACAAGAATATGTTCTCCATCCACAGTAATAAAAACATGGAAAGAGCCACTGGTGGACAAGAGAGCCAGGAAGCTTTATCTGTATTTCACTGAAACACGGATAATACTTAGCTCCTTTTAGTTCAACTAAAATTTGTTGAATATCTGTCTTAGCTCTAAGAGACACGTTTTTTCACTTAGTGCCCACAGTGGTCTTGTGAGGTAGCTATTATTCTCCCTTTGCATTTGAGGAAACTGAAGCTTAGTGAGGCAAGACTTTTGCCCGAGGTTCCACAGCCAATACAGAGCAGAGCCAGACTTGGCTCCCAGATCACCTGACTCCCGTTCCAGGACCCTCTCCCTCATCCGTAAGTGCCTCTTCCCACCAGATCTCCCGGAACATTTAATTCTCTTCAAATAAAAAATGCACAACTTGGGGCCAGCCCAGTGGCATAATGGTTATGTTTGTGCACTCTGCTTCAGCTGCCTGGGGAATCACAGGTCTGGATCCTGGGTACAGACCTGCACACCACTCATCAAGCCATGCTGTGGCGGCATCCCATATACAAAATGGAGGGAGATTGGCACAGATGTTAGCTCGGCAACAATCTTCCTCAAGCAAAAAAGGGGAAGGTTGCCAACAGATGTTAGCTGAAGGCCAATCTTCCTCACCAAAAAAAAAAGAGAGAGAGAGAAAACAACTTGACAGGTTTATAGAAGGATTGGGTGGTAAGTTCACTTTGACCCAAGAGAGATTCATTTCTCTCTGTTGACTGTTTTATATGAAAAACCCTCAAATAACCAAGCAAGCAACCATATTATTGAGAACGTGCTTTGAGAAAAATATGGTGCCGGGCTGTCTATGATTTGGTTGAATAAATTGGGAGACTTTTCTTACTGTATGCCCATGTGAAAGAAAAATAGAGACTGGTAAACTATTTGGAAGATAGGATGTGTGACCCTGAGAGTGACTAGAAATATTGTGGGTATTTAGTGAATTTTTGATTCCTTTTTTAAAAAATTGAAGTCGGTTTTGCAGATTTCTTTGTTGTTGCCGCTCTGTTGCTGGAGAAGTTAAGGATACTTTGCTCGATTGTAAGGTGGGTGAGCTCACTCTGGCTGACACAGTAGCAAGGAGATGAGCTGGGATCAGGACTCAGCTCTAGTTGGGCTGAGCCTACTTTTTGCTCTGGAGTCTGCTGGCTTAGCGTCGCCCCAGAAAACTCCTAGTTATACTCAAGACACTTACAGGAATAAAGGAAGAGGGGGAGAAAAGCAAGAAGGAAGGTGCAGATGCAGTTGGAAGGGAAATAGGAGAAAAGAGAAGAATAAAAGGATTCAAGTGGGAAGCAAGTTTGCAGAGCGGCCAGGAGAAAAGGAGATCCAGCATGGAATGAGTCGCACGCGCAGCAGGTTGTGGGCCTGGAATTCACTTATCTGGCAGCATCAGACAACCCGAGGTCTCCTGAAAACTGGGAATTATGCAAAGGCAGCTTTCCTTCAGACAACTAAAATTGATTATTGAAAACATTATAATTAGTTCTTTTCTCACAGGAAAATCCCCCAAACTCTATCTCGGAGCCCATTTGTGAGGTGACACCTGCAAATCATTCAGAGGATGCTGGGAACACAGCAAAGACATGCGAATGTCATCGTCATCGTCATTACTTAATTGGCGCTTTGACAGAATACTCACGAGCTTGGTTTTCTCAGATGGGGGTGATGGAAGGAGAGGAGGTTGCTAGAGGCTGTAATTGGTGATAACTTACAATGAGGAATCACACAAACAAACCCCAAACCAAAGAGAACCTATAAGAAGCAGACCCAAGCTCTCATAAGTGCTGTTCCATCTGGTGTAGGCAAATAGTCCTAAACATCTTCATCGTCTCTGGGGGCCATAGCATCAGTGATGTTCACAGTAATGACCCTGAATAATTAAGGAAGAAGATCGTTTAAGCTCAGTGTCCTATTTAGGAGAAAGGTGGGGTATATTAGCAATTTCAGATAAAGTTCCAACTCAGATGATTAAAATAGAAAAAAATAAAACAGAAATTGTCACATGGAGGGTAAGCCTTTGGTTGTCTGAAAAAGTCCCTTGCAGAGGAGATCTCGTTCTTAAGTGGAGCGAGATATGTGAAATGTCATGGTTTATAACGAGTGACCATGAGTCAGGACGGAGAGTGATGGTGCTAAAAATGTGAGCCTGATGTGGGGAGGCATAAATAGGCCTGTGGCGTGTACAGGATGTGAGAAACCCCCTCCCCACTCCCATCCTGAGTCGAGAACTAAATCTGGTTCTGGACTCCACAGAAAAGTTGCAGCAATGACCACGGACCTTTAAAATAAGATCCCTAAGGACAGCCGGAGAGGGAGGGCAGCCTGCTGATGGACTTTCAATTATTTGAAAAGTTTGTTATGGAAGAGTTCCCACTCCACAGAACTATTTTCCTCAGTTGAGAAAAACAGCACTTTTAGAGTAAGTGGCTTTAAAAAAAAAAGGCTCATCAATTCAATAAAGTCCAACTTTTTTTTGCCGTGAAAAATTATCCATCAATTAATTGAAGGGTGCAAAAGACAAATGTGTCTGTTTGCCTCTTGCTCTCCAGAATGGAAAAGGAGGAGCCGAGGCAGAAGTTCATCCTGAATAGAGAAGTGTTTTGTTTGTCTTTGTGCTCTTCATACACACTTTCTCTAGCAAGTGGTCTGTGGTGCCGGCCAGACTGGCACCTGGCTCTGGGAAGACAGAAGTGTCTCAGCAGGTGCACAGATCAGCTGCTCTTCTGCCACGGGTGTGTCTGAGCGGACACGTGCCTGGCTGCTTCCCTGGGAAGGCAGTGTCCCTGGGCCCTTCTCCAGAGAGGCAAGGGGGCTAGTCGCTCTCTGCCCTCTATTCTCGCTTCTTTAACTTCCGTCTTCCCCCTGACCCTTACCAGCTGGTTGGTTTGCGTGCAGCATCTCCTGGCTGAAATAGTGGGTAGGATTCTCTCACCCTTTGACAACTACAGAATAAACAGCTCCCAGAGCCACTGCCTTTTGGAGGGCTGGCTTCTTTCAGGGAAAGGTGAGCAGTATTTCAACTGATCCGTGTGGGTTAATATAAGCCTCAACTTTGATTCGGGTTCTGTTTAGTCTTTTGAGTGTTTACCAAGATCATTGGGGAACTTTTCTGTCGTCTTTTTTTTTTTTTTTTTTTTTTTTAGTTTCTGGGCAAATTGAAAGCTTGGTCTTAGGAAATGTATACAGCTCATAGAAAAAGATAAATAAGAGGGAGAATTTTATTTTCTAGCTGAATATTTCTTCTGTTATTTCATTGTGGATTTGCTTTGTCAGACCCTAACAGGAAGCCATGCGTGAAGGAGAGCAGTTTCGGTGGGTCCGTAACTGCTTGCATCCTTGCCACTTGGCTGGTACCTGGGACTGTGTTCTGAAGTGTCATCAGTCTTGGCTTCAGCCTCCAGAAAAATCCAGACATAAACCCACTGTGGTGGACGCAGATCAAAATGCCATCCCAGAACTGGCTTTTAAAACATTTTGAAAAATTCATTAGCCCTCCAAAGCGTTAGGTCACGCTGAGCCTTATGGAGGAAAAAATGTATTTCTCACTTCTATGGAGTTATTTCATGCCAAAATAGGCTTCTGACCAAGCATGACATCTTTGTAAAAACCAATTCATACTCAGAGGATTTCTTCAATACACTGGCATTTCTGTAGACTGCTTTGATGGCACTGAGCCATGCTTATTGCTAGGGGCCCCTTTGTTGGACTATTGCTCTCAGCAAGATTTATATTCAGCCATCCTGATGGCCATGTCCCACCGGACACGCTCTGACCAGTCTCTTCAGGGCCTGGTGTGGAAATAGACATCAGGATTCTATGTGTTTAAACACAGCACTCCATAGCCACCATCTTTTGCTAGTGATTTCTCGCTGTGAAACTATTTACATTTGAAACTATTATAGAAGCGTAGATCTTTAACGTTGAAACAGATGACTTTAGACTTTGTCTATTTCAACCTCCTGGTATTATATTTCAGCCTTCGTTTATTTATAAAATAGAAATATTAAAGCAAATTTGGGAAATAGAGGAAAGCTGAAAAATGAACTGTAAACATTAGAAAAACGAAAAACTAAGACTAAAAATTACCCACTTTCATTGAAGCATGACTGTTGGCAATATTTTGGCAAGTAGTCTTCTTAGTCTTTGTTTCCTCTGCATAGGATTAAAATAATCCTATTTTATTCATACATTTTGGAAGCTGATTTTTATTTTACTTAACATTATTTATTAAATATTTCCCTATGTTATTGCATAGTATTCAAATCAACATCTTAAAAATAGCATATCGTTTAATAAAAGAGATATAGTTTGGTTAAACATTTTGATTTCCCCTCCTTATTTGCTATTGTTAATTACACTATAACAAACATCTTTCTCCCTGAAACATTTTATCCTGTTTAGGATTATGTCCTTAAAATAGCTTTTCAAATATGTAATTATTGGAGCAAAAGATATAAATGTTCTTAAGCTTCTTGATAAATGTTTCCAAATGGACTTCCAGATGAAATCTACCAAATTTCAAGACTCAGATTCAGAAAGGTTGACTTGTCCTGAGAACATCTATGACAGAGCCAAGCGTAAATTTCAGGTCTCTTGACGCCTAGGTCCTGCTCCTGATAAATTTGAGAGGCTGTACAGTATAGTGGGGAGGTGCTATGCTAATTTTAAAAATACGGATTTGAGCAAATAATCTGAAGCTGACTTGCTGCTCAATTAAGATGATCCTGATACAATCTATCCCTGCCAGCTACAGCTGCTATTTGAGACCACAAGGTAGAATCTGACTAGGGAGGCCACTTCCTCTTTCTTTACACTTCTTCTCTCAATTATTTCAAAAGGATTGAGCCTTATGGAGCTGTCAAACCAGTTGCTGTTATACTTGGTGTGTAATTCAAGACATAGGGTTGTATTTCATAACTGCTTCCACTTATGTGATCTCATTCCGCCAACCTTGGGTAGGACACATTATTATATTTACATCACAGATGAGAAGAAGAAGGGCAGAGAGGTACAATCCAGCCTTGCCCAAGGACACGCAGCCAGTAAGTGACAGAGTTGGGCATAGAATCTGTGTCTTCTGATGCCCAAGCCTTTGCTTCCAATAGTATCTGTAGGAGCAAAAAATTGGTCCATCCTTTCAAAAGAGAGTTTGAAGGTTTCATTGAGAGTTTGGTGGTTTGGATTCATCTCCCTAAAACAAAATGGCTGAGTAAAAATACAGGGCTCTTTTCCAAGGAGAGAATATCCGAGATGACACACTTTTGAGCTGAAGCCGCGTAGCAGGAAACACACAGGAAAGCAAGCGCGTTGAGCCCTGGAGTTGCGGGTGAGGGACTCTGATGAATAGTTTGCAAGTGCAGACTGATGGATTGTGTCACAAGTGCAGATTGATGGAAACATGCTGAGGACCACAGGCTCGGGAGACCAAGGGTCACCTGTGACGGGAAGGAGGCTCCTGAGAGGCAGGGTCTGGAGGGCCTGTGGGCATCATCCCACATACCTATAATGGGGTAACAGGTGACTGAATGTCACCGACATTGACTTCAGCTGAGAGTCCTATGTAATCAGGGGAAGGCAGTTTAATTGCCTGTAACAGGAACTCTTTCCTTGCTACAGAGGAGGTGTAATTCTGTCAAATTCCCTCTCTCTCTCTCTCCACTTGGATCATATTCATTAACTGGCCAAAAACATAAAAGCATCCCACATTGATGCAATAGGGAGTAATTAGTTAAATGCAGTTGAAGGTAGTGTAACCTGAATTCTTCTCTTTCAAAAAGACTCGCACTAAGAAACACATATAGCTCTGGACCAGCATTTCTTATAGCCATGGCGGGACAGAGGCCCCATCGTTGCTAAATTCAATATGTACAAAGATGAAGATGCATTAGACGCATAAGCCTATAGATAGAGGTCCTGGGTTGCCGGCATTTTCTAATGTTTCTTAAGAGTTTGACTGATTCACACTGGTGAAAAAAGGGACACATCCGAACGTAATTGAAAGGAAATTTAGAGAGATGGGGCTCAAGGCTAGTCTGGGCTTGAAATTCTGTAATTAATGAAAATTTCAGGTTTATAGGACATGAGTTGTCCTAAAAACCTAGTAAGATTTTTTTTTAAAGAGGAATGCATTGTCTAACAGGATGATTTGTATACAGTGCTGTGATGCCTTTACGGATGTCGTGGTGGGAAGCTTTTCAGATATGCCAAGGGAAATATGCCTGGGATGATATTTTCTTGTAAGCGTTGAGATGGGAGAAGAAATCACTGACTTTGAGAGACTTAACTGTGTAGTTGTTAAATCATGCGCATCTGCTAAATAATTAGCAGGCTGTGGGGCAGAAGGTTCTGGAAGTAAATCCTCATGTGCCGCAACTCCTAGCTCTTCAAATCCTTTCTGAATACAGTTCTGCTTTTTTTTTTTTTTTTTTTTTTTACAGACCTAGAGCAGAAAACATGGAGGGCCAGATAGGAACATCCAAGTTAAGCTAGTGTCTTGCCATGACCAATAGTTTTTGCTTGGCCTTCTCTCTGCCCTGATTTGCTCAAAACCTGCTTCTCACCCCTGGCACTCACTCCTCAGCAAAACCTGCTCTGGGCCAGCAAGCAAGGGAGTTAACGCCTGTGGGTATTTACTCTAGAGCTTACATATGCGCTTTGATTTGGCTTTCTCCGCAGTCTTCTGAGATAGTCGTTATTAGACCCAGTGTATAAAGGAGGAAACTGAGTCTCAGAGAGGTCGAGTGACTTGCTCAAGGGCACACAGCTAATGAATGTTAGAGCTAAATTTCTCATATGCTGTGCCTGAGAGTCTTAACTTACGTTTCCATTTCAAAACTCCTCAGGGCCTCAGGGGCACAATGCATTTACTTCAGGAAGAGTGGTCATTACAGAAGTGCTTATTAAACTGTCATGTGCATAGCAGTCGTCTGGGGATCCTGTTATAATGCAGATTCTGGTTCAGTACAGTTTGGGGTGGGACCTAGGATTCTGCACTTCTAACAAGCTCTCAGGTGATGCTAGCACTGCCAGCCCCCAGACCACCTTGTGAGCAGTGAAGGTCCAGAGCACTGATTCACTGGGAGGCAGGGGCACATCATGGCCCCTTTAAAGGGTCCGTTGGAATCTGGAGGGGCTTGCCCCCAACTGAAACGGAATGCTCCTCCGAGGAAGTGTGGCCTCACCGCACTTTCCTTCCAGCAGCCAAGCAATCCAGTCACACTATGTAGAGTCACCTGATGAGATGATGCCATGTCTTCTAGGGTATTAAAAATCTAATTCAGGGGCTGGCCCGGTGGCATAGTGGTTAAGTTCGTGTGGTTCGGCAGCCTAGGGTTCACAGGTTTGGATCCTAGGTGCAGACCTAGCACTGCTTATCAAGCCATGCTGTGGCAGCATCCCACACAAAATAGAGGAAGATTGGCACAGATGTCAGCTCAGGGCCAGTCTGCCTCACACACACAAATCTAATACAAAAGAAGAAATCTTCAGTGCTTATATTTCAGGTGGGGGAGGAACTGGTGTGGGAAGAAAAAAGAATCCCTCTGCAGTCACACCGCAAAGATAGCCATTGGTTCTAACTACTCGTAAGGCAGACTCTGCACATAACGTGTGTTTCTCACACGTGTCGCTGTTAGAATTATTTAACGTCTCTTACACTTTGCCCATACAAAACACAGGCCCTCTTGGCTTCACAGTGCCTGGCAGCGAAGGAGGGGACCATAAATATGTTAATGAGCTATAAGGAGGGAGTGGGAGGAGAGAACTGAAGGAAGTGGCAGTGTTTTCAGAAGTGCAGGCTCTTAAGCAGGTCCTTTGAATGATCCCAGGGGAAAGTTACACCTCTGATCCCGGGAACTTGCTGCAGGAAACTGAACGTTTGAATCAAACTTTTTTATCCTCTTTAAACAAAACCCTTCACAGTTCCCCTCATTGCCATTTGGTTTCTCTCTTTACCTAAATTATTCTTAATTTTTCTGGTCTTTATTTGATACGGTCTTTCGGGCATTCCTTTGGCATCTGGATGCTTATGTGCTTTCTGTGTCCTTGTCCCCTGCTCCCAGTTGTGAGTGGTGCATGTTCTACGTGACGTCCTGTTATGGATGGTGTTCCTTTATTATTTATGCCCTTCCTTTGTTGATGCCTTTTGCTTAGTCACCGCTTCTCTGACGTGTTCTTTGTTCACACTCTATTTCCTACAGCCCCTTTGCCCTCTGCAATTCCTTTTCCCTTAACACAGAATTCTGTTTCTCTTAACATGGTGGAGAGCCCAGAGTGGCTTTCAAAAGCTCATGTGCTTGGGGGATGATCAGCAGACCTCTTTGAGTTTTTAAGAATCATTTTAGAGAGTGCTTTGTGTCCATCAGCTTTCGTTAGGTTATGTTCCAGTAGCAGAAATCCCCAATGTCAGTGGCTTTCAACAGCAAAGGTGTATTTCTCACTTGTGTTACAAGTTGCCGAGGGTCAGCTGTGGATCCAAGTGCCATCTTCATTCTGGGATGCAGGTAAAGGAGCAAGAACAGCCTGGGAGAGGCTGCTCTCAGGGCAGAAGAAAAGTAAGAGAGCTGGAAGGGTCCAGCAATCGTTCTTAAAGCTTCTGCTCAGACCTGGAATAAGCTACTTCTACTGGTATTTCATCAGCCAAAGCAAATCACGTGGCCACGCCCACTGTTAGTGGAGCAGGAAGTACATGCCTCCAATAGGTGGGTACTGTAAGTTACATGGTATTGTCCAGGGATGTATTATCCTCCTATAGGAAGGAAAGGTAATAATTAGGAATAATCATGCAGCCTACTGTGTGCTCTAAAACTAGAATTCATCCTGCTGTGGGGACGTTGCACAGAACCACACTTACATTCTATTAATGGTCATATCAATGGGTGGATGTTCACAAAGTAAGAACTTTGATTAAGAAACCTGAGATTCTTTGGCAGTTTGTAATATTATTAATCAATGAAAACCTCCACCAGCTATTGAGTCATCTCTCATGCCTTCAGATGAGGCTCGGGTGGGGGTCGTTTCCATGGCCACAGTTGGGATGACTTTAGGCTGCATCTGCATCCCGGGTTAGGGATTTGGGGAAGCTGGGTTAATGCCTTCAGAGCACCAGGGAAGCATTTATTCAACAAGACTGCCTGGGAACATCCCTTGAATTACCTGTACCTCAGCTCTTCATATATAAATTAGGAATAACGATAGATCCTCCTTGTAGGGGGTCTTGAGGATTACATTAGATAATAGATGCAAAACTCTTAGAACTGTATTTGATACATGATACAAATATTTGAGTGCTTTTGTTGATGATGATGATGATGATGATGATTTCTACCATTTGGGTATTTGAATCCCTGAGAAACATATTGGGGATTCCAAACCCACCAATTTTAGAGTTGACAGACAATCAGACTTATGTTTCTGAGTTTCTGATTTCTTATAAATAAATAAAATCAAAATTAACACAGAAAGTAGGGGCTTTAATTCCTGGCCTCTGGATAAAGCTAGCCAAAATTTCCCTTAGAGGAATTCATCTGTAGGTTCATGCTCTCCACTCATTACGGGGAGTGAAAGTGCCTTAAGAGTTGTTCCATAAAGAACTTGGTTTAGTGGTGACCACAGTGCGTTTGGGGCTTGTGTGAGTGGGGACAGCTGCATGGCTTTTGGGGAAATTCCAGACAAGGGCAGAGAGGAGGGGTGCAGGACTTCCGTCCAGAGTTCAGTGGCTTGGCCCTAGGGGACTGGTCTTGAGGGAAATGGGTAGAAATAAGCAGGTTAGTGCTGTGGGGGCAGTTGACTCAGGAACACCATGGCACTTCTGGCCTGGATGGCTGCTTTTGTCTCAGGTCCCATCAACTCAGCCTGAGCAGCCTCATGGTGCAAGGAAAGGAGCTTGGGTCATGGAGTGAGAATGTCAAGTTCAGTGACTTCTCAGCTGTGTGAACTTGGATTTGTTTCTTAACTTCTTTGGGCCTTGGTTTCCTCATAAATCTAGTATTACTGATAGTTATCTAGCCATATAACCATGTGCAAGAGCATTACATATATTCTTTAAATAGTAGCTAAATAGTTTTGTTTTCACAATAACTGTATTTGGCAGGTACAGTTATACCCATTTTGCACATGGGGAAACTGAGGTAGAGAGGGGTGATTAACTTGCCTGCACTCACACAGGCAGGAAGGGGTGGAGCCAGTTTGGAAACCGAGCAGTCTAGCTCCCAAGGTGACATTTGCATCCACCACACTTTTTTTTCTTTAAAGAGCTAATTTTACTGGCAAGAATACATGAAATAGAAACTCCTGGAAACTCTAACATTTCTTCCTCTTTTTTTAAATTGAGGTATAATTGACGTACAACATTATGTTAGTTTCAGGTGTACAACATAATGATTCGATATTTGTATATATTGCGAAATGTCACCATGATAAGTCTAGTTAACATCTGTCACCATATATAGTTACAGAATTTTTGTGTGTGTGATGAGAACTTTAAGATCTATTTTCTTAGCAACTTGTAAATATACAATATGGTGTTATTAACTATAGTCTCCATGCTGTACGTTACATCCCCAGGGCTTGTTTATTTTCTAACCAGAAGTGTGTCACGCTCTGCTTCCTCTTGGTGTAGTCAGCACTTTACCTTGAGCTGCTGCTGTGAAGATTAAATCTGTGCCTCTCTTCTAAATCCTAGTCCACTGCCTGTCATGTAACCAGTAGGTGCTCAATAAACATGAATGGTATTTCCCGTCCCCTCCTCTCTTTCCTTTCAGCTGTCCTGGGAGACCCCAGGCAACCAGGATGCGTGGGTACCTAGGAATGAGGTGGGACATCTGCAGCCCTAATTTTCCTGGGGCAAGGCCCCACATGACTCTCAGACTGTCCTTGTATTTTGCAGTCCTGTTTCAGTCCCATTTACTGCGTGAAGCTTTCCTCCGCTGTTCCGGCCTTTCTCGCCACTGTTCATGGCAAGCTGGAGGGTGCGATGTCATCTCACAAAGCAAGCCGCAAATTAGAAAGAAGGGCGGCACAGTTCACTGTTCTGCCCCGCTCCCTATCATGTCTCCATGTGGAAACCCTTTACTCCAGTAACACGTGAATGATCTTTACATATATTTTTAATCTGCTTTGGGCGTCATCTATCTTTAAAAAGTCATTTTTTTTTTCCCCTTGACTCTGCGTCAAAAGGGGACTGCCCCTCTCCTTCCCTTGGGGTAAATAACCACTGAGCCAAAAGGTGTGGCACCTACAGAGCAGCTGCCATGAAGATTTTAAATACGTGACAAACCTCTTCAGTGATTGTTTCCTTAATTCTGTCTCTTCCAATTTTGGGTCCAAATTGTTCCTGTGACTAGTGCATGTTCCCGAGGCAGAATTTTGTTGTGGAAAAAAGAAATGCCTACAGGGAATAATGAGACCTGGATTTTAGTGTTTTTCCTTCTACATGGGAGTGGTGTGACCTTGGCAAATCACCCATCCTTTCTGAGCTTCTGTTTCTTCTGTTGCAAAATAAGGAGCTGGGGCTAGTTCAACAGATCTAAACCAGGAGCCCTAGCACTTGGAGATCTCCCACGATAGGGATTAAGTAGTAAATAAAAGCTTTCAAAACATGGGGTTCACAGGGGAAAGAGAAAATTAAAAGGATCTCTAGTGTTGGAAGATTGGGGAGCAAGAATCACTTCTTATTTATTTTTCTTACAGCACCTTCCAGATAATTGGGCAAATTATTCACATCTCTAAGCCTTGGTTTTCTAACATATAAAGTGGGCATAATTTAGACTCCATCTCACGGGATTCAGAGAACCGCTGTGAAGATGTGATGAGACAGTGCATGCGAGGCGCTAAGGCAATGGCACTGAATAAGTGGTGACTGTCTTCCTAGTTCTTCAATGTGAATTCAAAATTACCCAAGGGTGATATTTTAGATTAAACTAGCCCCCATAATATTATGTCATAAGTGTCCTTAACTCTAGGGTGGACCTGGGTTTTTGGGGGGTTGTGGTGAACCCCGGGATGGGCCAGTTAATTTCTGCTTTCTTGGGGACTGTAACCCAAGTGTGCTTTGTGCAAGCCTTTAGCTGAATATGCTGTCAACTCTGGCACCTAGTAACCCTGGTAACATCCGGGCCCAGCCAGAAGTAGGCAAGTAGGGAGAGAAGGGCGAGGGAAACATGGAGACCAACGTCCCTGGAACCGAGAGCAGCATTCCTGGTACTTGCTGTTTATACCATGCACACTCTCAGTGATAATTGCTGCCATTTAACCAGGACTTACAATGTCTTCCTAGTGTTTGCATACACTATCTCTTTTAACTTTCTTACCCACTCTGTGAGCTCTTTTATCTGTCGGCCAAAGGAAGTCACAAGGCCAGTCCAGATTCAAGGGGTGGAGAAACAGACTGCCCTCTCCTCTTGATGGGAGGAGCTGCAGAGTTCCATTGTAGGCACACAGATAAAGGGAGCGACCATTTTTGCAATGAGTTTGCAACAGTCTCTGTAGTGCAAAGAGTATAGAAGATTATGTATTTCCCTGGAGTAACATCTGTGCCCAAGAAGAGGGGAGTCAGGTGCTGAGTGCCTCCTGGCATCTTGAGTCCCTTGCCTTACAGATAGAGTCCAAGAGGCAGTAAAACTGAAATGTGGTCCAATTGTTTGATATACTCAGGAGCCATATTGCAACTACTTGGGGAATTTTGTGTTTTCTGAATTCACTTGGGTTCTCATGTTCAAACAGCCCCAAGTTAAGAATGCCACTTACCTATTATCTCAAAGCTCTACCAAGTGCTACATGGTCAGTGTGGTAGCCACTGCTGTAAATATTTCTACTAGCCTTTCCAAGGGAGAGAGAATGAGTAGCGAATCTCATGTTCTAAAAGTAAGCAAGGCCACAGTGTATTGATTCATGAAAAGGGGTGATCAGGGCTGAGCAGTCTTCTTTCTTTTGGTAAGGAAGATTGGCCCCAAGCTAACATCTCTTGCCAATCTTCTTCTTTTTTTTTTTTCCTCCCCAAAACCCCAGTACATAGTTGTATATTGTAGTTGTAGGTCCTTCTGTTTCTTCTATATGAGACACCGCCTCAGCATGGCTTGATGAGTGGTGCTAAGTCTGCTCCCAGGATCCGAACCAGTGAACCCTGGGCTGCCAAAGTAGAGCACATAAACTTAACCACTACCCCACCATGCCGGCCCCAGGGCTGAACAGTCTTATCCAAAAGGTGAAATGTTCTGTATTGTAGGAAATAAGACAATATAACGGGGGTCCTTGGATGACTAGAGGTGGGTCACTAAATTTTTGCAAGTGACACTGGCTTTCTATGTTTAGTAGTAATAATACAGTTTTCTTTTGAAATAAACTTGCTTATGTAAAAATGTGAGTGAATTAAAATGTAAGCAAATAATAGAGCTGACCTATGGCTAGGGCGGAAATCGTGAAGGCGGTCTGGGCGTGATTCCTAGTAAATGGAGGCAGGAGCTCACAAGCTTGGAGAGGAGCCCCTCAGACACGATGAGAAAACTGAGGCCTGGAAGAGGAAGTAAGTTGCTAAAAATGTTGTATCTAATAAAGAGTGGATCTGGGCTCTGACCCAGCCCTCTGTCTCAAAATTCATCTCCCCCCCCACTATCCTAAACTGCTCATTCCCTCTAACTCAGTAGCCCCAAAATTACTTACATGTGCAAACACATTTTATTAGGAAATGTTACAAAATGAATAATATTTTCCACCATTTACAGTTAAGCACTTTAGACACTTGGTGATGAGAATCATGATTATAATCATCATAAATCCATTAACATTCGCCTCAGCCTTTGGAGGAGTTGCCTCATAATTTTTTTGTAGACTCACCCTATAAATAGAACTACCTTTGCACAGCTGAAGTCTGTAATATATTGGGACAAGTATTGAGACAAATATTAACTTATAAACACATTCTTGTGTATCTATATTGGATTCAAGAGAGATTTTCTTTTCTTTTCTTTTTTCTTTTGCTGAGGAAGATTTGCCCTGAGCTAACATCTGTTGCCAGTCTTCCTCTTTTTTTTGTATGTGAGCTGCTGCCATAGCATGACCACTGACAGACAAGTAGTGTAGGTCCATGCCTGGGAACCGAACCCGGGCTGCTGAAGCAGAGTGTGCTGAAGTTAACCACTAGGCAACCTGGGCTGGTCCTAGAGAGAGATTTTCTAATCAGAGATCATATATGTACCCTTAAAAGAGTATGTGAAGAGACTAATTCATTACAAATAAATATATATGAAATGAAGTACATGGAATCCATGCTACAATGTGGGTGAACTGTAAAAACATTATGTTAAGTGAAAGAAGGCAATCATAAAAGGTCACATACAGTATTGTTTGATTCCCTTTGTATAAAATATCCAGAATAGGTAAACCCACAAAGACAGATTGCAGATTGGTGGCCAGGGGCTGGGGGACCCGGGTGGACAATAGGAATCAACTGCTTAATGTGGCACGGTTTCCTTTTGGGGCGATGAAAAGTTTTGGAACTAGAAAGAGTGGCAGTTCCCCAACATTATGAATGTACTAAATGCTACTGAATTGCTCACTTTAAAATGGTTAATTTTATGTTCTGTGAATGTCACCTTAATCTAAAAACTCCAAATATATACATAAACAAATGTATTTCCTCATAGACGTGCCCAGGCGTGGCATTCTTGCTCTTTCATTAACACAGTATTTCTCCAACTTTTTGGTTTCAAGATCCCTTTATGTTCTTAAAAATTACTGAAGATGACAAAAGCCTCTATTGGTGTGTGTTATATCTATCAATATTTACCATATTAGAAAGTAAAATGGTTACAACTAGAATATACAACTATGTACTGGGGGGGCTTCAGGGACAAGAAGAAGAAGGAAAAAAAGGAAGATTGGCAACAGATGTTAGCTCAGGTGCCAGTGGAAAAAAAAGAAAGTAAAATGGAAAACATATAAAAATATGCATGTATTAGTTCATTAAAAATAACATAAACCCATTGCATGTTAACAAAATAACGTATCTTATTACAAATAACTATATTTTTCAAAACAGAACTATTTAGTGAGAAGCAGCTAATCAGCGCACGACTCAAATAATTGCACAGCTCCTTTTCCTTCTAGACAACCATTGGTCTTCTGAATGCAATGGAGTGCTTTGTGTCGGCCTCCCATTTTATCACAGAGGGTTAAACAGATGTGTGTACTTGACGTTTGCAATTTAATTGAGTTAATATATTTTACTGTTTCATCAAGGGCATTCTTAGTTGAAACTGGCAGCGTTTGCGCTGTGCGGTCCTGGCTGTGAAGAACACGGTGACCACTGGTCTAGCTTAGCGCGCTGCCTGGATTCTCGCGAAGGCTCTGGCAGCTTCGCCCACCACTGCTTTTGTACATCGGTGCAGATGTCTACACAGTGAAAAAGGCAAATAATGTCTTCTAATGTTCATGAAAAAGATTTGACTTCATGAACTTCACTGAATGAGTCCCAGGGATCCCTGGGAGTCTGAGGACCTCAAATGAAGGACCCGAGTTCCTCACAGAGAAGGACAAGGCTTGTGCATTAGGAGTGCTGAAAACATGCATGGCTTTTTAAAATGTTAGACCTCTTTCTTCAAAGAATGAGTAATCTTTACAGTAGCAATTAGAAACAGGGCTTTGTTTTAATCAAATTTTGAATCCTTCTCTCTGATACAACCGCCTCAGGGCCTTTGCGGAAGCTTCGCTCAGAACGCTCCTCTTCCAGATGTGTGATCACCGCCTGCCCCTCCTTTGCCGCCTTACTAACCTCTACCTCAGGAGCCTTCTCTCCTCACCTTGTCTAAAGTCTTACCCCTCCCTCAACACACAGGCTCTTAAACACACTCACACACACATGCACACACACACACTATCTTTCCCTGTTATTTTTTTCTTCTTCATATTTGTCCCTATTTCATATATTAAACGTTGTATTTATTTAATTTCATTTTTCCCCATTAGAGCGTAAACTACATAAAAGTAGGTATTTTTGTCTGTTTTGTTAACACCTCTTAGAAGTGTCTGACACATTGATAATCAGTAAACATTTATCAAATGTTGTTGAATATAGCATAGGTAAAATTCAACTGTAGACATTTATCATGTCCTAACAAAATGGCAATGCAGAGGCGGTCCATAAGTATTCCATAAGATGTGCAATGGAAAAAGGGGTTTATGATCCAATAAGTTTGTGAAACCTCTTTATCCCTCTGCCTCACTCCCTCCCTCTCAACCTCTCTCTTTCTCTCTCTCTCACATGCGTACACATTGCACACACATGGAGATTTGCAATGAACTAACATGAAGTGTCTGAGAGGCCCTGTGATAATGACACGTGTTTAAACATAGCTAACCTCATTGTTAAAAGTTTCTAAACTTTTTGTTAGTGTTCTCTGGAATACGCTCTGGGAAGTGCTTTCCTATACACAGCCTCCCTGGCTCACTTTTCAGCCTGATTGTGAAGGTCAATTGGGATAGAAGTTATAGATTTTCTTAGTATACCCTGGAGAGCTCTTCCAACGTAAGGTATTATCATTAGTCCATCTGAGTGGAAAATAAAAAATGTTTCATTTCATAATTCTTAATTTTGTGTGCTGGTAAAACACTTTGGTGATACAAAAGACTGAAGGAGAGTCTCTGTGTATTCACACATTTTAAATATATACTTCAAAACAGGAGTAATTCCTTGTAATTCGGATTCCTTTTCGGTCTGTGGGTGGGTGTTAATCAGGATAAATAGTTGGACATTTTATAATTTTAGAAGAGAGCTTGGGAAATGCTCTAATCCCAATGGGACCTGTCGCGAAATCAACAAAACCCAGAGGAATGAATCCTTTGCTTCAGGTTTTACAGATTGTAAAGGGAGAAAATGCCTAAAGACTGCTTAGTAATCTTTCCCCTCATAGGAAATCCTTATCGTGTGCCTCCTAACTTTTCTAAGGTGGGTGGTCTACACTACATCTCTTAGGAAATAGTCCACAGAGGATTGTTCTGGGGATTGAAGAACTCGCTTTCTGGTCCTCTCTAAGGAACTTTTCATTGTGCAGCTACAAGCTTGACTCGTCTGTGGATGAGAAAAAGCAAGGCAAGGGGGAAGTGCTTCCTCACAAGAACATTGAGGTTCACCTTCTTGCTCACGACCCCCTCTCTTCCTCCGAAGAAATCCCAGCTCTGAGTCTCTTACGTGTCCATGTGCTTTAGGAGTAGACTGCTTCTGTTCCCGTCTCCTCCTCTTCTGCAGAATGCAGAGAGAAAATTTGGTTCTCTTACCATCTGCCCTGTCCTCAAGGTGAGTCTGCAGTGGCTTCAAGGACCATCTGATTGACTACAGCACTGACCTTTCTTTTGCAGGGCACAATTTCTGGGAAATCAGCAGGACCTGCGGTGTCTTGCTGATGCGTCTATTGATCCCTAACTCCGCCTTATGAAACAGCTTGATCAGCCCCAGAATCTGTCAATAACAATGCCACTGCTAAACCCTCACATCCTGCTTAGTCCAGATCCCACTGAGGGTCATGGTCTATCTTCACACTGTACCTTAGTAGATTTTCTTTTCTGTCTTCAGCAAGCATACCCACTCAATAGATACTCTTTCCAAGTCCCAGTGGTTGGAAGTGATATTATAAAAGCTGGAAGTTGCCTGTCCCTGTAAAAGCCTTTAATTGTGCATTATTTATAATTCAGAGAAAAATTTCCTTCTTCAAATAGATTATTCATTCGACCGTACTTGGTTACTGCACTCTAACGTCCTGGTATTTTTTAAGCATTAATTAGACAAACTCAGGAGAAAGTCAATAGCCGAGGGAGATCTCTTCTGAGTGGTACGATTGGAGGGATCCCTAAAAGGTCATCGGTCATCTCGAAGTCTTGAGTGCAGCGATGGTGGAAATTCCACCATTTGAAAGCCGTTCCTTTGATTTTGTTTTAGTGAGAAGTGTATAAGTCCTTTTTAAAAATGCAAGTCCCCCTGGGACCCCTCTTTCACACCATCTTTTTTGTAAACTTGTTCTAGAACATTAAAACTGAAAGGAATCTTAGTGAGCATCTGATCCAGCCTCCTTGTTTTAGAGATGAAGAATCTGAGGCCGAGAAGACGGGAGGGCCTAGAGCGAGGTCTCACAACTAGTTAGTAGTAGAGTTAGGATCGGTACCCTGTGTCTCCTGCCTCTTTACCTGAAAGCTTTGGGTATCCTATGGCATCCTGAGGCAACAGATTTCTTTCAAACGTGTCAACCTGTATTAAATTCCCTGCCTAAAAATATTTCATGAAATGCAGTTTGATTAGTGTTTCTCTAGAGTTACCACAATTCTGGAGATGGCAGGCATTGGGGTAAATATATATAAAACTTCCTCTTGGGTTTAAGTCACTTCTAAGATCCTACGGTTCTTTTAAAACTAATGCATGGAGTGGCATGTTTGGGTAGCACTGATATTAGAAACAGAAGAATTAGAATGATTGGCAGGCACTGAAGATCTGTTTGTCAGTTTCACTGAAAATGGTGGCATGGTGTTGGGCCTCACCTCCGCCCACCACTACCACCACCACTACCAAGTGTAACAGGTGGGTGTGTGTGTGAGGGGAGGAGCCCTGGGAAGCACAGAAAAAGAGGATAAATTGAAGGAAGGAGAAGGAGATTTCAAAAAGCAGTTGTTTATGTAGATGCTGTGGAATCAGCATTACCCAATGCCTGCTGAGGAAAAGTCCAAGGAAAACCGGCCCCAGAGAGAGGCAGTGATGGGGCCGAGAGGAGCCGTGTCCCTAGTCTCTCTGCAATGTGGCTCATCGATGTGGAGTGCTCTTGTATTCCTGAGCAGAGCAAGCTATGCTTCACATTTATAGAAATGTCTTCGACTGTTCTCTGTAATTCACTTTACTCAAATCCAAAGAGATACTGAGTTCTGAGGATTAATTGTATATTTTTATTTCCATTTAACCATTTAAATAGTTTTCTCCTAAAACCCAAGACTGCCTCTCTGTGCCTGGGTGAATCATTTCTCTTGAAATGGGTTTTGCAAGCAGACTTGTGGAAGTGATTTCCACTACCTCGTGGGAAATGAGGATTTTTATTATTAATATGGCACAGAGCCATGATTCTTAAATTTTGATATGATTCACAGTCAGCCGGGGAGCTTGCTAAAAACCCAGGCACCTGGGCCCCACTTCAGAGCTCCCTGATCAGAATGTAGCAGAACAGAACCAGGGCTCTGTGTTTTTAAAAGTTCTTCATATCTCTTGCACCTGCCCTGTGATTCTGATGTTCTCCCGTTGAAATACATGTCAAAGGGATGTAGATAGGAAAGAAGCTGGTTAACGGTGATGTGGCTTAAGTATTGGGAGAGCCCCTGTGCCCAACTTCCTCGTTCATTCATTTATACACATTTATGGAGCTCCTATTGGCTATGTGTTGCTCGTTTGGGGCTTACTCAGATGACTCAAACACAGGCCCTGCTTTCAGGTTGCTCACAATTTAGGACAAATAGCCCTGATAGCCTCCATTGACAATTCAGAAATCTCCGGTACTGCAGGTGGTGTGGGTGTGGTAGTCAGGAGAGGGTTCATAGAAAAAGGGATGTTGGAGCAGACTTTTGAAAGAAGAGTCACAGTTCTGTGCTGTGAGTTGAAAAGAAATTCTAGATGGTGGGAACCGCCAGTGCGAAGGCTTGGGGATTGAAAGGGGCGTGAGTTTACAGCACTTCAGGCTCCTCTCCATGGCTGAAACACACTGAGGGGTGTATAGGAGGAGAAAAGCCTGGGAAAATGGGCGCCCCCACCTAAAAGATATAGCTTTTTTGAAAAAGAGAAAATTGCACTGGGGTTATTGACAAGAAAGTAGGTTGTGTGTGTGTGGACTTAGTGTTTTGAAATTGGTTCCTGGCATTTTGCCGTTAATTTATTATTAATTAATGCAGTCCTTGGGCACCTCAGCACTTTCCCTGGCCCCTCCTTCTGATCTGATCTTGGAATAGTTAATGCGCTCCTTCAGCTGCAAGCTCTTTCTACTCTTCCTTAATCTCTTCTTCTATCTTTCTCACATGCTCTGTGCTTGAGTCCGCAGTTCTAGCATTATTCCTACGATGTTTGAACCAGCTTATTAGAATTTATATGTCTGGCTCCTTTAAACGTTAATTCTAAATTAAGCAATAAGGCCAAATGCAGCTCCACTGTTGGGATGGGAAATGTCGACTGTCTTTTACCAATTAGACTGACCTAGGAATCTAACTCACATTTTTTTTTTGAAGTTTTCATTTCTTTTTAATGTCAGGAAAATTTAATAAAGCTCTCTCTAGATTTTTAACTTAATGGCCATCAGAGTCACTCCTGACAATTGCTTATTTTGTATTCTCTCCCTCAGTAACAATAAAAACAATACTCAGCACTGGTTCAAGGATGACACTTCCCAGTGTGCTCTGCGAACACTTTTTAAGTGGTTTTTCCAGGAATCCTGTGAATTCAGAGAATGTTATTTGTGTTCTTTTCCCAAGGTAACAGGCGAGAAAATCGAGGCCTAGCCTCATTGCCGATTTGCTGTAGTGGTTACGTTTTTGATGTTTAATGTGACTGGTACTTCATGTGATTCTGAAGGCAGTAAAGCCTTCCATTTAAAACTCTAAATAATGCCACTACCAATGCAGGAGCTTTCAGTGCTGGTGTTGCCTTTTGGTATCTTTAATTAAGATAGCATTTATTTGTACTCGTAATCCAGTACTACGCCTCTCTAATAGATGTACTGAGCAAGCACCGTGGTGACAAGATAAGTTGCCCTGCTTTGTTCCATATGTCTGTGTTCTAAGTATTCCATAGTTTTAATTGGGTCCCTGCAGAATAATATTTACAAGCATATGGTATGGAAAGTGCTGACTCCTTTTCTTACCATGTATTTTAGTACTTGTGGTGGCCCCCGTTTGCTTAGCCTTTAAATGGGATTATGAGGTTATTAAATGCACTTTATGGTGTACTTTCTTTTCTCTTCTCCTGCCTACCGAGTGTCAAATGCCATCCATAGAGCGTATCCCTTCACGTTTGGGAAGAAAACTAATTCACAAAAGCTTTCATCGTGGGTTTGTGCTGCAAGATGCTTTCTCCCTCCTGGACTCGTGTGCGGTTTTCAAAGGCACTGCGAGGCTGCCTGCAATTATGCTTCAGAGGAGGATGCGCTGTTCGGAGCCCGAAAGAGCCACGAGGCACAATAAAGCTCTCTGGCGCCTTGTTCCGGAGATTTACCAGCGATTCCTTGAAAAGGGATTACAGACGTGAAATTAGACTCGTGGATTGACGAGGGCACCAGCTGCATTTTGGGATATTAGAGCTACTTTGGTACTTGGGTGGTTGGGTGGTTTCCTCAGGGAATGCTGTGGCAGAGTGCAGCTGAATTATTAATATTTCTGAGACTAGGTACGAGGCTTCTTTTTTTAACTTTTGTATTATGGAAAATTTCAAACATATACAAAAATGAAAAGAATTGCATAATGAACCCTCAGTGGACCTATGATGTAGTGTATTAGTTTTCAAGGGCTCCCATAACAAAGTACCCAAACCTGAGGGGCTTAAGCAACAGAAATTTATTGTTTCACAGTCCTGGAGGCTGGAAGTCCAAGATCTAGGTGTTGGCAGGACCGTACTCCCTCGGAAGGCGCCAGGGAAGGGTCTGTTCCAGCTTCTCTTCTAACTTCTGGTGGCCTCAGATTCTCCTTGGCTTGTAGGTGGCCTTCTCCCTGTGTCCTCACATTGTTTCCTATCTACATGTGTCTCTGTGGAGACTTTTATAAGGACACAGTCATTTTGGATTAGGGCCCACCTCATGACCTCGTCCCCACTTAACGAATTACATCTCCAGCAACCCCATATCCATATAAAGTCAGCTTCTGAGGCTCTAGGGGTTAGAACCCCAACATATGAATTTTGAGGAGTGCAACTTGACCCTTATCAGTGATCTTCAGTAAGTATCCATGTTTTGCCAATCTGTTTCATCTATTTCCATACCATATACGCACATTTTTTTTTCCTGGGGTATTTTAAAGCAAATCACAGACATCATGCCATTTCACCTGTAAATTCTTCAGTATGCATCTCTGACTGAGTTTGTGTGAGTGTGTGCATGCGGGGCGGGGGGGTCTGTGTGTGTGTGTGTGTTTGTTGTCTGTAACCATTATGTTCCATGGTTTTCAACTTAATGAGAAGCATGGAAAAAACAGTAGAGGGGAGCCTGGGAAGTCTCGCCTCTCTTCCCTGAAAGAAAGACACGAGTCACTTCCTCTGAGAAGCTTCCTGACACTTTAGGGCAGTCGATGGCTCCTGTCCTCTGTGCCCCCACACTGTTTCTCAGTGACATGTAACGTACGAATAATCACACTGTATTTGTAGCAGGTGTGGTAGAAATAAAAAGAGACTGGTTTTTGTACATCATTGCCCTGTCTCCTTCCCTCGTTCTCTAGAAAGAAAGCCTTTTCTAAAAGCCTATGGAGGGGTGAGGAGCTGGGGGGAAGCTCAGGGAGAGCAGGCTGAAGAGGGGTTTGAATGTGCACCTGAGGATGCCTTGAGGTGGGGCTGGCTGACTGCTGGCAGTGAGAGTCAGTCCTCCAAAGGCCGACCCTGCCGTCGGCAAGGACTCTGGTAGGTAAGGCGTGATATCCATTGTTGCTAAGTGGGGCCAAACATGGAAGCCTTCTAAATGTGCAATTGTCTATGATAATCTGTATAAATGTGTAAAATATTTTCATTTTCTACAATGGCATTACCTATAGTGTAGTTTTTTCAAATTGCCATAGTAATCTGTGTTTGCCCCATTTGCCCCAAGATAATCAAGGGTTGCCCATGGTAATTTTTTAAACACGTATGAAATGGCCTAGGAGGTAGGGTGAGGTAGGTGGGCAGAGCCTTGGAGGCACAGCATTGCCAGAAACACCCCACACTGCTTTCAGCCCACGCAGCAGGGAAGCCATCAAATGCAAGGCTTTGGGGATCCCGATCCTAGGCAGTTACCTCGGGACCTCTCTGTAGACCAGACTTCTTAACTTGGGGATGATGAAGGATCTCCTGCCCAGGATTCTGAGAGTGTTGTGAAATGATGCCAGGATCAGAGGATCCAGATAATCCGTGGCAGGGGCTCCACAGTTGCCCCGGAGGCATCATTCACTCTGGATGCATGTAAATGCGCTCCTTGGAGCACAACCCCGGGAATGTGAATGGCGCCCCTGGAGTTGTGAGACAGCGAGGTGTTCTCTCCTGTCACTGTTGTTATGAACTGATTGTTGCCACTTGGGTTTCTCTTTCTAATTAGCTGGGATTTGCAGACCAAGGAAGTGGGAAGAGAGGACCACCACCACATCTGATGGTCCCACATCCTCTCTGTGTCTTTTCTTGCTCCCACCCCACATTTTACTACCAGCACCCTCCTACCACCACATCTAGAGGCTGAACCACCAAGGATTTTCGTTTCTTTTTTTGGCATCTTCTCCCTCCTTTCCTCTCTAAGACTCTGAATCTCTCAAGATCTGAGTGAATTAAAAAGTCACTGCTCATCACACACACACACAAAATGCTGGAGAGTCTTGCTCTCTATTTTCTTTTAATGAAAATTTATATTTAATATGATCTGAGGGCTCTTAGTTGCTACAGGCTTCTGAAACAGAAACCAACCAACCAACGACAATGACAACAAAAACAGGAGAGAGGAGCATAGGGCAGGACTTTGATCTATTTGTGAAGACAGACACTTTCTTAATCAGTTCAAGGTCACTGCTAAGATGTTATCACTCCTTTGGGTCTTCAAAGCATAGATTCACTTCTCTGATTTTTGTTTGGCAAGTAATTGACAAGTATTTCTAATAAGACGATTTGTTTCTACATCAGCTTCCTTCACATCAAGGCCTTAGGCAGGGAGTTTGCCTTAGTCATAAGGTAGAAGTATTAGGTTACTAAGAGTTCCAAATATTTGGAATTTTCAGAGCAGATACCATAGTATTAAGAAATTAATAATAAGTAATATTCTGAATTAAGAATAAGTAATATTCTGGTTGTTGTTGGAATTCTAGACTTCTGTTAAGGAAATTACTCAGAAAGAGCACTCTCTTAAGCAAAATAAAATGGTAAGAAAATTCGAGTCTTTAATTTAAAGCTTTACCTAATTCATCATTGAACACAGCCACTAGCCCGAAATGAGCAAAGATTTATTTTACAAGATGAGTGAAAAGTTTTAAAAGCTGATGTCATCCATTTGATAGCTGTTTATTATGGTGAAAGATTTTAGCGGTCTGATGCATTTTTATTATGTATTGTTAAGGTTTCCATAATACTTTAAACTTTTCTCATTTGTTGGTCTTTGGATATGTATTTTTTATTGAAAGTTCAATTTGACACCTATTTAAAAATGAAAATAACAAAATCTTCCTCTAATATAACAGCTTTCTTTTTTATGTGACTGATTTATTTAAGACATCAGGGCAGAAAAACCTGTTCAAATAGGTCGTATTAAATGTCTTTTCCATAATCTATTCAGTTGATGATACCCCTTAAAATGACAAAAATAAAACTCAAATTGATATATTGGAAAATTTCCATATTTAGGGGCTGTGTTGGGAGACTCCTGGCGATTCTCTTAACAGAAAAGAACAGACAAAAGGGAAAATGTCTGGGCAACTGAAAAATAAGTTATTTACTACTTAGAACAATAAGATCATATTATCCCAAGGGTGGGAGGATCTGATGCTTAGAAGCCTTGGAACTTTTCATTGGGAAAGCTTATTCGTATCAGAGTGTGGTACTCAGTTAATGTTAACGTGTTTATGCTTTTAAAATATCAGTGGAATAATACAGAATTTATATATACACATATTTCACTATCTTCATCTATATCTATATCCTATTGCACCATTCTGTGCCATAAGGCATGTGTTTTAATAAACCTTTATTGAATACCTAACTACTGTGCGCCAGATACTGTTTAGTTTGAAGAGTTTTCTCTTTTGAGAAATATTTTGAGAGAGAGAGTAAGAGAGAATAAGAGGTCACCTGGAAGGTGAGAGTTCTTCTGTCACTGAAAAACACACAGTGTAATAAATAATGGCATCATTAAAAACTGTCATCTTTGCAAAGTACGGTAATTGCTCTGCTTTTCCCTTGTACATTTGCCTGTGAACCCGCATAACTGTGTCTTGCTGGAAGTGCATCTTCTCCTCGCACTTGCTTCCAGCTGCTTATCTGTTCATTACTGTCATGTCTGAGCAGGTTTCAGACATGCCAGGTGCGTGGTGTCACCTGCCTGACGTCCGTTCCAAATACAGACATTTACCCTCGTGAGTATTGAAGCCATAGATCTTCCTTATGACAACAAAAAGCTGACTGCAGAAAAGCAGAGCTTCTGGGAAAAGTCTTCTGAGCACATCCTGGCTTGTTGGCGGGGGTAGAAAACCTGGCTAATTAGCTTCAGCCCTTCCAATCTGAGGGAGAAGAAATCATTCAAACCTCTGGAGCAACCTGTGCCACGCAGCAGCAGGCTTCAGAAGGGGCCCCACGTAGCAAGGACCTGATCCGAGAGAAGGCTCCCCGAAAAAATTCTGGCAACTTAGTGTAGAGTGGCAGAAACTTTTTTTCCCCATAAGGGCAGATTAAAGAAAAATTAAAATGGTAGTGAATCACAAATTTTTCAATAAGAGTGAAAATAATTTAATCAAGGAAAAAAAGTAAATTTCTACAACTTATGACAACTTTAAAGAGAAAAATAGCCACAAAAAATTAAGGCTGTTTATTAAAATATTAATGTTCAGGGCAAATTTGAGAAGTAGTAGCATAAGCATAGCTTTCTGATCTTTCTGTTTTTCTTGGTTTATATTATATTTTGAAGCTCGATGAGTTGGGTGTTGCCTATTCCTGGACAGAAGTCCTTTGTCCTAGAGATGCTACTGTGAGTCATTCCAGCAGGGACTACGTAAATGACCCACGTCGGTGGGCTTCCATTTTACAGAATTCCCTTGGCCCATGTCAATCTTCTAGTGCAACTGTTGAGGGATGGGGGTGGCTAAACCAAGGGGATTTTAGTTTCTAAATCCTACATAGGTATTAACAGTATGTCACTTCCTCCTTATTCCCATATGCGCCCCATTCAAGGGGTTAATCGTAACGACGGGCACAGTAAACTGGAGCAGACCTCAGAGCGGCACGTGTCTGCCCAAAGAGGAGCACTTTAGTCCTCAGAAGGTTCCATATTCTTAGAAGAGGGCCTTGAAAATGCTTTTGGAAGGATAGACAAAGACAGGTCAACTGAAGTTCAAAGGGCATCATACCTTTTGTTATTTTGGATCTTTTTTCTCTATTCTTGATACAAGTTGCCAGAACAGTTTTACAGAAACATTAGTGTGTATCATGTGTGTGCTAAGAATCATCCTAAGTGTTTTCATGCTACATTGATAAGAAGCAGTTTATAAAGACCCCCTGTCTACACCCACCCTTGTGCAGAGTGCGTTTCTTCTTCCCATAGACAAGGAAAGCAGGTCTGAGTGCTCTGGTGAATCAAGATTGAGATCACAATTTGGGGCTCTTTCTCCACCTTTTAGAACTTGTTTTTGACTTACAGCAGCCAGGATAAACATTTAGATACATATACTCAAGAGCACAGGAACAACATTAGGCTGTCAAGAGGAAGAGGGAAAAAAAGCAAAACGACAAAAATAAAGCAAAGTGAAGGCTCCCAGTCCTTGATTATCCTCCAGTAATTTTTCTGATATGGACTCACCCTGACAGCCCTTGGAGGTGTCCTGATTTAGCCTTAAATTCTAGTTCCTCTGAGAACGTTTGCTTCGTTGCATTCTATCACGGAAGATTCTGTTGGAATCTTGTCAGGCTGGGGCGGGACAGCTTTGTGTGGTGTGAAAGGGTTTGTTTCTCCTTAGTTATGTGCTGATGGTGTCGTAGCACTGCTCTTCTCCTCTGTCCCCTCTGCATAAGACGAAAACAAGAGAGAATGTCTGAAAGGGCGTGCAGTGCAGTGATGGCTAGTGGGAGAGAAAGAGTAGGGGGTCAGGGAGGAGAAGGCACCTGAGGTGGCAGACAAACCATTTTCCTGTTTTTCCTGCTCTATTCCCAATCTCGGCCTTAGCTGCCCATCAATTCGGCATTTGGGCTCCTTATTTTTTGCTTTGCTCCATTCTTTCAACAGATATTTAGTTGACTATTTTTACCAGGCACAATTCTAAGTGCTGATTCACCTCTACAAGTTGAAACCAAAGACCTACTCTGACCTGTTTTCGACAGCGTGCACTCAAGGGCTTAGGCTTTTCATAAAACCGGGTGAAAAACCCCTCCCTTCCCACATCCTTCTCTCTTTCTTTTCCTCCCTCTCTTTTCTTTTTTTTTTTTTTTAAGATTGGCATCTGAGCTGACATCTGTTGCCAATCTTCTTTTTTCTTCTTCTTTTTCTTCTCCCCAAAGCCCCCCAGTACATAGTTGTATATTCTGGTTGTGAGTCCCTCTGGTTGTGCTATGTGGGACACCGCCTCAGCATGGCTGGGTGAGCGGTGCCGTGTCTGCGCCCAGGATCCAAACCAGGGAAACCCTGGGCCCGCTGAAGTGGAGCACACCAATTGGTTATTCGGCTCTCTCTTCTTTTTTCTTTCCTTTCTCGCTTTCTTCCTTGTAAACCTCTTTGCTTTCTTGTCCTAGTCTCTCTCAAAGTTATTTTTTATTATTTAAGTTTTCAAACGTATACCACATATCCATCTCCCAGCTTCAGAAATTACCAACGTTTTGTGAAAGGAGCATTTTAAATGTGAACACTTAATGACTTTTGGGGAAAGCAGTTTTATGTCTGATCGTCATCCTGTTTATGAATAGGCAGTAGGAAGTAATTTGAGCTTTATAACACATTTCCCACATTTTGTCAACCAAAAGAGACACTATATAGCTGCAAAATAGATGAAAATCACCACATACAAGTTTTGGAATTCCTCAGAAATCACTGCGCATGTGAAATCAGTGCCTTGGGGCAACACCTCGCTAGCTCAGATTATTAATACAATAGATACCCTTTTTGACTTGAAATCCTGTAAACTGGGATGTTAGAATTCCTCTACACTGGACATCTGTTAAGCCTGTCAGTCTTGGGGACAGAGCTAAGTAACACCTGGTAGCTGATTATAATTACGCCCTTCGGTGGTGGCTGATGGATTTATTTCAGGGCCCCCGGTTGGGCCTACTGGATGTACATGTACTAAAAGCAAGTCAGATTTTGATAGAGTTTCATGGTGTACTTCTCCTCACTGCTTGAGGCATTTAAAAATAAAATCATTACTACAGTTGTGTCTTCAGAATAATGGATAAATTAAAATGTGGACCAGACTCAGAAGTCAAGTGTTTTAAGTCTTGAGAGGAAAGGGGAAAATATGCGATGGCATAATACTCATAAAATCTGTTAGTTTATAAAATCATTTTAAAGCATTTTTTGGAACTTTACATCATGAGGGAGGTGGAATGCACATGCCATAGTGCTCTGGGGTGTGTGTGTGTGTCTGTGTGTGTATGTATGTGTGGAGAGAGAGAGAAAGAGAGATTCAGAGAGAGACCCCACCACCAAATGAGAGTCTGTTAAGCTTGAGAGGGATGATTACTTGCAGCCTGTAATATAATTTTTAACTTTTGGGCGTTAAAGAAGTGTTACTCTATCGTACTGTTATTTCATAAGAACATGGCAAAACGATGATATAAAAATTGAAAACTATCTTCTGCCCAACAGTTATATCTGATATCATCATTTTAACTAACAAATGATTTGAGCGTTGACTGTGTGCAGAGTACTGCCTCAGGAACTGTGGGGCATTCCACGTTCAAGATGTGGCCAGGCTCTCAAGGAACCATCAGTCTGGTAAAATTGTATCTCTGATGCTGAATAATTGACCCCTAAGTGCATGAGTGACTAGGAACTAAAGTTTGCACACACCAGCAAATGAAGAGAGTTACGTTCAGTTTCATTTGTGTGGTTTTTTTCTCTATACTTCACAGCAGAAGTAGAACCTTAGGCCAAAGAGGTCGCCTGGTGGACTTTAGATGGAGGATACAGTTATTACCTGCCTCTGCTGTTTATCTCTTGGTTCTTAATTGTCTTATCCATACAGAAAGGTCTCTAACATTTTTTTCTGTTGTACAACACTAGTAAAAGTCTTTTGAGTACACTCTCTCAAGACCTGCATTTATTTCTGAATTCTATTCATGTATTACCATACTAGCATATAAGGCACATCATGAAACATAATTTAAAAAACCAAAATTTAAAAGGATGAGGTAAATAGAAGTTTGTGTGATTTCTCTCCTTACCCTGAGGTCCACTACCTCACTTTGGAGACCATTGATGGGTTTCAACTGGGGGACTCCTAAGGCCTCTTCTAACTCTGAACTTTAAGTCAATCTAAATAATAAACCCCCAGTAATTCACTCTGAAAGTGTGCTTGGTCTAGAGCAAATCAAGCAGCCCCTTTCAGAAACCAAAAGCAAATACATTCTGCAGTTGACAGAAGCCAGACGGTCTTCGGGAGCTGATCGTGGGTCCTCTTTAAGGCCATGGTTCCCAAATCAGTCACGATATTCTTAGACTGTGCTATAGCCCTATGAATCTAAGTGTCAGGGGTGGGGCTCAGGAGTTTGCGTTACAGTAATGTCTTAGTAGGCGATCTTAGTGCAGTTAGTAAGACATTAGTGTCGCAAGTGGAAACCACAGCATGCTTTTCTTCTGAGAAGCAGGATCCAGGAAGGAAGAAGCAGCCAAGTGATGTACTGGGAAGGATATTGGAATACATCTTTCCAGGTCATTAGATATTGATTGAACTCATTTATTTGGTAACAGTTGCTTTGATTCTATTTTATGGATATTCTGTAATTTATCCAACAATTCCTTGATTGTTATACGTTGAGGTTGTTTCTTATTTTGTGTTTTCTTGGTTGTTTCTTATTTTGTTTTTTTTCTCCATTACAAAAACTGCTTCAATAAACATTCTTTGGGATTTTTATTAAACATCCATATTTAAAATAAAAATAAGGAATTTAAGAATATCCATATTTATTGGTGATTTTATTTCTATGGAATAGATTCTTGGAAGTGAAATAAAAAAGTTGGATCAAAAAGTGTGAACATTCTGCATTTTAATAGATGCTGTCAAATTATTCCCACCTTGGTCATAGTATTCTTTACTGCCACCTACGGTCTAACCAGCAGTGGATGTTAACTTTCTTAATTTTTTGCCAATTTGATAGACAAAAAGATGACATTTTATTGTTGGTCGAATTTGCATTTCCTTGACTACTAATGAGGTTGAGTTTCTTTTCATTTATTCATTTCTTCCGTTAATTTCTTGTTCACATCTTTTAAAGATTATTCCATTTGTTGTCTTTTTCTAAATCAAGGTGTTTGTATGTTTATATGTTAGGAATATTGCCCCTTTAACAGCAACAAGGGGCAAATATTATGCAAATATTCTCTCCCACTCTATAGTTTATCTTTTATCATTCTTTTTATAAACAGAATTGAAGCAGCTGAATCATAAGTTTTATATACATATGTATTTTTTATAGAGATACAGTGTTCATATAACATCACATTAGTTTCAGGTATACAACATAGTGATTCTGTATTTGTATATATTGTGAAACGATCACCACAATAAATCTAGCTAACATCCATCACCGTACGTAGTTACCATTTTTTTTCTTTTGATGAGAACTTTTAAGATCTACTCTCTTAGTCCTATCTTTCCTTTTGGTGCTATTCTCCTAGCAAAATTTCGCTGCTTTTAAAGACACTTAATAATGATACATTCAACACTTTAGATTTAAATTTAAGTTGCGTTATCATTTTTACATGAGGCTAATTACAAGACAGAGGAGTAAATGCATTCCAGTCAAGAGCTAGGAGACCCAGGCGGAGTCTGACCTCTATTATTGCAAGATTTTTGGAAATCACAGTAGGTAAAATTGAGGGAAACATGGTACAGAGTGTACCATTGCTCTTTAGTGCTTGGAATGATAATGTCATATTAAATAATACATGCTTATTGCATACTTAATGCAGCTTATTGAACAAGTTGTTCCATAGATGCCCAGGGCCGGAAAACAAAGTAATATCTTATTGATGTTACCAGAGTTGAATATGTTAATAATATTTTAATAGTTTATTCATCAATGAGAGTAGGATAAACATCCTAAAAGGTATGCAGAGAAAAATTCACAAAAAATAATATGTCCCTATGAAGACAATAGTGTTTATTGTCCATATGAAAAAATGACCTAAAGCACTCATAATTTTGATAAATGTAAATTAACATGAAGATACTATTTTAACTATCCACATGATATTGCTTAAACATAGAGTTGAAGGTTTGAAAATCAGGTATTTCTGTAGTGAAAATGTAGATTTCTACAACCTTTTTGGTTAGCATTAAAATACTTACATTCTCTGACCCAGAGATGTAAAATTCAGGAGTTTATTCTGAAGAAATAACTAGAGATGGACACAAAAATATTATCTTCCAAATATTCCCCTTAGTCTTATTCGTACTATCAAAAAATTAAAATAACTTAAATCTGCAATAGGAGATTTACTAAATAAATTATAATGATTCTTATTAAAGAATACTATGTCTGTTAAATGTCATCATTATTCATTCATTCATTTATTTTTTCATTAGTTATTGAGCATCTACTGTGTGCAGAGCATCATGATGGCAGCTGGCGTTATAAAAGCAAATACGTATCACTCCTGGCCATCATAACATGTATATTATAATTTTAGAAGAAATGCGCAGAATATTGTTAAAAAAGAGGTTACAAAATATTTTGTGTAATATCATAATGTTACAAAAGAGAACACTCATAGAAGTATAGAGAAAGGTTGGAAAGAGTACATTAAATGTTCATAGTGATTAGTTTGGGTCTTGAGGGTTTTTTTCTTTGTGTTTCTACATTTTCCAAATGTTTTATAGTGAACATACATGCATTATTTTATAAAGTAATTAACACTACTGTGATAGTATCAATTAACTATAAGTTTGACAGTATAAATTAACCTTAGGTGACATAAGTATAGGTTTCTTTGTGTGTGTAGCAGGGGTGTTCTTTTTCATTTGGTCTTTAAAACTCTTATATTGCCTTCGACATCAATCATTTAGTAAAAGAAGCTCTTCTAAGCTTTCCCTAAAGTTCGCTTATCTGCCAGGTGGTTTCAAATTTTGGAATGACTCCAGCCTGGAGGTCTGTCTTAGTCCACTTGGGCTAACAAAATACCATAGACTGGGTGGTTTAAACAACAAATTTATTTCTCACAGTTCGGGAGGCTGGAAGTCCAAGATTAGGGTGCCACCATGGTTGGGTTCTGGTGAGGACCCTCTTCCTGGCTTGTTGACAGCCTTCTTCTCCTTGAGATCTCACATGGCAGAGAGAGAGAGAGATAATGCTCACTCTCTGTTGTTTAGGGCTTTGACATATGAATTTTGGGGTCACACAATTCAGTCCATAGCAAAGTCTAAGCACAGTAAAGGGGCACAGACAGCAGAAGCTGAGAGGAGGCAAGGGAAAGGCTCGTGGACTCGGATGCTTGTCCATATGAGGCTAGATGAAAAGGACTACAGCTCTTGAGTCTGAAATGGGACAGGCTGAGAGATTGATTATAAGGACTTTTAAAACCATGGAGGACAAATTTCTGGGATAGGACATCTATTTAAGCTAGAAGGAAGCAATACTTAAATGGGAAATTGAAGAGATACCCCATCCAGTTGGTAATAAATGTATGGACATGTTTCCCTAAAAAGTGGAGTGGTTGAAAGTAGTTAAAAAGAGCCTGACCCCAAGGGAACCAGGGACCCAGATGACCTACCCAAGAAGAAGGGCCTCAGGCAATACTTGGGTTTAGCTCTTGGCTCCCCCATGGCCTACCCACAATGCCTTCTGCATTTGACAATATAGAAGGAGGTACAAGTGCACAAGATGTGAGCTATTTTTAGCTAAATTTGCTCAGACGGACTTCTGTCCTCTATTTTTCCCCAAATGGGAGAGATTAAAAGAGGGCCGTCTCCAGCTTAGCAAAGAGAAGGCTGAGGGAAAATATTGGGGTTGGTTGGGAGGGTGCGAGGGGAGAGGCTATAGGCAATATATGCCTGATTGGATTTGATTAGGTTTCAGCTTTATTAGTAACTGAGACAATTAAGTTACCTCAAAATCATTTGAGTCTTATCATTGAAAGCTTTTTGTGTTTTCCTAATTTGTTGGTTTATATTCGTCTAGTACATCACCAATGAAATTAGGATATTTATGAGAAAATTAAATATAAAACGTCTATGTCCCGAATTTGTAGATTCTGGTAAATGTTTTTGCTTTTAGACATGACCTGAGGTACAGCTCTTAGAAGAAATTCATACTGTCCTCCCTGTCACTTATTACTGGTTACTAATTAATCAGGATGAAACTGGACTAGGTGGCCAGTGCCTCAGATTATCCTATTCAGCAGTATTATGGAGAATAGAAAACAAAAAAGGCACCTATGCTGATTCCAGAAATTTTATACACACATATACCCCCACATACAGATATGTCCACACAATTACCACCATTAAGCTAAGAAGAATGAAGAAGATCTATAGTTTTGATCATGGAACAAGCTCCATAGTATACTGTTAGATGAAAAAAAGGAAGTTTCTAAAGAGTGGAATAGAAGCACCTCATTTTTGTAAAGTATGTGTTAATATATATGCATAAATTTAAAATGTGGAATAATCAACAATATATTAACCATATTATCTTTGTTTATTAATTTTTGTTGTGTCTGACTTCTTATAATGGCGTGTATTTCTTATCCTACCAGAAAAGTGAAAAAAAATAAAGAATTATTTTCAAAAGTTTCAATTGGTGGGGAAAATCCTTTTGTTTGGGGGACCTTGCACAGAGAGATAAGTATTTCCTTCTTTGCTTTTTTTAACTTCCGGTTGACGCATTCCCTCCAGCATTCTCTCCCTCTGGGTCCCAACCTTTCTCCAGGGAATGAGAATGAGAAATTGAGAAAGTCAAGAGTTCTAGAAATCGTCTTAAGCCCAGGACCAATATCTGGAGGCACCTTTGTTTACCAAATGAACAATGGATGTGACTTTATCCATATGCGACAGAGCTGATGAGAGGGCCTCTGTCCTTGCCTTTGGAGGACCCGGTCAGCATCTCCACAGCTAACTTTGTCCTTGTTGCTCATTTGACTGTGGCCTCTTAGGCATCCCCTCCCACCTGGCTTTCCTGGTGACTGGGGTGAAGGCAGGCACCTATAGGGACATGAACAGTGTGTGAGGTTTCCTCTTGCCCATCTTCTGAGTCTTCTTACTTAGAATAATGGCAGCCACAGTTGCATGGTGTCTCCTGCGGAGGAACTGAGCCCTTTTCTCTTCCACCCCATAGCCAGCCTCCGAGAAGTAAGGCCCCTCATTGACTTGGAGTTGCAAGTAGTCAAGGAAGCACTAGCTCACCTGCCAACTGTGCCTGGGTTTCTTTGAAAATGACATCCTATGCATTCAAGAGAGCTCTTTTCTCTCGCTTCTTCATTTGTTGGTTAAGGACAGGGGACTAAGAAATGTGCCCTGCCTTAGTGTGTGAGGAAATGGACTCTCCAACTTCCGTGGGTTTTGTCTGCAATGTTTTTGACACAAAACTCATTTCAATTAATTATTTCTAAAAATTCATAGAATTTTTAAGAAAAGATGGTTGGTTGGGGTGGGTATGGAGAAATCCTGGTATAACTGTGTTGCAAAGACTTGTTGAGGAAAGGTTAATTGTGGGACTTTAGATAAGAAGGTGTAGGCTGGAGCAGCTTTGTTCTCAGAGGGTAAAGTTATGAAAAACTGATGGGGTGGCCTGAACTTACAGCAGGGCCCTGGAAGCCTCTTTCCGATCGACTGTTTTCTGTGGGTGGGGTTTGGAAGTACTTTTGCTTGATAAGCGCAGTTTCCTTTAATGGCCAGTTGAATCTGAATTCTTAGGCATTTTGCTGACTTTTAAAAAGAGATAAGAGGTAAACTTCGTTAAGAAGTCTCATTTTAGTGGTGTATAGGATTACACTTTGAAAGCATATTTAAATTGTGATCTAAAATGCTGGCATGTTCAATATATATTTTTTTATGCATTGATTATGGAAAGATTCTGTCCATCTGCTTGGAAGTGCAGATGACAAAGCAGGATGGTATCTATTTCAACGCTTTATCAGAATTCTGTTTCTGTTGGGCTTGTACAGCACTGGGTTTTGGTATTAGCAATGAGTCTTTTGTTTCCTGAGATTTCTTAATGCTTGGTGTGCTTATGTCAATACAGGGAATGGATATTCACTTTCCAGATCTATTCACTCCTGGCTAGGAGTTTACAAAGTCACATTTTACAAGTGTATGCACTAGGCATTAATGATTTGTTGAACATGCTGGGTGTGCACTCATCTCAGGGCCTTTGCACTTGCTATTCTCTTGGCCTGAGATATCCTTAGGTTCCACTTCTTCACTTCAGATCTTTACTCACATGTCACCTTCTCAATGAGCCCCATCCCAGTGCAGTCTATCCCTCCACTTATTATTATCTAATTATTTGGTTCCTCATATCTCCTTGCACTAAAAGACAAGTACCATGAGGGCTGAGATCCTTGTCTGTTTGGTTCACTGCTGTATCCCTAGGGCTTGGTACAGTGCCTGGCACAAACAGGTTATTATTAATTGAATGACAATAATTAATTGAAGTGATAAAATTGTGCATGTATGTCACTTTTATTTGGGCATAATTTGTCTGCTTGTAAATAATCCAGACCCCAATGAGAACTGTATCAAGGGACATGGATATGAAGATTGAACACCTGTGAGCCTAAGCATATGTGGAGATGTGAAATGGGAAGGGATCCTCAGGCCTGCTATGAGAGGTGCGGAGTATCACTGTGGTCAGGAGCCTCTTCTCTCCTGCTGCCCCTGCATGTGTCCGGGATCATTTCTGCAGAGTGGACCAGTCATCCCAAGGACCCCCTGATACCCACCGTGGACCCCTGAAATCAGTCTTTTCTGCCAAGACTTGACCCCCTTGCTCTGTTCACACTGCCAGGGTCATTTGTGCTGGGAAGTTTGAGAGTGGCGCCTGTATTTTCTGATTCTTGACCCCCAATTTGAAAAGCCAAATCCTGTACATTCCTTGAGCTCACCTACTGGGTGAGTCTCCACGACTAATTTCATGTTTCATTCCTCCCAGCAGGCAGGAGTCTGTCTGAGCATGGTTGCTATGATATCTAACTTTTGCTACCCTCTAATTATATCTTAGTGGTTTTGGGTAGGAAGCAGGCACTTAGGAACATCTGAGATTTTCTGAGGTTGAGCCTATCACGTTTGAGGCTCATTGGCAGTCACTAAAGATACTGTCTGGTTGTGATGTCTCTTCTGTCTCGTTCAACATTCTCAGCCAGCCTGAAATTTCTGGTCATCTTTCCGGACTGTGGCATAATCCCTGGAAGGTCTCTTTAAAATGAAAGTGGGTAACACATCTACCCCGGGAGTGCTCGTTGGCATGGACTCTCCACTGGAGTGGCTAGTGGAGAAGCAGATAGATCCCTGATAGCATGGGCACCAGGATGGTGCGTTTTGATGGAGGTGGGAGGGTAGAGCCTGGGACCTGGGGCATTGATTGGAGATGGCAGACATGAGCGAATGGCACTGGAAGAGGCCATGACTATGAGGGAACTTGATGTATGGGAAGAAGGGAGATCAGAAGAGAAATGAGAGAGCATGAAAAGAGAGGCATGTGGCACCAGAAAGAATGCTCAAGGTTTTTTTTTTTTTTTTTTTAAGATTTTATTTTTTTCCTTTTTCTCCCCAAAGCCCTCTGGTACGTAGTTGTATATTCTTCGTTGTGGGTCCTTCTAGTTGTGGCATGTGGGACGCTGCCTCAGCGTGGTTTGATGAGCTGTGCCGTGTCCGCGCCCAGGATTCGAACCAACGAAACACTGGGCCACCTGCAGCAGAGCGCGCGAACTTAACCACTGGGCCACAGGGCCTGCCCCCAAGAACCCGCAAGGTTTTGTGCTGGGATTTTCTACAACCTGACCTGCAAGATAATATGTACTTTTTTCTCTTTAAATGGAGAAGTATGCATAAATCATAATCTTAGAAGATTCCTGAGTTGTGAGAATTGGTCCGACATGCTTTGGGTTCATAATCCTATTTATCTCCTTTCTTTTTCTAGATAATAATTGGTTTGGGCTTGCAAAGAAATTGACACAAGTCTTCTTATTTCCCCCGTGTCTTCTTTCATGCGAGTTGAGTGTTGAACACAGAGCTGTGCCTAGGAATTGTCGAACCTAGACAAGAAAGCAGATAGGTCAGCTTTGGGGTAATTCTGATGCTGTCAGTGTCTGGAGGCTTCCTGTATTTAGAATGCATGTGTAACATCATCTTTTCTCCCTCAATCCCCACGCTCACTCATTTTGTAGACTCCGAAGTCATTATGGCTTTATGGAGAGGTTGGTGCAGGGCAGAGGAGACAGGGCTCACTCTACTGGGTCATGAGTTCTGGGCACAATGCTGACCCCATCACAGACTCTGCTGACCTATAAAACATGTTGTTAATCTTCTTACTGTCTGTCTTACAAGATCTGGGAGGAAAAATGAGGTAATGTCTACTTAGACCTTTGAGCTTCTCGGAAGAGCAGCCTTCTACGGTAATATGATTTCCTAATGCATTTGTTTGTGTTGTAATGGAGTATAATTCCATTTACCTAAAGTTCTTCAGATACCTCTAGAATGTCTGACGGTCTTGTGCAGGGGAAGCAATCTGGCTCTGAGAGTGAGAACTGGGCCTAGTCTAAGACCTATCCTCAAAGGGTACTCAGCCACGTGAGCCAGCTCTAAGTTTATGAGGTGAAGGAAAGGAAGCTGGGAGAGGAAGGAATGGCAGCTAGAGTTGGTGGTGATCGGGAGAGACAGCTGTAATTATCTTAGAGGGTTTATATCATACTTTTAAATCATGTTGTTTTACTGAAGATCAATATCTCAATATATTGTAAAATATATATGTTTATTTTAATTTAGCAATATTACAGATTGGATGACTCATCTGCAGTATTGATCCTGCCATGCATCTCTGTATTGATAGACTCTTTAAGGCTCTTTAACCTAGTCCCCTTCAAGATTGACTTTATTATGTTCTTGGGCCACAACCTGGCTGTCTAATAATTTGTTTCTGACTCTGATACCAGCAGTTCCAGACAAAGACAAACGAATTTATACATTCATTTGTAAAATACCTAGTAGGTTACTAAATAATGTTTTATCTTTGTTCTGTAGTTAAAGGAATAAGTAAGTCTTTTTTATTGAAATAGTCATGAACAGCATAATTTTTTATATAGCCTGTTCAGCAGTATTACAATTGGTTTTCTAGTCAGTCCTAAAAAGAGAAGTTATAACAAAAGGATAAACAGTGGGGGAAGTATATATATGTGTCTTCTTCTCTGACATACTATAAGGATGTCAACTTAGGTTACAGTTATTGTTATTGGACAGCCTTGTTGTGGAATTTTCTAGAAGCCATTGGTTCTTTGGCATTTCCAACCCAGCATTTCAAAAAAAAGGTCAGCCTTCTGCAAAGGAATTTTGAGTAACTATTGAGTTAACCAGGAAAGAAAACAGTAAGTCTTTTCTTCCAGAGAGGTGACTATATACACTTTTTAATAGCAACATATTTGTATTTTTAGAGCAATGGTACTAATCATATCCCTTTTTCTGAAGGGAGGAAAAGTGTTACAACTTTCATTTGCTAAGTTATGGAATATAGTGCAGAGAGAACATATCTTGTCACCCAAAATGTAGCATGAAAAAATAAATTCCCACCAAATTGTGTGCCGCATGCCAGGACATATGAAAAAAGTCAGTATTTGTCTCTCAGATGAAGAACATCTTATATAAGGAGATGATGTAGAAATACCGTGGAACTGCTCTTTAGACCAAACTAATCTTTTACTAAAAAGTTATCACTCAGAAATGCAGTTCATATCAAGTTAGGTTGCGGGTAGTCTTAATAAAATCCCATTTTTGTTGGAGAATGTGGTTGCAAGGACATGGCCACCAGTTGACTCTTGAGCTGGACCCAGGAAATCGGAGGCTTCTCACCCCTCTCCTGTCCTTGGGATCTACATTCTTCCCACCATTCCCACAGCAGGAACCATTTTCAAGGACTTGAAAGAGTACGGTGCTGTTGAGAGCACTTGGAAGGTAGACATGACTGAACCCCATTAAGGCCTCTACATAAACTCTTAAGGTTCTGACGAGCAGTGCCAGAGATCTGCTCGTCTTGTGGCCACCCATGACAAGCCTCGGGTGTGTGTTCCTTTGCTTATTACAACCGCCCCCTGCCAGTCTGGAGCGGTTGTCTCTTCCTTCGGTCTCCCCTCGCCTTCCATGGATGGGGGCCTACTTCGGATTTCACCCAGGGAAGCTCCTGAGGAGGCAAACCAACAGTTTTTGATTGCTGATAATTTAGTAAAATTGGATGAGTGTTTCTGAATGTTAAACGTGTTGTGCAATTTTATATCCTCATGTAAAACTTCATGATGAATTTCTGCAATTGTGTATGCATAGAGCTAAGGCATACTTTTAAAAAAAGATTGAAAAATGCTCTCTTTGTATTGATCTGTTGCACATTAAATTGTGACGTTTTATTTGAATTTGTTTCAGAATCGAAGCAAACGCTTGGAGAGGGTCCATGTGGTTATTGGACACAAATCGTGTGACCTGGATTCTCTCATTTCTGCCTTCTCGTATGCTTACTTTCTGGACAAGGTGAGGAGAAAGAAGATTATGCTTTGTATATTTGAATTATGATGTAACTTTTAAGAACAAGCATTTTTTGGAAAAAAGGAACCTATTAATTTAGTTTTTCATGTTCTGTTTTATTGTTGCAGAGAATAAAGTATTATCATCCACTAATCAACATTTATTGAGCGCCTACTATATGTTAGGCTTTGTTCTAGTTACTTCTTACCGACTTTCTTCATAAAACATTATTTCAGTAAGATTTGTGTTTTGAAATTCAAAATTAAAAATTTGTATAATAGATGATTACTTTTATGGGAATTCAGAGAACTAACAAAAGCAAGGGTCAGAATTTCTTATTTTCCTTTATCATCCTTCTTCGATAGTCCTGCCCTTGGGAGTAGAAAAATATGTGCATAATAGCCACGGGGACAATATATGAAGGACAGAGTGTATTGGCGGGAATTTTCGGTAGCAGAGGTATTGCATGTCACATCTGTGTTCTGTTTTTGCCTTTTGATCGTGGCTTTGTGCAGCAAGGTCATCTCAGTTAGTGATAATCTCCCTCGAGTGAGAATCTTTCTCCTCTGTGAAGTCTATAACACGCCTGTAGAGGTGGAAAAGACCTATCAATAAATTGTTTTAAAATTTTCATTCCATAAAACTCATCAGCCCATGATAATGCGTCACCTTAAAGCCTAGAAAAGTACATTATGTGTGTTTCAGTGCTATTTCCAATTTCACACAATTTTTAATTTTCTGCAGTCTGATTTGTTTTATTCCAATTTTGTTTGGATCCTTGGCTCTGAGAGTATGCATAGCTGATCTAGAGCGATTTAAATTCACACAAAACCCAGTCTTCCAGAATAAGCTGTGGGTGGCAAGAATGGCTTTAAGGCGGCAGCTGACGAAAACACTGGGTAAAATATTCTGATCTCTACATAGGGCTTTATGTTGAATTTATCTTAAAATTTGTTGAACTTTACAAGGGAGATTGGTGTGAGGAGATAAATGTGCCTGTACCACGACATGCATATTAAATACTAATTTTATTTACTGGAGTTTTTGACTCCTAAAATGTTGCTTGTCTCCAGAATGTAAGAGTTGACTGAACCAAACTGGTTTTTAGACTGATGGTGACATGCACTCTCAAGGAAATTATATAATAATAATACCACCACCACCGCCAACTACAATGTCTTGAACGAATATAATAACATGCAATAAAAAGACTAGGAAAAGTAGTTGTGATAAATAAAACAAATAGATAAAAATAAAGAGGTGTGTGGCTTCTCTTCTCCTTCTCCTAAGGCTCGCTGCTAAGCACGGAGACAAATATGGAATTACTGAAGGGTCAGATACTGGGAATTTATTATATTTCTGTACCTTCCTCTTAGTTTACTGGGTTTCACCCCCCTACCAGAGGTCTGAGTCTGTGTTTTAATTTTTCCTGAGAACCTGGCTATTCCCTCTCAGAGTATTAATACATGGGATAATTAAAGATCTTTGCAGCTTCCCATGTATGACTCCATTGAAACACTCCTCTCTGGTAGAGAAGACCCATTCTACACATGGGGAAAACTGAGGCTCAGAAAGGAAAATGGCTTTCTCAAAATCACACAGCAAAAGCTGGGGCTAGAACCTAGTTCTTCTGACTCCAACTTCAGAATAGATCCTGCCAGCATAGGCTCAGGCTATATACTCTGGACTCAAGTTTCAATATCAGGAGTTAGATATAACTCTATCAACTAATTAGGAAAAATAACTTGCTATACATAAGTTGCTGATGATTGTTACACAATTGTGATTCAGTATTAGCTTGACAGGTGGGAGAAAAACCACTTCGTTGGAATAGCTCTATGTGTTGTATACAATAGCATGTGTGAGTGAGATTCATTTATTCCACTCAACAAATATCTACTAAACGTCTACTATGTCCCAGCCTGTTTTATGTGCTGGAAAACATAACCGAACTAAAAAGACCAAAAGCCCTTTCTTCTTAATGCTAGAAAGGGGAGATGGATGACGAAGATGTTAAAACTGTGTAATAAGCACTAACTTGTGACAGAGCTGGAGATGATGTCAGAATAAAGGGCATTTCTTTTCTGCAAAAATTCAGTGTTACCAAACCCTGCTGTCTCTTGGTGATATTTAGGGTTTACTGCTATGCATTCATAGTAATTTTTAAAAGTACCTTTATTTTTTAAAATTCTCATAGAAAAGTAAGTTTATTATTGTGAATCTGAAACTCTCTAACTCCTACCCGTCTTCTGTTTCCCCCAATACCACAATTTTTTTATAAGAGGTTTGTTAATATATGATTTTTAAAATAACATATGAAATCAACAGAGATCATCATCTGGTAGTCTGTGGGCTAAATCTGGCTTGTAAATGAGTTTTCATTAACCTACAAAGTACTTTCAATTTTTAAAAATTAACTGGAACAGTTAAACATGGCAAGTAACCCCCTCAAATCTAGAATTCTAGCTTTTCTTGCTTAGTTGACAGATCTACTATCCTGGGCCTGAATGTTTTGCATGTAAACAATTGGCCGGAGGTGAGTGGCAGGCATCTTCTAGAGATGGGACATATGTACCTGTCTGTGTCACCACAGTCCTCACCTGCTCTCCATCAGTCATTCTAATTTTATGCCGATTCCATAAAGACGTGTGAATTTGCTTTGTCTCAAGAGGAGAATGTATAAATATATTTTTAAATCATGGAAGGGTTGAAATGAAACAAAATATTTTGAGTGAGTCATGAGAAGTTTCACGCAGAATAACAGATTAAAAATATTAGGGGCCACTCAGCCTTTGATAAAGTTCTTCTGCTAATCAGGTTCAGGAAAAGTTGGTTATGAATGTCAAATGATTTAACGAGACCAAAGGGCTTACATTGCCTTTACCAGTTACCCTTGGGCTTGAGAAAATGTAGCTGTGTTCTTTCCTCCTGCTGTTGTCAGTGATGCAGCCAACTTTTTTCTTGGTAGGTCAGTCCACCTGGGGTGCTCTGTCTGCCCGTGCTGAACATACCAAGAACCGAATTCAACTACTTCACCGAGACAAGGTTTATTTTAGAAGAGCTGAATATCTCTGAATCGTTCCATATCTTCCGAGATGAAATTAATCTGCATCAGCTAAATGATGAAGGGAAGTTATCTATAACGCTTGTTGGCAGCAACGTGCTGGCGAGGTAAGGCTTCACGTGAGGCTCCGGAGGGAGGTTGATCTTTTAACAAAGGCTCTTCTGGGCAACGTATTACCTTGTTCAGAATTTTTGTGGTTTAGAGAGATGTGTTAAAGGCAGAAGACATTCAGAAGAAAGGGGATAATTTTTCTTCTCTTATGGCAAAATTTAGGCTATGCCAATCCTCTGTTTTTACTTTTGCGTTTCAAATACGACATCTTTGAGTGGAAAGTTCTTGTAAAATTGACTGAAATTATAGTTTTAAACCATTCCAAACAGCTTCCTATGGCAATGCACAGTCCTCTGTAGTGATGCTGAAAATGTGTAATGAAAATTGAACTTAAACACTAAATAAAACAGAAAAGATCTTAAGAAAGAAATCTCAGCGAAAAGGAAAATTATGTAGGTGGGCTATGAACGTCATTTGATCATTGGCTCATCATTCATAGCATCTTATACTAGAAGAGCAGGATGGATTTTTGAAAGTTCATAGAGTTCAAACTCCTTATTTTATGGACAAGACACCTGAAACCCAGTGTTACAAATGACCTACCCAAGGTCCACATGAAGTTAGCAGAAGAGTGGATTAGAACTTGGGCCTCTGCCTCCTTCAAGAAGCACTTAAGAGTTGCTAACTGGTTGGAGAATCTAAAGGTGCATAAAGAGGAATAAGACTAATCCTCTGCCTTCAAGGGCCTTACAACCCAACACAAAGATGCCCTTTGACAGCTCTCGAGTGAAGAGTCACAGTTAACCATCTCAGTGGTTTGAGATGTTAGTTTTTTTCCGCACACTTTGCCAATCTGCTAATTGTAGATGATGTTAACCAGTGGACATTGACTTTACTATACATGAAATAAAAACTTGTACAAGTATCTAATTTTTTATTTAGCCTTTTTTAAGGAAGCATATTAAGGTATGAGTACATCGTAATGCAGTCATATAGTTCATTCAGTTATAAAGAGTTTTGAAAAGAATCTGCCTGTGTGGGGCTGTTTTTATCCCCATGGTATTTGAAACACACAAAATTCCTTTGAATAGTGTTAGCAATCAGTTGTTGACAACTGGCTGAGACTTATGGGTAGGTCATTTGACTGACTTCAGTTATCAGTGTTCAGGATGATAACGTCCTTGACTAAATTTATGTGTTAACTTTTTCAAACCAACAAATGCAAGCAGATATGGAAAAAGACAATGTGAGAAGCCCAAAGTGTGAACTATGAAATGTGTGTCAATCAAATCTTAGCAAGAATTTTATCACCAATTAAGATTGAAAAATTTATGCTGGTTTTGAGATGAAGTTGGGAACTTTGGCTTTGAGATTGTTTATGAAACAGAATTCTCTCCAAAAATAGAGATCTTCGTTTCCTTCATTGCCACTCATTTGCTTTTGGCAGATAGAAAGAACTAAAGTTTTTTTATCCATATTTTCTTCTTGCCTTTGATAAAGCCAACTCTATCTTCCATATAAATAATGGTGGTGGAAGTAAATAAGCCAAGAGTATTTTTTCTCCAGTGCTGTGGCTGGATGTACAAGCTTTGGAACCAGGTTCTCAGAGTTTAAATACAAGCTAGTCGCTTACAAGCTTTGTAACCTTGGACAAATTTCTTAATCTCTTCATTCCTCTATTTCCCCATTTGTAAAGTGGGAATTTTACTAAAACCCATGTCATAGGGTCAATTTATAGTATAAAATGTGACAATATTCTGGAAGTATTTATAGTAGTGTCTGGCCTATAGTGGGAGCTCAATATTTAGGTATTATTATTTTCCAACAGCAAAACAAGAGATAGAAGTGCCAAGGTCTTCTAAGACTCTTGGGGAGGTAATTAGTTGAAAGGAAGCGTGAAAACACATAGAATAAGGTTCTCCTCTTCTGAGACATGTGAGCTTACTCGTATTTTTGGCTATTGAGAAGAAGTCATTTGTGTGGGAGCAGAGATTAAATAAGTCAAAAAAGTGAGAAAACATGCCATATCTCTTTCTCTTTTTCTCCTCCATTTGCTTTACAGTGAGGACAAAACTTTAGAATCAGCAGTTGTCAAAGTCATTAATCCGATCGAGCAGAGCGATGGCGGGCTTGAGTTCCGAGAGTCTTCCTCCTCCCTCGTGGTGAAAGAGATACTCCAGGAGGCTCCTGAGCTCATCACCGAGCAGCTGGCTCATCTCCTCAGAGGTAAGAGATGACTCCTATTAAATACTGGAAGGCTTAATGGAGTGTCTCTCGACTTGCTCACGCAGAAAGAGTGTGATCCATTCTTGGGTTAACAATCCCTTTAAAGACCACAGGAAGCTTCATCGGAGAGGCAGGGAGTGAAGAGTTTGTTAAAGAATAGCATTATATTGAATATTAAAAATGTGCATTTAAAAATAGGCATGAAGGATCTTTGCTGTTTCACTAGATGAGAATATTAAATGGAACTGCTGCACCTCTGTTGGGGGCTGGAAGCGCTCCTCTGGCCATCTAACTGATTCCAGAGATGCTTCTTGCCCCACAACAGCATGAGTATGGGCCAGAATGCCACGTTCCTGTATCGAACTATCTCCTGATACTGATAAATGCCTGGTTTATTTAATACTGTTTGGATGGCAAAATCCTCAACTTTCACGTTGGTGATATTGTATGAGGGCTTTAACAGTGAAATTGTCACCTCTTTCGACCCCCATCTTCTAATACCAAGAGTATGTTGACTCAAGTCTTTTAAGGACTATTTCCTTCACGTCCTCTGTCTCTACCACAATTTGGAGGGAAAAGCTCCATGAGTGATATAGTTCCTGTAAATGTTTTAGAACTAATGGCCCTAGTAAACCTGTTTTAAATATTTTTCTGTCTACGGACATCTGTAAAAATGCTCTACAGGAAACTGTGCCCTCAACTAAACTAATTAAGCACAATCATCAATCTTTGTGACAGAGCAGAGGGAAAATAAAGGTAATTGGGGATCTCCGCTAAGAGGGAAGTTATTTGACAGTACAAATGTGTGGGGCAGGCAAACACTAGAGAATATTCTGTTTAAATATCTTGCAAACCAAGAAGTTTGGTTTATTGTTCAAAAAATACATGTGTTATTTAGTAGGAAAGAAATGTTGGTAATGAATAGCTTATCATCATGATTTTCTGTAAAGAGCAAAATCATATGAAACTGTAATACATTGTTGCAAAGGTATGATTTTTGTCTTTGATGACGATGATGGCGATGATGACGATGATGACGATGATGATGACATTTAGACTTAGGGAATTAAAAGGGGTGCAGACCCTTTTATTAGTTACCTTGATTTTAGTCTTCAGAGACACCAAAAACTAGAGCAATGGGAAAGGACCTTGACTTTTCCTATCATCGGAGATTTTTCCATAAGTTTTGGCTTGAAGTGGCATTAGGAAGTGAGCAGAATAGGGACATCACTTCATGGTCCCTTGAAAATTGGAATACTAGAGAATGAAGTGCCTCTACCTGTGAAGATAGACAATACAGATACTATCATGAGAGGCAAAGTCACTGAAGCCTGGGAGGTGGAAGACGTGGGTGGCTTATTACAGTGGAGAGAGGGCTCTGGAGATCTTTGGCCAAGGTGTGCGTGTATATGTGGAAGGGAGATGGAACATCATTGAACAGTTTTGCCAAGAGGGAACTAAAGGATGATGATCCGGGGACTTTGATTCTAAAGAAGTAACTCAAGTGTTCAGAGTGAGAAGGGCAACGAGCCGACTTTTAAAACTTCCAATATTTAGTAAATATATTAGAAGAGAATCAAGTCAAATTTTGCTATATTCACTAAACTCAAACATGGATTCCATAGTGTTCCAATCATGTATCGACACCAAACATAAAGAGAGGTTGCTTACGTGCCTATAAATAAATTTGGCATTCTTTATTTTCACGACGTGAATAGTTCTCTTTCTAAAGGGTTTTCTCTATAAACAGCTATGATGTTATTTTATATTTTGGAGTGTTTGAAATGATCATTAATTTGACACACATTCCTAGAATGTATTTATGCATTCTCATAGGTCTTGAAGGAAGGCAACATTTCTATGCACACCTTTGCCATAAAGAATTTTGAAAAATGTCTTTCCAGATGTTGTGAGACTAAATATTTATGGCTGAGGCTTGAAAGAGTCTTTAAAAACATCATAATTAGAGCTCTATGGAAGATATATTATTATAAACTTTGTACCAAAAACATTTGAATTTACTGCAAACTGAGTACTTAATTTGATTGTTCTTTCCCTTTTATACTCGTGGTCATATCCTAAAATACATCATGCTGAGGCACACTGGTGTGCTGTAAGTGGATTTCAAGTGGGCCAAGGTGTTGATCCCCTCAGTCCTTGGAAAGGACCCTAAGAATGCTTTGTAGCCCAGTTGCTGAAAAAAATTATAGTTTTCAATGTGCTCCTTAACGTGCAAAAGGTTGGGCCTACTCTTACTTAGTTTTGCTTTTTAGCTCCTTCTTCTCTGTTCAACGTCTAAGTATTGCGATGCCCTAGAACTTTGTCCTGTGACATTTTTTCTGTCTAGAGTATCCTTAGGTGACCTCGCTTAGTTCTGAGATTTTAAGTATAGTACACAGTCTGTAACTCCCTGTAGCTTCAACCGTGACCTCTCTTTAGAATTCCAGGTTCACATCCAGTGCCCACGTGACAGCTGCACACGCGTGTCTAGTTAGCACCACCGCCTTAGCATGGCTGTACTGGAACCCTTTGGTTCTCCGTACCTCCAAACCTGCTTTTATCTCAGTTTCCCCATATCAGTAAAAGGCACCGCCAACCACCCACTTACTCAAGCCACAATCTAGAGCTGTACTTGATTCTTTCCTTTACCTTTCTTCCCACATTGCTCCATCGGCAAGTCCTGCTGACTCTACATCTGGAACATAACCTGAATCCATCCCCTTTTCCCATGATCACTACTAGCAATCTGATCCAGGCCTCTACCCTGTCTCTTTGACTAATGCAATAGCTGCCTGACTGTTGCCCTATTTCCTCCATAAAATCTATTGTTTAGGAAGTAGTCAGAATTATCTTTTAAAAATGTAAATCAGTTTATGTCAATCTCCTTTTAAAAGCCATCATACTCGGAATCCCAGCACCCCGCCCTTGCAGTGCACAGCACAGTCTTTCCCCTGCCTGCTCCAACACCATCTCATGCTATTTCCCCCTTTCCCATGTGTGTTCCAGGGACAGGGGCCTTTCAGGTTTTCAAATATGCTAACTTTCCACTCGAGGGTTTATATAAGCTGCCAGCTCCTTCTGGAATGCTAGTTTCTATCGATTTACTCATCTTTCTTTCTGTCTGTCACTAGTCTCCTCCTCGCTCTTGCTCCTTCGCTCCACAACAGAGGCTTCATGAGAAAAGAGATCTTATGTGCTTAGGTCCCTGCTCCACTGTCGTGTCTCTGGTGCCTGGAACAGGGCCTGCCACATAGCAGACCCTCCATAAACACTGTCATAAAATGAATTTTGCAAGATTCTTTAGATACTTTATATTTTTATGACTAAATTGACCTAGTTAGTGCTGTAATATTTTAATTTCCATTGCATTCCAACCCATCCCTCCAGCATTCTTAAAGTTCAGACTTTAGACATTGTTCCTTCCAATAATAAACCTTTTTTTTAATTGCAGTAACATTGGATTATAACATTATATAGCTTTCAGATAAACATTGTAATATATTTTGAATTCTGTGTAGATTACATCATGTTCACCACCCAAAAACTAATTATAGTCCATCCCCTCACGTGTGAGCCTAAGCACCCCTTTTGCCCTCCCCCCTCCCCTATGGTAACCACCAGTCCAATCTCCATTGCTATGTGTTTGTTTGTCGTTGTTTTTATCTTCTACTTATGAGTGAGATCATACGGTATTTGACTTTCTCCCTCTGACTAATTTCACTCAGCACAATACCCTCAAGGACCATCCATGTTGTCACAAATGGCTAGATTTCATCATTTCTTATGGCTGAGTAGTATTCCATTGTGTATAAATACCACATCTTCTTTATCCATTTGTCCCTTGATGGGCACCTAGGTTGCTTCCATGTCTTGGCTATTGTGTATAATGCTGCAATGAACATAGGGGTGCAAGTATCTTTACGCCTTTGCTTTTTCAAGTTCTTTGGATAAATAACCAGCTGTGAGATAGCTGGATTGTATGGTAGATCTAGTCTTAATTTTCTGAGCATACTCCATACTGCTTTCCATAGTGGCTGTACCAGTTTGCACTCGCACTAGCAGTGTACGAGGGTTCTCTTCTCTCCACGTCCTCTCCAACATTTGTTGTTTCCTGTAAACCTTTTTTTTTTTAACTTTTAGAAGTCCTAGTAGAATTTGTTTTCTTATTTTGCAAACATTTGTTTTTATTTTCATCTTTTGGTTGTCATTATATATATAATGTATATATGTATCATTATAGGTATGTATACACATTACATATATAATATACATTATATGTATCATATATATTATATATATGTATCAAACACATATCATATACATATGATATATATCATATACATTATACAGAATTTTAATTCTTTCATGGAGTATAATACTGTACAGAAAAGAATACAAAACATGAATATAAAAACAAAAATATACAGCTCAGTGAATTATCACAAAAGATGTCTTTTTAACAATTATCTAGGCAAAGAAATAGAACAAGATGACCTCCTTGTGCCCCTTCCTATCACTACCTAGTCCCTAACTAACTAATGGTAACTAGTACTCTGATTTTTATGGCACACACTTCCTTGATTTCTTTATAGTTTTACCAGCCCTGCATGTACCCTGTAACAGTACAGATTGGTTTTGCCTGTTTTGTATATTATATAAATGAAATAATACGGTATGCACTCTCGTTGTGATTAGGTCTCTACATTGATATTAAATGTAGCGTCTATTTGCAATAGGCCAGTTATCTGTCTATCATCTATCTACTTATTATTTATTTATTTTATTATTTATATCCTTCCTTCTTCCATAGGATATTTGAAGTGGCTTACAAAAATGCCTGCAAATATAATGCAACAGAGAAAAATTTCAGAGTCAGGAAAAATAAAAACCTGTAGAGAAAGGAATAAGATCAAGATAGAATACAAAAATTTGCAGGAGTGAAAAACGTATTCAATTTGAAACTTTGGATATGAGCTTCCTGGAGAAATGCAATCAGTTGTAATATTTATATTATTACAAAAAACCCCCACATATTCCAGTTCCTCATTTAAAAAAGTGTTTAAATCTCAAATATTTTTTCCTTGCATAAGCCTTTTTTATTGGGGTGGGACAGAGATTGGCCCTGAGCTAACATCTGTTGCCAATCTTCTTCTTTTTTTTCCCTCCCCAAAGCCCCAGGACACAGTTGTATATCTTAGTTGTAGGTCATTCTAGTTCTTCTATGGGGGATGCCACCACACCATGGCTTGATGTGGTACGTAGGTCTGTGCCCAGGGTCCAAACCGGCAAACCCAGGCTGCCGAAGCAGAGCATGTGAACTTAACCACTCGGCCATGGGGCCAACCCTGCATAAGTCTTCTTGAAAAGACACCTAATAATGTTGTAGACATCCTCCAACATATGTAATGGCGGTTTATACAAGAACTGGGCACAGTGTGTCAGACACTTCTCCCTCCTCAATTGATCAGTGTATGGGGATTGTTTTGATTAACTTCACTTGTAGTCCGGTAACCTTATTTTCTGGTCCAGATTTTTCTAGACATGCTGCTGGTTTTCTCTAAATACAAGAAATAAATATTTAAATTCAGTCATACTGGGACTTTTGTAGTCTTGTACTTACTGCTGTAGATATATATCAAAATGTTGGCTTTGTGGGATGATATTGTACTCAAATGTTGGGGTAGAACCTGTTTATTATGGATGTTGTTAAAAGACCATTTGTATACCAGTTAGAAGTAGGTTTTGTGTTGACAGTGTGGAAATAACCTGCTGTGTTTCTCTGAGAATCTGCCCTGTCCGTGGACCGTCTGGGCCCCGCAGGACAGTTATGGGTAAATGTCAACAGGTGACTCATTCTCGGCCAGTGTGTGTTTGGGCTTTGTAGGGGTTTCAATAAAGTCAGCATAATTTGCATTTTCTTAAATTAATACTTCTTAAAATAGCTAGGTCTTGCTGTTGTCCTTTAATAGGACATACCTCAAACTTAGAAACTTCAAGAAACAAATCCTTAGCATCACTTCTGTCTGGAAAGGCACAGATTTACTTACATAGATTATTTTCTAATTATTTGTGTAAGAAAAGAATGTGCTCGTTCAGATGAGATCAAAAATGACCCTGAGTTTTGGAAATGCGTCTTTCCGCCTCTTCCTTCCGCTCCCTTCTCTCTGTTTCCTGCTGGGGTTCTTCCTTTTCCTCCGTGTTCTTTCTCCTGCCCGCCTTTCCCCTTCATCTGCTTCTCCTCCTCCTGCTCTTCTCCCTCCAGCTCTCTGCTTCTAAGATCTTGTTGTTGTCATTTTCAAACAAGCTGCAACCTGACCCATCTAGAAGTCACACTACACAGTCACGGTGCCCTTAAGTTGGTGTTTGTTTATGTCCTGAGTTTGTGCCAAAAGCAAACAATTAGAGATCCGCCACATTCTTCAACCTGTGTTCTTTTATTTCCCCAGAGACGTGTATGGGGGGACTGTTGCCAAATTTAAGGACCATTAAATTGCTAAATCATCGCATTGGGGGTTTGTGTGTGCACACATGTGTATTTATGTGTGTGTGTGTGAGTGTGTGTATTTCCAGGAACCCGCTGGCGGCGATGACATTGTAGCCACTGATTACCGGGCATGTTTCCATCAAGACCACACTTTACTCGAAAGGCCTTTCACGTTTGTTTGTAGAAGCCTTGACAGAGCCACAATATAAATAGTGAAACAAGTAGCAGCAACGGTTCACAGCTTAGAACGTGGAAAAACTGTGCTCTAGGTTTTTACGAAATAAATTCTCTCCTTTCTATTGGTAATTCCATTTGAACTTTAATAAAGAATAGTTGTTTGCTATTTTAGTAGCCTGGATTAGCAGCTTCAAAAAGATCCTTTTAAGGAGGGCAAATAGGAAAGAAACAGAGCCAAATTTTTTCCTTTTTTTTTTTCCCCCTCTCTTGTCCAAACAGTGAATCATCCATCTCCTGAAATGGTTACGAAGTCCAAAGGGAATTACATTGCTGTTTTGCTTAGGAAGAGGGAAGACCTGAGTTGGGGTAGGGGAAAGAAAGGATTTTTTTCTGCTAGATAGAAAACCAGAACAATTCCTCAACTTCAGAGTGTTAATTATTTCTTCTGCCATCCAAAGATACGCCTTATTCTTGGATTCAGACATTTTAAATTTACAAGATTATTAAACACTTGAATAATACGCTTCTTTTTTTATCCCTTTTCAGACAAAAATGCGAGCTGAGTTGAATTCTCTTCCGTTCTTCCTCCTTTCCCTCACCCTTCCTCTCTCTATTATTCATTCTTTAATTATTTTGCTTCAGGATGAAAAAAATCATTCCCGTGTGAAACAAGGAAAGAGATTTAAGTCTCTTCTTTCCTGCTAAGAATTCATCATGCAGAATATGCCTTTACTGTGGTGGATGTTTTCCCCAAACAACTTCTGACTTCGTTAGATCGTGTTTAATATTAATGCACTGCAGTTGCTTTTGGCGAGAGGTCCTGCACTTCTCCATTCTTTAGAACAAAGAATACTGTGGTTGATTTTTTTCTAAGGGAAGAAAATGTTTGTTCCTATTTTATTATAATTGCTTTCTTGTTGCTTGTTGTTATCCCCCCTTGGCCTGTGAATAGCTGGGACACTTTTGGGCACACATGTATGGATTTAAGTATTTTTTAGTTCTTCAGAATTTGCTGGAAGTTAAGTCAACACTTAAGCCAAAAACAGATTTGATTTTGTTAAGAGGTGCCTTTCTCTGCTGTATATCCTGATACTGATGTTTAATTAAGGATGCAGCTAAATGGGTCTCTAATGTGAAGCAAAAAAATTTGCTTTGGGTGCGTCCCCCGGATAAAGTTGAGATACAGCCTTTCTTATGCAGTAAAAACAGCACAAGCTGTGGTGAGCATCTTTTTGAGTTATTTTTTCTTGCTTATACCAGTTCGTCATCTCCTTTCTAATGGTTGTCAAACTTAATTATAAGCCAGTATCGGAAGCCTGTTTTTATTGAATTATTCCTTAGGAGTCTGTTTAGTGCAGCATCTGTTATATTAATTTCTGAACACTGCCCTTCTATTTCATGTGTTTTAAAATTAAAATCCCCAAATCAAAGAAATTGGGTTCTTGGTTTGACTGTAAACCAGGGATATTTTTGTGGAGTTTATCCCTAAGTATCTTATAATTCGATGCTGTTACAGTTCTTTTAAATTTTTCACTTGGATTTTCTAATTGTGCTTGCTTACGGAAACAGGAAATTTTGTAATTTTAACCTTATATCCAGCAACTTTGCTAAATTTACTTACTATTATAAGCTCATTTGTAGATTCTTTGAGTTTTTTACTTACACAAACATATCATCCATGAGGAAAGACAGTTTTTATTCCTTCCTCTCCTCTCCTTATACCTTTTACTTCTTTTGCTGGCTGGGATTCACAGAGCAGTGTTGAATAGAAATAGTAAGAGCAAGCATCCTTGTCTCATTGCGGATTTGAGGTGGAAGGCTTTCAATACTTCACAATTAAGTACAATGTTTGCTTTCTTTATTCGGGTTTTATAAATGCCCTTCATCACATAAAGAAATTGTCTTGTATTTCTAGTTGGCTGAGATTTTATATAATGATTTAATCTTGGATTTTATCAAGTAGTTTTACTACTTGACATCTATGGATGTGATCATATGATTTTTCTCTTGTTCTATTAATATGGTGAGCATTATATTGATTGATTTTAGAATGTTAATTTAAAACATTAATTCCGAGGAAATTCCTGCTTGATAACTATACAATATCCTGTGGTATGTTGCTAATTTGATTTGGGACTAATTAAAAAAATGTTTGTTTTGCATTTGGGTTTATGAAAGAGGCTCACCTCTAATTTTTCTTTCTTGTAATATCCCTGTTGGGTATTGGTACCAAGATTATGCTGGATTCAGAAAATAAGTTGAGAAGTGTTCCCTCTTTCCATTCTCTGGAAGAATTAGTGTACAATTAATATATTTCTTTCTTAAATGTTTGGAGCTATGAATATTAAACTATGTATTCCTTTTTAAATAGATAAAAACCATCCAGATTTTTAATTTCTTTTCCTGCCAGTTTTGGCAAGTTGAGTTTTTCTAGAAGTGTCCTCTTCCTCTAAATTTTAAAATCTGTTAAAGTAAAATTGTAACGTCAGTAGAATCTGTAGTATGTCACTGTTTTGTTCCTAATATTGGTAAATTATGCCTTCTCTCAGTCTTTTCTCTCTATTTTTCTTGAGCAATTTTCAGAAATATTTGTATTAGTCCTTTCAAGGACTCAACTTTCTGTTTTGTGAATTTTCTCCAGTGTGTTTGTTTCCTATATCTTTGAGTTTTGCTCTTATTCTTTATTATATCATTCCTTCTACATTTTTTAGTTGAATTTGCTGGTTTTTAAAAAATGTCTTATGCTTTTGAGGATATGAAATTTCCTCAGAGCTTGGCTTTAGTTGCATCCTACAAGTTTAAATGTCGTATTTTTATTATCATACAATTAAAGTATATTCTAATTTATGTTGTGATTTTGTCTTCTACCATGAGTTATTTAAAAATGCATTATTTAATTTTCAAACATTCGGGAATTTTCTAATTTTGTTTTATTATTGACTTTCAGACTATTTTCTCGGTGGCCAGAGAATATAACTCTGTGACTGAAACCCTTTGAAATGTGTTAAGACATGATTTATGCCTCAATAGATGTTAATTTTGGAAAATGTTTCTTTTGCACTAGAAAAGAAAGTATAGTCTGTCGTTGTTGATAACAATGTTCAACATATGTCAACTAGTCGAGTGTGTTACTCATGTTACTCAAATATTCTACATCTTCACAGATTTTTTTTTCTCCTCATTCTGAGGGTTGCTAAAATTTCCCACTGTGACTGTATATTTATCTCTTCGTCCAGTTTGCCAATTTTTGCTTTATATATTTAGAAGCAATGTTATTAGTGCATACAAATTAGGGGTTAATGTATTTTCCTGAGGTTTGCCCCTTTTATAATAAGGAAATATTTGTCTTAATCTCAAGTATAGTCATGTGCCGAATAATGACATTTGGGTCAATGACGGACCTCATATATGATGGTGGTCCCAGATAAGTGCCATATAGCCTAGGTGTGTAGCAGGCTATAACATCTGGGCTTGTGTAAGTACACTCTGTGATGTTCGCGCAATGACGAAATCACCTAATGATGCATTTCTCAGAACGTATCCCCATTCTTAAGTGATGCATAACTAATTCTTCTTGTCTTGTAGTCTACTTTGTCTGATATTGGTATATTACATCAATGTTACATCTTTTTCTATACTTTTACTTTCAACCTTTTAATATCATTATATTTACAGTGTGCTACTGTAAACAGTATATTGCTGTTGTAGTTTTTAAAATTCAATTTGATAGGTTTTGTTCTTTTTATAGAAATGCCTTGTCTCTTTACTTTTTTTTATTGTGATAAAAAAATGTGATGTTAAATTTACCATCTTAATTATTTTTAAATGCATAGTTCAGTAGTGTTAGGTATATTCACATTGTTGTACAACAGATCTCTAGAACATTTTTATCTTGCAGCCTTGAAACTCTATACCCACTAACCACTAATTGCCTCTTTACATTAATGTAATCACTCTTACATTTGGCTTCAAATTTGTCATTTTGCTATTTGTTTTCTACTTGTTTCACATTTTCCCGTTTTCCTCTCATTTCTTTAGTGCTGTTGTACTAAATAGGGTTTTTTACTATCTTTCCCCCCTTTAGCTTGTTAGTTATGAATTCTTTAAAAAAATTCTTTTAGTAGATCCAATAGAGGTTACAATATATAATTAAAATCTCATGTAAATTGATATTTCAACCACTTCCCTGACAATCTAGGAACCTTCGAACAATTTCTCTCTACATAGTCACTTCTTCAATTTGTAACCATTGAAATGCATTTTAATTACACATGGATTTTAAGCTACATAAGATATTATGATTGTTGTATACACTGAATATTGATTTATTTTCACCCACGTGTTTATGCTCTCCAATGTTCTTTCCTTCCTGCATGTCTTTGTTTCCATTGGTAATAATTCTTCTCTGCCCTTACTATTTCTTTTAGTGTGGGTCTTCTGGTGACAAATACTTCCAGTTTGTTTTTCTGGAAATGTCTTTATTTTGCCTTCATTTTTTCATGTTTTCACTCAGTAATAGAATTCTTGATCGGCAATTATTTTATATCAGCACTTTGAAGATATAATTCCATTGTTTTCTGATTTGCATCACTTAAATGAGGTCAGCGCTCAGTTTTATTGTAGTTCCTTTGACAGTAATATGTATTTTTGTCTCTGACTGATTTAAATTGTTTTCTCTCTGTCATTTTTATCAGTTTGACTGTCATGTGCCTAGAGGGGTTTTCCTTGCGTTTGTCCTGATTTGGGTTCATAGTTTATCTTGAATGTTAGAGTAATATCTTTCATTAATCTTGAAACATGATTGGCCACTGCCTTTTCAAATATTGCTTCAACCCCATTCTCTCTCCTCTCCTAGGGAGCCCCTATTACACATATGTTAGACCTTTTCTCCATGTCCCCTGTATCTCATGCTCATGTCTATATTTTTCATCCCTTTTTCCCTCCATGCTTCCGTATGGATATTTTCTTTTCTTCTGACATTTTTTCCGATTCACTAATCTTTTCCTCAGTGTGTCTAATCTGTTGTAAAACACATTTTTGAGTTTTTAGAATTCAGTTGTTAAATTTACAGTTTTGAAATGTCATTTGAATAATTTCATTTATAGATTCTAATTCTCTACCGTAATTTTCTAACTAATTAGTTTTATTTCCTCTGGAGAGTTTTTCCTCTGGAGTTTCCAGTCATTTGGTCATATTTCCTTTATGCTTGGTAGTTTTTATTGATTGCTGAATATCGTATATGAAAAGAGCAGAGATGATGAAGCTATGTGTGATGAAAACATTTTGCTCTAGACAGGATTTATTGTTGCGCCTCAAAGACAGAAGAATGTCAGATAAACTTAACCTATTCTGTGTTTGAGCTGATTCAAATCAGGATTTCAGTCTTCATGAAGACTAATCTGTTTTTGCTTCACCCATCTCCTGTGGTAGGGGTTGGCAAAGTTTTTCTGCATAGGGTCAGAAAGTAAATATTTTAGGTTTTGCAGGCCTACAGTCTCTGTTCCAACTACTCAGTCTTGTCATTGTAGCCCAAAAGCATCCATAAACAATATGTAAATTAATGGGTGTGGCTGTGTTCCAATAAAACTTTAATTATAAAAACAGGCAGTGGGCCAGATTTGCCCTGCAGACCATAGTTTTCTGACCTCCCTCCCAGGATGTAGCTCTCCAGAGGTCTCATCTCAAAACCTGTGTTATTTAATGATGACTCCTTCTCTGTGGAGAGCCCTAAAGTCCCATTTTTGTCTTCCTACCCCTGTGAAACTACCTTTAGACCTGCTAACCTTCTCAGATGTTAGCCACAACCTAAGAATGAACAAATACCTTGAGGGCAAGAGCAACATCAAATGTCAGGTTCACCTCTATGAAACTTTCTTTTGCTCCAGGATCTTAGCTTCTAAGATAGTCCCCTGGATAACTCTTTGATGCCTTCAAACATTTTTTTTTTGCATTTTTTTCTAGCTTTTCTCCTTATTCTTGGGACAAGTAGTCTATCAGATCCAGAAACATATGAGGATCGTTTTTGAAATTCAGATTCAGTGTTACCTCAACAAAGAGTGGGAAAATCATCTTTATATTTTGGATTTTGCATCAGAAATTGTCAGACCACAGGGTATACTCAGAAACCAGTTGGGCACCCGCAACTTTTAAACGATAATTTGTCTTGAATCTCTCCAAGTCTCTACCTGCTGACTGCTCCTTCCTTAGTCCTCATCTCAAACAGCCTTCTAATCCTCCTGATATGCCTTTCCTAATTCATTCTCTACGTGGCAGCCAGAGTGATTCTTATGAAACATAAGTTTGAGAATGTTACCTCTCCCTGCTTCAGACTCTTCAATGACTCCCCATTTCCCTTAGAATATAAAAGATACACTATAAGATAGCTTGTAAGACCCTTCATGACCTGCCCCTGTCTTTTTCTCTAACCTAATTTTTCCACATTCTTTCCCCTAAAACCATACTATTTAGTTCTAATTAGTTGCTTTTCAACTTTTGAACTGGCCAGAGCTTTTCTCCCTCAGTGCCTTTGCACACAACCTACCTGGGGCGTGATCTCCTTATCTTGCCTTTGCTTTAAGTCCATCATCATTGTTCAAGTCTCAACTTAGGTTAGCTCTCTCTAGGAAACCTTTTCTGATTCCTAAATTCTAGCCTAGATTCAGAGTACTGTGTATGTCCCCAGTGATATTTCTTATACCCTCTGTACTGAAAATTTGTGTGGTTACTTATTTGTAGCCCCTAAAATATTATGAGCTTCAAGAGGCAAGGCTATCTCCATTCCATCTTGAATCATTAGCATTTAGCACAGTGTCTGGCCCATAATAGGTGCTCAATAGTTGTTTGCTGAAGGAATGAATGAATGAAATGCTATAAATATATTTGGCATTATTTACTTTTCATTATGATACTTACATTCATTGATTCTCAGTATAATCTTAGAAGCTGGGAAAGCAGTATTATTTCTGTTTTAAAAATGGGCAAATGGGAACAGAGAGGCCAGTTGACTTGTTTGGGTTTTTCAGGATGTTTAATGGTGAGTGTAGATCTAATCTCTAGGTTCTACAGGTCTCAGCATAGATGTCAAGATTGGATACCATAGTCTTCTCTCATGCACTATTTCCTTTCTCCTTTCACATCCTTGCTTCTTTCTTTGTTTTCCCTCCCCCATCACTATTATTAAGGCCACATTGAAAGCTAGAGAGATGGTGTCACTTTGATGAATCAATAGGTTTGGGGATTTTTGGAGAGTTTCATTATTCATCATTAAGCAAAGCTTCTCTTTCCCCCATGACTCCACCTAAGTCTTGGCTCAGGATGCAGGGGAAGGAGATGTGACAGGTGGTAACTCCTTCTTTTCAAGGTGAGATTGTGCATACAAATTCTAGGAGTACGTGAGAGGTTGGTCATTGATATTGGCAAATTCCTTTGTAATCGAAACCTGTGATTGAGACCCAGCTTGTGAAGCCTTATAATTAGATAATAGTAAATAACTTCAAAACTGTGTATGGTGTCTGGAAGATGGGGAATGGGTTCCAGGTTCACCACCTTGTCAGATTCCTTTGCTGCTGACAGTGGGATCATGCAATCATTAAATATTAAAAGGAGGAAGTTCATATGTGAAATCAGTAATATGATGAGTGGGAACAATCTTTTCTGTGGTCTGTTAAAGGGAGTATTAAAGGGAAATACTAACTAGCATTTACTATTTTTAAATAGTTTACCATTAGCTTCCATTCTGAAATCATTTAAAACCAACGTATGTCATTTTTGTGTGTTTGTGTGGGATGAGGGAAAGCTATACATTTTGTTTCTTTAGCCATAAACTCTGTGCCAAATGTGTCATAGTCAGTTAAGTTGTAGAGATTAATACCTGGAGAATAATGAGGCAGGGCAGACAGTGTCTGAAGCGTTTCTAAAAATTGCCTCTTGAATGCTACGTGGTGGAGGCCTTTAGTCCAGGCAAGAAACTGGAAGTGGAAGCCTAGATGGAGAGGCCAGAAAACACTGACTTCCCTCGCCCCTGTCCTGGCCTGGCTAGAAAGTTTAAGGCCATTTTTATTCATGCCTTTCAGGTAGCATCCTTTTCAAGTGGATGACCATGGAAACCGAGAAGATCTCGGAGAAGCAGGAGGAAATTCTTTCTATCCTGGAAGAAAAATTTCCTAGCTTGCCTCCAAGAGAGGACATCATCAACGTCCTGCAGGAGACCCAATTCAGTGCTCAGGGTGAGTGACTCTGTCCCCAGCTCTGCCACTGCCCCTGAGTAGGGCTGGTTTGTGGTGTGGAGTGTTGCCAGGCCCCAGAAGGTGACTTTGAGTGTGCCTTCACTCTCTTCCCTGTTGTTTGTGCTTGTGGAAGATTTTCAGGCACCTGGGAGCAGGTGGCCCGTACTGCAGCCTCTCCTCTGAGGCCTGTGTGTCTGGATGTGTGGTTAATTCTCATGTCTAATGCGCACCCCAGATGCATCATTATATGAAATCCCTGTGCTGAGAGGGATTTATTTTGAGATTGTGGCAGGAGCAATGTCAAGCACAATGGGATTTCATAAATCAATTAATTTTAGAAAAAAGTAAGAGAGAAGACAACTAAGCAGACAAAATTGTTCTCTGAATCTAGGCTTTATCAGGACAGTGGATTTCCTGGATCAATTGTTTTATAATAATAATAAATAGCTATTATTCATTGAGTGCCTAATATATACAAGGCTCTCATGTATAATTTGCATGGATTATTTTACTGACTCCTCACGACAACCCTGAGAGTCAGGTGTTCTTATTACGCCCAATTTTCAGATGAGAACACTGAAGCACAGAAAGGCATCTTTGCTTTCCTGTCATCACACACACACAGCTGGCAAGTGCCCAGGACAGGATTTAAACCCAGACAATCTACCTTTAAGGTGCACAGCTTTCTCCCTTAGTTTGGAATCCCCCAGGGGCAGACCCTGAAGAAGCCATTGATGTGGGAGGTGATCCCAAGAAACACTGATGAAGGATGGAGTGCCTTATCCAGCTAGTTAGCTCTGTGGAAAGCCAGGCCTCCATTCCACTGGAGAACTCTGTGAAAGGGTGTAAAATTACACCTCAGTGTTACCCTACCCAAGGAATGCAGTGGTGTGTGGGAACTTGTTCATCTGAGCTCCAAGAGCTGATTGTTACATTTTCAGGAATTTTGTGATTTGGTTGATGTTGGATTGGCAGTTGACATCAGCCATGGTAGAAGTATTACACCACAGAAACTGTTGAACACTACAAATCAGGTTTTGTGGCTGGTTGTTAAACATGGACCAGCAAACCACTGGAATATTGAAGGCTACTCAGTCCCAGGGGCTGTTAATTCCTCCAAAGTGGGCTCTGGTGGCCAGAGAAAGCCCTGAGGAAAAGAGATGGAGATGCAGGTGTTTGAGTGTCGTGCTGGGGCACACTACAGTGGTGACATCTGAGGAAATGTGTGTGTGGCACTGACACGCCTGCCACACCTTCTGTTACATGTACACGTGTGAGGATGTACGTGATGCGTGTATACCTACGTGATGGTATACATGTTGTCATTCATTTTCACAGCTAGGCCAAACTTTTAATGTCACAATATAGTCTATAAATCATTTTAAGCTGCAGTATGATAGATGGCGACCTTTCAATCTTCGAGTCAAACAAAATCTTTAGTATCTTTTTGTTTCCCCAGACTATTGTGATTAACAGTGTTCTAAATTGGAGGGCAAATAAATCTGGCGTCAACACACATCTGGGAAAGGGATTTGTGTTTATAAATAAAGCTTTGCTGGGCTTTATCATGGGTCTTCTGCCCAGGGGGTTTGTCCTAGTCAGATGTAATAACCTAGGGTGACAACTATTAGATTAAGCCAGACCCTTGCCTGTTTCCCAGTGATAGGTTTTCTTGAAGCACGTTGGGCAGCTGACTAAGACTATGCAGTTCTGGATAATTTCACCATTCTGGATTATTCCTCCCATCATTGAAAGAATTGAAAATCTCCTACTGCCAGAGACTATTACAAGGGTGACCAACTTATTTATGACAGTTTTATGGGTCACATTTATAAAGTGCATTTTGAATAAAATTATACTAGAAAACATGGGGCTCACCTAAATGCATCCTGAAAGCAAATTTTGGCCTTGTTTGGTGAATTTGGCTAGGTCGCATGGTTGTGCTAGTTTTTCTTCACTTTCCCCCCTCCTCTCATTCCTTTCTCTGCCCTTGTCTGCTCTGGGCCTCCGGAGGCTGCCCTCTGAGTATTTAATCTTCTAGGCTCCCTTGAAGATTACTGGCTTCTGCTTGTGTTTGATCACTGGGAAGAGTTAGCAGTATGTAAGGACATGGAGATTGAGGGGAGGAGAACAGAGAGGCCGTAGTATTTCTTCCCTGCTCCCTTCCAGCTTTGGCCCTAAGTCTCTGGCAGCCCCTCTTCGACAGTTCCACATTTCTATTTCCTTCCCTTGTCCCTTTGCTGGTTTCTGGATGCCTGACCACCTTTGATTCATTTTCTCAGACCCACCCAGAGCTCTGTAAATGTCCTGCCATTAAAAAACTTTCTTTTGCATCATGAGGGGTGAATTCTGTTTCCTGCTGGGATCCTAATTGATGCAGATATTGTCACTAATGTAATTTGTGCCTTAAAATGTGTGTGTTTGTTATGGATAAAAGCGATATTGGAGGGAAAAATATTGAAATTAACAGATGAATTCTTTAAATAATCCCTTGATATTACCAAAAAAAGTTCCCCCAAATATAACATTGCTTTTTTCCTCTCATCCGCAGGTTTAAGTATTGAACAGACAATGCTAAAGGATCTAAAGAAACTGTCAGATGGAGAAATCAAAGTGGCCATTAGTACCATGAACGTGACCCTCCAGGTAAGGATGAGAACTCTGTCAGCAATGATAGATTTTACACAGTTGCAGTCTGAGCAACTGGAATATAGCTCTCTCTACCACATACGTCAGTGTTAGTCTTTTGCTGTGAATGCTTCTTTGTGATATATTTGACTAGGAATGCAGGTTCTTATTTTGGGTGAAAACAGTATGCTAAGTCAATGAAAAATGCCAAACCTAAATTCCCAAGATGAGTGCTGTTTCATTCGTCTCAGTAAAACAAAATCTAAAATTCAAACACTCATGCGTGTGTGTGTGTATATGTATAGTCTGTTCGATGGCAATGATTATATATATGATTAGATTTGCTTCCTTTTTTTTGTGTACCACCCCTCATTGTCCACAGAACTTTTCTAAGAAAACAAGTTGTCGTTTGGCCCTTGTAAGCTATCTGGATGCAGGTCATTTTGGTAATCAATGGTGACAACTCAGTTATTAGTAAGATCCTCCCCCTAATCTGTTAAATGAAGAACTCAGAGTGAATGTTACTCTTGTCTTTGTGTGTTTCCTTAGTAAATTATCTTTTTTCTACTTCGGGGGTATTCAATGACTTGTATGTTAATCTTAATTAACCTAACTAATGGGAATTATATTTTACAGAAGCACATTTGTGCTGTACAGAAGTCTGGGTATTTCTTTACTGTTATATTGCCTTGATCGAGCCATCTGCCTTTAACTGAGGCACTGAGCTCTCAAGTCAAGTTTATGGAGATAAAAAATGCTGTATAGGAATCTGTCTTTTGGTTTTTAGAATTGTATGTTACTATTCTTTTTTTTTTTCTCATGATGATGGTGACTATATCAATGTGTATATTTCTAGGGAATAGCGGGCATGCAGAAGGGTGTCCACACCTCAGAAAACCCAATAGCAAACCGGGTGCTTTTTTCTGTGATTTCTTTGTAAAATTTATTCCCAGCGGATTGGCATCATAATTCAGTTCATAGATCCATATGAGTACCAGGAGGCAGACTGTTATCACTAAAGCTAATCACATTTGGTGGTTATATATTGCATCATAGCTCACAGGGCACGTTCTCATTGTGGGTAGAAACTCAGCAGTTTCTATAGACTTTCAAATTGATAAATGCTCCATAGAAGTAGATGTTGATGTGGCTCAGTAGAAGGAACACGTGCAATTTGGGATGTAGTAACTAGATAATCACCTTCAATTAGAAATCTGCTTTGCATCTAGAAATCCAAGGAGAACATGGATCCTGCAAGGGTCAGTAGCTCTGAGAATCATTTCTCCTACTTTCAGCCTTAGGGTTTTCTTTCTCTTTCCCCTCTCCGCTGTCTCCCCTCATTTAATGTCATCTTGTTAGGATTTAAATGCCTTGTTTGGAATTCCTTTCTAAATTAACATAGAGCATCTTGTAATTGCTTAGGGAACTGTCTATAGTTAGCAAATTATTTTAAGGCTATTATTATTATAGATTTACCATAGCTTTAATGTACCTTCATTTATATTATAGGGGTATACAAATGGCTTTGTCAGATATGTTAAACTGTAAATATTTATCAAGCTAAATAAGTGATAAAAATGATCATCTTAATCTTGACAGTAATTTACACAGAGGTCCAGTAATTAATCAGGTGGCTGAGTACATCTCTAGAATTGCTGTATGATCTTCTGGGAGAAGCGAGGACATTTGTAATATAAAGAAGGGTACACAGATTAAACCAATCAGCCGAGTGAGAGCTTTTCATTGTACATAATGGGGGTATTAAAAATGACTAAGAAATAGAGAAGGAACTCAGTAACATTCCATATCTTCTTTGAAAGAGGAAGTGCACATTATTTATTCAGTCTGTCAATTGGAAACATCCCCAAGTTAAGGCAGAGTGTGGTTTTCTCCATAGATCATTCTGTGATACAGTGGTGTTTTCCCAATCCCTACTCGTATTTGCTTATATTTCAGTGTTTCTTTCTCATTCCATTCCATTAAAATAATGACGGAATCGCCACAATCTTATTTTGTGTTTCAGAACAGCTGTTTAATTGCCCTTTAAATCTAAATAGATTCTCAAAGAAATGTTCTTATTTCCTCTGACTTTCTAAATCTCACTTGTCCTCCAAAGCGTGGTCAAGATCTAGCTAATTCATGATGACTCGTATAAATTCTCCATTTTTTATAACCATCCTCTGAATGCTTGTGAAATTTAGTCTAAATGGACTTAGGACTTAAATACATACTGTATCTTCCATTTATTTTGAACTTATTTTGTCTATTTAATCATGGTTAGGCAGTATTTTAAGTTAATTGAGGGGGATGATGGTATCTTTGACTTTTATCTCCTGTTATAATTTCCTGGGGCAGTTCTGAGTACATAGTGAATGCATGATACATACGAATACTTGGTACATATTGGTGTCTGCAATTTGTCCCTTTGACATCTGATTTTTATTTCCTTTTGAATTTAAAGAAACAGCTAGGAAAGCAAAGCCTCCTAGCTGTGCATCCAAGGCAACCTACTTTGTTTCCTTCCAGTCAGTTTCTTGTGGATAACTATGGCTGAAGGCTGAGGTGGCCCACATATTTATAGATAGTACTGCTTATCCAGCTGTCCAAAAATGGATGGGCCAGCTTTGCAAAATAGTTAGCTGTTGTCACTGGAAGGAATCAACTGGAGGTTCTGTGGCATGTCAGGGAAATGGGAGAAAGGATTCCTTCCATTTTCAACAGTCCTTTGCAATGCTGCAATTCCACAGTCATGTGTGTCGTGACCTTTATTTGCCTGATGATCCAATTAATTTTCTTAGGTGAAAATATTGAGAAAATTAGAAGAATTTGTCTCTTTGCAACATCTACAGCATGTTCTTTAGAGGGAACCACTGGTTTGGGAGGTAGATACCACTGCCTTTGACAGATGGGTTAACTGTGTCCCTCTATGTTATAAGGAGAAAGCTACTAAACCCTTTGTCTCTCATTTTTGTTGATATATCACAAATGGCGGTTGTAATCCAATTAAGGATATAGAAGTTTTCTGAAAGGTCTACCAAAAAAAGCAAATAATTATAGTAATACTGAGTTTCAATGCTTTGCTCAATATATGACGTCAGAATGAATGTGACTTTGAGGAGCAGGGGATAAGAAATAGCCTTATCAGAAGCGTGGCCAGAGGGGTAGCCCTTCTTACAGAGGACCCGGGAGCTAGGACCATGGAAAAGACACTGAAGGCCCATTTCACACGGCCTCCGGATTATTCTGAATCTGAATATAGCACACATCCTGTGTGGTCTACTCACCACATATTGGAATCCACTTCATTGGTTATCATTGTACCTGATCCTTTGTGCTCTTTTTATTGCTTGCGAATTTGATTATCAGGGGAGAAACACAAGTTCTTTTAAATTCACGCATAATTGATATACAATAGCCTGTTAGTTTCAGGGGTACCTCATAGTGATTCCATATTTATATACGTTATGAGTTGATCACTGTGATAAGTCCAGTTATCATCTGTCACCATACAAAGTTATTACAATGTTATTGACTGTATTTCTTATGCTGCATATTATATCCACATGACATTAATTTTGTAACTGGACATTTCTACCTCTTAACCCCCCTCATCTATTTCATCCACCCCAACTCCTCCCCCTCGGATAACCACCAGTTTGTTTCCTGTATCTGTGAGTCTGTTTCTGTTTTGTTTGTTTGTTTTGATTTTTAGATTCCACATGTGAGTGAAATCACACAGTGTTTGTCTTTCTCTTTCTGACTTCTTTCACTTAGCGTAATACCCTCTAGGTCCATCTGTGTTGTCACAAATGGCAAGATTTTGTTCTTTTTTATGGCTGAGTAATATTCCATTGTACATAGAAACACACATGGTTTTGATCCTGTTCCAATCCTTCATTTTAGTGGTGGAACCAGTAGAGAGGAAGAAAAGTTGCCAAAAACAAAATTCATGTTAAAAACTAAAAAGTCTAAAAATTAAAAATAATAAAGCCTTAATCAGATAAAATAAAGAAGAGGATTTATGGATATCAAAGCACGTACTTAACTAGAACAAACTTTGCCTTTATTCTTTTGCCAGCAGAATGGAGTGATGATTATATATCTTGGGCATAGTTTGCTCCCTAATAAAGCAGTATATTGAGATGTTAAGAGGAAGGGACAAATTTTTCCATTCTAATGAGGTACCACCAAGCCACTGAGGTTGCTCATGGCAGTACACATTAATAGTTCCCTTGCTAACACCAAATATTATTACACCTCCTTTAAGCATCTCCCAAAAGGCTGTAAGTCATTAGCATCTTTCCTCAGGAAGAACAATGATCAGGCACTGACTTGATCACCTTTTATGATGATCAAGAGCATTATGATTTTTTCTTGCATATAATTTACTGTATCAGTTTGCTGCCTTAACAAAGTACCACAAACTGAGTGACTTAACGGAAATTTATTATTTCACAATTCTGGAGGCTAGAAGTCCAAGGTTCTGAGGGCTGTGAGAGAAAACCTTTTCTGTGCCTCTTGCCTAGCTTCTGGTGCTTTGCTGGCGATCTTTGGCATTCCTTGGCTTGTGTAGATGCATCACCTTGATCTCTGCCTTCGTTTTCACATTATCTTCCCTCTATGCGTGTTTCTGTGTCCAAATTTCCCTTTCTATATAGACACTAGTCATTTTGGATTAGGGCCCAGCCTAATGACTTCATCTTAACTATTATTTCTGCAACAACCTTATTTCCAAATAAGGTCACATTCTGAGGTGCTGGAGGTTAGGACTTCAACATTTAAATTTTTGGGGGGACGCAGTTCAACCCATAACATATTCTATTCATAAAAGTAGTCATTTTCCAGACAATTTAAAAGAATAAAACTTATGCTAAGACTGTCTGAATGGACCTGTTTCCTGCTAAGCGCATTTCATCTGTCGCTCCCACATGTTTTTATTTCAAATCAATTTCCTTTAAAAGAGGAACAGTGGGGATTTTCAACTCTTTAAATTTTGTCTGCCTTATTTGGAGCTGGAGTCCGAGGGAATTGTTCAGGCCTGTTTTCTCTCTGGGCCTCTGCTGTGCAGTCAGCCTGGGGCCTCCTCAGAGCTACACACTCTGCTATTTGAAACCTGGCATCCAGCACATTCTGGGAAGGTGACTCAGACCGCTGACTCATTCTGCCCTGCGCAGAGCTTACCAGCTAAGCTGCACCTTAGAACACTGCAGAGGGAAAAATACCAACATTTTCCCTTAGCATTCAGACAGAGCACAGACCGGAATGAATTCCCAAGATGACCATTAAACCCTTCGCTAACAAAAATGAACATGTACTCAGGCTGCAGCAAAGCGTCACTGAACTGTTGTAACCGGTGATTTGAGACTTAGCAAACCAGTCTGAAATCGAGTTTATCAATTTTAAGCAGCAAATATGATTTCTCATTGTTTGAGCTTGGAGTTTCTTGGGGTTCAGGATGAAAGTACCTCTAGAGTATTTACCCACCTTATTTTGTCGTAGAATGCAGAGTAATATTTTGGGGGAGCATATGTTATTTTTGGTTAGCATGTTCTTCAAAATGCTAAACCCCTACACTAACGGTGATTTTTCAAAGCCATGTGCGCAACCAATGGAAATATATGCAACCTCTCCTCCAGGTTCTAAATCATAAGTGCCTCTGTTTCCTTTTGGGTCCAGGTCTGCCAACTCCTCCTTGCTAAGAATGAGTTAACATTGGATGATAAGTGCTCACTGTGTACCAGACAGTAAAGCAAGGACTTGCAAGCATTGTCTTATTTAATTATCCCAGCAACCCCATGAGATAGAGGTGCTATGATTACTCCAGTATTGATTAAGTAGCCATAGCAGCTGGAACAGATAAACCCCCAATTTCAGACACTCAACACAGAACTTGTTCATTTTTTGCTCATCCAGTTTAATATTCCTGGTTGGGTGGCTGTGGGTGATTCAGAGACCATCTTTAATACATGGCTCCCAAGGTTGCCTGGCGACATCTCCATCCTATCTGCCAAGAAGGAGAGGAGCTTGGAGGGCCAAAGGTGGGATGTTTTTATGGATCTGGTTCAGACGTAGCATCCATCGCTTCTGCTCACATTTCATTGGCTCAGTCACGTGGTCGCATCTAACTGCAGGGAGGCTGAGAAATGTAGCTATGTGCCCTAGAAGAAGAACCAATTTGAAGAATAATTAGCCAGTCTCTGCCACAATCTCGATCTTGGAGGTGAGGAAATTGGTATCTAGAAAGGTTAAATCATTTGTCTAATGTAGAGTCGGGACCAAAATCAGTGCCCTCCTGCTCCAGCACTGTGTTCACTGCTTGGGATGTGGCATCTGTGGGCAAGACTAGAGTTTGAGCCCGCTTAAGGGTTCACTAGTAAGTCATCAGGTGTCCATCATTGCCCCAAATTCCAGGAGTCAGACGCTTAGATAGAAATCCTTAAACAATTCTTGCTGGACTCGTTTTTCCTACTCTTGCTACCAAGGCTGTTCCTCTTTAACTTTGTATCTTTGCTTCTTTTAAAAGTGATTTTAATTTTTGATCTATAAACACCACCTGACTTCTAAGTATTTGTAGTGAATGTAATTATTGATCCCTCGTATAGAGGAGATTTGTCAAAAATAAGTCAAAGAGAGCCAGCCCTGATGGCCTAGTCAGTAAAGTGTGGTACTCTCACCACTTTGGTGGCCTGAGTTCGTTTCGTGGTCATGGAACCAAACCACCTGTCTGTCAGTTGCTGTGCTGTGGCAGCGGCTCACGTAGAAGAACTAGAAGGACGTACAACTAGGATATATAACCATGCACTGGGCATTTGGGGAGGGAAAAGAAAATAAAGTTAGATTAAAAAACTATATAGGACACACCACGTAGGAAGGAAAGAAGTGTGATTTTTTTTCTCAGCTTGCCTCTAGAATTCAAGGACGTGGGTCTTCTGGTTTACCTTGCTGTGATAGAACTTTCTCAAATCTGTGTTCAAAATAGAGAGCACCCAATGAGTGAAAAATTTTAATGGTAGAGATTTTTATTGAAGTGAAACAATATTTCTTTTGAGCCCTATCGTAATTCCAAATAACAAAACTCTGACTAGTTGCAGTGTGAGGAATTCTCAATTCATGTCTGGCTGAAGAGTCCAAAGGGGTTTAAAGCAAATGACAGACATGATTAGGTGACTTTCATTGTGTGAATTTAACGATCAGTGTGTGTCAGACAACCGAAGTGTGAATTACAATTTGAAACTAATTTAGAGCTAATAATTCATAACTTCTTGAGGACAAAGACAGGAAGAAAAAGGGAAACATGGAACCGGGAAAGTAGACTTGCATTCCTACTGAAGCTCTGAGCAGTTTTTGGTAATGAGACATAACCGAAATGAGAGACTCAAAAGTCCCTGTTTAAAGAATGGTTTATCATCTCAGCAGCAACAGCACTTTGTCTGTGAAAAACAAATGTGCTAAGCTGAAGCTTACAGTATTTAGAATTCTTATAATTTGTGTGTAGGGAATTCCTTCAGATGGCTAAAAATATTTCAGAGACACCAAATAAGGTCTGCAAAACTGGCCTATCTGGAAATGCCTTATAAGGGAGTTCCTGTTTCACATCTACCACCAAACTCAAATTGGAGGCAACTGGATGTTTCATTGACAACTTTTCTGTTTCATCCATTGGCCAATTTCAAATAGACTTAAATGATTCGCAAAACCTAGCCCATCTAGCCACACTTCTATATAAATGGCCATTTATACAGAATACCTCAATACAGCTTTTCCAGCTATCTTTTTGGAGCAGGAACAAGATACACAGTGATCCCAAGTTTAGAGATCATAAGGTTATTCATTATGTCTTGTGCTTTCTTTGGCACAGGTTAGGGCCCTGGACCTCTCTCCTTCTCCCTAAAACCCTGATAAAAATGCATTCATGTGGAGGTGAGGGGAAAGAAGGAATGTACAGAAAACACAAAGCCTGCACCAGGCATAAACTCTCCTCAGGGCCCAGAAATCCCCACTGGCTGCCCCGGGCAACCGTGCAGTGGCAATGAGATAATGAGATCAGAAGAGATGAGCACATGGCCTCATCAAGAGGCTGCAGGAAATTTATGTGATGCTAGCCTCAAAAATGGCCATTTGGCTTGGTGCAGAAGGGAAGAAAGCTGTGGGAGGAGCTGCATGCTCTTCCAGGAAGGCCAAATGTGGTTGATTGGTAGTGAAAGAAGAGGGTAGAGTCAGTGTTCGATTTCATGGCATTTTACTTGCTGCATCTCTGGTGGAGAAGGGCTTTGTGTAGTTCAGATTTATATGCAAACATGGATGTGTATTATTCACTACTGTTCCCCTTTTCATTACGTCTCCCTCGCCAAGATACCTGTGCATTTGCTTTTGTACCAAGGGCATGGAGCAAAACAGGGCTGCACTATCCTAACCTAGGATTCCTGAAGTCATGATGTGTCGGGTCCAATTGGCTGCCCGCTCTCTGCCTCCTCATCAAAATAAAATGGTGTTACAGTTTTCTACTGCTATGTAGCAAGCCATCCCAGAACTTAGAGGCTTAAAAGAACCTATTGTTATCTCTCATATTTCTATGGGTTTATTGGGTTCAGCTGTGCAGTTCTTGTTCCGAGTTTCTCATGCAGTTGCTGTCAGATGGTGGTCAACTGTGAGCTCATTTGGGACTGTCACGTGGCATGGGCTTCTCACAGCATGACACTTAGATTCCAAGAAAGAGCCACAAGAGCGAGCGAGCTTTCTAAGGGACTTGGGTGGAAGCTGCAGTTCTTGTGACAAACTTTAAATGTCTTAGGATGTCACTTCCAACATATTATATTGTTCATGTAAATCCCTAAGGCCAGCCTAGACTGATGATAAGAAGAATTAGCAGTGGTGTTCTGGTAAATGTTTAACACTGGACTTTTTTTAAAAAAAAAACCACAAATATATTCACATATTGCTGATATAAAGGATACATACGATGTATGGCACACAATTTGCAAATAATATACTCTTTATTGTAAATTCTATACAACCAATTCTCACGGAATTAATTCACTTTTGTGCAACTCTTGCACTGCCATTGATGAACGAGTATAGTTCCAACCAGAATGTAGTTGGTATTTTTGTTTTCCTTGACAAGAAAGTGAAACAGCAAAAACTTTTGTCTGAACTTCATCTGTTTGTCAACAACATGATGACTTCTTTGTTAAATTAAAGAATAGTTTTCAAATACTGAAGATCATGTCCTCAGAGTTTTTTTGTGCTATTCACAATGTGATGGCTAGAGACACAACACACTTTTAAGGTTAACCAGAGTTATTAAATTTTTTTCCCTTCTTTCTTTAGACTAGAAAAATTTTTTCTTTAAAGGACCAGATAGTAAATATTTTAGACTTTGTGGTCCAAGAGGTAAAATCAAGGATTTTATGTAGAAACTTAAATAACAACTATTGGAAAGCGTTTAGCTCACGGGCCATACAGAAACAGGCAGTGGGGTGAATTTGGCCTGTGGACCATAGGTTGCGAACAGCTGCTCTAGACAATGAATAAAATGACAAACAAACTTTGATTTGTAGTATTTCCCAATTTTCATAGTGTACATACTCTTACTATGGCCAGTTTCAAGGCACCAATGTGATATCATCAAAACAGGATTGCAAATAATTGATGACACTGTATTATGTAATTTGCTTAGAGAGTAGATGAGAATTTCACACAGAAAAAAAGAAAAGGAGAAAAGGTCATCATCACATTGTATACTTTAAATATATTGCAATTTTATTTGTAAAAAAAAGAACAGATTGGGAAGAGATGTGCAGAAGCGTATCATTATATAGCATTTCCACCAGACAGATGCAACAGATATAAATAACCTCATAATTAGGAAGTGATGAGTTTGAGAATTTTTGACTTTTATTTTTAATGTAATTTATTTATGGTGAAATATATACTTTAATTTCTATAGTGGCTGTGTTTAATTTGCAAATGATGAGTTTGCAGATTTCCTGAAAATCTTACAATCATTTCTCACCAACCTGTACAAGACGACTCCAGCACCCCACTGGGAATTTGACCCCAATTCTTTTTTTTTCCCCCCTGGGAAGGATTTGCTGTGAGCCAACATCTGTTGCTAATCTTCCTCTCTTTTTTGTTCCCTAAAACCCCAGTATATGGTTGTATATTTTAGTTGTAGGTCCTTCTAGTTCTTCAGTGTGAGCCAGCAGTACAGCATGGCTACTGACAGACAAGTGGTGTGGTTCCACAACCAGAACTGACCATGGGCTGCCAAAGCAGAGTGTGCTGAACTTTTAACCACTGGGCCATCAGGGCTGGCTCTTGACCCCAATTCTCTCTCTCTCTCTCTCTCTTTTCTTTTATTGCAGTAACATTGGATTATAACATTATATAGCTTTCAGATGTACATCATAATATATTTCGAATTCTGTGTAGATTACATCGTGTTCACCACCCAAAAACTAATTGTAGTCCATCACCACACACGTGCACCTAATCCCCCTTTTTGCCCTCCCCCTCCCCCTTGACCCCAATTCTTTTTTTTTTTAAAGATTGGCACCTGAGTTAACAACTGTTGTCAGTCTTTTTTTTTTCCTTTCTGCTTTTTCTCCCCAAATCCCCCCAGTACATAGTTGTATATTATAGTTGTGGGTCCTTCTAGTTGTGGCACATGGGACACCGCCTCAGCGTGACATGATGAGTGATACCATGTCCGTGCCCAGGATCTGAACCCGTAAAACCCTGGGCCGCCGCAGCCGAGTGCGAGAACTTAACCACTCGACCACGGGGCTGGCCCCTCGACCACAATTCTTGATGTGAGGAGGAGCATGTGCATTTAGGGAGGGAAGGAATTGAAGGTAGCCATTTGGGAGACTGTTTGCCAAAGACAGAATTGCTTCTGGTATCCAAGACTGTGTCATTATGTCCCAGACATCCTTCTATAAATCAAGGAAAAGTAGAACCATAATTTATGATTCTTAATTTACTTATCTGGTTTCATGCGCTTAGGTCAATGGTATCATATTTCTGACAGTTAACAATCTTAGTTTAGATTGAGTAGTCAGGCCCACCCTGCAGCTAGAGACAACTTGTGTATAGTACCGAACAGCACTGAATAATTAATCTTTAGGATCTTTGCTGTGCGGACACAAAACATCACAGCCACTCCTGCCTCTGCTCATCAGTCACCATGCATGCTGGGGACTCAGGCTCTTGCCCTGGAAGCCTTGTCTTCCCCACTCTGCTCTCTTCTGCCCAGCTAGCGTACTACTCTCCAGTAGTGCATCTTGCATTACCACTCTCTTCTGGAGCTTCAACCATCACGGGCTGTACTAGTAAGTTCTGATAATACTCTTTGGACCACATTTTCCGTATGAGTTTTATCACTTCCCGTCTTTCCTTTCTGGAGTAGGCTTCGCACAGCTTTTCCCTTTTCCATACGTGCACCTGTGCCTTTTCAGAAACCCTCCTCCATTTTTCACTGCCAGTTCTCCTGCCTGAGTATTACCACACTTCCTTCCAGTAACTTCATAATGCATATTTGTAATTAAAAAGCCAATAAAAGTCTTTCCACATGTCGTCAAAATGCCTTAGGCTCTCCATTTAGCTGTGGTATTTCCGGTACCTCTGTCACCTTATTTGGCGACTTCTTTAAGTTCCCAGTCACTTTTGGGGAAACAGGCAGATTATCAGAAGTCATTTTGAATAAATTCATGTATTGCTGCAGCCTATATAAATAAAAATTGTGCATTTCTAGACCTTCAAAACAGGCAATTCTGTTTTACAGAAACCCTTTAGTCGGAGAGGTAAGCTGACCCTTTCCTCGTGAAGGGAGTGGAGCGTAATGCACACCTTCCTGAGAACGGAGCTCCGTGACATTGGCTAAATCCAACACCTCTCTTACAATTGGCCTTAAATAAATGTTGGTATTTGGAAAGCTAACAGGTAGACTTTGGTTCTAGTCATTTTAATCATCCCGTAAGATGACAAAGAAACCAGAAAACAGCCCTTAAGTTAATTCATTCTCAACTTTAGCACTGCTGAGGGAATTAACAAATAGCGTTTCACAAAATATATCTGTGACAATTTGAACTTTCTTCCTAGGACAGTATCTGATTCTCTTCTGCATCTTTCTCTATGAGAAGGGAAACCCTCAGGACATAGCGGTATGCTAGGATGACTGCTCTTTCACTCTGTAAATACATTTTTTGTGTACTATAATGTCATTTTGATGGTTTAATTTCTGGAAGGATTTGGCTAATTACATTTTTAGGAATGTACTCAGACCAGTTTTAGCTGCCTGGCGTTACTTTTAATAGCAGCTGTTGCGTACTTTTTCTCTCATTTATTTTCTCTCTCTCCTGCTTTCAGAGTTATCTTACTGATTTGGAGACCTGACCCTGGTTTAAATTAGTGTGTCTGTAACACTCCTGTGAATCACGTGCAATATTTTAATGGTTAATTACTACATTGTATCAACTTGTCATAGAAAAGCAGGCTGTGAAACTAAAGGAAAAATTGTTCCCTTATCTTCTGACAAAAGAAACCTCTACAAAAGAGAAACAGTGCAGTGCGAGCGTGTTAGCGCGCCCCCTTTCCCATCCATGTAGGTAGATGCTGAAACGGTTCCCTAAGTAACAGGGAGTCTTTTTTAGTACACACTGAAATGAAGTAAATTTATACCTGTTAGCCAGTGGCAATTCAGAGGAATAAGAAGACTCAAACAAAGGAATCATTTAGGATAGTTACTTTCTAGAATAGACATCCTTTTTGTTCCTTAATCAACAGTGATTACTAAGGTTGGCTGTGCTGAGTCTGTTGGAGAAGAGCTGGTTATTATAGGTCAGTGGTGTCGCCTAGTGGTAGAAAAGGAAAACAGATAAAGTGTAGAACTAGAATCTGGTAATTTATTGTCTTCTTTTATTCCTTCAAAAGTGTAATATGGGGGCAGGCCCCAGGGCTGAGTGGTTAAGTTCGCGCCTTCCTCTTCAGCAGCCCAGGGTTTCGCTGGTTCAGATCCTGGGTGCGGACATGGCACCGCTTGTCAGGCCATGCTGAGGCAGTGTCCCACATGCCACAATTAGAAGGACCCATAAGTAGAATATACAACTATGTACCAGGGGGCTCTGGGGAGAAAAAGCAGGAAAAAAAAAAAAAGTAATATAATGCTATTATATTTGTAGAATGGCAATACCAGTCAATACTTGGAATAATTCAAATTTAAAAAATATATAATAGTAGCCGACATTCATTGACTGTTTGTTATGCACCATATATTTTATTTTTATTTTCTCATTGAATGTCTATAGCTACCCTTTAAAATACGTCTATTATTATTTCCATTGTGTAAATGAACTGTAAAAGGCTCTTCTAGAAGAGATAGTTCTTAAGTATTTGTGGCTATGTTTTGCCTTCCACTGTTTCAGATTGGCATTATTTGCATGATACCATTATGAAATCTAATTTTCAGTTTTTTACAAATGCTCATGCCAAACACACCCGCACATGACTTTCCATTGTTCTGGCCTTTAAGAGTGCTTTTTAGCCCAAACCAAAGGTGAAGCAGTCATTTTGCACCTACCTGCCCGTAGAGCCCAAAGTGAGGCTCCCAGCCTACACTGTAGTCACTAACATCACCAGCTTAGCCTACTGCCCATCAGATTGGCTCGTGTGTCTTTGGTACACCAGAGTGAAGAGGAGGGCTTCAATGCATGCACTCATTTCATTCACGTACTTAGTCATTAACATAGTCATTTGTCAGCAAACATTTATTGAGCAGCTACTAGGTACCTGAAATATAGACTAGATACTGCAGTACAATGGTTTCGGTCCTCCCTAAGCTTGGTAACTCCTAAGACTTGGTAATTCTAATTGGCTTTAATGGGCCAATATATTATACCAGAATTTCTGACTCAGCTCTGGGGTGGGGGTCCAAGAATTTGTATTTCTAGTAAGTTCCCTGGGATGCTGATGCTGCTGGCCCAGAGACCACACTTTGAGTGCTATTGGCTTAGAGCCATTTGGTTCAGGACCCAGCTTTTGGACGCATATAGACAGATACTGAGGAAAAGTACCTACTATATTCCCAGCACTATGACAGGTGCTTTATATTAGTTGTCTTTTAAAGTCCTGATGCCTTCCTTATGATGTAGGCAGTTATTATATCTATCTTTCAGGTGGTAAAACTGAGACTCAGAGGGAAAATAAACATCTGATTGCAAAATCCTTATTCTTTCCCCATTGTTCTATGTTGGGTCACAGAAGAATAAGGTAGTTATTACCATTGATAATTACCTAGTCTGTATTTTTCTGGGACTGCCTTATGGAATTAGTTGGCTGTGGACACAATTCAGGTATGAGAGATAAGAAAGTCTGGAGTTTCCCCCAGAATTTAGTGTCTTCAAAGAACAATAATTTAGTATTTCTCACAATCGTACTGGTCTTGCCTGAGCTCACTCATGTGGCTGCAATCAGCTGATGGCTCTGCAGGGGTGGTTGACCTAGGGTGGCCTCACTCACGTGGGTGGAGCCTCCACTGGGAAGGTTGGAATGAATGGTTGGATGGCTGGGCCTCTCTCTCCATGTGGTCTTTCATCCCAGGCTTCTTGAGAGCAGAAGCCTTCCAAGATGCTGGAAGCAAGAATTTTGGGGGCTCACAAGTCCCACAACATCATGTCACATTTTATTGGTCAAACAAGTCATGGAACTAGCCCAAAGAGTGAGAAAAGATACTCCACCTCCAGATGGGAGGAGCGGGAAATGATTTGTGGCCATGTAAAATCCACCAGAAACTCCAAACAGGGCTGTCTCTTTGTTATCTAATTTCTTATGTATTTGTAACTTTTTCGTGGTTTTAGTTGTCTTGGATTTTATTCAGATGAAGACCTTATCAGATGTTCTTAAGCACATTAAAAGAGTCACATTACCAGTGAGCACTGGGAGAAAACAGTGGTGAAATGAAGTTCTTTCTTTTTGACTGATCCAACTGATAAATCTTGCCTCCTGGAATGGGACCAGGGCTCCAGGGTTTCAATGTTATTCTCTTTGTAGGATTAAAGGTCTCCAGTAATAGAGAAGTTTTTATGAACTGTTTTAGAAATGTTCATAAAGATTTACTTTGAATTTACAAGAATTCTCAGTAATAGGAAATTATAGAGAACAAAAAGTCACCTGAATGATCAGGTTAGAAGTGTTCATTCACAATTTTTAAGGAATAGGAAACTGGGAAAATTCATATTTGTGTGTGGTATAATATAGTTTGAATTATGATGTTTGTGCCTCTCAAGGTAATGCATTTGTCATGAGATAGTATCAGGCCCAGCAGAAACAGATGGCCCATTCAATTGGGATAATTTAAAGAAAGTCAAGTGAGGTGAACCATTTTATTAGGTGAAGGCAGAGTGAGGGATACTGCAAGGAAGAGAATGGCATCCCAGGAGTTACCATGTGAAGCCTGGAAGGAAAGGGAAAGGAGAAGTTTCCAGAATTTGGAAGGAGAAGGTTGAAAATAGAGGGCCACCTCGAGAAGATCCATTGGTCAAGGAATGGCCAAGTCCAAGGTGACCCAAACAAAAGGAAATGGAAGAATAAACAGTCTGCCCTCACTCTCTTTCCTTCCCAGCAGCTGTTGGGGCTTCCATCAGCTGAAACCAACAGGAAACCAGAGGCTAGGAGAGACTATGGATGTTGTCCCTAAAGTCATGGTGCTGTGGCAGAGAGCAGGGTTGGGGAGGCTGGAGACTGGTTATGTAGGGACAAAATGAAAACAACTTGCAGAGAAATGTTCAATGAGAAGGTTCAGCTGAAGCACTCAGGCAGTACATACCTCTTCCCAAAGTGGTGTGTGAGACCAGGATACAAAATTTTCAAGAGACGTAGATGAAACCTGGTTACACTGCTTTTAAACCTCTCACCATCTTTGAGGGAATAAAAGGATTGAAATTTGGAAATAGAAAGAGGAGCCATTTTAAGACGTGTGCATCCCATGTGATTAAGGATGAGGGAGCATCATTCCCTCACCTCAAGCCTGGGCAATGGGTTCTGAAAGGCCCACTCAGAGAGACTCATTTGTGCCCCTTTCAGTTTGGGGGGCACAGTGGGTATGTGCTTCACTCCTGTTTGGAAAATCTAAAGGGCAAGAAATGTGCTGACTGGCTGCATTGGCAGTGGGGCACAGAATGGGTGTCTGCATGGCGTAGCCTTCACCCAGAGAAAATTGTCAGAGTCGTGGATGCAGGAATATTTATGACAGGCCAGATCTGGGCCATGTGTGAGAGAGAGCCAGCATGTGGTTTTTGTAGATCCTGCCCAAGGAGGCTGACTTGAAGTGAAAACAAAGCAGATCTCAGCTGGGAGAAGCTGGAGGCAGAGCCAGCTTCCTACGGGCTGGGGGAGAGAGGAATAGAAATGAATTACAACTGTGGAGGAGCATAGGGGAGATGGGAGATGAGGGCTCCAACAGATCCGCAGGGAGCCCATGAGGGTAACCCACCTGAGAAGAGCAGACAGCTCTAATAGGTAGGTACTCCAGACGTAAAAGTCAACCAATAGCTTTTCTACTCCTCCCACCTCATCTTACTTCCTTGTGCTCCAACCTAAAAAGGGTCAGAACTACGGTTAGCAAGATAAATGAGGAGGAGAAGGGACAGGTGAGGAAAGAACAAAGAGGGGACCACACTCCCTCCCACCAGCAATGGGCCTCGCTAAGGGAGGGGAGAAGCTTAATTCCATGAAAGGTTGCGATTTGACTACTAAATTGAGACTACATCTTGCAAACTGAAATGCCCCAGAAGCTTTTTTACCTAAGAGTGTTCAGAAAAATCATGTGGTTTGACATATTTTTACATAGGATCAGGGCAAGAATTAGCCCCACAGGGTGATCCTACAGTTGTACCTTATGAGTCCTGCTTGTTCTGCCCATCTGTATATACCCATAGAGAAACACGACACACTGTGTCCTCTAAAATAAGGAAGGTGGGCTTGGCCCTTCCCCCATTCCATACATTCCTCCCTGCCAGGTACTTACTCCTTTGTGAATTCTTTCTTCTTAAAAACATCCCTGATTTTAACCATGTGAGAATCTGTTGGAAGTTAGATGGAGAATGCAGTGACAATGTGTTTTACTTATTTATGTTCTTATCTCCTAAAGATATCCTGGGCCTACAACATTCTGGTTGTGTGAACCCAAAATGAAGTGATTTGAGACTGAACTGTGCTTGCCAGGAAAGTGTGTCGGTGTCAGCATGAATCTTAAAAGCTTATATGTCCAAGACCAAGTTTTGTGGCATATTTTAAGCACATTATATAAATGGGGAAAAAAGCTTTCTTCTTTGAAAGAGCAAGAATACACCATTAGAACTTTCCAATTATTAGTGTGTGTGTATGTGTATATATATATATATATATATATTTTCAGACAAATTAAAATACATAAAGCTTTCTCTTTTGTATTTTATTAAGGTTTATTGACAAGTTTGAACTTCTGATATTCATTCAGTGTTTGATTCCAGTTTTTGATGTCTGGAAACTTTCTTCCATTTTGTATTACTGTATGTGTCAGGGCACCAAGATGGTACATGAATTTGTTTTTGTTGCTAAAGAAGCAAGTAAACATGTTAACATTTAATCTTCCAGTAATGGAATCGGAAACAAAAATCTCAGCAACTTACAGCGCTGTTCAGAGATATTTTCCCGCTGCCTGTTGTGAGAAGTTAGGGTATGTGAAATAAATGATGTATGGAGCTGTAGGAATGCGACTTTTCCAGACTACCTTATGTCTAAGGAACATTAAACATAGGGTTCTCGTTTAGCAAATAAATAACCATTCATTTCAATGGCTGCATAGTCTGGACTTTCGTGCATATTTTTGCAAAGATAAGGAGAGGCCATTAGGGATTTAATATAAAATAAATCGCCAAGGGGTCTTCTTGTAGTCCTAGTCTTTCTGCCACATGGTGTGTTACTAATGTGCATAAATGGGCTTAAATGAATTTGTTATCTGTATTACATTTGCAGTATGTATATATTTATATATTATTTTTTAATTGTGTTTAAAAATAAAACATTAAATACATCATTTTGGAGAGTCGAAAACGTAGAATACGTAAATCAATCAGCTTCAATTAGTATTAAAAATGTCAGTATATTAGATTTGCCTGTGGGTGTATTTACCCCACAGAGTTTAATATATTTTAGTTTTGTCATCTATGAGGTAGCCATATGGTTAATTTGTCACCTTATAAGAATAGACTGTTACAATCCAAGCTCGATTAATGACATAACGCTTATGCGCCATTGAAAGAGTCCATGTCTTGCCTGTTTTATTGATGCCCTAGGTCAGATTCTGAACATCGTCTCTACGTAGTGCTCATGGCTTCGACTAACCAAACAGCTTTGCTAGTTTACTCTCTTTCTGAGTTACTCTTACCATGTTGACAGTTATAGAAAGAAAGTGGCAGGAAATGTTCTGTATCATATGAAATGACTTGATAATATTTATTATTGCATCCACACAACAGTTGCCATAAGAGTTTACCTTTAGACTTTCTCTTTTTTTAAAATAACAAATGGAAATTGTATTTTTTACAATGATAAATGGAAATTAATAAATTATAGTTTGGTAAAATTTAAAAGACAGATATGGTTTTCTTTAGATTGGATTCTGGAATGACTCCAAATGGTTTCAATATAACATATTTCAAAATGTAGTTACTCATCTCATAAGAAAAGCTTTGATGTCTGCCCCGTGCAAATAGCTCTTATTAAAGACATCATCATTTTAAGAAATTAGTTACTTAGTGATAGCAATTAATTTCTATTTCTTTTCATTGATGACCTGCTAAATGTTGTTGAATTATTGTCTCCCTGCTAAGTTTTCTGTATTTGTTTTATGTTCCAAATATAAACTATGGTATAAATATATTCTAATATTCTTTTCTGCAAATCGATTTTATTCAAGGCTACTATTTTCAAAGAGGGCAAAAACTTTCTAAATTATATGCAGCCAATATTTCCTTTTTAAGCAGTCTTAATGCAGTACTATCATATGTAGAAATATCATTCAATTAAAATATTTATTAGATAACTATTAGACCTTGGTTAATAGCTTTCACTCATATTTGTTTCTGAACCCAAATGAAATCACTGTTTTGTAATCTAAAACAAGGAGAAAGGCAGTTGGTGAGCATGTATGTGTAACCTCTGCATTTGACTGGTGAGGAAACTCCTGCTTCTTTTGACTTCTCTAAATTTGACCGATTTATCATTTGAGGGTGCTTATCCTTGCTTTTATCGCCGCTTTACTGAAGATGTTTATGGGGCATGGGCTTTAACAGCAGGAGGTGTTTTTTGAAAAATGTTAAGTGTAAAATATGTCTTGTAATTTATTCATATGTTATTCAGTGTTTGTTTCCACTCTTTGACAATGTATGCACACAATCCAACTCTTACAAGGAATCTTAAACGGATGAAAATCGCCCTTGAGTCTCTGTCAATCCAGGTGCGCAAACGGAGGGGCCGGGGATCCCTGTAGAGGTGCATTCTGTGTCCAGAGGACCAGGGTACAGCAGCCTCCTTTCCCGAAACTCGAACTGATACGAAAGTTATTTAACCTCACAGCGGTTAGCAATCCACTGCCAAAACACACATCTGCACGTTGGGGTGACGATGACAGATAAAAAAGAAGAGTTGGAAAATTAATTTGGATCTTTTAAATTCAAAATAATAATGCCCATAAATGACAGGAGAAAAATAACTTCATTTGCATTTTGCTTTGCTATTTCCAAATAAATAATCAATCCCGTCTCTGATAGAAAGAGGGAGGCCAGGATTCTAATCCCTGAATCTTTGATCTCTTGTCCAGGTGAGTATTGGCTGTGGAGGGGGCATTTCGAGAAAACAGGCACTTGAGTGGTACAAATTTTTTTGTGCATGTCACATTTGAGTATTAATAAATTATAAACTATGCTAAGCAAGTCAGTATTGATTTTAACACAATTGCTACTAAACAAAACAGAGGTTATGGCATCTATAAAGTTATCCACAGTGAACACACAATTCTCTTGTTTGTTTGTCTTGTTGGAACAGAACTTTTACTGCCCTGACCATCTTGGCTTAACGTACTCGTGGGTCAAAGTTCTTTAACATTCTGACACACACACGCTCTTCGTCCGGGTCCAGCATGTTGTAACATGGCTCCTCCTATGTTTAACTTAGAGCAAATGGTACCCCCACCCCTCTGAATCTCATATCCTTCCCTCTTCAATATTCCATACAGGCTCCGTAGTAACAATCCACATGTTCAATTGTGGCAAAAATAAATTTTACACCCTTATCAAAATTTGGCAACACACTTATGGCTTGCTCCTGGCACATTCACTGAAAATCACTGATCTTAAATTTTGATGTCATTGTCTCATATATGAAGTCTGCTGCCCTGGTGACCTGGATGGGATCTCGTGTGGCTCCAAGGAGTTCTTTTGCCAAAGTCAGCAGCAGGCAGGACAGTGGATTAGGTCCCTTTCCCTCAGACCCTCTCCTGATCTTGGCCTTTGGGATCTTACCATTTCCAGTATGAAAAAGAGCCAAGGAAAGCTGATTCCAAGGAAAGAGAGATTTTGCACCAATTCAGACCATTTATTACAAAAACCTCCTCGTCTTTGATCTATGGCCTGGTTGTGTGGTTAAGGACTCTATTGACAGTAGAGAGAATGGGGGAGCCTGGAGTTTTCTGTGGCTGTTTGAGGTGCCCGGGGAAGGTCCCTGAGAACATTCTTATGCTTAATCTTTAGCTCTTTTCTTACCAGTAAGCACCTCATATTTTAAAACGTTCAGTTGTTTACCTGTGTTCATAGCAGCATTATTCGCAATAGCCAAGAGATGGAAGCAATTTGTGCCCATCCATGGATGAATAGATAAGCAAAATTGATACACACATACAATGGGATATTTTTCAGCCTTAAAAAGGTGGGAAATTCTGACACATGCTACAACATGGATGAAACTTGAGGACATTACGCTAAGTGAAATAAGCCAGTCACAACAAGACAAATACTGTATGATTTCACTTACACGAGCTATGTAGAGTAGTCAAAGTCATAGTAACAGAAAGTAGAGTGGTGGTTACCAGGGGATGGGGGCGTGGGGAAATGGAGAGCTGTTGCTTAACGGGTATAGAGTTTCATTTTGCGAGATGAAAAAGTTCTAGAAATTGGTTGCACAACAATGTGGATATCCTTAACCCTACCGAACTGTACACTTAAAAATGGTTAAGATGCTAAATTTTCTATGTCTTTTTTACCACAATTAAAAAATTTAAAAAATGCAGTTCTTATATTGACGCTCAAGAAATTCAGCTCCATGTTGCTTTGTATGAGATAGGGGAGGAGAGGAATCTCATTCTGAGGATGCCTCTCACCCTGCATATTTGTCGTTTGGGTGAAATCTGTAAAAATAAACAAGGAAGCAAGACTCAAAGCAAGAAAGTGAGATGTGACAAAAAGGGTGGCTCAGGGTGTCTGCTGTTAAGAAGAGGGGTGTTTGCTAGCAGCCCCATCCCTATTCTTCTTCATACCCTGCCTATATATGTATGAAGATCTCAGAACTTTTATTTAAAGCACCAGATGATACATGCCTTCCATCTCCTCTCTCTTGTTCCAGATTTAGTGCCGGAACGATCGTAGGGTCTGGGAGATCATCCCACCCCAGGGAAAGCTCAGGGAGTTTTACCTAATCAGGAATAACTGTGCTTTGTAGCTGGCAATGGCTGGGCTCCTCATGAGCCTATGTTCTTGAGGTTCAAGGTCATCTATGAAAGAGACGTATGTAAATAAAACCTTGATATTCGATAGAGAAGCACAGTTCACCTATATAAATCATAAGGTAGCATTATTAAACAAAGGAAGGATGACGATTGGCAAATATAACTTCTAAATATTCAGACTTTGGGGAAATGATTTTAAGAATAATAACTATCTAGCTTTGTCTCTCTTGAGTAACAATAAATCAACGCATAGCTATATTTTAGTTGTAAAACATGCAAATAGTACGAAAAGAAAAATAGCTGAAATCGCCCTTGCCTCTCACCTCCATCCCAAACCAGAAGTGACTGCCAGTTTGGTATGTGTTTTTTTCAGTTCTTTTTCTGTGTATTTTCATATATATGTACCTGTAAAAGTGTATATTTTTTCCTTATATAGAATGGTGAAAAGAAGAAAATAGAGGAATATGTTCTTTCCAGCCAAGTAGCTCCTATTGCTATTTTTAAAATAAAAATGATACACATAAAAGTAAGAAAATTTTAAGGGTGTGCAAGTGTCCAAATGAAAAGTAAGCCTTTCTCTCTGCCCCATTCCTCTCCCAGGAGTGACACTGTTAAACGCTTGTGTGTGTGTGTGTGTGTGTGTGTGTGTGCGTATGTGTGATTTCACTTTGGAATCAATCTAAATAAATGGAGAAATGCACAAATATTAGCTTTAAGCAGGCTTTCTTTCTATCCAACCATTTCATAGTAAGACAGATTGCATGAGTAGCATGAAGTATATACCTGAAACTTTTGACGTAAGTTAGGGGAAGAAAGGGGAGGCATGTAAAAATGAAAGTCTCGATGATTCAAGTTCTTTCACAGAATCCTCTCGGATTCCTGCCTCCTTAGGATGCGTGTTTCTTTGTATGTCCTTTATGAAGGTCCCTGTTCTCTGCTACCACTTCTCGCTGCCATGGACTCTGACACTGTTTCGAGTTGTGTCCTTCACTGCCCCTTGTCTCTGACCTCTCCTCACCTTCTGCCAAGCATCCATGGAGTCCTGTCAACTCCTTTGCCTAATGACTCACGAAGCCCTCACCTCCTTCCACCCTCAAGGCTTCCACCTTAGTTCAGGTTCTTGTCCTTCTTCCTTGGACTCTATTGCAAAACTTCCCTTCTTGCCTTCTCCTCTTTCAACGAGCACCTCTCCAACCCATCTTCTTCACTTTCTAAAGTACAAGTCGGATCATATTGCTCCTCTGCTTAAAACCCTTCCATGGCTCTCCATCACCTGCTGAATAGAGTCCGTACTTGAAGTGAACTTCAGCTGCATCTTCTACCCTCCTTCGTAAGAACCTGTGCTTCATTCCTACAGACAGAATGACCTGCAGGTGAGGCTGAAGGTCCTGTGCCCTCTTGTTGCTTTTCCAGGGACACACCTCTCACCTCCACTGCTGTTCTTCCTCCTCCTGCCTGCCAACTCCTAAGCCCTTGAGGGTCAGCTCCTGGACCCCCTCCCCAGTCCTCCGCTGCTCAAGGAAGAATTGGGAGCTCTGCCTCTTTGCCCTTCTAGTTCCATTCTAGTTCTATCAGTGTTTATTGCTTTACAATGAAACTTCTGGTTTGCTTAACTACTTCCCTCCTCTAGGCGGTGACTCTCTTCAAGTAGGGAAATTTTGTCTGTTTGCTCTGTGAATTCCCAGCCCTTAGCATAGTGTCTGCACTAAGTAGGCTCCTTGTGCATGCTGGCTGAGCAAATGAATGAGCCTTTGGATCCTCTGCTAGCTCCCAATTCTGTGTCTTCTAATTTTCATCATTTTCCTCATTCAGATTCTTTTTTTCCTATTTCTTTCCTATCACTTTCACCACCCTTTTCCTGCTTCTCCTGTGTGTAGGGGGGATTTTCATCGTGAGGTTTTGGCAGCCTTTGCCATTCAATGATATTGTTTCTTGTTTTTGGTCATTGAGCCAATAAGTTCCATGACATCTTCCGCAGTCCCTCTTCTTGGCTATTTAAAAAAATTCCTTTGGAGGTGGCAGAATTTGTAGCTTGGGCTGCTATTAGCAGAGTATTATGCTTTCTTCATTAATTTACATGGCAAAATTTTATTAATGACCACACATCTTTTATAAAGAAAAGGATTTTGTTTACACAAATTATACACAATAAATATTAGATTCTGCATTAAACAAAATGAGGCATCTGTGAAATCAGGGGTTGGAATGGTCACTGAGTTCTCTTTGATTTATAAGATTCTGCAATCATTGAACAGTATTCTCCTAGTCTTAATATCTATCTGTTTGAGTCTTGTTCTCTTAGAAATTTTCTCAATATGAAAAGTCAGAGTCCAGGCAGAAGAGAATAATTCAATACCAAATGATTTCTGGCCATTTGATTGTGAAGTTATATGTGATTTTTAGGTCTACCTGAATTTTTGAATTAATGGAATGTACTCACCATCAGTGGTAGAAAATGGAACAAGTGATTCATTAAAAGTACCATATTTGAGTGCTATTAATGAAAGTCTGTATTTTTACAATGAAGAAAATATTTAAATTTTTCTTTCTTTCCTTCATCTGCCCCTTTCTTACTCTGTCTCTGTCTCAGACTTGTTTGCAGGAAACATAAGATAGAGATAACATGGTCACATCTTTTCCAGAGAACTTAAACTGGTTCTCACGGGCCAATGGCAACTCAAAATTAGATTGAGTCACACACTAAGACAAGTTGAGTCACAAACTCTCTGCGGGCTGAGGGTTATCTTCCACGCTTTTCAAGATCCAGAGGTATTTCTGCTGAGATGCAGTTTACTGAATGACACTGAAGGGACCAAAAATGAGTCAGAATCATTTTCAAAGGCAGGGGTCTATGTCTAGTGCTTGCTTTCTCTCAGCATTTGTCTGGGTCTTGTCAGTTTGGTGACCATAAAGTTAAGGTGCTTTGACAATATGCAGATGTCTTTAAAGACCAGTGCCGTCAATGATGGAGATATCCAGAAGAAGGTAGACCTGATCTTTGGACACCTGTGGGCCTGAGATGCCCATAGCTGAGTCCTACATGGGATAATAGTCTGTGTGAATCCATACTGGAGGTTGGTCAGAGCTGCCTTTCTGCATCTGATGGCTGGAGCCCAGCCAACTGGGCCTGTGCTGTTCACTTAAGCTTCCATTCCCAGGTAAGGCCTGTCTATTGTCTGAGCCCTGACCATACGTTAGAGCAGTGGGAGTCCACAGCCTTTTCCTGCCTTATTTCATGGCAGGAAGAAGAGCATTGTAGGGTGTTTTTCCTTCTAGTGCCTCTAGATCAAGAGTCTGATCATTTGGGGAAGAATGGTAATAATTGGTAACATGTATCAAATGCTGAATACGTTCCAGATGCTGTGTTTAAAATTTAATGTGAATTATCACATTTAATCTTTATGGCCACTCTGTGAGGTGGTTACTTTTAGTACTCCCATTTTATTGAGCAGATGTCCGAGGCGTAGAGAGAGTATGTAGCTTGCACAAGGTCACTCAGCTTCACAGTGGTGGAGGAACTTAGATTTACACCCAGGCATCCAGGTCGAGAGGCTGAGCCCTTCACCACTGCTATATGGCCTCTGGGCGCCTCCCTTGTGATAAGGCCTATGGCCCAAGTCTGAATTCCTGGCTCTGCCTTTCACTTTATGAGCGTATTTATTTAATTTCTCAGAACTACAGGATCTCATCTGTGGAAAAGAAATTTAAAAACCTTCTTCATAGAATTGTTTTGAGGATTTAGTGTATGTAAAATGCTTAGTAGTTCTTGATACATATTAAGTGATCAATAAATAGTAGTTTCATTAAAATAGGTTTTATTAAAATAATAATAATAATAAAAATACTTGCTTGGCTCTAGGCAAAGCAATGCATTGCCAAGACACCAAAAGATGTCTGTGGTTGCCGAAGCCCTTACCAGATAGGCTCATAATATCTTTACAGGCCATTCCTTTTTGAGAATCAGACTGGAAGGAATACCAGATTTGCTGAAATTCTATAGTTACTGTACGGAACAAAGAACTATGAAATAGGAACTAAAAGATTGGAATTCTAGACCTAGATTTGTGATGAACTAGCAAGGTGAACTTAAGCTAATCATATAAACCCATCTGAGCCTTGTTTTTTCTTTATTATTTGAAGAACAATAAAGAGCTGGCTGTGGGAATGAGGGCTAGTAAATTAGGTGTGCTCTATAAGCATTTTGAGTAAAAAATTCTATGATTCTAGGGGCCAGCCCTGGTGGCATAGTGGTTAAGTTTGTGCACTCCATTTTGGCAGCCGGGGGTGTGCTGGTTCGGATCCCGAGCGTGGACCTACACACCACTCACCAAGCCATGCTGTGGCAGCATCCTACATAGAAGAACTAGAAGGACTTACAACAATGATATACAACTATGGACTTAGACGTTGGGGAGGAAAAAAAGAGGAAGATTGACAACAGATGTTAGCTTAGGGCCAATCTTCCTCACCAAAAAAAGCATACCTTTAAAAAAAATCCTATGATTCTAAATCTAAGCCAATTCCAACTGGCATGTGGTAGTTAAGTAAATGATGCCTGGAGTTCCTGCTCCCTTCTCAGTTTTTCTCTGTCTGAATGGAACCTGGTCAGAGACAAGGGATTCACCATTTCTGAGCCACTTTCCAGGATGCTTCAGGACAATATGTATTACCGTTAGCAGCTCTAATGAGATGGTCCCTAGCTAGGCATGGTGGACCGTTATTAGCGTTAGGTTGTGTATTTCATTCTTCTTGTTAGTCTTTGATGATCCTGTCAGGCAAACATCTGTCAACCCTTTGCTCACCTTACAGAAGACTTTCATAACTTTTGCTTGTATTCTTCCTCTTAGATGAGTAACTATCGTGTTCACTGCTTGCTGTATTATTTACGTTATTTACTTTACTCTTTGTATACTTATCACCTAGTGTTTCAAAAAGTATCTTATTCTACTAATTTGCAACCCCTTTCAGCCTAAGAAGCAATGGTCTGAAAGCTCCATCTGCACTCTCCTGTATCTGTGTGTTATAAATGCAGGTGTTCCAAACCCCGTGTGGTGGAATAGGCTTGGATTTGAGCAATTCCTCGTAAGAGCACTTCAGCTTTGGACAAATTAGTTACCCCTAGGCATCAGTTTTGTTGTCTGTAAAATGGGGTGGTAAGACCCGTCTTTCAGGGACAACGTGGGGATTAGGGAAAATGTCGTCAAAAGGAAGTACAGAGCCAGCACATAATGAGTGTGAGCATTCGCTAGGTAGCGAACTTAATACTGCCCAAGTCTAGAAAAGGGAAAAGAAACCTTTATGTTAAAAGATCAAAATTTTTAAAACGGTGAGAAAATACTTAAATACTTACTGGCAAATAATAATATCTTTAATGTGTGAAGAATCTTTACAAATTAATAAGAAAATAGCTAAATCCCTAATTTAAAAAATGGAAAAAGAGGGGCTGGCCTGCTGGTACAGCGGTTAAGTGCGCACGTTCCACTTTGGCAGCCCAGGGTTTGCCGGTTTGGATCCCGGGTGCGGACATGGCACCGCTTGGCACGCCATGCTGTGGTAGGCGTCCCACATAGAAAGTAGAGGAAGGTGGGCACGGATGTGAACTCAGGGCCAGTCTTCCTCAGCAAAAAGAGGAGGATTGGCAGCAGATGTTAGCTCAAGGCTAATCTTCCTCAAAAAAAAAAAAAAAGGACAGAGGATCTCAACAAATAGCTAATAAATCTATGAAAAAATATTTAGCCTTATAAGTATGAGGTAAAATGTGCATTTAAACCATAATTAGTTTAAACCATGACTACTCATATTAGTTTTGCTGATAAAATTATTCATTTTCTGAATAATGCTGACAAGGGTGTTGTATCCCAAGTGTCAGGTCTGGTTCTCTCTGCCCAAACCACACCCCTTTGGGGCCCATGGAAAAGAACTCTGCAGCCCCTCATTCTTATCGTCCTGGCCACGCTGGGACTTGAGTCTTGATCTACCTCAATACCCCATGTCTACACCGCTTCTGCCCATGTTCCATACGGGGAATAGAAACACTAGTGTTGGCTACTTTCTCAGACCCTCTTTGGGAAGTGAGCACAGGTCAGTGCTGCTTCTAGGTGCTCAAACCTCTATGTGTTCCATTGGCTCCCTTCCCGTCCTCCTTCTCCAGAGCCCAGCCCTTTCTTGGGGTCCTGTCTGCATCTTTCTCAAGGTCTCCCAACATCTAAGCTTCCTTTCTTCCCTTTCTGATTCTTTTCTTTTGCCTCAGTTAGGTGCTTCTGAGTCCATTCTGGGGGCACGGTGGTCGGGTTTGTTGTCTGTTCTTCCATGTCTATTATTTACTCCTTGAGTCCTTTGTCTGTTACTCAGTTGTATCACCTTAGCCAGGACAAATAGATGCTCCGTGATCTACTTTTATGAGACAAAACCTAGAGAGTTAAATGAAATACTGGGACTGAAAAGCATACTGTTTACGACATTAAAATTCTATTACAAACTGTATCTCCTACTTCTCATGTATGTACTGGAAAAGAAAGACCGTATGGGGAAGACCTTGCCTTCATTTGGCTCTAGCTAAAATGTCGTTGACGAACACAAATTCAGAAGCCACCAAGGAGAGCTGGGTTTTCCCTGGTCAGGTCTTACAAAGGTGGAGTGATTTTTTACACTGAGGTGAATGCCTGATCCAGGATCCAAACAAAGCTTGTGGAAAGCAGAAAACTGATTCTGAAGGAAACATGTCCAACACTGTAATTCTGTGGTCTTGCTGGAAACGTCTTTAGAGCCCAAACTTTCCGCATAAGCAAGGAGCAGTCTCCTTGTGGAGGTAAAAGTCTAGCTCTTTTTCTTTCCTTCCTGAGTTGTTCATTTAGAGTGACAACTAAAGCTAAAAAGAAAGGCATTTTGTCTCAGAAATAGGAATGTCTAGATCTAAGGCATGAATTTGTGGTTCTCTAAATATTTGTTCTAACAGATTTTGACAATCTCCTTCAGACCCCTTACCTATACTATCCTTCAAAATAATAGTAATATAAAAGTAGAGGAATTGTTTTTAAACTTGAACTCCAAATAATAATAAAATGTACTGTTCTTGATTTCAAAAAGTTTGGTCAATAACTCTTTCATTGTACTTGGAAGCCTCATTAGATTTCTAACCGTGTTCTTTCTCAAACGCTTGCTGGATATGATTACACTCCAAATAAACTGAACAGAATTAAATTAATTCAAGAATAAAAAAAATCTATTTCTCCTTGTGTGTCTCAATCTGATATTTGCCATATGGGATGCTCAGCATCACTCTCGCAGCAGGCCTAATTTATGGCAAACACACATCCACTTTCAGTGAACACGGAAAAACACAGCCTTTTTCTCTTATTTCTATAAGATCAACTATGGACTTTTTTCTTTGCTTTGTTTGCACTGATTCTAATTTAATTAAATGCAGATTTAATAGGGGTGGGAAGTGGTTTGCCGCTTGTGGGTACAAGAAGAATATCAATGACATCAAATCGTGTCTAGGGGGATGGAGAGAATCAGGAAGATTTAGCATGGGCTGCTTCTTAGATTCAAGAATCCAGATATCAGAGGTGACTGATGAAATGTTCTGATGTTTTACTGACTCGAAGATTCCCCATTGCCAACTAAGGGTCATTGCAGCTAGAAGCTCTGCAGTGCTCTATGGATGACTTGTCACTATTTATCTAGCAATTCATTCATTATTTCAATAAACAAGGCCCTATGCTAGGCATGGAATTGCTAAGACACAAAGACATGGCCTCCTTCAGGTTGCTACCAGAAGACAGGCAAGATTTTAGAAAACCACAATAGAATAAAGTTGAGTACTTACTTGGACTGTGAACAAAGTCATCCAAAGCATGGGTGGTTCAAGGAAGGCTTTTGGAGGAAGAGAAGCTTCAAGCTCTTGGAACAAGGACTCCTTGTCAGTTCTTCCCTCCATCCTGTATTTTACTGTCCCATCTGGAAGGCTCATGTTGCAATTTTCCACGGAAATTTTTCTTAACTACGAAGTAACCCTATCTCTGCTAACTTTACTTTTTGACCCTGTTCATAATTTTCGCATAGATATTATTCTTCATAAAGATGGAGTTGCACATTTATCTATGGGCCTTGTTAGCAGGGAATTGAGCTCCTCTCAGCAGAATGCTGCCCCGCCCCTCCACACCTGAGGCAGCATTAGGCACCACAGAGATGCTTACTGAAGACTTGTAGACAGTTGTCTTTGGTTGTCAGTCACCTGGGGCTTCCAGGACGTGAGAGGACAGGGAAGAGCAGAGGCCCAGGCAGCAATGGTGAAGCAGAAAAACCTCCTCTCTGACTGGAGCTGTGATCTCACAGCCATGAGCATGTGGGAAAACCTCATGGGGATGCTTGGTCACTCAGTTGAAGAGCTCTCTATCTTGTTCCCAGGTAGGCTTCAAATGGAGGGCCTTGTAGATATGCTGCATATTCCAGTAGTCTTTTCTGTTTTGAATGTTGCTGATTCACCAAGTTCCATCTGCAAAGGGAAGCCCCACATTGGAGTCCCGTAGAGTAACAATTTTTATTTGAAAGAGGGCATGATTGCCTGGTACCATGGGAAGACCACTGGATGAGAAGCTCGAAGTCTGGGAGTTGAGTCCTGGCTCCACCACTTACTAGTGCTACGAACTCCAGCAAGTCAAAACTTCTCTGAGCCACATTTCTTCTCCTGTAAAATGGGAATGATAGTGATTGCTCTGGCTACATCAAAGAGTCGGGAGGTCTGATGGGACAATAGATGTGAAGGCCCTCACGAATGGGAGAACACCACCGTCAGTCAGTTCAGCCTGCTATAACAGAATACCATAGGCTAGACGGCTTATAAACAATAGAAATTTATTTCTCACAGTTCTCAAGGCTGGGAAGTCCAAGATTAAGATGCTGGTAGATTCAGTGTCAGGTGAGGGCCTGCTACCTAGTTTCCAGACAGCCATCTTCCTGCTGTGTCCCGACATGGCAGAAGGGGACGAGGGAGCTCTGTGGGGTCTTTTTGGTAAGGGCAGTAATCCCATTCATGAGAGCTCCACCTTCGTGACCTAATCATCTCCTGAAGGCCCCAGCTCCTAATACCGTCACGTTGGGGATTAGGTTTCAACATATGAATTTTAAGGGAGACACAAACATTCAGTTTATAACAACCACCAAAGTGGATGGGAGTTTTTGGAAGGTGAGGGTTTGTGATTTTTATATTAGCTCAAGATGGCAATGTACTTGGAAGGGGCTTGTCTTGAAGCTGTGCATTCAACATATTATTCCATAGAGATGTAAAAATGTCAATTGTCCATCTGAAAATATGAGGATGGAAGCTGAAGGAAATTATGAGGAAGCCTTAAACTCCCACTAGGCCCGTCTTTGGGTCTCCCCTGGGAGAGAATGTCTTCCAGGATTTTCTACTTGCTCTTCCCAGCAAGGCAGAGTCTGAACAGCTATCTGAACTCCATCTTGAAGCTTTTATACACATCTTTTCCTGAGATTCAAAACATCAAAATAGAGACTCAGATGTGGGATCTGATTCATTGAACTAGCTGAACCAGACCTGTTTGACGACTATGAGCCAAGAAATTATTAGTTCCTCTGTACTTGCAGATCTGAGTTTTGCTCTATTATAAGATTTGTGATCTCTGTAATCTCCAATCACCAGGTGTAGCCTCACTCAGGTCGTCATCTTCTTCAAATTGGAATAGTCATAATAATGAACACATGGCAAGTCATTAAATTGTGTCAAACACTGCTCTAAGTGCTGTCTGTGCATTTGTATAATACTCACAACACACCGTCATCATCATTGTCATCAACATCCCCATTTTACAGTTGAGAAAGATTGAGTTTTTTCCCAAGGGCACATGACTAGTAAGTAGAGGAGCTTTGCAACCCAGGAAGTCAGGCTCCCAAATCAAGCATTTGACCACTTTGCCTCAGGAAGTTTTACTAAGGAGAAATAAGAGGTTTGTGACTTTAAGGTCCTGTGTAATAATTATCAACTGGATTCTTAAGATGTTTTTAATATTTTTAAAATAATACATTTACCTATGCTAACTCCACCCATGGTAAGAGATGTGTCTCTTTTGACTGGAATAGATCTGGTTAGTGAGTTAACACTGGTTACTTCATGCTGTTCTGACTCTTATGTTTTCGGTAAAAATAAAGAAATTACTAATTAGGAAATGCTGTGTCTCTTTAGGAGACCAAAATCTTTCAAAGAAAGGGGTACTTTGCTTTCTGAGGCTCTCATGGTCTATTGCACAAATATTACAAAGTCAGGCGAGGGCACAAAGTCCTTTAGTTGCTGGTGATGGCTTTGGAGGCCAGGCACTCTTGAGAAGAATCTTGAAGGATGAAGAACCAGGTGGAAGAAAGCACAAAAGTCATCCTATATAGAGAGTGTTTTGAGGCCACATGTGAAAAAGAAAGCATAGTGACTGGAAATGGCAAGAAGCTGCTGGGTGTTGCTACAGTATAAGAAGAGTGGAAAGTTGCGGTCAAAGGTGGGTAGATAAGGAGAAACTGGGCTGTGAAGGGCCTGGGGCACTATGTCATTAGATTTGGCTTTCTCTTACGGGCAATGGGAGACGGGACTAGAGAGGGGGAGTCTAGTAACTGTGGGGCCATTGCAGGGGCCATTGCTGTAAACAGGCCAGGCTGGAGCTGCTGAAGGTCTGAGTCAAAGAATGTCTTTGTCTGTGGAGAAAAAGGGATGAGAGTGTGAGATGTGTGAGCTTTTCTACATCAAGAAAGAAATGAACAGAAATTTGTAAGAGGGAAAAATGAAACATAAACAAAAAAAGATAGACATAGCAATGATCGAATCTCTAAAAGTCAGCAATAAGGATAAATTTATATTAAATTGAATAAATTGAGAATAAAATAGATTTTATTTTATTCTATTCCAAGAGAATAGAATAAAATTATCTGTTCTAAGAGAAAAATGATTTATTCTAAGAGAATAAAATAAGAAATAAGCAATATAACAATGTAATCTAATAATAAAATAAAGTGAATAAAAACCAAAACTCTCTCCAAACTATCACCAACCTCTCTTTGGTGATAAGAGAATCAGAAAAGCTGTAGCAAAGAATCAAAGTGACACAGTATGCCAAAACAGTGTATAAAAGAGTAATTTGGAATTAGGATTTTGCAAAAAGAAATTTTCAGCAAGTTTAAAAACATGATGCAATCTATACAGAAGTTGAAATATAATGAAATACACCTGAAATTTGCACATTGTAAACCAATGTGACTTGAAAACAAAATTGGTAGGACAGATAAAAAGTGTGAGTTTCTAATTGGAATTCTCAGATGTGGCAAACTCTGTGACTGCTTGGTAAAGAGGGGAGGTAAGGAGGGCCCTGGGGGCAGGGAGCATCTCAAGTATTGTCCCTGATGACTTTGAAGGCCTAGAAGCGATCCTCTCCATCCAAATTGTGTAATCAGTCATCCTTCTGGCTTCAGCGACTCTCTCTCCTCAGACCTTGCGTGCGTGTACCACAAGGAGCCACTGGGTTTCTAATTTGCATGACTCCGTTGAGGATCATGCTGTTAAGTGCAATCAGTAATAAAGGCAGAGGAGCAAGTCTAGGAGGCAAAAGAATGAGAAGATAATGAGTTTGGTTTGGAGTGTTTTGAGTTTTAAATTCTTAAAGTTCATCTAAGGCAATATAGCCAATAGGCAGCATGTATTGAAGATAATAAGTCAAGTCTGGTCATTCAGGTTAGTGGTGGGAGTGGAAACAGACTTGAGAGTCATTGTTCTTGTGGAGAAGGATGAAGTAACAGAGTGAAGAGAGGATTGGTAAGTAATGTGTTGGGAGTAAATATAAAGACATGGAAGTAAAGGCTAGGAGCTAATGTGTGTCACAAAAAGCATCCAGAGAGGGCCAGAAGCTAGTACAATATTAGGAGAATTAAATTCAAGACACTGGGCTCATTCGTTTAACTCTGATGGACCGAGCTCCCTGCGTTGGGCCCTGCTGTTGGCTGTGGCTCATACAGACAGGGACAGTGATTTTTCAAAGTTCTTTCTACCTTTGTTTCTTTTGACCAATGTGAGCTTAAATCTAATATTTCTTTGAATCTCTGCGTTGGTATCACTTAGAGTTCTTTTTTCTTCTCTATGAATATCAGTTCAAACCAAACCTCCTTCACTGCACCATCAATGAACAAAGAAGGATGGAAATTCAGAGATATCTGTGGGAGCACCTGAGCTGTCTGAATCCTTTCCAAACCTGGTAAATGATTCTTAAAAGATGTGAGAATTCAAATTCTGGCTTCCGCTGAGAATTGAATATTCCCCAAACTGCCTGATGCACAGCCCCAGCTGAGACCTAATGCAAGTATTTTGCTTAAGAGAACTCGCAAATGCGAGGTGCTTCTAACAATATGTGACAAGCAGTGTGTAGCCGATGGTAGGAGTTAGATTTATGCATATTGTGGTTGTCCATTTCCAGCTGCTTTTGTGAAGTCAAACTTTTTTTATGTTAACAGATCACATTATTATCACATTTAGTGGAGAATAATGAGATATGATGGTGATACATCATTGGCAGCTCATAGCGCCATTTGAAAACATGCTTGTTTTTAAGTCTGCAATAATGGGTCAAAGAGAGAGAGGCACACTCTGACACGCACACAGCCACAAACACAGCTCTGAACAGCTAGTCCTGAGTAGCTCTTTGTAAATGCTTTATTACCAGGACTGAACCTCAACAGTGGCTCACAGGAGCGCCCTATTTCTTCCAATTAACTAAGAAGATAAAGATATCTCAAAGTTGAGATAAGTGACCAGTGGGATTTGCTAAAATTCTGAAGAGCACTCTGTATAGAATGAAATGGATAGACTCTACCTTCGGGAGTTAGCGTTACATCCATTCTGTGCAAAACTTGTTTGATGTTGTGAAAACAAACATATAGCTCACCCAGATACTATGGGAATCACAGAGAACACTGTAGTTGCCATTTGGATGGTCAAAGTATTCTCTACAACCAATAGTCTATTCTCTCTTTCTCTCTGTGTCACTCCTCTGTCTTTCTTTCTCTCTCTCTGTTTTACCCTTGGAGGAGTGTGGATGGAGAGAGAAATGAAGTATATTATATAGGATAATATAAGGTTCTCTGTCTTTGCCCCATACCCCAAGCTTAGGAGCATGCCCTGAAAACATTCCCTCTGTAGCTCTTGCATCCCGTAAATTTATCTAAACCTTTCTAAATCAAGCTATACTTTCAGCATGTGTTTACTTCCTGTGATAATGAATCCCGTAAGTGTCCCTATTTTGCATGAGGTGAGATATTCTATTTATTGAAAATTTCACATCATTCAAAATTTAGAAGATGAGGAAGAGCCTCTTAGGCAGAGGGAATAAGGTATGACTGACAAGTCTGGGGAATTATAAATTAGAGAGATTTTGTGTGAGCACATGGGAGCGGGTGATGGCAATGACAAATGAAGGTAAAGAGATGGAGAGAGGCAAGGTGATGGAGAGCCTTAGTGCCAGGCTAAGCATTTGAACTTTATTCTGGAAGGAAACAAAGGGGAGGGGTAAAGGACTCAGTCATCTCTGGATTGTAGAATGCCAGTGGTGTCCCTCAGGAGTTTCCATTTGCAACAGTGATTACTTAAACCTAAAAAGGTTTGCGTAAGGATGTGGAAGATAGAACATGTAATTAAATTCCCACAGCTGCATGTGAATTGAATTCTTCCGGGTAAAAGACGTTTGATCTGGTGGATAGTAAATGGAATGACATTTTGAGGTCTTGAAAATGTGCACAAAAATAAAAAATGAATTTCGGTGTGGACAAAGGCACTTAGGATGATAGCGATTAGATAATTCACTCCATAATCATCATGCTATATGCCATGGAATATAGCCCCGGGAAGGTCCTGAGACTCAAGTCAGTTTGTTTATCGATGCCTTGGGTACTCTGCTTCAGGAAATAATAGTCAACCAAATAATGGATAATAACATGAACATATTTGGTCTTTGATCCAAATAGAAAATGTTATCCTATCAATGTAGAAAGGTCATAATATAGATCTGGGAACTAAACATTAAAAATGAATGTGGCTAGATATATGGAGAATGTTGGGGCCAGATGGAGCCTTAGTGATCAAATGTTATGATGCCTTTATTTTGCAAGTTAGAAAATGGAGGCTATGAAATATGAAATGACTTGGTCATGGACACAGATTAGGCAGCAGAGCCAGAATCCTGACATTCTGACCTGTGGTTATCTCCTCCCCTGCTTGCCCACTTCATGGTCAACACAGGATTTAATTTGGTTTGTTACATGTCTTGTGAAACCATCCAGATTTTCTTGACTATTTCTCTTGCTCATTGATAATGCTCACTTAATGACTGTATTTCAAATTCTGACTCATCGTCAAATAAACATCCACAACAGAACACATTTTCTGTTTACCCTTTAAGGAGCACGTGAATTTATGTTCTAATATCCTTCCCCCACAAGCAACGACTAGGCCTAGGGCAAGGCTGGTTGATGTCCCAAGATGGCAGCAGTGTGCCTCTCCCTGAGATATGAGAAAGTGAAGGACAAATGCAGAAGGACGAGGACCAAGCCAAGGTAAGGAGTCCAGACTGTGAGGGGAAATCCAAGAGGCCAGAGAGACCCCAGGAACCCGAGCACAGAGAAGGAACAGTCCATTCTGGGCGGGCAATGACCTGGAAGTATAGAAATGAGCAGAGGAAGACAAGGCCATTAAAAATTTCTGAGGAGAAAATCAGGTGCTCAGTGTTGCTTTATGAAGTAGTTATTTCTGTGTTTCCTTTGTGTTTGTGTGTGGAGCATTTAAAAGGGCTAAGAATGTGCAAATACATGTCACTGTTCAGACAGTATGTTTTCGTCTTGCTGTTCCTAGTTGTAACATCAGTTATCTCAGCTCTACCAGATGTGTGGCCTCAGTTGGTAAAGTCCCTCTTATTTCCCTCCTGGAAATGTATGCCACCATTTGAGGTGACAAATGACAGACGTCAGCATACCCTAAACTTGAGTTGGGAGCTACACATGATGTCGCAGGCTTGTGGGCCTCACAAACACTCTCTCTGTTTCTTCACTGAGCACATAGAATGTCAGTACTTATCTCACTGGGCTGTTGGCAGGAACAAATGAAGTAATCTTTGCAAAGCTACTCTCACAGTGCCTCGCACGTACCTGGCCCCCCACCTGTTATTCTCTTGAGCTCCCCTCAGCAGATCCCACAGGTCACAGGACTTCCAGTTAAGGAATGCATAAACAGATGCAGCTGATGTTTATTAGGTGTCTGCTTTGTTTCTGGCTCTGTGCCTTTCTGTTTAATCAACACAATACCTACTATGTGCACTGCTTTGGGCATTTTAAAAGAAACCAAAGAAATATAAGACACATAATTTGGAGGCCTAAGAGAGATCATCTAATTCAAGGCCCTTGTTTCATAGTCCTAGAATTTTTGCTGAGGTCACACAGCTAGGTAATAGCAGGGCCATGGTTAAAAGCCAGGACTTCTAGCTTCCGGTCTGGTCCTCATTCTCCCATGTACCTCAACCCAGCCATCAAGACATTCAATAGTCTTTGGTGCATTGACTACTCAGAGAAATAGTGTAATTGATGGTAATCCAGACCTGCATCACTGCTGAGACTCAGAGTGGACTAGCTTTTTGCTTATTGACCTTTGGTGTTTATTGAGACACTAAATATATGTGTTATAAGTCATTAGGATGTAAGGCAGTCATAGCCAAACCAAGCTATGCTGCTTGTAACTCCAAAATTGTATTTTTACTTAACATACTCATATAGAACTTAACATGAGGGAGATACTCCTCGATGGGTTTTATAAAAATCAACTCATTTAATCCTCATAACAACTCCGGGAAGAAGTGCTATTGTTATCTCTACTTTTCAAATAAAGAAAATGAAGCATAGAGAAAATAAGAACTTTCCCAAGGTCATATAAATATGAAGAAGCAGAATCTGGCCTGAGTTCATGCTCTTAACTACTCCACTGTGCTGCCTTTCTAAATTATCAAAAATGCTGAACGTTCCTCCCAAGGAAGGGCATCCTTTCATTATTCTCTCCCTTTCTGGAAGTTCTCTGTCACTTCTCCTCCAAGGGGCTGAAGTCCATTTGGGCTTTCCTGACATTTTCTATGTCTCTGATCATCTTGCTTGCTGGTATCCTGACTCCAACATCTCTGTCTTCTTTGCTGTACACTTAGGTTATAGGGAATTACAATCCAGTAGGGTAAAAGGTAAAACACCAAGACAGTTTAACTAGCTCCTTCATCCACACTGTATGCTATGTGCTGGGTACTAGGGATTGAGGGAGATAAAACCTATATAGCTCATGTCCTCATGGAGCTTTCATTCTAGTGGGAGAGCTAGACATTACACAAATAATCATGCAAATAAATATATACTTCAAACTAATGTAAGTGCTGTGAAGAAAAATATAGGGTGCTGTTATAAGAAAATGTAATAATATGAGCTAATTTACATTAGGTGGGGGTTGTGTAAAACCTCCTTGAGAAAGTGATTTTTAAGCTTGTAAATCAAGGATACACTATTGTAGGAGAAGACTAGGGGCAAGAGCTTTGCAGGCAAAGGGAATAACCAGGCAAAGACTCTGAAGTAGGAAATAGATTGGCACATTGGGAAACTGACAGATATCCCTTAGGAACTGAATGGAGAGTAGTGAATGTAGGGAGGTGAGTGGCCTGGCATAGCTGAAGGAGTGCTTGAGTCAGATCACGCAAGCCCTCGCAGGCCAGAGTAAACACTGGATTTATTGGATTTTATTCAAAGTACAATAGAAGCCATTGGAGGACTACAAGGATTGGGACGTGGGAAAGAATTGATGGGAAGTAACAACACAAATAAAGAGAAGGACTAGAGGCTTCCATCATAGACCAAGAGAGAGGTGACAATGACTTGAAGTAAGATGGGGCCAGTAGAGCTGTAGGTTTCAAATCAAGATATACTTCTGAGTTATAACTAACAAGATTTGTTGATGAACTTGCCGTGGCAAGTAGGGAGAAAAAAATGTCATAGATAAATCTTAGCTGTGTAGTGTAAAAATTTGATGGATGTTCTGGATTATTTACTGAGATGGAAAACACTGGAGGTCAAGGGGCCAAGACACCCCAGCTTTGCAGTGCAGTCTGCGTGACCCTGGGCAAATCCACACATAGATGGCTCCGGACCCGCCGGGAAGCCGACTCCACTGCAGCTCTCAGTGGCTGTCTGTGTGAACAACTTCTCACGCCTAAAAAGACCCATCTTTGTTTTAGCTTCATCTTGTGCTTTGGTTTTAAATGAATCTTGGATACAGGTGGCCAGACAAAATAGTCTCTCAACTTTTCTTGCAGTTTCGGATTTTTTATTTTTGATATTTTTCACTCCTCTCTGCAAATTTGTTCAATTCTGAATTAGTGGTGGTGGGTGACTACTTCATTATTCGTCTGGCTGCTAATCAAATAAAAGATAGAAAATATAATTGGATCATGTAGTTATCACAAAAGATTTTATTTTTTTCTGGATATTACATAGGCCTGAAGGTTTATTTGCACCACTTTGGGAATCTCTTTTTATGCATTTTTGAATGAGAGGCTAACAAAGATAACTCCTTAAGAAAATACCATTATTTTTCCTAATTGTGAAACCAAGGGTCCTTGTCCAAAGATGGATTTGACTAGATACGAGAAGCTACCTATTGTTCCAGCTTAGTCCTTGTCATTTCCTGTAATAGACTTGGATTTTATCAGCAGCCCTCACATGATTTCTTTGTGAAAAATATTTCTCTGTATAGAAGAAAGTTTATCATTTGGAATGTTTAATGCAATTATATTGACATATGGTGATAATGGGATAAAGCATACGGGTTAAAGGTTGCGGGAGCCATGGCTTGGCAATTAGCGATGTAAATGAAACATTCATTATCCATCATGCTGAGAAGTTGATGAACTGTACAGTAAATCTGAGCCCACAGTCAGGACTGAGATAAGTCATTTCAGACAATACAGTGGAGTATTTATGAGCACCAGGGACAATGTTTCAGATTCCTGTCATGGAGATTTCTTTACCTATTAGTTTACGTCGAATAAAGAGCTGACAAAGTCCAAGCCACAGTGCTTTTCTTCCACGGGAATAAATATGAGATTCTAAAACTTTCTCTTCAAATGAAGCATTTTGAGAGCTTAAGTGACTAGATGTTGACAATTGATGTTTTCCATAAAAGTCCATTCCATAAAAAAGATGTCTGATTATTTGTCTTGAAGGAGAGTTTTGATGTATTTCAAAATAGAACCTTGATTTTGGAAGAGAACTATCCATTTAGAGATTTCAGTCTTTCCCCCAAAGAACCTTAATCCTGCAGGTTGGATTATGGAGAAGTAACTGCTATTTTTCCATTTTCCACCAAATGACTAAGGGAACATCAAGATATTTCAAAAAAAAGGTAATGTCTAAGCTTTTTACTTTCCCCATTTAGTTATCTTGTGCATATTCTAAAGTATTTCTTGTGAATGTGAGTATTGCCCATCCAGAATAACCAAATCTACGTCAATTTTATGTTTTATTGAAACCAGTTCTCAAGTTTTTAAAAACAATTTTAATCATATAAAATAGTATCTTCAAAAATTAGAAAGAATCATTGGAGAAATGTTAAAACTTCATTTACTTAATATAACCAGTGATGCAGATAGTAAGCCCAAGAAGTCAACTGGAAGGCAGTGTTGTTTGGCTGTCGTGTTCAGCCTTTTCCCAGAACCAGAAATACCTTTGCTAACAGCTCAATTTGTTGAGGCTTAAGTAAGGACAAACCAGGCCATGTCAAAGCTGGGAAAGCTGGTAATAGTCACTCTAACATTTCTTAAATTTAACTTTATGCCATTTCTCAATTTGACACCATACATGCTAAGCCAGGCATTGTTCTAAGTATGTAAAGTGAATCATCTCAATTCATCCTCCTAGTAGTCCAGTGAAGTAATCATATTATCATCCCACTTAATGCATGAGGAACCTGAGGCTCAGAGGTGAGAAATGATGGTCCAGTCATCCAAGTCACACAGCTGGTAAAGATCTGGGCTGACCCTCGGATCAAGACCTGTGCAATCTCAAAGTCCTCATCAAGCCACTCTGCACCTCAAGCTGATCTCCCCCACCTCCAGCGATCCCATCATTCCAATTTTGCTCCAATTCGGGGGCCTTCTTCTCTTCATCATCAGGCATCCAGTGCCTTCCAGTTTTTAATTGTCTCCCCCTATTGAACCAGAAACGATTATCCTTTAAGACTCAAAGAGAAAATCATGCATGCCAATCAGTTAATTTGTTGAATTTGTTGTTCCATATTCTTCTGTGGGGGTGAAAGGCTGCATTTCTGCCTTAAGAGAATGCTGGCTTTCTTTTGAAAGGTTGGATCAGGTCAGTTCTCTCTTCAAAAACACCAGTGGCCCACAGTGATGCTCCTCAGCCTTGTCTCACCTAGGAAACTTAAAACATTGTATTCTCAAGCCTGTCTCCAGAGATTCTGATTTAATTGGTCTCGGCTGGGGCCCAGTCATTAGTGTCTTGAAGAAGCTTTTTAGGGTGATTCCAATGTGTGGCTGGGGTTGGGAACCCTTGGATGAAAGATACGCGATCAGGTCCCCTCTAATTTCATCTACTGGGACTTCCTCTCAACCCCCACCCACCCTATTATGGACATGCTGACTTCTTTGCTGTTCCTGGAACATGACAAACATGCTTTTGTCTCAGGGACTTTGCACCTGCCATTCCCCTTTGACTGGGACACTGTTCCCCCAGATATCTACATAGTTAGCTCCCTGAACTTACTTCAGTTCTCTGCTCGAATGTTATCTAAACAGTGATTGCTTCCCTGGCCACCTTTCATAAAATAATTCTCCCCTTCCTCCTGGTATTCTCCATCTGCCTTATAGATTTTGATAATCTATAATCTATCAATCTATAGATTATAATCTATCAATTACCTTGATAATTCTTTGTCTGCACTGTCCTGTCACAGCTGACATGTGACATACTTACTTGCTTATGTATATATCGTGTCTCCCCAACGCTGGAATTAAGTTTCATGAGGTCAGGGAGTGTGTCTGTTTTCTTCACTGCTGCACCCCCAGTGTCTAAAAGAACGCCATGAACAGAGGAGCGGCCCAACAAATATTTATTGAATTGAATAAATGAATAAATTTGGGAAGGGGCAAAGGAGGCCCTGGGCCTGAAATTCATTTTTTCAGTCTGTCAGCAAACTCCACTGAGTGCCTTCCGTGTGCTGGGCTCAGAGCTCTGCACTGTGGACACCATTTCACAGTGCCCAGTGTACCAGGCTCAGGTGGAGGGCTGGTGAACGCTCTTACTTGCTTCCATGGCCCTCGACATTTTTCTGCCTTCCTGCATTCCTGTGCTCCTCACACTCTCCCTCATAGACTCTCCCTTTTCCCCACTGTTGGAACAGCGTGGTGTGAAAAAACCTCTCTACTAAAACTGTGGTTGGCGCCGTCTCCCACTTCGCAGGGTATCCCTGAATACTTTCCCTGACCTTTGTCCCTGTAGTCCAAGAGGCCTTGGGTCATTGCATTTCTCCTCATTTGTTCTCTGCCTGCCTCCGTCATCTCTCCCCCATACACCCTCATCTCTCAGCAGTATACACCCTCAAGGGCTATGGGGCAGGGAAGAACGGGCAGGGCCCTGCAGGAAGCTAACTGGATGGCAGTGCGGTGGCAGAGGTGGGAACCTGACCCAAGAAGAATAGTCTAGAAGTGCCAAGAACCTCAGCTGAATGGAAGAAAGATCTGGGCCCTTTTTCTGCTTGTGTGATGGCAAGGAGAAAGAGAATTCAAGGGAAGGCTTGATAATTCCTTAAACATACAAAAAACTGCTTCATGGAAATGGGAAGCGTTACTCCAGGAGACAGAACTAGACCCAGCAGTGTACAATGTCTCAGGATCACAGGCTTTAACTCAGTTTTAGAAGTCCTTTTATGCCGCTAGAACTGTCTAACAATATAATGAATTATGCTGGTTCCCTTGTAAGAAAGTGAGGTCTCTATTATTGGGGACAGTCGAAGAAAGATAGATGACTATCGATTATATAGATTTGCTATGTAAAATATTCCAGTGTTAGCTGAGGGTAATCCAATGTGTCACTAAAGTCTTTCCGTCTTTAGAATGCTGTTAATCATTGATTAACAAGATATGAGAAAAAAATCTATGACCTGTATGGAAATTATAGTATTTGTGAGGAGTAGAGGAAAAATAAAAATTTGATTTGCTGGTTAAAATTGTATCGCTCTTTTGGACTCCTTAATATTTCTTGTTAACTCCCATGTGATAGTGTTATAATTTTATATGCTGATAACTATAAGTTATATTTGATTACGACAGGGAATTATATTCAGTCATCACACTTTGTTGATTATTCAGGGGGTTCCTCAGTCCATCGTGTAAAAAAAAGTCGGAAGGAACAATGACCAGAAAAATGAAGATCCTAGTAATTTTGGCCAGTAATCAGGACTAAACTTCTGAAAGTGTGGAAAAGAGTACTTATGAATCCATTCTGATTATTCACACCATTGGGCTCCTTGTAAAACAGCCATACATGTTTCGCTGAATCAATATGTCATTTGCATGTACTGAATCATTAATTTTTTTCTCATGAGTTGATTACTCTTGGAAACTGGAAATTGTTTTTCATGGTTATGAAGAAGCGATGTTTGAAAGTAAAATCAGCGTTTTTATTCTTTTCTCTCCCAAAATCTGGTACCTGGAAAACTGATTTGAATTTCTTGAAAGGAAATAAGAGAATGTAGAACTAGGAATTTCCTTAGGAATGGAGATAAGAGGAGTAATGATAGTCACAGCAGAAGTGGTTGGACCTGGTGTTGGGCTGAGCCAAGAGGGAGAGAAATTGTGTGAGAAATGTACTTGTGTCACTGGTCTGAAGACCAGCTAAGCAGTCCCCGTGCATTTTCCAGAAGATGTAAGACCTAGGAGGATTTGGTTGAAATAGGATGTTATAAAACCAAATTTACACCCAAGAAAACGTCAGGAGTTCTACGGCACATGTGAAGAGATAATAGTCCTTGCAGACCTGAAATATGGGTAGAGGGAGAAAATGCTTTTAAAAATGACCAAGCATAAAATGGTCCTCTGATGGCATTGTTCCTCTCTGTCGTTGTGAAGAGATGCGTTCTAGCTGAATGTTTCATCTCCAGCCCCAACATCATAAGACTTGACTATTTTGTCTTCCAGCCTTTCACACAGGTGTTCAGTGAACAAGATCATTTTTTCTCTGTAGAAACTTGATTTTCTGTCTACTCCTACTCAGCTCAGTTTGGCAAATGACAGACAGACTTTTTTTCCTCTTTGGAACTGAAGCATTGTTTTTATAATTCGCTGAGTGGTCACGGTGTGCCAAGAACTTGATGTAAATTCTCTCTGTTTCTTACAACCTTTCTGTGGAGTAGACATTAGCGTTCCCACTTTCCAGATGAGGAATTTGAGGCTTGGGGACAAAAGTCAGCTGGTAACAGAATTTGAACTCATGTTCTCTGTCCCTAAAATCTATAACCTCTTCACTACCCAAAGACGCTAGATCCCACCTGGTCCCTCCATTTTTAACTTTTTCCTTAACTTTTGGTTTCGCCCTGGTTTAGAGAAGTGAGCCTGGGCTTTTCCCTCCACTCTGCCGAGGTTTTCAAGTAGATAATCTAGTTGTTATTTGAAACAATCCAATTATGTTTAAACATATCTGTCCTTTCCTAGCCCTGCAGACTTAAAATAGATCTGCTGTCTTCTAAACAGCCATTTCCTCTAGTTTTCACTTGCCCCTTCTTTTTATAATTCCCATTTCTCTACTTCCATCAATTACTTTCCACCTTCTTTCTGTGGGGTTATTTTTACCGAAATTAATTAACACATGGGGTCTCCTAAGTAAGTTTCTTTGTTGTTAAATTCCCTTTACCAACCAGCTGTAACATAGGAACAGGTAAGAAGTGATGCTGACATTATTATTGCACATATGTATATAAGATATATTAGTTTGTATGTGACGTTACTGCAGGGTGAATGTATGACAATTAGAAAGCCAGATAACGTGAATAAAAAATAGATTGTCCAACATAGATCAACCTTTCTTCCAGTTTTTCATTCTACCATCCTTGCAGGGTTTACAAAGATCTCTATTTCTTCAATGGACCAGGTTTAGGGGTGCCATGGGTTGTTTATTTCATTCCTTCTCAATCAGTGCATGTATTAATTCAAGGCTTTATCTTGAACTGGATGAATTCCAACAAAAGGCCACTTTGATAAAGGAAAACTAACTTGGGAAATAAGTATGTGCTTAAAGTAATAGAAACTAAGGGAAGGTGGTAAGATCTCAGATAATAAATTCCAATTTAAGAAACAAAATAAGTCAGATGGGGAAAGACAATTACCACATGACTTCACTCGTATATGGAAGATAAATAAACAAACGTATAGATACAGAGAACAGACTTGTAGTTACCAGAGGGGAAGGGGGTGAGGCAGGGCAAAAGGGATAAAGGGCCACATATGTATGGTAATGGATGGAAACTAGATTTTCGGTGGTGAACGCGATGCAATCTATACAGAACCGGAAATATGATGTATATCTGAAATTTACACAATGCTATAAACCAATGTGACCTTAATAAAATAAATAAAGAATGAAAAAATAAGGGGGGGGGAGAAATTATATTGTTGATTTGATTTCATTTTTGTTTCTTAATATAAATTGTTCCTTTTCCCAGAGGGGAGGGTTTTGGAGCAAATATGAATTTTTCCAGTTAATGGACAAGGGCAAAAAACGACTTGGTTGTACTTCCCACCTTTTGATAAAGCCACTTAGTTTTTGAAGTCCCACGTGTGGCTGCCTATCAGTAATTTACATGGTCAAAAGTCACGGTTAGCCCTCCCCTGGGAGAAGACTCTTGCAAAGTCACAGAGGCTATCTTTGGCTTTCCTTTAAGAGTTTGCTAGAGCTTGGAGATCGAGTTCCCAGAGTTTCAAGACTATGTATGAACTATCACAAGTGATTGGGTGGGCTCAACTCATATCTTGCTGTGGTTACAGAGGCCCCAAATGACTATTGTAATTTTTTTAAATAATTAAAGTAAATATTTTTGACAGGGGCTGGCCCTGTGACCAAGTGGTTAAGTTTGTGGGCTCTGCTTTGGTGGCCCAGGGTTTCGCCAGTTTGGATCCTGGGTGCAGACATGGCACCGCTCATTAGGCCACACTGAGGCGGCGTCCCACATGCCACAACCGGAAGGACCCTACAACTAAAACTAAAACTACACAACTATGTACCAGGGGGCTTTGGGGAGAAAAAGGAAAAATTAAAAAATCTTTAAAAAATAATATTGTTGACAAAGTGATTGTGATTATTGAGCTAAGAGAACCTGTCCCTACCAGCAGCTCAGAAGCCCTGGGGACTCTGTCACTTCTGTCTGTAGTGGGCACTGCGTCTGCTCAAGGAGAAGCATTGCATTTTGGTGCCAGGATCGGGGAAATACAACAAACAGACAGAAACCTCTTTTCCTGCAGCAGGGAGCAGAAGGGAGGCCTTTCCCAGTTGAGCCCTTGGCCTAAAGCCAGAGGTAGAGTTCAAGGATTCGTGGGTTCAAGGCACTTTGTGTTACGCCAAGTACTCTGTTCTCAGACTTCTTGTGTGGCAAATTTGTGGCAATGTTGCTTTGTAATTAGCATCAATATAGTCAAAGCATCTTAATGAACCCACTGAGTCGCATGCTGTTCATGTTGTCCTGTCACAAAGGGAGCATCCATGCTGCCTTGGCATCAGGTAAGCTCGAGTTGCTTTTCCTTCCTCACTCAGCACGCAGTCTGCAAACCACACCTGAGTGGTATGTGGTCTTCGAGGGCAGTACACGACCATGGTGGCTTCTCCCCTCAGGAAGTGGTGGGAAAAAAACGCAGAGTGCATTAGCAGATTCTCGGGTCTCCTCTTCAGCCAGAATGACATTTAGATTTGGTTTTCCTGTTTCCTGGTTCTCGCTGAATTTTCTGAAAATCAATTTGCCGAATGAACATTTAACAACTTTTAAAAATAATGTGATTTACCACAAACTATTTTGATGTATATAATTTGCAGTCATTCAAGAGTCGGTTCAATGTTACTGCACAGCATCCTTGAAGACTCTACTTAAAATAAACATTCCCACCTTGCCGCCCGGTGGTCCCTCACCCCTGACTCCGTCTGTATTTTCTTAATTGCGCTTCTCCTCATGTGACCTTGTTGTGGTTTGTGTTTGCCTCCTGGCTAGCGTGCAAGTCTCCTTGAGCAGCAACTTTGTTCATTTCTGTAGCTGTCACTTGTAGAAGGGTGCTGAGCACATAGTAGGACTTCAGTCAATCTAATGCTTGAGTAAATAAGTCATATTTAACAGCTTTGGAGGGTTCAACTTGTTAAAACAGGGATGTATTCTATAATTAAAATTTTTGATGAAGTAAAATGTTTTTGGTAGGAGGAATTATGTGAAATAAAGACTTACAAGTTCTTTTTTTTTTAAATATAGCATAAAGTCCTTACAGAGTCTCACATCACACAAATACCCAATGATTCATGACTAAATCACAGGGAGACCCAAATTACTTAGGTGATGAGAAATTCAAAGGAAGTGGGCAGAGTAGAGTGAGGTGAGTTACAGATTTTTTTTCTGAAGTGAGTCTTTTAGAAGATGACTTCAACTTCAATTTTCTCTACAAGCCAAAGATAAGAGACCTGAGAGGAAATGAGAAGTGCTAGCTGGAGATAGAGACTTGGGCGTCATTAACACCAACATGCTAGTTCAAGTCCAGAGTCTGAACAGCGTTCTGAGGAAGAGAACCATCCCTTTGTGATCCATCTCTGCAGGCAGCAGTGCTCGGCTGGTCACAGTGGGGCTGGTGGGGCTGGAAGGAGATGGGACCACCTCTAACCTGCCACTGTGTTGCACGTAGCTGGTGGGCAATTTCCAAATCATGGAAGAAAGAATGCAGAAGTTCAGAGAAATGTGACTGTACAACTCGTCGTTACCTCCAGCCCCTCTCGCTCTTTCTGGAGCCTAAGTGAGGAACCATGGGGATTGGGAAGCCAGAGAAGATGAGAGTAACAAATGGTGGGGCTGAGAGGTAAATGGGACAGCGGTCTGAATGAATACAGGAGCCAATGTCTCCTTCCATTAGCTGGGTTTTTATACTACTGGTAGAGTTGTGCTGGGCAGGCTGGATTCATTTTAAGACTCAGGAGAGAATGTGTAATACATATAGGGAAAGCTGCTGAGTGTTTAAGATTCCCCACATTAGAAGAGGAGAAAGAACAGAAGTCAGCAAAAGAAGCAGGGAAAGAATAATGAGAGGGTTGTCATGCTATCATAGAAGCTAAGATTCTGGAAAATATTTTTTTTAAAAAAGAGGTGATCAGCGGGGTCAAGGGCAACTAAGAACTGGAAAACAAGAAGAAAAACCATTCTATTTTAGTGGATCATTGGTGACTCTAGTCGATAGTTTGAGTAGAGGTGAGAGTTTATGCATTTGTTCAACAGACATTTATCCATCGATAAGTATGTGCCAGACACCATCCACCACTGGGGAATACAGCAGTGACTAAGACAGGTTAGAGCCATGACTTCAGGTGTGGTGGTGTTGGTGGAAGTAGACAATAAACCATAAATGAGGAAAACAAGGTAATTTTGAATAACGATAATATGTGTGTGTGTATGAACTGAGAGTGACAGTAGTAAGGTGGGGCTGGAGGACAATACTTTAGACTGGATTAGATAGCACTTTAGAGAGGAACGCCTCACAGAGGAAGTGATGTTTGAACTCCCTGCAGGACAAGAAGAAGCCAGACATGAGAAAAACTGAGAGTAGAATATTACAGGCTGAGACATGGCAAATCCAAGGGCCCAAAAGCAGGAAGAAGGTTGACATATTCAAGAACAAAAAGGACAGTGCAATTGGAGCTCAGAGAGTCGGGGGGAAGTAGTACAAGATGAAATAAGAACGGTATGTAGGGACCAAACCATGTGAATGAAAGCAGGATTCCCAAAAGAAATGGGTGGGAAGGCTCATTGCGAACATGATCCATTCGTTCAAGAAGCTTAATTTGGCAGAGAGAAATAGAACGTTAATTGGTTCAGATGCCCAATCTAATAGTATATGTTTTATTTGAAATAAAGGAGAATTGCGTGGCCTTAAAGACAAAAAGGGAAGAATTTATAAGGAAAGAGAGATTTGACTCCTTTTCTTTCAGTGACCATTAGTAATCTATTGTCCCCACAAAGCACACAGCCACCCCCTTGATCCTGGCATTAATCTCACCAGATAGGCTTTGCCTGGGGGGTGAACATATGGTATCCCCTGAAACTTTCAGTTCTTCTGCTTAGAGCTAGCTTGTAAAAATCAAGAATGGTGATGCACTTAGATTGGTGTATTTATTCTGACATTTAAAACTTTTAATGTCTAGGCTTGGATCAAGAAATTCTTTTTTCTTTTGGTGAGGAAGATCGGCCCTGAGCTAACATCTGTGCCAGTCTTCCTTTATTTTGTATATGGGATGCCGCCACAGCACGATTTGACGAGGGGTGTGTAGCTCCACACCTGGGATCTGAACGCTGAAGTGGAGCATGTGAACTTAACTACTATGCCACTGGGCTGGCCCTTTGGGTCAAGAATTTTAAAGCTGGATCTTAGAGGCCATTTAGTCTAACCTCTTCATTTTACAGGCAAGGAAACTGAGACCCAGAAAAAGATTGGTTCAGAAAGCTGAACAGTGATTGTGGAGACTTGATTCTGTCTCTTAATTCCTGGCTCAAATGCCTTCTCACTAGTAGGCTGTGCCTTCTACATTTGAAGACTCAACCCCCAGGGATGGATGGATCATTTATTTATGTAGGAAAGATTGAACAACCACCGGTCAGACACTGCGCTCGTCGCTAGAAATGCAAATATAAGAGCTGTTTATAGTGCCTGTCTCCGCTTCCTCATGCCCCTTCTTCCCTCACTCTACTCCAGGCAGGTTTATAACCCCATCACTCTATTGAGACTTCTCTTGTCAAGGTCACCAACAAGCTCTGTTGTCAAATCTAAGGGTTATTTATCTTGTCTCATATTTCTTGGCATTTCAGCAGCATTCAAAATAATTGAGTACTTCTTGCTTGCTGACAACCACTTTATCTTGGCTTCTGTGACATCATTTTCTTCCAGATTCCTCTCACCTCCTAGAAGCTCCTTTTCTATCTCTTTTGCTGGCTCTTCCTCTTCAGTTTAGCTGCAGAATATTGGCGTTCCCAGCTTGCTCCCAACTCGTGGACTTTTCTCTAACTCCATGCCCACTCCAGGGGATCTATGTCAATGATCCCCAAACGTTCCTCTGCTGCTGAGTTCAGAACTTATATCTCTAACTCGCCTACTTGACATCTCCATTTGAATGTCTAATTGTTGTCTCAAATTTAACATGTTCTAAACAGAGCTTTTGATGTTTTCCCTAATTCTAACACCATTCTCACATAACTCCAAACACTCTAGCACTGTTCTTCTCCTTCTTGGTAAATTCATTCAACTGCATTTAAACAAGTGTCTTCTATATTCCAGATAGATCTATTCTAGATACTGGGGATATAGTGATGAACGAAATAGACAAAAGTCCCTGTCATCAAGCAGCTGACTTGCAGGGAGAAGGATTTCATGGAAGCCAAGCAAATGACTTGTTCAATCCACAAAGCCCTGAGCCCACCCGCCACCTCTCACCTCGGCCATTGCAGTAACCTGACTCGTCTCCCTGCTCCTACTCTTGTGCTGTCCAATTTCTGAATACCAACCCGAGTAATTTGTATACTACTCAAATATAAACACAAATTTTAAGTTGGACACACCTCTAGTAGCTTCCCATTGCTCTTGGAATAAAATCCGAACTCATTCCCATGACCCACAAAGCTCTGCGTCATCTAGTCCTTCTGCCGCTCAGATCTCTCCTTTGCTCTCTTGGCTGCAGCCACACCAACCTTCTCCATTTCTCTAACCCACTGATTTGATCTCAAGCCCTTTTCACTTGCTGTTTCTTCTATCTGGAATGCTGTGACCCCAGAATTTGACGGAGCTGGCCATTTCTCATCATTCAAGAATGTCAACTCAAATATAATCTTCTCACTTCCCACATTTCCCAATTTAAACCTCCCTTCCCCCTCATTAGGCTGTTTCCCGTCACACTATGTTGTATTCTGCTTGGCAGTATTTTGAAGTCTTCTTTTAAATATGATAAACCCAATTGCTTTACCACACATGATACATAATGTTATAGTTCCAAAGTAACATTATTTGGATCATAATTTGTGAGTTGTTTTTAAATTGCACCTATCGTCAATACAATAGCCATAATTCCATGCAAAGCTATGAAGTATTCTGAAAGATAGATAGGGTAGATGGATAAATATATTGCTGTTTGCAGTTTATAAGTTTTTTTTACTTTGATGAATGTTCTCAAGTCAAAAATTGTTGAAAGAAATATTTTTTAATTATTTGGTGAAAATTGCATATTTTTGTCAATGTTTTCTAAAGACTTTTATTTTCCAATGGAAATTCAGAGCCACCTAGTGACCAAAAATAAAATGTCTAAAATAGAAAAACAGAACAAAAAAACTTGCTACCAGAAAAAGAGAAAACCAATCATTTGACCCTGGTTTTCAATGCCCAAGGATAAAATTATATTCAGCTCAGGTCCACAAAATGAGAGTTCCCACAAATTCAATAGAATAAGTCTTTGGTTCATTTGGGAGTTAAAGACTCCAAACATAGACTTGAGATGGTATGTATGACTAATGTTTACAATGTTTTAATGCAAATACCACTTTATCAAAGAAGATGTGTCACCTACGCTAGCTACTATTCCTCACGGTCTCATATCCTCTTTCTTTCTTTCTTCCTTTTTTGGTGAGGAAGATTAGTCCTGAGCCAACATCTGTGCCAATCTTTCCTTTACTCCCTATGTGGGATGCCTCCATAGCATGGCTGATGAGTGGAGTAGGTCTGGACCCAGGATGTGAACCCATGAACTTTAACCACCAGGCCATGGGGCCGGCCCCTCATATCCTCTTTTTTGATGATGTATTCTACACTGGAGCAGTTTACGTATTTTATCTCTTGAGAAGAGAGAAGGGGGGAGCGTCTTACAGGAGATAGGGCCAATGGTGGAAGGAGCAAGGAAGGTATGGGGCAGCGCTAAACTGCCCAGCTGAGGCTTCTGATTCATATTCATTATTGAGTGTAAGAATTCAGACAATTCTCTTCCATTTGGTTTGATTAAATTCAGCGAACCTCTGTTGGCTGTTGCTATCTACAAGTTCCTTGCTAGGTATGGATCTGGTGAATCTAAGGTGTGTTTAGAGAGCCAATGTGTTCAGCGTGGTTGAAGTAGAGTGAGTCTGGAAGGACATAATAGGAAATGAGGGTGGAGAAGTAAGACATAGCCATGATGTGGAACACTGTGACACGTGCTACCTTTTGAGGACTTTTTACTAAAGTCATGGAAAGATTTAGGAATACTAATCTGGATGCACCATGCAGGGTAAAGAGATGGCAGGAAGAGCAATAAGTTTATTCCGATAGTTTTGGACAGAAGTCATAAGCATACCCCCAGAATTATCAAAGTCCGAAGGGAACCAATGGTCAGACAAAGAAGAAGAATCTTTATACTGATATGGGGGAGTAAGGGGACATATTATCAAGGGTGACTCCAAAATTTCTGCCCTAGATGATGAAGAAAGAAAATGATACCAATAATGGAAATAAGGACCCTAGGGAAGTAGCTGGTGTGTTATGGGGAGAGTATGAGTTTGGTCCTGGATATCCACTCATTCAGAGAAAAGGTATGGGGTGCCTGCTCTGTGTGGGTGCTGAGGCTGCAGTGACATCAACAGGAAAGAGAAAGTCAGCTCCACTTCCACACCAAGGGGTCAGATGAGATTCAAGTGACAAGTTCTTTGCTGAGTACATCTTACTTTAGTTAATTTATTTAAAATCCATAACAAGTCGGAGAGGTAATTATTACCAAATTAATTGTACCAAGGAGGCAACTGAAACATACAATGATGAGTTCACAGTCACACAAGAACTCTGTGACAGAGGCAGGCTTCAAATATGCTGTTTCCATGACACCTCTTATGGTTGTCTTCTGGGAGGAAGACCCAGATGGAGAGGTGAGCAGACAGGGCCTCTATGTGGAGAGGTCTACCTGTATCTGGTCAGCTCAGGGGCCTCTAGCTAAGAGAGGCTTGTTTCTTCCAATCTGGAGTCTGCTTCTGTAGCCTTGCCTTGCACTGGAGCAGAGCGGGTCTTACAGTTCTTTTCCCTATCTGCCATGTCCCGATCTGCTCCTTCCTGAACCCTCTGAGCCCTCCTAGGCTTCATTGCCTGGACCAGACCCCTGGTCAAGGATGACCACGGCATAGAGAAGGGTCAGAGCCTTGGCTTTGAGTTCTCAGCCATTTGCTACCTGTGATTTTTTTTTTCTGGACAGATCATAGAAAGTCCTTGGGGCCTCAGCTTTCTCATGTCTAAAGTGGGAGAAATGCTACCTGCCCATCAGGGTGTTGGGGGTTAAATGAGATCATGTGGATAAAAGCACTTTAGTGGATTGTAAAGTTCTATGGCGTGTAAGATGCCCTCATCCGTTCCAAATACCCTGACCCAACAGAATAATCATTTCCTCTCCTTGTAATTCCCGCGTGATTCTCCTGCAACCCCGCAGCACTAATCTAGCAGACCCCCCAGCACCAGACGGCAAATACTGAGATTTATGCATGTGGATTCCTCTAAAACCAAACCAACAGTACCCATACAGGACAGACAGTTCAGACCTACCTAGTTTCATCAAGCCTGCATGTCAGTAAGTTCTGTACAGCTTGCCCCAAGAGGCCCCGTGCGGTTTTACACATTAATAATGTCAAAAGTATGAATACTATCAATTTACAAAGAACTGCATTTGCCAGTGTAATGATTTTCCTTTCTTTTACAGTTTAGTTTTGTAAGTTTTGAGTAGTTTTGCAACTTTACATTTTCTTTCAATCTCCTGATTGAAGATTGCAAACATTATCTGTTAGCTATTATTTTTTAATTAAAAATTATTTCATTTTTAAAAAATTATTAAAATTATTTTAATTAAAAATTAATTTTTCCTCAAATTAGCAAAACTAAACAAGTGTAAAAGGAATAAAAATAAGCTTCTAAATGATGTTTTATGTACTTTTAAAAATGTGTACTTCTGAAGTCGTTAAAGCTTAAAACTGGGCTAAGACTTTTGGGATATATTATATTTATAAACTAATGCCATTTTTCTTGGATTTTCTCAAAGTATGGTCCATGGATGACTCGCATCAGAATCCCCTGGAGTGCTTGTTAAAATGCAAATTCCTGGACCCTGCCTCAAATCTCTGGGGTAGGTGGCAGGAATCCACATTTTAAATGCATTCCTTAGGTGACCACGGATTCATGAAGTAATATTTATTTTCAATGCTATAATCTCTTGACCATTCCACAAGAAACACAGCTTTGGGTTTCATTAATAAAATTCTCCCTCACCTCGATTCTTATCACAGTTATTATTACCAGTTGAGTCCTTCACTTTGGCAGTGATGTAGTGGCATTTTCTAGTATTCATCATCTCCAGCAGAAAAACTCAGAATGGATTATATGTCTGTTAGTTTCAAAAATTTCAGTCTTAGTCCTAGGTTAAGCCCATTACTCATTTACATAAAAGGCAGTTTTCAACAACTGACATCACTCAGAATGGAGCCAAGCCATCAATAAAAGCTTCTCTTTGAGTTTGCCAGTTGCCAGTGTTTATTCTGGCAGTAGTCAGTACATTTAAATATTAACTAATTAATCTAGCTTGTAATATTCGCTGTTGGTTTCATTGAATGAGGTGGGAGTGGGTCAAATCTGCAGACCATTCACAGTCTCCAAATGCAAATAAAGTAGCATTTGTTTGTAGGTGGAACCAAATGATTATAAATGAACGCAGGCAATCTCCTGGGATTGGACATAAAGGTCCTGTAAACGGAGAATTGTATCAACAAACAGCTGTTGGGAAAATACTATTATGCTGTAATAGCTGCTATTAAAATCCATTAGCAATCTTGATGGCCTGTTTGAATTTGATGCATCATTTGCTCTGAATAGCATTTCTTCCTAAAGTTTTGTGGTAGAATTTATGCAGATTGATAAGCGGTCACAGTGACATTCTGGGGATTAATACCGATTACACACTTTGCCTGCACTGGCTATTCTGGCCCTGAGAAATGCTGCAAATACTACAGTTTAAGTATCACTGGGGGAAAATATACAGCATCAAGACACCCCCCCCCCCCCACCATGCTCTTCTCACACACAGTATGAAACATCCGTTTTGTTTCCGTGACAAATGTTCACTTGCTATACGCTGGTGCCCTGTTTCCCACTTTTTAACAACCCGGCTTTTCATCATCCTAGTACCTTTTTCAAACTCTGGAGGGTCCTCCAAGGAGGACACAGTGCCCTTGGGACACAAGCTTGGCCAAAAACATGAGACGTCTAATGAGATTTTGGAAAACACATGTGTTGGCAAAGAGAATGCAGCTGTTTGGATGGTGGAGGCAAAATCCAAACATTTGGATGAAGGGCCAGGCGCCCGGGTTGCCGAGAAGGATGGGGAAGTAGCGCCATCTGGCCGGTGAACGAAGCAAAAAGCTTCCGGGGAATTTATTAATCCAAAGAGGAAAGCGGTCAGGGCCCGGTTCACGCCAAGATCACAGTTCCCATGCGTTCTCTGTGATCAAGGATACATTTCATGCCACTGAGAAGAGACTTTAGGGCAAATATCTTACATATGTTGGGTGAGTTAAATCAAAATGCAATTTTGTATCTCGAAAAATCAGTTCCTTTTGACACGTGCACTTACAAGACCACTCATCAACTGGCAGATTTTCAGACTTTCAACAAAAAATCTCTGTAAAGAGCTGAGGTTCCTTAACTGTGAACATTTTTCATTTGCTTTCACTTCCATAGTAGCCAAAGCTGGTGGTCGGTTGGAGGCTGAACGGAAAGACCTCTGGGAAATTTCTGTTTGAATACCCCACTCCTCAGAGTGTGGTCCCCCGGCCAGCAGATTCCGCATCATCTGGAAGCTTGTGAGAAATTCAGGCTTTCCGCTAGACCTGCTGAATCAGAATCCACATTTTAACAAGACCCTGGGTGCTCAAGTTCAAGAGACAAGGTTTGAGAGGGTGGTACTGTTACTTTGGTTACCCTCCCCTCGGTGAAGGTGCAAAATGAAGACTTCAGGCCTTAGGTGGGTCCCTTATCAACTTTTTCTTTCAGTCAACACTCACTAAAATTATAGTGTTATCAATATTTTGTATGAATATGGGAAAACCTTGATTTTAAATACAGATTTGCTTGAAATTCTACATGATCTTTTTTTTTTTTTTTTTTTTGAAGTGCTGTAGCTAGATCATATGTACACCTCAAGCCAGTTTCCTCCCGAATTTCGGAGTCAGGGAATTCAAGTCTTTGCATCAAACTTTTTATTGGTTGAGAGTTTAAGTTTTTTAGTGTATGCAATAAAGAAAGTGGAAATTTTAGAAGTCCTTTCTTTCTGTTCTTAAAAATTGAATTCTTCTCTTAAAAACCCGTTTTGCCCGATAATTCCATAGTATCTGCTCAAGTCATAAGTGAAGTAGCAAGCTGGCAGTTACAGGGGAATGGGGGCTGGTGGGACTTGATTATTATTAAATTAAATTCTATTTTGTATTTATCCTATTGTTCAAAGCTGTTTTCTCAACTATTTTGGATTAAGGGACATTGTGTGATAAGAAAAGGATGCAGAAGCTCAAAGCACCAACTCCTTTTGGAACGTCTTGTGTTGAAAGGCTGTGTGGGGGTGGCGAGAAGTCTTCCAAAGTTGTTAAAGGAATTTATGTTGTCAGATGGTTGATACTTAAAATAATATTATGGAGCTCTAAAATATTTTGTAACAGCTATTCTTTATTGAATACTTATAGTCACTTCTGTTGTAATGCTGATTTTGAAAATGTAAATTTATTCTAATACGATTGATAAATTAGGGAACAATTTCAGCATAATGCAAATTTCATGTTTGATTGTGCACAATTGTGTCCTTGAGAAACACCAGGTGAACACAGAAAACACCATCTAACTGAACAGAGCCTTGTAGGAATGTACAAAACGCACACACCCCCCCTCAGATGTCTACTAGTGAACTCAGTTCACAGCATGTGCTATGAGCCACACCCATCAATGTCTGGTGTTAGCACCTTCAGTTGGATTTCAGATAATCCTCCTTCTGCCACTTCACAGTAACTCACACACTATAGCCCTTCCATGCTCATTTCCAGAAGCAAACTTTAGGTCTTTTTCAAGGTAAAGTACTGTATTTATTAACCACTTATCATGTGCTACCATTTTTATTGGGTTCCTTTCTTTTTTTAAATGTGTCACTGATGAAGTTTTTGAAGATTCTGCTCCTATCCCTATTTTTCCAATAACCTCCATGGTTTTTACTGTGAGATTTTGCATAGAAATTTTTTAGCAGAGCATGTGCCACATTCTGGCAGCACTAACTGTGTTGTATGGCTAGGGCTTCATATATATTAATCCATTTATTCCTAACAATGACTCAATGAAGTAATTACTTTTTTTATCCTCATTTTACAGATGAGGAAACTGAGGACAGAGAAGCTAAGTAAACTGTCTAAGGTCATTGTATGTTGGCCAACTTTGATCCATGAAGTCTGTTCTTGACATGGAAAATCTGATTTCAGCCCAAGTGGGTGTTTTCTACTATCTTGGTGTATGCTGGTCACAAAACAGATGAAGTTGCTGTTAAGCATCAATCTGTTGATGTACTCTGTTCTGAATTTTATTCTGAAATCTCCACTTCTGTCTATTCCTGGATGCTCAGAGTCCTGCCCTTTGCTGTCTGTCCTTCCCATTGTAAATGTTGGGCCCTCCTTGGCCTCTGGGCAAATTCCCCTCTTCATTTACATCTCAACTCAAATACCAGCTTCATAAGGGATCCTTATCTGACTCCTCCAGGCAGGCTTCTAGATTTCTTCCCCTCTGCTGCCTTTGCTCTTTGTTTATACCTCCACAAGACAATTTAGCACCTTGTATGCTTAGCTGCATTAGGATTGCAAACTCCTTTAGGGCAAGAAGCTTAACACATTTTTTTTATATCCCCAGAGTGTGGCACATGGTATTCACTTATCCATCCATCCTTTTTATTCATTCATTCATTCACTCACTCATTTGTTTACTTATTCGATAAATATCTATTGAGCATCTACCATGGGCCAGCTGGTACTTTAAGTATCAGGGATATAGTATGAACATGGCAAAATCCCTGTCGTCGTGGACCTAGCATTCTCTTGGGGACAAGGGAGACGGACAGTAAAGTAAACAATTAAATGTACAATATGATTTCAGGTTTTGAAAAGTACCTTGAAGAAAAATAAATTAGGATCAAGGAATACAGAGGGCCTTCAATAAATATCTGTTTAATAAATAATAGAATGAATAAAAAAGATAAACAGATAAAGAGGTGAAAAAGAGTGAGAAGGAAAGATATAAATCTTTAACACAATTTTAAGAACCAAAGTGATAGATTTATGAAATGTCCTATATAATCAATCAAATGAAAAGCAAATATGTAAACTACCAAGATAGTTGTGAAGGCATCTGAAGGAAGCAAAGAATAGGAGGAGCTTGGCTTGTAAAACCCAGCAAGAAGTTGAGTTAATGTTAGAACTACTTGAGGGTACTTTTAAAGAAATGACGCTCATGCTTCCCCATTTAAAAAGAAAAATCCGTGGGTAGATGATTCTTTAGGCTATGGTAGAATGTTTCTGTGGAATTAGTGAAGTTGGGATGAACTGGGACATTTTAATCCATGAGTAAGAGTGGAAGCTGAGAAGGGTAGTGCTAATGTGTCGGGGACAGGCCTGTTACTCTACTTTTTCTTTGTCAGATCAGCAGGTCCTAGATAGTCCCAACCTGAGTCAGTCCTAAAGCTAGTTTTTCTGTATGTGCACTCACGTGTTCATCCTTTTCACTACAAAGAGCTGGCTTTTTTTTTTTTTTTAAGGGAATTAGGTAGAAAGAAGAAATGCTGGCAATAATGCACATTGCAAACAATTCTATATTTTTGAGTCATGAGACCTGAGCTTCAGTCCTACCTTTTGTCTCGTAATGTCCATGTGACTTTTACATGTTTGCAATGTGAAACGTGACAGATTTTGACTAGTCACTAGATCCATGGTTCTCAACCCTGATGGCACATTGGAATCATTTAGGCAATTTTGAAACACTAATGATGCTTGGGTCTACTTGTGGCCTTTTGGATCAGAATCTCAGAGGAGAAATGGGCCTGGACAGGCATGGCAGTCACTTTTCAAAAAGAACTCTCATGTGCCCTAATATTCATCCAGAATGTGAACCCTTGGATCAGCTGTTCCATAAGATTCCTTATTACTCATGGCAGAGAACAAGAGTGCTTTTATTTTGTTGCCACCCAAAATGCAGGTTTATGTAAGCAGACTGCTCTCAGATCTAATGAGATTTTGTAGGTTTGGTTTAATTGCATCCTCTAGTAAGAAATGTGTTTAAAACCATATCTTTAAAAAGCAATACTTTCTTTAGAGTTAATAAAGAGTTTAAGTGTCTCATTAGTAGATGATGTTAAAAGAAATAGTTGTTGTTTTCTACTAGAATTTTCAGGGGGAAGCCCAAAGTCTCTCTTCAAATGTTCTCAAAGATTCCGCTAATCGATCTTTAGGTTACTAAGTACACAACTTGGACTCTGGAGTCAGTATGCCTGACTCCAAATCCTGGATCCATCACTTTTAAAGCATGCAGTCTTGGGAAAGTTATTTAACTCTTCTGTGCCTCAGTCTTCCACCTCTGTGGATTGGGAATGACATTGATGTCAATATTAACCTGACCAAAAGGATTGTTTTGAATAATAAATAAATGCATCCATATAATATGCTCAGAGCAGTAGCTGCCATGTTGTAAGCACTCAAATATTCACTGGTATTGTCAACATTCTATTTGGGACACTCAAAGCCAATAGGAAGAAGTTCAAGGAGACAATTTTGCCTTCATATAAGGAAAATCTTCCCAATAGACCTATCCAAGAATGGAATGAGCCATCTCAAGTGGTCACAACTTTCCCACCTGTAGAAACGTTCAATCCCAGATTTCATAACCACTTGGCAGAATGAGGTATAAGAAATTGAATAATTGGGTGGGTGATTGAACTAAATGGCCTTTAAGGCCCATCTTAAAGCTAACATTCAGTTTTGCTCTCATTTTAATTCTAAAATCATATGATTTTATGAAGAATACAACTACTCTATCTCTCTTTAAGAGAAGACATTTCAATGGATGCCCCCAAATGGTGTCATGGGCTTTCTTGAGATCCGGATTTGTTAGTTCTCTACATTTAAAGTGAGTAGGAGACAAGAGTCTACTGCTTTGAAAACCACCACTAATTTTCTGATTTATAGAGATTTGTAAAGAATGTGATCTGAATATCCCTACCTCCTATCACAATAACCATCTAACCAAATCTATTTAGTTATTCATTTTAGTTGGAGGTTGGAGGGATAAGTAAGAATTTCTAGTAATATTTTTTGAGACATTTTTCCAAATACAGTGATTTAAACAAACCAAACAAACATTCTGCCACATTCCATTATGGATTTCTCTTCTTTTTCCCAAGAAGATACAAATTTAAGTTCTTCTACTTCCTGTAATAAGGGCACAGGGAAATCTGACGCATATAGAACAATCATTTAGTGATCTGACTGTGACAAATTATCTCTTACTCTTTAAAAGTGAAATATAAAATGGAAAGCGTTTTTGTTTACAGCAACTTTCAAAATAAAATCTGCTGACATCGAGCCCAGAAGAAACATTAACTTAGGTATGGTTTTAATTCCAAGCCTTTCTCCTGACTTCGAATTTTAGTAATTTCATTGATGAATGTCAATGTTATCAACCTTACTAAGGTTTCTGTGTGTGTGTGTGTACCGTAGGGAATTGCTGCCATCTGTCAGTGGAGAATGTCTAGCATTCTTGCAAAGAACAGCTGCTTATATCCATCCAGACTGCTTAGCAGAGTGTATGAGAAGAGGCTATTTGTGAGGCAAAAGGAAAGTTCAATGTTTTTTGCATTCTGTGTTTATTATGGGTTTAGATTTTTAGGTGGGCTAATGTGTGGAGCCAAAGAGCTTGGCAAATTGATACAGCAGGGACCTTCTGTTGAGCATTAATCATTTCTTTCCTTAAACTCTATACTTGTCTCTTAGTATAGCTCAGTAAATAACAATGAATTTCTATGCCCTTTGCATTTTGCAACACAGACTCAATCTCAGTCCACATTCCCACAAACTATCCTTTGGGTCTGTATCAGAAACTTTCAAATTCTATTTTTAGACCTGGCCTTTAATTTCTAGACACATAAGGATATCTTTTGAGGGATATCATACAGCTCTCTTGGTTTTCATACAAGCATCTCAAACTCACAAGGCAAGTGTGAACTTGTTCCTTTCTCTCTAATCCCACTACCCACTGCCTTAGTGTAATACCTCATCTTGTCTTACCCAGAATATAGCAGTCAAGATCGAACTAGCCCATAGGTGCCTTTGTGCAAATTACGACAAGACTCCTTCCTTCAGTCAATAGTGCCCCACCCCAAGAAATGGCTTTATGAGTAGATCGTGGACTGGATTTCAGCCCTGCTCTCCTCTGTTGCTGGGTAATCCAGCGCAGAGCACAACCTGCAAGCTGTGGCCCTGAGAGGGAGACTCTTATGAGGCCAACTGTATGTAACTGGCTTTCTGATCTTGAGTACAGATCATCTCCAGTCTGCCCTTCACATGAAAATGCAAATCTAAACTCCCCCTGCTCTCTTCTTAAAACCCTGCAGTGGCTCTCCGTACCTTTCCAGTTAAAGTGAAACTGCCCTGTGTGGCAAACAAGGGCATTTACCTTCTGATCCCTGTGCCAACTTGTACTCCCTCAAATATCAGGATTCCTTCTCATTATCTTAGGGGAGGAGGGCCTTCCTGGTGATAGCAAATGTCTGACCTTCGACCAGAATTCCTAGTAAGGGAGAGGGGAAGAGTAATGGAGGAAGAGGGGTGGAAATTAAGGAAGACAAAAGAGTTGTCTTCAAAGAGAAGAATTGCCCCAAAGGGATTTGTTGCCATCCTTAAGCAGTATTGCTTGATCCATCGGTTAAGTTGATTTTCTTCCCTTAGAGAAGTTGTCTTCCAACATCCAGGAACCGACTCTGTTACGGAAGCCCAGATAGTGACGCAGAGGACAGAGCTCTGGAGTCCACTAGAAGTGAGTTTGAATTGAGTCTCCTCCCCTGACAACTGTGTGACATTACGCAAGTTGCTAGGCCCCTTTGAGCCTCAGTTTCCTCACCTATAAAATGGGGAAGATAATAGAATTGTTGTGGAAGATAAATTAAAATGAGATAATGTGTTGAAAGAATCTAGTACAATTCCTGGCACACTGAAGATTCAATAAATTTAACTTCTGCATTAGTTACGACTCTGGTTTTAAACAGGAGACCAACCTGACTCTAGTTAAGCCAAAAAAAGTGGGGGAAGGGCTTCATTTGCTCGTATTACTAAGCTGTGCACTCTCTTCCACCTCTTAGCTCTGCTTCCTTCTGGATCGCCCTCATTCTCCCCTTCTGGACCTAGGGGCAGCCAACTGCTCTAGGCACTGTCAGAGAAAGGAGCTTCTCTCTCTAAGCTCGGAAGGACATTGGTTGATACTTGCAGGGGACACATGCCCCTTCCATTTACCTGTCACCAGGGTTAGTGAGAGTAAGCTACCCTGATTAGTTCAGCTTGAATCATCTGCCCATCCCTGTGGCCAGAGAGAGGAGTCTGTTAACAGGAGAGAAGAGGGTCTGGGCAGACAAAAGCAGTAAGTACCTACTACTGTTTTCTTTCCTCTTTGCTGGCAGGTAGAACTATAAGCCAAAGTCAGGACTCATTGAAACAATGGCTGCATGGCCTTAGTAAGGCAACTTGGTGGGGAGAGTCTGGGGCTTGCTGACCCATCTGTGAGGAGCCAACTGAAGAGTTTCACCAAGGCATAGAATGGTGGGCAGCATCCTTTGATCTGCTCTCTGCAAATAAGGTCCAAGATAGAGTGGTTTGGAGCCCTAGCAGATGAGTGAGGCACAGCCATGGTGAATGTGTAGTGAGAGCTACGAGTTACCTTGGATGGGACTCAAGTCAGAGCATCTTTCCCAAAAAGGATTAAACAAACAGGGGTTCATAGAAGGAGTAGCAGTGGGGTAGGGAAGGGAAGAAAAAGATTATCCACTGTGCGAGGAACATCATGGGAACTCAGAGGGCACTGCTAGGGTCTGTCTTTGTAAACCAGATTAACAGTCTCAGCAAGTTCATATTCGACCCTACTCCCCAAGGGTTAGAGTGGGAGGGGTCTGGGAGCTGCTTAGTTTTAGGGCTGAGTGTGCAAGACGGGGGATGAGGGACAGCTGTGGAGAGGCATGGAAATGAGGCAGAAGCAGACCCCTCCATCCTTAGGGTAGACAAAACCTCATCTGTGTAATCCCCCAAGTCCCGGGGACCTTTGCTATCTAGTCCATCACCAGTGAAGCTCTCCCCACTAATGGAAGTCTTCTGTGGTCCATCCTTTACTCTGGAAGGAATTTTCCCTAATCACTCATCTGATGCTTTAACTTCAGCTCCCTTTATTACTTTGACCTTGGAGTGTTTGGTTTGTCTAGTTTAAATGTTACAAAGATATTTGCCAACTGAGTAAACGACTATAATAATACAGCCTCTGAATTTGGCATAGGCGACACATCTGCAGATTTTTTTCTTGTTTGGGTAGATAATGACTTGCTTTTCGTTCAGAAGGAACTGACTGTTTAACAAATGAGTTGCTGAAGGCGCCTCTGTTAACTCTCATAACCACAAGTGCTTATTAGTGCCCTAGACAAACTTGAGCATATTATCCACACTCGACCGTATAAACCAAAGACAAACTCATGGTTCTTTTTATTATTCTCTCATTTTCCCTTTGTTGTATTTTTTTTTTTAAAGATTTTTTATTTTTTCCTTTTTCTCCCCAAAGCCCCCCAGTACATAGTTGTGTATTCTTCGTTGTGGGCTCTTCTAGTTGTGGCATGTGGGACGCCGCCTCAGCGTGGTCTGATGAGCAGTGCCATGTCCGCGCCCAGGATTCAAACCAACGAAACACTGGGCCGCCTGCAGCGCAGCGCGCGAACTTAACCACTCGGCCACGGGGCCAGCCCCCCCTTTGTTGTATTTTTTAAATTACAAAAACATAGATACTTGTTTTATGAAGAAAAATGATATAAAACATATAAAGAAACGTTAGGCAAATTAATGCCTACACCCTCAATTTCCCCAAGATAGCTAAAGTTAACAAATTCTCTGTTTACTCAATCACATACAAACATATATACATATATGTGGAATTAGGGAATATCTAATTATATTGATGTTAAGATCATACTATATACATTATTCTGGAATTTTCTTTTTTCTCTTAACAGTATATCAAGTAAAGATCTATATCTAACTCAGTCTTTTAATTTCAGATGCTATTCCTTTCTGTGGTTGAATGGGACATCACTGTCCTTTTATGGGGAGAGACTATCCTCACAGAGGGACGGTCAGACTGTTTCCAACTTTTTGCCACCATGAAACAATACTGCGTTAACTATTCTCGTGCATATATTCTTACATCATATTTCTTTTATTTCATAGACTAGTTTTGCAAAACTATTGAATTGTTGATTCATAAGCTATGTCTACTTTTAATATTAATAGTGTCAGATTATTTTCTAAAATTTTGTTGTAATCTACCTTCTCACCAGCTATATTTGGGAAAACTGTTTCCCTATATCCTTAGCAGCTCTGCATTTTTTTCTCCGTTTAAAATTTTAACATCTGATAGTAAAAATGGTATTTCATTTGTTTAATTTACTTTTTCCTTGATTATTTGTGAGATTGAAACTTTTTTCATGTGCTCATTGACCATTTACTTTTTTTCTTCTCTCAATTGCAAGTTTATTTCTTTTGCCCATTTGTCAATTGAGCTGTTTGCCTTTTTTCTTATTAATTTTTTGGAAGGTTATGTACATTAGGGATTAGTATTTTCTTGTCATAAGTACTACAGATAATTTTCCCAGTTGATCATTTATCTTTTGACTTTGTTTGTATTAACACAATTTTTAAATTTTATGTGGTCAAATATGTTTCATTTCCTTCATGGTCTTCGAGTGTTTTGGTGTTCTTAATAAGCTCTCTCACGTACAGGATTATATAAATAGTTTCCTTGATTTTCTTCAAATAGTTTATTATTTAACTTTTTTACATTTACGTCTTTAATCCATCTGGAATTTAATTTTAACATTCTTTTTTTCAGATGTGTATCAACTATGTTGACACCATTGATTAGTCAAAACACTAATTTCCCAATGAGTCTGAAACACCACGTTACCATACGTTACGTCCCTGTGTATGTTTTCTGAACTCTGTATTCTGCTTCGTGAATCTATTGCTGGTGCTGTGTGCTGGAATTTATTCCCTGATGCTCTTTTTGTGATTATGCCAAACATATCTTGATAACTTCAGGAGAGATCACAATATAATATTGTAGCTTGGAGAAGAATCAAATAAAGAAAAACCAGACGTTTTTTGAGATATTTGAGAACTAATACTGTAAGCATATTTGATCTGAAAACTCAGCTGATGAAGAAATGAGTATTACCTACAGCTACAATGCGTCTATAGACAGTATTTATATATGATTGGCAGATGTACTATACTTTATGGAATTTTCCAGTTCATACACATAAATAAATTACTTTTTAAATTTTTATGAGTGTAGTCTGAGCCACCAGAGCTTGGCTAGAAATCTGCTTTGAAATCTTAATGTGACCCTAGCACTAGGAAAAAATTCATTTGGTATGAAGTTCAAACCTCACTAATTTAGAAAAGTGCAGGAAAAGCTGATATAAATAAGTGAGATGTGAATTAGAGATTATTTTTAAAATAAAAATGTTTTCTACTTTCAGAAACATAAAAACTTGAATCAACAGATGCCTGATAACTAGAGGAAATTTGGGTGTTTACCTTGATGACTAGCTAAGAGAGATTTCTAATAATATGTAAAAATTTTAATTTTAATTATTATTAAAATGTTTAATTAAATATAAAGATTTTAAAAATATCATTCTTAAGCAAGTAAAACATTTCTCTTGCAGTGTTTGGGAGCCACTATGTGTTTTCATTGAGAAAGCAAATGTAAATTTTCAGCAGTCCACCCTTTGAATTCATTAGTAGAGTTTATATTAATGAGATTTTACTTTGATGCCCTTTGGCTCTATCCTTTGAATTGACTCACATTGTTGTCAATTAGATGACCTTTCAATGCCTAATTCTAAATTTATTTCGGTATATAATTGGAAGTGATCTCTGCTCTTTTCACTGAGCAATGGATATTCAATATTTAACATTTTATTGAGAATTAGTCCAGATTTGCAATCCCTCATCTGCAATTCCAAAATCGAAAAAGCTCTGAAAAACCCTGAGATTTTTTAAAATCTTTGACAGCAACTCTGTCTTGATATTTTTAGTCTTAATCCCACTATATACATTTTGTTGCATAAATATTTGTGCATTTTAGGCGGGGTGACCTAGCATAATATTCATTAAATGTACCATATTACCTTTCTCAAATAAAAAATCCTGAATTACAAAATATATGCCTGGTCCCAGGGATTTCTGATAAGAAATTATAGACCTGTATTTGGGATAGGCTCAGTGGAGCTTTTTGTTGCTTATTAATGATGGCATCAAAGAATATTAGTGATGTCATTTATTGAGTAACTTACTGAGTATATGGGCACTGCTGTACACTGTGAACTTGAGGCTGTAACTCGTCACATTGAGACACTTAAAGACAGAGTTGTGTTGGGTACAGTTGTAGCCCAAGCAGGAACTCTAGCATTTATTCTCCTGTCTTCTCTATATTTGTCCATGAGATTTCTCTCTTACTCCTTGGGTCCCTGTTTCATTACTGTGAGTTGGTGTTCTGTGCAGAAAATAGGGTTGTATACAAGTTATGTCTTACCTCCCTACCTCCAAGTATCTTCTTAAAGGCAAAGACATGGGTGACTTTGCTCCTGGTTCCTAGAGGCCCTTTGAAGCACTTATCTTTCCAGAGGGTGAGAATAATGGAATATCCTGAGGAACCCACTCATAATATGGTTTGGTTGAGGCCCGTAAACCCTTAGCTCCTTCCTGTCTTAGTTCCCTCACTTACAAAATGAGCTCAAAAGCCAGTTTTGCCCATTTCACAGGGTGATTATGAGGCTCTAATGAGATAATTACGTGAAGAGCTGTAAAAGGTAAAAAGTGTCTGTGACACATAATAATTTTGACTTCATCCCTCTAAAAATATCTTTCCAAAGCAAAGTATCTTGAATTCCAAAATATGACAATCTACAATTCTTAGTGTTTGGAGTTCTAAACGGAAGTTACGTAGAGTTGGATCCTCAAAAGAAGAGGGAAAACAATGAAAGCCAGGATGACTCTGAGCATGCACTGAACTGCATCCCTCAACAACCATGAATTTTTAGGCCAAAGTTTTTGTTAGGAGCCTGCCATTTTCAGAGGATATCAGTGAGCTTGCAGACCCACGTGGTTAAATCAATAGTTAATGATGTTCCTCATGTAATTTGAGCCTCGAGTTTGTTTATGCTAGACCAACTTTATCCATACTCCAAACAAATTATCTCTTATAATTACCAGCCCGAAGATAAATCTCTAAATGTTTTTCTGATGATAGTGCTGTGGTTGGCAGGTGTTGAAAGTGCCTCCCAGGGACAAAGATTGAAGATGAGCTTGTTCCCCAAAATCCTTCAGGCGAGGATGTTGAGCTCTCTATACTGCCATGTGAAAAGGAGCCTTGTATGGTGCCCTATTAATGAAATCTAATAGGCAAAGGTCGTATATCTTTACAAAGAAAAATGCAAAGCTGGTGTGTGATAAATGGGCTCCGCAGGGCTCAGTGGACGATATTTGGTAGGAAAACCCATGTTAAAACCATCAGCTTGGTTTCTCTCTAATGTTTATGCCTGAAATATCTCCTCATAGTGATTCTCCTCACTGGGTAGAATGATTAAAATAAATACAAAAACAAGGAATCTATGTGTCTTTAGTGCTTTAATCCTAAGTGACTGGTCATCCAATGTTAATGTTAAACCACCCGATCAAACAGTTTCCATTAGAGAAAAGCTGTAGATCTTTAAAGAAATCTCTTTTTTAAACTATATAATATGGATGTGCTCTTAAAGTTTCTTAAGAGAAGAACTCTTAGAATCTATATGCTTTGATTGGTGCTATCAGAATACTAAATAATGCATGCCAATGTGCAAGGTTTTATCCAAAAATTTGTACAGTTTAGGAATAGACTGAAAATCAATATGCTTAGAGCTAAAATGCAAGAATAAGTTAAATCTGGAATTATAAAGAGTTAACTAAATCAGATATTGTTGAATTGAATCGCTGCTGGTTTTGGGAGAAGTTACCAGTTCATTTGCTATAGTTATACTGCTGAGCTAAGAGACAGTTCAATAAATCAACTCAAGCTTGATGGATTCGTCAATTCATTGAAATGAGTGCGTGCAAGAGAAAAGAAATCTCTTAGTATTCCCTCTTTGACAAAAGGGTATGCAAAGAGCCTGAATGGATGAATGGTTGATTAATTTTGCCAGAAATTTTCTTGACAGCAGGAAATGTGTTTTTGCATTACTCTGTTTGCCTGGGATTTGTTTGGTAGGATATGAATTATTGCATGTAAATTTGTACCTGAGGCTATGTTGCTAAAGTAGATAGCTCCTGGTGAGGTTTCTGACTATCGGACCTGTAATATTTTTGTATGGTCTTGCACTCTACACCCTTATGGGTTGCCCCACAGCAGTTTATATAAATGTAGGCTCTTGCTGATGTTAGTAGTAAAGTCAAGCACTGCCAGTGATTCAATATTGAGCTTGGTTTGAGTGATCATCTGTGCCCCTCTCTGGAAAGGATGGAGCTGGAGGCAACCAACTGCCAAAGCTTGATAATTCCGAGACTCATCAACCTTGCGGTTTACTAAGAGACTCTTACCTTTAAATAAGGAAGAGAAGGGAGAGGGTATCCCCTTGTGCTTCTATTTACAGTAAGCCTACAAATAAGCGCATTTCCTAGTTTTATCTCACCAGGAAGGGATACAGCCACACATGAAAAGACCTAGGCTGCTATTGATGACAGCTGACCTTTGTGAGACTAGAAATAGGGATTGCTTCTCTACTTACTACTTCCTACCTTTCCCATAAAATATAATGCTCTGCCACACACGTGACCTTTCCTGGGTCAGTGTGGAGGGTAGGAAGGCTTATGTTTCTCAGAACCTCTATTGGGACACTGGGTGATGCTATAATTGCTTCCATTTAGACCTCCTCTGCTGCCATATTCAGACACTGGAAAACTGGAAAGCCCAAGAAGGTAGCTATTTGTGAATTATTTAGCAACGTCCTGTTCTTGTGTTGTCCTTCTAGTGGTTAACACCAGAACTTCCTCTTTCTTTTAGGTACCAGACCAGAAATTATCTATGGCATAAGGCGCATCATATAACATTTTGCCTAATTTTGTAGTATATATGTGTTTTATTTACACACCAATACCAAGTCTCCTGAATGCCTATCACCACAGTGCTTATACTATTTCTGAAAATAAATGTATAGAGAAATTCTCTGGCAAAAGTTTTTGAACACACACACACTCATACCCTACTAAGCCATGAGGCTGCAAAGTCATTTCATCAACTATCCAAGCGATTGATATTTTTCTCCTTAGATTACAGTAAGAGAATGAGAAGTGATTAAAAGAAAAACAATGTAGGGGCCAGCCCAGTGGTGCAGCAGTTAAGTTCTCACGTTCCACTTTGGTGGCCCAGGGTTTGCCGATTCGGATCCCAGGTACAGACATGGCATGCATGTCAAGCCATGCTGTGGTAGGTGTCCCATATATAAAATAGAGGAAGATGGGCACAGTTGTTAGCTCAGGGCCAGTCTTCCTCAGCAAAAAGAAGACGATTGGCAGCAGATGTTAGCTCAGGGCTAATCTTCCTCAAAAAAAAAAAAAAAAGAGAGAAAGACAATGTTAAGTTAAATAAGTTTCCTTTTGCATTCATATCAGATATGACATTCAACCTCAAATGAAGACAAATAATGGCCTATACAAATGTTCTGAAACAGGGGCTGGCCCCGTGGCCCAGTGGTTAAGTTCACACGCTTTACTTTGGCAGCCCAGGGGTTCGCAGGTTCAGATCCTGGTCGCGGACATGGCACCGCTCATCAGGCCATACTGAGGCGGCATCCCACATAGCACAGGCAGAAGGACCTACAACTAGAATATACGGCTATGTCCTGGGGGTGCTTTGGGGAGAATAAGACAGAAAATAAAATGAAGAAGATTGTCAACAGTTGTTAGTTCAGGTGCCAATTTTTTTTAAAAGAACAACCAAATGTACTGAAACAAAGCTCAGAAAACTTGGGTTCCAGTTCCTGCTCTACCATCAAATAACTATGTGAGATATTGGGAATGCTCCTGAAGCTTCTTGAGCCTCAATTTTCTCACCTAGCAAATGGATATCACTAATTTTTATCTTACTACCAGCTAGAGAATTGGTAAATATCAATTAAGACGACTTTGATCATATATAGAAAAGCCAACATTTCTCTCTAGACATTAAATTTTACTTAAGTGTCGTAACACTTTTAGACTTTGATTCTTTGCATGTTAACCTTTGTTCAGTGGTAGCTGGTGCAGCCCAAGAAGTGATCCTAAGTGTCCCATGGTCAGCCTTCCAGTTACTTCTGCTATTTCCCTGTCCTTGGCTTCTAGGACAGCTGGTAGGCTTCCCTATTCTTTTGGTGTCTCAGTGACTTAATTTTCAGCCACTATGGGGCTAGCCATTAGCTATGACTAATGAGGATAAAAACCTATCTTCTTCAATAAAAAGTGGGGGCTCTGTTTCTAAAATGTAAAAAGTAGTGATTTGGAGGAAAAGATTTTCTCTTTTGCTCTTTGCTCCTGCCAATGTCCACTTCTATTATCGTATACACTTAGTAGGTTTTCATAAGTTATAGATTTGTCTCTCTGTTCATAGTTCTTTGGTTGTAAGTGACAGAAACTCAACTCAAATTTGCTTAAGGTAAACAGGGAACTAATTGCTCAGGTAAACAATAATCCTGGGTAGACCTAACTTGTGATGCTCTTGAACTCTGAGTCAAACTATGTCAGCAGAGCTTGTCTCTTTTTCTCCACCTCTTTCCTCTCTGTTTCTTACTGTTGGCTTCAGTCTCAGGTAGCTCTCTCCGTGATTCCCCAAGATGGTGCTGGGCAGCTCCAAACTTAGGTGATCCTTAGATCTCAGGATCTCAGGGGACCAGGGAGATTCAGAGAACTCCTGTAAAGACTCTGTTCAGCCTAGTTCCGGTCACCTCTGATTCCTGAAACCATTCTGTAGCCAAGTGGGTGAAGTACAGTTTGGCTAAGCCTGAGTCACCTGCCACACCTAGAGCTCAGTTTGGGGGTAAGGACAGCCCCACATGAGCCACAGAAAGTGAGGAGGGCTCCTCCCCAAAGGAGGGAATGATGGACAGACAAAAATGCGTATGTCTATGACAAATTAAACTCCTCTTTTTATTTTGAAAAGAGTATTTATTATTTACAAGATTCCAAGCACTGTGCTAGCATTTTACATGAACTATCTCATTTAGTCCTCTCAATAAACTATGAAGTAGGTGCTGTTACTATTCCCGTTTTCCAATGCAGCAACTGAAGCTTAGAGGCTAAGCAACTTACCCAAAGTTGTGTAACTATAAACGGCATAGCTGAGAAATACATCAGAGTCTGCCCCGTTTCAGAGTCCGGGGTCTTCGTTTCCTCACTATATTGCCATCTTTTCTCTTGTAGGTTCAATAATTTTAAAATGTAAACATTTCTTGTGCCTTTATCAGCTTCTCCTCTGTCTCTGATAGACCCTAGCCTCTGAACATCCTTTCATGTTAGAATTATTAAATCATTGGCTATCAGAACTTGAAGGGACCTTAAAAACACCTGCCCCACCCCTCATTTCGATGTAAGAAAGGGAGGTCATCTGGAAACAGAAACCAACTCGTTTTCCCGGTGCCCAGACTTGATTGGCCATTCCATTCGATAGTACTTAACCTGAATCCTCCACATGGAAGGGCTTGAACAAACACTTTTCTTTGATAATCAAACTAGCTTTTAGCTACCAGATAATTTAAATCATTAATGTTACCCATCCGTCAGAAAGAGAAACCCTAAAACTTTTAAAAAACAGACTGCTTTGAGAAAAAATGTCTCTGTGGATCACAAAATTAATAACAACAAAAACCCTAGGAGCACAAAATGACGCATATTATGCCTTATGGTACTGGGTAGGAAATCGTGTAAAGATAAGGGCAAACCAGTGAGCTCTCTGACCTCTGACATTGTGGAGAGTTCATAGGATTGTCCTGAAACCTGGTAGCTGAGGATGTTAATCACCTTAGGTGCCACCTTATCTCAGGCTTTTAAAAATCTAAGAAAGATCTGGGGTCTTATGATGATTCCAGAAAGAACTATATAGTCAAGGAATGAAGTCAGAGGTGTCTAGTTTGGAACAAGCTGTGTTGTCAACAATATCATTTTAGTGCTTAAAGATGTTGCTGTTTTTCAGATATTGGTGCTGTTGTGTGTGTGTTGGGATGGTACTGAGGGAGGTTGAGCCCAATGATGCAGGAGGCAAAAAGCTTGCTTCTTGTCCCTTCCCAAGGACCCATACCTGTGGCATCCTCAGTCAGGTATAAGAGTTGTCTCTCTGCAGGTAGAAAAATGACTCTACTGTTATTTTCCCAACTAGCCATCTGCCTAGCTGCTTTCAGAAATTTTAAAAAAATCAATATTAAATGACAGAGATGGAAAAGAGAAGCAGAAGTCCAAATCTATCTTGAGAAGTATTTTTGTAGATCTCTCTCCCGCTCCCAGGTGGAGGGCTAGCCGTAGTGCCGAAAGCTGCCCTAAAGCCTTGTCTCCCTGCTCAGCTGGGATGTCAGTGTTCAAATGCTAATGTCCCCATGGCTGGTTGTTTATATGCTGTGTCAAACATCTGCCTTGAAATTTTAAGCAGTCTGTTTTATCCAGACTTTAAGAAATGCTCGTGATTTTCAGTTATTTTCGTTGGACAGTATATTCATTTTGATACTTTCAGCACCTTGATAAGAAGATTCCTCAGAAGGCACAGAAGCCATCCTAGCCATGGTCCCTGCTCCCCAACTAGTTTGAGACACAGGGATCGTCACACAGAACATGAGTTAGAAATCGCTGTTCTATAGCACGTGCTGGGGGTGGAGGTAGTTATGGAGCTTAGAGAAATTGGAGTTAAAGGACGTGCTCCATGAGGAGGAAGAAGCCTGGAGTGAGAAGAGCAGAGTTTGGAAGGAGGAGCAGGTGGCAGGGGCGGCGCATTCCAAGCAAGGGCAACCTCAGCCTCTTCCAGATTTTCCATATTCGATGCAGAAAATGCGCCTCTGAATTGAAGAACGCTCTCCACCCACTGAGTGTCTCCACTTGCAGATATGTGTGAGGCATTTCTCTATAGAAGTTTCTGTTCAGTAAGTCAGTGCTGGGGAGGAGATGTCAGCGTGTTCAGCAGGGGTCTTTGAATAGGAGAAAACTGCTTTCTGTCCAAACTTCTAGCCACTTGGTGGGCATATTGGCATTAATAATGGTCTTTTAGGCTGAGAGTGAAAACAGAGTTGAGAATAATAGGAAGAAATTAGGGAGATAGATAAAGACAGACAAAGAGGCTTGCTAAACCATGAGCCTTGGCCCGTGGACCAATGGTCTACTTTTCCCTCATTCAGTCCGTGTCAGTAGGAGCTGTCTTCAAGGGACATGCCGGAAGCCAGGAGTAGGAAAGATAGATGCTCTTTGAGCCTCACTAATCTGGGACATCTCAAGCCCCAGGAAAAACCAGACACAGACAAACTACACAACCTAGACACCACACATTCTTGGGTTAGTTGGGCCTGCTCACCGCAGACTGTGGAGAACTGGTTTGCTTGTCTTTGCAGCTATGTAAGAAATAAGGAAGCTTTAGCAGTGGCCCAGTTCTAAAGTTAGGGTGAATGAAAGGCAACAAAATAGGATAATGCAAAGCTCGTGTCAAAAATCCAGCCAAATGTACGTATGTGCGGGGATTCTTAGAGGTTCTAGACCAGGATAGACAAAGAGAAGCTTGCAGCTTCAGTTGACCCTTTTCTCCAGAGAATATGTCCAAGTACAATTTTCTATGACAGAAATGCATGTATCAGGGCCCCTTCAAGCACTAGATGTTTGCTGGTGGTGGGAGTGGTGAGGGTATCTGAGTATAAAGGTTTCACTCCTTTTCTATAAGCAAAGAGGGTTTGCTTTGGTGACTAATAAAATGTAATTTCAAACCACTGATCTGTTGCCATATTCTCGGTTTGAAATTATTTCTTCTTTTGTCTTAGGATCATACCCTCTACTTAGATAAGTCCTGTGTTCTCTGGATTTCTCATTTTTTCAAAAGAAAGGTAGATGTTAAGAATATTCAACATTTCCTTCCAGATTCACTGTGAGCATTATCCCTTTTGTATTTCGTTTCAGGATGGACCCTCCCCTTTTTTATGGCATTGGTTAATATCTTGCTACTCAAAGTGTGGTCCACAGACCAGCAGCACAGACATCACCTAAGAGTTTATAGAAATGCAAAATCTCAGGTCCCACCCTAGACGTACTAAGTCAGTGTCTGCATGTTAACAAGATTCCCAGTGATTTGTATTAAAGTTTGAGGCGCTCTGGGTTAATAGATCTTGTGACTCAAATCCTTATTTTTGAGTGGTGAAGAGATAGGGCCATACACCTTGCCTTTGAGAGTAGAAGCTCTCTTGGTCTTCCCTTAACTAGTGTGCTGAACTGAACACATTTTCCACTCTGCCCTGTAATACGTACTGACTGATAACCTCAGCTGCATGCTCCCAGCTTGCTGCAAACTCTCTAGAATGCACAAGGGTATGCGTACCCTTTAACTGAATTCAGTGTTTACCAAGAATCAGCTGTGTTTGCTCCCAAACCTGTTTATGGCAGTTGTACTAGTTAATGTAATTACACAATTTAAAGAAATGGATGGAATAAGAGTAGGAAGGACAGTTCTTTCTAAGATGAATGCTTTGGAAAGATTGAATGAAATTAAATGAAACACTCTCAATGAAAATATGCTCTCAAATTAGGGCAACAGAGCTCTGACAAACTGGGAAGGGAGTGTAAAAATGCAGAAGGAGTCTCCACTCACTGTTTCACATATGCCTAAGGTTTTATTCCACGTTAATGAAACTGAAATTAGAAATTGAAAATTTTACTTCATACGTGTGATTTATGCAACAAAGAGGATGGGAAGGACCTATAGACCCCTGCCCAAGAAATATTTTAAAAGGCCTTGGCCCTAAATGAAACGATTATAAATGGATGCATAATTTTATCCACTTATAATTTGAATTCAAATTCAAATTTATTTGAGTTCAAATTGAAATAAAATTGCCATGTTATTTTATAATACAAAATTTATTTTTAACAATGTCCCTCTTTAACCAAATTTTTAATTAACCAACTGCTTGTCCTAATCCTATCAGCTAAGTAAATAAAAACATATAGTAGAAGGCTTCCACTGTATAGCTTTATTTTTAGAGTCAAGCGAAGTAGAAGCAAGAAGTTTTATTGCCTTAATGGATTCTTCCTTTCTCAGGTTAGGAATTTGAGGCCCAGACACGTGAAATATCTTGCTTTGGGTCAAAATGTGGTTCTCAAGGTGTGGTCCTCAGACCAGCCGTATCAGCATCACCTGGGAGCTTGCTAGAAATGATGATTTTCAACAGCCCCAGGCCTAGTGAATCCAAGAGCCTGGGAGTGGGGCCCAAGTGTTGGTCTTCAGAAGCCCCCCAGGTAAATTTGATGCTGCTAAAGTGAAGGCCTGTTGATTTACTGTGACCACACAGGAAAAGCAGAACCTGAAGAAGAACCTGTTTCTCCATCAATCTGGACCATTACACTATCTGGCTAATTTGTCAGGTACTTTCTCTAAACCTGACAATTCCTTTAATCAGAAATTTTAGAGCTTACTTAATTTAAACAATGGGCTGCAACAAAAAAAATCTTAGATAGGAAAGGACCGTCTACCATATGTAAGGTAAAAATCTCTAAACTGTACCTAAAAGGATGGATGATTTCTAGTGACCTAATTGATAAATAAATTTAGTTAGTGTAGTTGTAGCTGTTGGTCCTGCTGCTGCTATCACAGGAGGCTGCCATGTATTGAGGGCTGACTCTGTGGGAGATGCCGGACTAAGCATTTTATAGATTATCTCATTTTATAAAGTAAGTGATTATCGTCATTTTCCAGATAAAGGACCGAAGTTTAGCAGGATCAAGTAACTTACCTAAAGATGCAGAGATGGTGGGGTGTCAAGCCAGGATTTGAAACCTGGCTGTGAGATTTCAAAACCCACGCTTTTAAGCATTATGTTTTGTTATCTGCTCATTTGGGGAAGTTACGGCCACTTCCAAAAAAAAGTTAACTCAACGACTAGAGAGTAGAAACAAGAATCATTGATGTAGAAACTACATTCACACAGCATGAATTGAGAATGTTTCTTTATATCAATACAGACCACTGTTCTCCACCTTAGTTGCACATTAGAACAATAGCTGGAATTCTCTGAAAAATATATTGATGCCCAAGCCCCTCAAGCCAATTAAATCTCATGGGGTGGGGTCTGTGTATTTGTATTTTTTTACAGCCCCTGGGTTATGCTAAGGTACAGCCAGGGTTGAGAACCAGTGATCTGGACATAAAGATTCAGATAATTCAGGCTCAGAAATGGATTTTGATGGGTTTTTCCATGTAGCCTGTTATCAGACAAGGATGCTAGTCATTCACTAAACACTTGCGATGCCCCATACATATTGCATTGCCCTCAAATATCCACCATATTTTGCCTTACCATAATGGAGTTAAAAGATAAATATGCATATAATTTTCAGGAATCTCAAATATAAAGTTTGGTGTTTAAAAATTCTTATTTACCCGTAACTGATCTGGATTAATACAATTTTTCTAGACTAACTAAGCTCTGGAAAATACCTAGGAAAACGATTTTCCTGGAACAGGAACTATGTGTTTTAGTAAAGTCTTGCCTCTTTCTTTTAAATCATCTTGCTTTTTTCTTTGTTTAAGAGAATCAAAGTGCTGTTTATTTTATAAGCATACAGTATAAACGAAAAGACAATTGATGGAAATTTTTAATTTTTACGAGCTTAGGAAAGGGACCTATTTGGCCAATTACTACAGAGTATCCACGTAGATGTTGCCAGTCTCTGATTTATTTTTCGGTTCTTCTACCTCTTAAACTAGACAGAATTCATGGTGTGTCTTGCTTCGTGCAGCAATGTTTGTGAAACAGTTGATTGTGATTTGAATTATTGTTTAAGTTTGCATGACTCTCCTACTATTATTCTCTAAAGCGGTGGTTCTCAATTACGGTGCTTTTTGCTCCTCAGGAGACATTTGACAATATCTGGAGACATATTTGATTGTCACAACTGGGGGAGGGAGTTCACTATCGGCATCTAGGGAGTAGAGGCCAGGGATGCTGCTCGACGACATCCTACAATGCACAGGACAGTCCCTTCATCCAGCCCAAAATGTCTATAGTAGCGAGATTGAGAAACCCTGCTCTAAAATTGCTTCTTTTTACCTGTTATGAATTCAGATTTTTTTCCTATGGTTGGCCTACGTAGAGCCCTTCTATAAATAACTCTTGAATAAAATAATAACTTATGAATACAACTCCCATTCCACCAGAGTTAGCCCACATATTCTCTGCACGGTAGGCGGGGCCTGTAGATCGTTTCTAATCTGTATTTAAAGCATTTCAGTGCCTCGTATGTATGATGCAAACAGCAATGGGAGTTCAACAGTTGTGGTGGAGATTTGAGCATCTGAAGGCTTCAAAGGCCAAAAAGAGAATCCTTGACATTGAATAAAGGTTAAGGAGGCTTGGCCTCTTTCTCCTAGATTGGTTCGGTGGCACTATGTGTTTTTGATTGATTAAGCATAATTTTCATTTTATAAGCTTAGCATTTTTATAGATTTGTTTCATCACTCCTCTTTATAATACCCTTCTTAACTGCGGTGCAGACTTCCATGAAAATGAAAGTTAAGTAAATTACTTCACTAAAGTTATCTTTCCAAGCATCATGTCTCTCCCTATGACTGGGGCTTGGTTGGCTGGAAATTAAACAGGGATTTGGGAAATTATCGGATGTGTGTGTGTGGGTGTTAGAGTGTGTGTGTGTGTGTGTGATAGTCCTTTGTGTTTTTTATCTAGGGTGCCCACCTATGGGTTTATCTGCTCAGACCCCCTCTTCTAGGAAAAGACTCTTCCCCGCCACTCTTGTTATAATGGATGCCATATCTGTATTTTGTGATCTTTCCAATCCACCTCAATTGCTTGGCATGGGGCTAGGCACCCAACTCAAGTAGGAGCAACCAGAGTTCCTTCTCTAGAGTTTTCAAACTCAAAACCAAGAGGGAGTGAGCCTTATCTAAAGCTGAAAGGTCTACACTGGAGCTGCAGCCGCCCATGTTTCCTACTACACGGAAGATACTAGTTGGTTGCAGGAGAGGAGAATGAAGCCAGGAGAAGAGGATGGATAAGCTCTGTGGCCCGCACATCCCTGGCAACCCTTGCCCTCCTTCGCGCTTGTCCCTCAGTTCTTCCTTTGCTTTTTCGAGAACATTCCCCAGATCTTCTGACTTTCTTTCTCTTTACTTAAGCCAGTTTGAGTTGTTTCTATGACTTGCAACCAAGAGAGTCATGACAACACAGTGTCCTTACCTGAAAATGAATTCCTTGAGCTCCGCACACACAGAGGTCTCCACACAAAAATGAAACCGCAAACCCCAGAGTGTATCTGTTTGCGGGAGGGGGTCTCTGGTAATTAGCTTAGATTGCAACAAATGGCACACACAGACTGTTGGCTCTGCATGTGTGCTCTAAGATTGGTGTTTACCCTATTATATTCCAATTTAAGGATGTCATGAAGTTTATCAATGAGCAAATGGAAACTAGCGAGAACACATATATGGGCGGTGAAAGATGTGTGCCTTGATATATAGATTTTTTAGACTTCAAAAAAAAGATTACTTGCATTGCGTCTATAACAAAGGGGACACAACCATATTCCCCACTTAAACTGGTGATGGTTGGGTATTTTTAGCAAATGAGCTGTCAGCAGAAAGGCTTCATTAGACCCATCAGGATATCTGCCCATGAAGAACGAATCCCAAACTGTACTGACAGTTTCCTTGAGCCAAAATGATGAAGCACCTCCGACAAGAGCCATATTGTGCTCCCCATGTGAGGAGCGTGAGGAACAAAAGAGACAGTTTGATCTTCATTTGGTCAGGTTAATATTGACACAGCTTAGAAAGATCAGAAGTGTGTGTAATGTACACGTACAGCAAACGCTCTGGAGTCTTGACTGATGGTTTCCATAAATCAGAAAGGGCACCCAGAGAGTAAAGAAGGTCTCCTGCTTTCTTGAAATTTTCTTCAAACTAGATGATTTATTTTTACAAAGGAAAATAAATAAAACAGTAAGCGTTCAAGCTCATGACTCAAAACAAGCCAATGGGGATTTTTTTAAATGTCTATACACAATTATGCAAATAATTTATTATTATTATTTGATAGCTAGAGTGTTTCCAGGTTCTATCATTTCAAAAATAAAGCACAACTAATGAGTAGATTTTCCATTCTGCCTGAGTCCTGAGTTATCCGTTCCCATATAGAAATCCTTATAAAATACATAAACTTTGATAAAGGGTCATTTACGTGGAAGAACAGTCTAGTCATTTTCTCACCAAGTCCTTAAATCCATACTTTTTTGAAAAGTTTGGATGATTATGGGTCTGTCCTTAAAGAAAATGTACATTAGGCTGAGCTAGTTAAGGACACGATGACTTATTTGTCTTTCATTGGTTGTGAACCTTTCCACATCCTAGTATTCGATCTACTGTTAACTAGTTGTGAGAGTCTGCCTAGGACCACTCTTCTATGAAGCACAGTATACGCGCATCTTTTTCCAGGGCAACTCTCCATTGGTGTAACATTGGTTCTCTTTTTGATGGAGACAGTGAGGATGGGGCAGGATTTCAACTCGCTTAATTTCAAGTTGATCTGAAACCAACCACTTCATTTCAAGAAGTTCTTAATTTCAACCTGTGCTCTCAGATGAAGTATCTCCCAATCCCCTGCCCCTTCTCTCTCTCTCCCCATTAATGAAATGGTTACGAGAGGTAATAGCTATTTGTCTCATTGCATGAAAACAGTGATTTTCAATTCTCAATAAACATGTGCTCTCTCCCTCTGTTCTTGAATTCTTTGACTCAAGTGATGACCTTACATGGGCGATTGCTTAAAAGACTCTTGGTTTCTCCTCTAATATTTATGACATGATTGCCCTAAATTGAAGCATCTGCAGACTGATACATAATTTTTTCTTCGATAGTGGTGCCTTTACAATAGGACTTTGCTTGAAATGACGGTGATATTATAGGCTCTTCCTATTAAGATGCCCACTCCCTCAGGATAAAAAATTACCTCTTTTGTCTCCCTACTTTCCACCCCCACACCCCTTGCAATCCTGATTCCTGGTTTCTCTGGGCTTTTGAGCAGAAGAAACGTTAAGTTGGGAGTATTTTTAGGTGATAAAATTTTTACGTACTATATGGTAAAGTGGGATTCTTCCATTGGTTGTGTTTCTAAGCTACCAAAGCAAGAAGAACTACATGAGAATAATTCTGGGTAACCAGTGCCTCTGCCAGTTCTCTTGTTCTTTTTTTTCTGGGTACACATGCATGCTTAACTTTTTAAAAGTACACATTGCTGCAAGAATATCACAACATTCTTTATTATGGCAGTTTCTTTGGACAAGTTTTCAGTTTTCGCTTCATATATATAGTTAGTGGTCAGCCTGCATTTATATTTTATAGACCAGATTAGAAACTGGAAATTGATCATAAAGCATGGTAATATTGGATCATCGAAAAATTCAAGCAGCACGTTATTATTAGCATTTGTTAAAATCAAAGACATGGTTTGCAGGCCAGCCCTGTGGCATAGTGGTTAAGTTCGGCGCATTCCACTTCAGTGGCCCAGGTTTGTGTGTTTGGATCTTGGGCATGGACCTACACCACTTGTCAGCCACGCTGTGGTGGCAACCCACATATAAACTAGAGGAAGATTGGCACAGACATTAGCTCAGGGCTAATCTTCCTCTGGAAAAAAAAAAAAGATGCGGCTTGCTTGTATATAATGGCAAGAGAGAACCAACACTAAACAGAAGTACATGGAATAGCAAAAATCTGTTTGTTATTAAATTAAAAGCTGAATTAATTAGTGATATTTTTGGCGATAAAGAATTTTCTCATTTAAGGCTAATATAGAGGTTAAAACATGGGCTCTGAAATCAGACTAACCTGAGTTTGAGTCCCATTTTTCACACGTATGAGCTATGTGTGACATCAGTTACTTAACCTGCCAAAGCTGCTGTTTTCTCAATGCAAAACAGAGATGATGCTACCCACCTCCTAGGAACATCTTAAAGTTTAAGTGGGATGATGCGAAGCATTTAACAGAGTGCTTAATGCAAAACAGTGCTTTATTAGATTATGTTAGTCAATATACTATTGGTTTAAATGCAAATTATATTGATATGTATATATGTTACATATCCATTTACATATTGTAATATTTTTGTTTTTCACAAAATCTTTTCACAAAAGGGCTCTCTCTTTAGCTATAAAGAATGAAAATATGTTCTGTGTGACTGTATTTTAAAAATATGATGTGTAATATAGTTTTAATAGACCCAGTGAAGTTTTTACTACTAAAATGCCTTGGCTAGCTTATAAAAATAAGAACATTAAAAAAATGACATCTGGTAAAAACATGGGACATATCTTTGCTTGCCAATTAGAGAGTGTATGAAAAGCAGAATAAATAAAATCTCAATTTATGCATTTTGTGTTCTCATAAATCATTTTCCTGTCGAAATTATCAGACTTTATTATTGCTGAATATTTTAAATATCATAGTAGAATTTTGGTAGCATAAATCATGAAGCTTTCAGTTAGAACATTTGTGTACATACCTCAGCATTTTTCTTATATCTTGATAAAAAAATAGTCCTGAGTCTAGAAATAAATCTGTGCAGAGTATAAATGTCAAACTATCCCCTTAAATTTCAGTAACTCAGCAATCTCTGCTGGCCACTGTGCTTACAAGGTAGTTATAGATTGTCAAACTGTGTTTCTAAGACTGAGTATTCTCAAAAATGAAGCGTACAAGCTTGTCTTTTAATCTTGGTAATGATTTTTATCCACAAGCATCCTACTTACAGACGACATCTGCTCGCTTGATTTCTCTATTTCCTTCAAGAAGAAAAAAAATTCAGACATAATGTGTAGGAATATTTGTCTATGGCATTAGAAAATAATTTATTTCATTTAATAAAAGCCTAGCTCAATATACTTCATTTGTAATTTGTAAAAGAGACAACTGTTTTGGATGACGTGGGTAGTCCAGCGTGTTGGACCTAAATGGAAAGTGTTAGCATCAGGAGTGAAATCCACTGGAGGTCGTACAGCACTTGGAGGTGAAACAGTGGAAATGAGGAAAAAGACTCTATCCATGGCGATTTAGCTGAAGGGAAAATCACTACACGTTTTTTTCTTTTGATGCTTTAAAAGCTGTTATTTGTGTAGTGGCAAGCAGAAGCTCATTCACTGAGTCTAACTTGGAATTAAGAAGAAGGAATCCATAAATAAGATAAACACTCCCTTACCCATAAAGTTTATATTTTACATCATTTTAAAAATGACTTTGCTTCATATTTAACTTTGTGTGACTTCCTCTGTTCTGTCACATCTGTAAATTTTCCATGTGAATCACTCATGTGATTTAAAACTGTATGTGATTATCATTCGAAAGTTCACATATCTTATAAAGGATGTAAGGCAAGAAATTGTCATATGAATAACCAGTTTCCATGCAAGGAATTTGTAAAATACTTTCTGTGATTCAGAGTAATCTCATGGATGCTCAGAAGGACATTTTGATAGTTGAAGAACCAGGAAAGGAAAGAGCCCTAACTTTTATTGTCTACCATATGTCAAGCACTTAGCCAGCTTTTTTTTTTTCATTGAAGTATAGTTGACATACAATATTATATCAGTTTCAGGTGTACAATATTTATATTTACATTACAAAATGATCACCCTGATAAGACTAGTTACCACTTGTCAACAGAAACTGACTCATAGATATAGAGAACAAATTGGTGGTTGCCAGAGAGGAAGTGAGTGGGGGGAAGGGCAAAACAGGGGAAGGGGATAAAAGGTACAAACTTCCAATCATAAAATAAATCAGTCATGGGGATGTATTGTACAGCATAAAGAACATAGTCACCAATATTGTAATAACTAGTCAGCTTTTTGATATATGTTCTTAATTCTCAGATCAGCACCGTGAGGTGGGAGTTTAAAGATGAGAGAAACTAAGGCTCAGAGAGGTGAAGTAACTCACTCAAGTCACCCAGCTAGCGAATGGCAGAGCCAGGGTTAACCTCATGTCCAGCTGATTCCAAAGGCATTACTGCAAACCTTGGAGGGAGCGCCCTAAAATAATGGAGAGCCCCAATAAGATTTTAGATTAGCAATTTAGCTAAATTACAACTCTAATATCAGAGCATCTTAGTATCCATTGTATATTAGATTTCACTATATATTTTTGAATACGTACAGAAATGACATTCTATTTTTATATGATTCTAGAAATTATTTTCCAGTTAATACTATATCATGACTTTCGTGTGTCATTAAATATTCTTTGATAGCATGATTTTTAGTAGCAGCATAATAGTCTTATGTGTAACTGCCCCATAATTTAACCAATCATTTCTCTAGTGTTGGCCGTTTAGATTGTTTCTAAGTTTTAGTTATTAAAGTAATAGTTCAGTGAATAGCTTTGTCCACAAATCGTTGTGTCCATATCTGATTATCTCCTTAGAATATATTTCTACAGTGTAGGAGAGTGCCCGTTTGGAAATATTTACCAATAATAGGAAAAGAGGGGATAATATTTTATTATCAAAGGATTTCTTTTGATGAATTTCTATCAATGAATGCAGATATTTATTGGTAATTTGCATTTCAATTGTGAATGGTCCTTTATGTTCTCCTACTAGTTTTCTATTGCCGTGTCTACTTTTTCTCGTTGAATATAAGATTATATGTTAGTAGAATCTTATAATCTTATATGGCAATGAGATTTATTATATATCTCGTCAATATATAATCTCAAGGACATTCAACCTTCCTCCTCCCAGTTTAAAAAAAGAAACAGTAAGTAAGAATAATGGCATTGTGAAACTTTTGAGTGGGTTGTAAGCAGAAGAGCACCATGGTTCTATTCACATTTTTAAGAGCTGTTTCTTGGCACTCTTGTCACAGGGAGACAAGAGAGGCCACGGGGAAACCAGGTGGGTGGCTGTCACCAAAATTCAGGCAAAAGATCATGGTGATGGTGGCCTAGACAGCCCTAGCGATGGAGAAGAGAGGGAGAAGTATTTGGCCTTGGGATATGTTGCAGAGGTAAATTTAACAGGATTTGCTGGTGGATTATGTGTGGAATAAGGAATAAAAGGAGCCAAGAATAATTCCTAGATGTTTGGCTGGAGCAGCTGGGGGGATGGTGATGCCATTTAATGATAGGAAGGAAACTGGGATGGAGGTAGGTCTTATTGTATTTTTTTTTTTAAGATTTTATTTTTTTCCTTTTTCTTCCCAAAGCCCCCCAGTACATAGTTGTATATTCTTCGTTGTGGGTCCTTCTAGTTGTGGCATGTGGGATGCTGCCTCAGTGTGGTTTGATGAGCAGTGCCATGTCCGCGCCCAGGATTCGAACCAACGAAACACTGGGCCGCCTGCAGCGGAGCGCGCGAACTTAACCACTCGGCCACGGGGCCAGCCCCAGGTCTTATTGTATTTGAGATGCTTATTAGACATTTATGTGGAAATACCATGTGGATAGACAAGGTCAGAGTTCAGATGGATGTAGAATTGGTTGTCATTGGCAGACAGATGGTATGAAAGCCATGTGACTGGAGGAGATCACCAAGGAAAATGTGTACATAAAGAAGAGAAAGGCGTTTGGAAACAAAGTCTGAGGCAGTGAACATTTAGAGCTTGAATAAGGAAGAGGAATCAGCAAAGGTGACTGAGGGGTAGCCAGCGAGTTGGGAGAAAAACCAGCAGAGTTCGATGTCAGGAAAGTGAAGGAATTAAGTGTTTCAAGAAGGAGGGAGGGTCAACGTCATGGAATTCTTCAGAGAAGTTGAGTAGAGTATGAAGAGGAAAGTGATTTTGGGATTTGGCAACCTGGAGGTGATTGGTACTTTTTTCTTTTTGAGGAAGATTAGCCCTGAGCTAACATCTGCTGCCAATCCTCTCTCTCTCTCTCTCTCTCTCTTTTTTTTTTTTTTGCTAAGGAAGACTGGCCCTGAGCTAACATCCATGCACATCTTCCTCTACTTTATATGGGGGATGCCTACCACAGCATGGCTTGCCAAGCAGTGCCATGTCCGCACCCGGGATCCGAATCAGCGAATCCTGGGCCACTGAAGGGGAATGTGCACACTTAACTGCTGTGCCGCCAGGCCGGCTCCTGATTGGTACTTTTCGAGAAGAACAGTTTTAGTGGAACAACGTGGGCAGAAACCTGGCAGGAGCGATTCAGGAGACAATAGAAGACAAACGTATGAGGAATGTAAGAAGAGTGGGTTTTCCTCTCTCAAGGAATCCCCACATTGAAGCACTCAAATGTTTACGAGACATTGTGTGGATCACTTTTATTTCATGTGATGCCCTGAAGCTCTCAGCATACACCGTAAAGACTAAATTTTTCATAACAATGGAATAAGAACTAAAATAGGATTTTATGAGAGAGTGGAATTTTCCACTGCATTTGTCCACACACTTTCAAACACAAATGTAATAAATCTATTAGACACCATTCCTGTCACTACCTCAGTTCTTATTTTAGTTCAAGCGAAGCCATATCCTTTCTGTTTCCTGCTGTTTGTCATCGTGATCATTGGCCTCTTTCTAGAGCCCGTGAGATTTACACTTTAGCTCTTGGCCGGGAAATAACAAAGCCTTTTTCTCCCCACGTTTCCAGGCCTTCCTACTCATTCCGAAACTAGGAATTACTCCAGCAAAAGGACTCATGACTTCTAAAACTGTTTGATGATTGACTCTTTGGGACCATGAGAGACAAAAGGCTGTGTCAGAGAGCAGTTCCCATTCTTCCTAGCTGATGGGAATAGTCTCAGTTTTTGCCAGTCAATTTCCGGTTGCAAGGATTAGTAAAGTCACTCCCTAAATTCCATGCAGAATTCTCAGACTGGGGTCATATTGCAAATGTGGAGGGTTATATGGTGGGGGTGAGGATAGTAAATTAAAGTAGAATCCCTTTATTTTCTAAACTTTGGCAAATTGAGCAGGAGATATGTATATGTATATATCTATAATTTTAACTTAAGGTGGGGAAAACATCTTGGAGACGTTTGAGCAGATTAACAAATAGTATTTGTATACGTGTAACTAAAACAGTAATTTATCAGGTAGAAGGCAGATGGGGGGAATAAAATGCCAACCTGTATCTACAGTTGGGTTGTTTTGATGATGAAGTGCTGTTTATTCAGGACCAGCCTAGCTTGTCAGCAACATAAGAGCCGTCGCGGCACATGACTCCCTGCGTAGCTAGAAGACAATAATAAATTATCTCCTATGCAAACAGCACCGGAGTAAAAGCAGAACAAACAGACTCTGCCTCTCGGATTCCTGATTATTCTCACTCATTCCCTTCTCTGATTCTGATTTAAACATGAAACGCATTATCCTAAAGCCAATAAGATCGAATCTGGTTTGAACAATCTTATTATGGCAGATAGGACAGTGCTGATGATCTCTGTTTGACGGTCACTGCGAAATGTAAGCATTTTGTTTCTCTTACATACCAGAGTGATTCGCCGAAGCCTTTGTTTTATCCGTACTTCATTTGATCTTGTGGAATTTGGGGTCACCCAGAGGAGAACTGGGAGAGTGTTACCCAGTGGAACTTGATCCTAAGAATCACTTGAGGTACATAATGAAAATATAGGTTCTTGGACCCAATCCCCAACCAGCTAAATGACAACTTCCAGCAAAGCAGCCCAGAAATTCACACCTCAGGGTGGTTTTTATGCTACGGCTATGTGAGGAATGAGGAGCTGAGGGTGTGAGTCAGCAAGTCTTGTGAGAGCGGTGAGAGAACCCAAAGGACTGGTTCGGAGGAAAATACGTCAATTAACAAATGCCTCCCTAAAGCAGTGCTTTTCGGATGTCAATGTGCGTTTCAATCACCTGGGATTTGTGGAAAATGCAGATGCTGCTTCAGTAGGTCTGGGGCGTGGCCGGGCACTCTGCATTTCCAAGAAGACACCTGGCGTTGCCACTGCCTCTTGGACTTGAGTCCCGCAAGATCTTAGAGCCATCATTAAAGACAGAAGAATCCAAACAGATCGGAGCTCAGCCGACATTTTCGCATAGCAAATGTTCCACAAGTATGGCTTTGGATAATGCTGATGCTTCTGAATCCTCATCTTGTGCTCAGATACCAGAAAAACCTGCCTTCTCTTGTTGGAGCGACCTAGCTGGGAGTGCTGTGATAATTTTTACATGTGAAGATCCCTTAGAAATGTGTCTTCTTTCAGGGATTTATAAATATATTTGGGAAGTTTTTTGTAAATAATGAAAAAAATATTTTGGAAGGAAAATTGTAAGGTTTCTTGTGCCAAAGCCATCAGTCTCTGGAGATATGATGTAGGTTGTTGCTGTCCATTCTTATTTTCCTTTGAGACCATATCTTCTTTTATGATTCGTAATGGCAGAAAGCTCAGCATTGAGGTTCTCGATGGATAACACCAATCATGATCTGAAATAATTTTGTCTACTGAATGCACATTGTGTATAATATGAGGTCCAATTTTTAAAAGCCACATTCTAAATATCTACTTCTGTTGTGGGTAAACTAACTTTTAAAAAAAAATTGTATTTAAAAATTATTATGACACAGACAATAAATAAAAAGCATGAAAGCTGACAGTATGCTTTTTGGAACAGCTCTGTATTTGAACATCATAAATTTCATTACCAAGCCAGTACAATAGATCTTTGGTACTCATCAGCAGTCCATCCTGAGACCTTTGTGAAGTCGTATGTGCAATTCCTCGTAACCCAAAAGTGAAAGTGGCCTCGTGAGGTGCCTAATGAGAGTGGCTGCCACAGGAGTAGGTGACAAAGCCTCCTTGAGATGTGGAAGCTGGTGATGGGCTGGGCCCACCTGTCTGCCAAGTGGTCAAGGGCCCTCTCAGGGGCCTCATAGACCTTGAGATTCAACTCAGCAGAATCACAGAGTACACGTGTTATGGATATTTTAAGTGACTGGTAAATAGTGTAAGACACAAATATCAAATCCACAAGTTTCGAAGAACTGCCACATACAAACAATCTGGACATGGAGGAAACCTGCACTTACATGCACTGCACTATTTAGCTCTTCGCAGTGGTTATCTGAGGGGGTACATGGCACTTCCACTTTCCGTGGTGTACATCTCTGTGTTGCTTTAATATTTTACCAGTGGCATGCATAATTCTGATGACTTTTGTAATCAGAAAAAAAAATTGGTGGAACTCTTTATAGCTCTCGAGCGCACATCATGGTGATTTTCAGTGAATAGTGCACTAGACTGTCAATGGATTGATTATCTATGATGATCATATATATATGCTATGATATATATATATATATGCTATGATAGAGGATTATGTAGCACAGGTTGATTTTGTGTATATGTCTCTCCAGTTCATTCAACTAACATTTCTTGAGCAACTAGTATATGCCAGGCATTATGCTAGGGGCTAACATACAGTCTGCACTGTATTTCTTTAAGAAAGACAGACAGCCGTGCTGACAAAGTGGTTCACCTTGCAGCTAGTATAACTCGAAAAGGCCAGCACATTCCCTTGGCTGATATGAGCCACAGATCTGGGTACTCTGGTAGTGGGTTCCTTTCCCGCAGTTATTCATTCCTCTTTAGGTGCCGGTTAGAGCGAGCACAACTGGAATCATAGCCCTTCCGCAAATCTCCTGGACTTCTTAACTGGAATAGAAAGCACTCAGTAAACTCAGCTAGAGTCATCCTTAGGAATTCTGCTTGCAGTTAATAATCATCAGAAAACAATTATAGAAAAGAACTATTTTTCTAGTGATAGGATGAAATAATAGTCAACAGACGTTCCTACATCCTGTGAACAATAAGAGGAAAAGTATGTTTTGCAAAGTCAACGTTTGAATAAATATTTTAGGGAAAAAAAGTTGAGATATTTGTTCCTTATCTAAACTATTCTGAATAATGATGGCAAAGACTCCTGTTTTTCTTGGTTTAGGAAAACAAACAAGCAAAGTATATTTTAAGCCATAGCATGAAAGTTTCTAAATTTTCTCAAAGTGTCCGTTTCACGTAAATCTAATAATAAATATCTATTGTAATACATCTTGAGACTGGACTAATATGTAGCCCAATTCCTCACAGCTGGGCAGTTTGACATTAATATCAAATTGCCTGTTGTTTCAGGACTGTATGTTTCACAGCAATATCTCCAGTGATTTGAAAACATTTACAGACAAGTTCGGTTTTGATGTCCTCATCCTCTTGGCCAGCTACGTGTCAGAGGAGCAGCAGCCGAGACGGCAGATTGCTGTGTACTCGGAGAACCCAGAGCTGTGCAGTCAGGTAAGCACCTCCTTGACCCCGGCCCGTTTCACCACCTCCTAACCTGCCAGCTCTCAGAACCCGCGGAGGAAGAGGTTGGTGGCTTAAAGAAATTGGCCCACGAGATACGATCATGGAGTTTGAGTTTTAAGAAATGTTGGGGGTATTTTGCACATTGGGTCTTTTATTTATTTATTTATTTATTTATTTATTTTTAGTTTTCAGTGCTTTAATTCAGATTTTTAGTTTTTAGTTTTGATGCTATGTTACCAAAAAAAATCATCTAAATAGAATTAGTAGCAAGTTAAACGTTATCCCTTCTTTTTTTTTTTTTTAACTTGAGGTATAATTGACATATAATATGATATTAGTTTCAGGTGTATAATGTAAGGATCGATATTTGTATATATTGTGAAATGAGCACCACAATAAGTCTGGTTAACATCCATCACCACACATAAGTATAACATTTTTTTTCTTGTGATGGGGACTTTTAAGTCTTAGAACTTTGAAATACAGTATTATTAACTATAGTCACCGTGCTGTACATTACATCCCATGACTAATTTATTTTATAACTGGAAGTTTCTACCTTTTGACCCCCTTCACCCCACACCCCACATGGGACCTGTTAAAAGAGCCCCATAACTATTTATCTTCTAGGCTGAATCCATAGAGAGAAAGATGATATCTTTTTCACCCAAATGAGGGCAAGTCCTCCTTTGGGTCCTGTTTCCTTTGAGGACTGCTACCTGGTAATAACTAAAGTTTAGTCCCTATCTAAATACCTGTTTGGTCCCCAGTGTTTAGTGACTGGTGATCTGATGCTTTAATCAAACTTCGTTGGTCTCCAGGTACTAAAAGTCTGCCTGCAAAATCGGTCAGATCTCTCAGTTGATAGCTGAGTCTTTAACCCAAGGCTTTGGAAATAATATAAGAAGTAGACAAAATTAATCGAAATAGGGCACTGACTACACCACTCCAGGAGTATTTAATAACTAGTAAGAGAACACACATGGTTCATTATGAGAGGGACAACACGGACTTGGATCTAACCCTTCCTCACTGATGGATTAGAAACCTCGTCTGTCCGCAGGTGGCTGGCGGCAGTCCCGACTCCTTTCTTGTCCCCATCCTCACTTTCTGTCCCCCAAGAGATCCATCTTGGCTCCCCTGACATGACTGTAGGTATTCCTGGGCTCCTCTGCGCTTTCTCACGTCCACATACGAGAGAGCCCCCTGCTCCTCCTGCAGGTGCGTTTTGCACCCTGTCTCCTGACCCACCTCCATCTAAGCATTGCATCACCAGCCTGGGGCGTTTTCAGTGCTTTGCTCTGCACTGGGTTTCAAAGCTGAGTTTTATCTTTGGTCACGGGTTTTCTAGGGACAGAGCTAAGGTCTTCTGAGCCTCCACTGTGGTGGTTTTCATATCGCTTTTAGTAGCAAATCAATTTAAAAATTGGTGAATCTAAGACAGACAAAACTAGAAGAGCAGATGAAGGGTTGGAAGCTCTTCCTCCTCTCCTCTCCCACCAGCCCTCCCCTCCCATCACCCGAGAGAGACAGCTTCTCAGAATCTTGAGCATCACAAGGTGAAGACTGCTCCAGAGGAATCCTTCTTTGTGCCTGTGGTCACAGTTGGTTAAGGGTCAGCCTCTGCAGCTGAGCTGCCTGAGTTCAAAATGTGGCTCCATCACTTGTTCACCACGTGTTAGTTGGTCAAATTGTTTAACCTTCTTGCGTCTGCATTTCCTCATTGGCAAAATGGGGATCAAGCGTCCCAACCTTGTAGAATTATTGTGAAGATTAGAGGAGATAATGCACGTAAAACCCTTTAGGGCTGTGCCTGGCATATGAAAGCACTCAATAAATGTCAATTGTCATTGTTAGTGTTATCCATGTGAGCTCTGTAGCTACTGTTATTGTTGTTGTTTTTGATGTTGTTGTCACCTCCACTAATCCTGTGGGGCCATTTCAAAGGTCCAATGTGCAAAATATCCCCAGCATTTCCTGAAAATCATAAAACTGTAGCTGGTCCTGGCCTGGCTCTGGCTGTCATACATCCCCCTGCCTCCCAAGTCAGCTTTGTCTGTTCTGGGCTCCATGTCAATGCTTCCTGGGCAGGAAGAGACAGTTGGCGTCTGAATGCTGTTTGGAAAGCTCTGGCCCTGGCAGCTGTTTTCTCTTTCCTACTTTCTCCTGTGCCTTATGAGACCAGCAGAGGTTAAAGCAGGTCCCGCTGCCTGCTACTAGACAAAAGCCTTTCTCCTGCCCCATTTCCCCTCATTCCAACACTTTCCGCCTAGCTCTTGTCAGCATCCACCATTATCTGTGCACTTTGCAAACTTGAGTTTCATTCCTGTTGGAAGATGATATTATATTACACTGAAGAAAGGATTTAAATGGCTTTAAATCTCTTTCCCTGTAACTTTCAGAAGCCAACAAAATTGAATAGCTGGATTTTGAGTTCAATGGAAAGCCAATTTAATAGGGTTGGAGAAAGAGTTGGGGTGTATAAATGAGACTTTCCTTGTTTTACATTGTACAGTTTTCGGTTGTTTGTGTTCTTCTTTTTAGACAGATGTACACAAATTAATTTTATGTTAAGGAAAATTAAGAAAGACAAATTGCAAAGAGCACAGAGTGTCTGAGTGCTCACACAAATTCCTGTGCCTCCCTGACAGATTTGCTGTGAACTGGAAGAGTGCCAGAACCCTTGCCTAGAGCTGGAGCCGTTTGAATGTGGCTGTGACGAGATCCTGGTGTACCAGCTGGAGAACCCTTCGGTAACATGTGATCAGGTAGTTCTCCTTGTCAAGGAAGTCATCAATAGGAGACATCCAGAGATGGTCTCCAATAGCCGGACGTCCTCAACAGAAGCCGTGGCAGGCAGCGCCCCGCTCTCCCAGGGATCTTCCGGGATTATGGAGTTGTATGGTTCTGACGTAGAGCCACAGCCCAGTTCCGTGAATTTCATAGAAAACCCTCCGGATCTCAACGATTCTAACCAGGCCCAGGTGGATGTCAACGTAGACCTTGTTAGCCCAGATAGCGGGTTAGCCACCATTAGGAGCAGCCGTTCATCCAAGGAGAGCTCGGTTTTCCTCAGTGATGACAGTCCAGTGGGAGAAGGTGCTGGGCCTCACCACAGCCTCCTCCCAGGGTTTGACTCCTATAGTCCCATCCCTGAAGGGGCGGTAGTGGAGGAGCATGCACGGTCTGGAGAACAAGGTGAACACTTTGACCTCTTCAACTTTGATGCAGCACCCATGGTTTCTGGGCAGTCCCAACCATCTTCCCATTCTGCGGACTATTCCCCAGCAGATGACTTCTTTCCCAACAGTGATTCATCAGAAGGACAGCTCCCCACAGGGCCTAAAGGTCTCGATGGGTTAGGGGTGGACATATCTAATTATTCATCCAGCTCACTTTTGTCGGTGGCTGGCAAAGATAGCCTCGTGGAATTTGATGAGGAGTTTGTCCAGAGACAAGAAAGTCCTGAGGATAACTCTGAAAGAAACTTGAGCCTGACAGGTTTTGTGGGAGATGACTCTCCTTCACCAGAAAGGCTGAAAAATATTGGAAAGAGGGCCCCAGCAACACCTATGAATAGCTTTGTAGAAAGCTCACCATCCACAGAAGAACCAACTCTACTCTATCCAGAAGATATGAGCCAAAAAGCAGTTGACGTAGGTCACACAGAGCCACCTCAGACCCGTCCACGGTGCAGCAGCTGGTGGGGTGGTTTGGAAATTGACTCTAAAAACGTTGCAGATGCATGGAGTTCCAGTGAGCAGGAATCTGTCTTCCAGAGCCCCGAATCATGGAAAGATCATAAGCCGAGCCCAGTTGATAGGAGAGCCTCAGATTCTATATTTCAACCAAAGAGTCTCGAATTTCCAAAGTCAGGTCCCTGGGAGTCAGAATTTGTTCAGCCTGGGCTGGGCAGCAATAATATTCAAGACCAAAGTGAGGAAAGCTTGAAGTTTCAAAACCTGCCCACTGAGCAATCCCATTTGCCAAACACGTCTCCTCAGGGAACAAACCACCTGATAGAAGACTTCACTGCTTTGTGGCGTTCTGATCGCTCTCCCACAGCGATGCCCGAGCCTTGGGGAAATCCCACGGATGATGGCAAACCAGCTGCTGCAGCAGCATTCCCAACCTGGAGTGCATTTGGTGAAGAAGACGATGCCAAAGCTTTGAAAAATACCTGGAATCTGCACCCAGCGACTGGTGAGACACCTTCTGTGAGGGACCCAAATGAGTGGGCCATGGCAAAGAGTGGGTTTTCTTTTCCTTCAGAAGACCTAGTGGACAATTCATCCAATGAGGCAAATAATATAGCAACTTCAGAGATCTGGGGCAACAAGAACCCTGACTCCAGAGATAATATTCTTATATCTGGAAATCCTGGATCTGATCTGGATAATGCATGGAATAGTTCTAAGCCATCAATGGAAGATCAGAATGGTTTAGTGAATCCAAAAATTAGGGGAAATGTACATGAAAAGGTAGATTCCTGGAACCTTTTTGAGGACAGTGTCAAGAAAGGAGGGTCAGACATCGTAGCTCCTTGGGAAGATTCCTTCTTATCATATAAATGTTCCGATTACAGTACATCCAACATTGGGGAAGATTCGCTGCCTTCCCCCTTAGATACCAATTACTCCACCTCTGACTCTTACACATCACCAACATTTGCTGGAGACGAAAAAGAAGCCGAAAACAAGCCATATGCTAAAGAGGGAGGTTTTGAGTCAAAAGATGCTAAGGCTACTGCAGGGGAGACTGAAATGCCTCTGCAATCACCACAGCAGCCACCTAGAGATCGAGTTAGTTCAGGTCCTGGGAACCTGGAAATGTGGGCTTCATCTCATGCAGATAATAGTTCTGAAATAAATGCCACTCACAGCCCAGATAAAGATTTACTCAACACAGAGCCCACAGATGAGAAGAACATCTCCATGGAGGATGACATTGGGGAAAGCAGCCAGTCCAGTTACGACGACCCCAGCATGATGCGATTGTACAATGAAACAAACCGACAGCTCACACTTTTGCACAGTAGCACCAACTCCCGGCAGGCGGCCCCTGACAATGTCGACCTGTGGAACAGAGTGATTCTGGAGGACACTCAGTCCACTGCAACCATCTCTGATATGGATAATGATTTTGACTGGGATGACTGCAGTGCAGGTGTGGCAATCCCTGGTGAAGGTCAAGCACAAGGATATGTGGCTGAAATTATTGAACCCGAAACCCGATTTTCAGTGAGACAGCTAGAACCATGGGGTGTAGAATATCAGGAAGTAAATCAGATAGATTGGGAAGTCCCTGCCTCTTCTGAGCCCAGCAAGGACACCGCTCCTAACGAATATGACATACTCAACGAGAAAAGTGGACAGCTAATTGCGAAGAGTATTTGGGATTCCGTCATGAGAGATAACGACATGTCATCGTTAATATTACCAGGCCCATCGTATATTACAGATTCAGAACAAAGCAAATCACCTCCTGAAACTCCCAGCTCACCAGAAAAAGTTAAGGACAGTCACATCCCAGATGTGCTAGAAGGATCTGGAGCCAGTGAGTCAGGAGCTCTTACGCCAGATCCTGACAGGCAGGACACATGCAGAGGAACCCTGCCCAGTGATACAGCAGCCTTGGCAACCAGGCATGAGAATCCAGGGCATTTGGCACACTCAGACCCATGGAGAGGTCCAAGCTGTGAACAAAGTGAGAGTGAGAAGGAAGCCCACAGAGCGGCCGATAAGGAGCACCCTGGCGAGGAGGAGGAGACGGATAGAGCCTCGGGGATTTCTGGAAAAGGGCAAGGAGACCAGGAAGGCTCTTCCCCAGTTGCATCTGAACATGAAGAAATCTTTGAGGAATCAGGCAAAATGAGTTCTCTTTCAGTCACTTCCAGTCCTCAGACCGAGGAACCCCAAGAAGTTTTAGAGCATGAGAAGGGGTCTTACAGTCCAGACCCCTGTGATGTGCAACCAGAGATGTCCACAAGTCACCTCCAGGCAAAAGAGACCTGCGAAGAGCGCCTCACGGATCACAGAAATTCAGGTGAAACTACTGAAATTTCAGGCAGGCTGAATTTAACAAAAAGTGTATCTTTACCTGAAATGGATCCTGAGAAAACTAAAGAAGGCAACATTCTGGAGCCAGAGAGAGTGAACCGAGAGCAACCTCGTGAATGTCCCCAAAGCCTTGACGTTTGGAATGGCCCTATAGACAATGATGTGCAGGTCAACTGCACAAATTCTGAGATAACTAAGAATCTTGAAGTTAAGAGTACTGAACACAGCCCTTCAGGAGGCGCTTCATCAGGAAATTATGACGGAGATAGTATTTCTAGTGAGTATACACATTCCACTGCATCGAGTCCTGACCTAAATGATTGTTCAGCTCCATTGCCTTCCTGGGACCATGGACCCAGTACTGGACATCAGAAGGAAAATCAAGATGGTTGGAGTAAACAGAATCACCAAGAATCTGAACTGATTACTACTGATGACCAAGTAGAAGTCATTACTGAAATGAAGGACCTGGAGGAAAACAGAATGGGCAGCTTTGAAAAGAGCTTAGATCACAAGGTTCCTAAATTTTTAGAGATTTGGAATGACTCAGTAGATGGTGATTCCTTTTCCTCTTTATCCAGCCCTGAAACAGGCAAATATTCTGAATATTCAGGTGCCTATCAGGAAAAAAATCTAGTGATTAGCCATCAGGAGAAAAATGAACATGACATTGCTGAAACTGCGCAGCTGGAGGATGCCAAGTTCCTTTCGACGAGCTCAGGCTCTGAGGATGATACTGCAGGTGATGAAGAGTCCACGGGGAAAGAGACCCATTTGGCCACTTGCCAAGTTGCTGAGCGTGAACCGGGAGCTTGGGATTCATTGAACAAATCTAATAAGTTCTTGGCCACAGCAGATCCCAAGTCTGAGGAATTTTCTGCCTATGTCGGCAGTTCAGAACCAGCAGAGAATGAGAATGAGTCAGACCCACTCCGTGACAATCAACAAAGCAGTCCTGATCGCTGGAATTTCTCGCCACTAAAGGGCACTGAAATACAGATTACAGCTGTAGATAAGGAGACAAGATCTTCTCCAGAAACAGGGAAGACAGAAGATATTGTATGGCAAATATCTCCCAAAACTGAAGCAAAGAATGAAAATTTTTCTAAATTGGAAATTGTTGGCTTCCCAGCTGACAGCACCGAGTGGTGGAATGCCTCTTTACAGGAAGGGCGACCTATTGAAAGTGCATTTGAAGGGGAATTCTCTAACTCAGGTGGTGTGGTAGAGACGAATTCTTCAGTATACCAAAACGTGGGTCCCTGGGGAGTACCCATTCAGAGTGATGCTGAATCCGTGGAAACGCATTGTACTAATACTTTCAGTGATAGACATCAGTCTCCCTTCCTGGATAGTAATAGGGAGAATTCTCACGAGCAACTTTGGAACATTCAACCGAGGCAGCCTGACCCAGAAGCCAATCAGCTTAGCCAGCTTGTAATACTGGACCAAATTAAAGAAAAGGATTCCAGAGAGGAAACCTTCATGTCTTCTGCTGGTGTCAAACTCACTTCTGAAACACCTACCCAAGAGCAGTGTCAGAATATAGTGCTATCCGTCTGGGATCAGCCAGACCCAACATTTGCTCACACAGATGAAAATGGAAGTGTTATGTCTAATGCTTCAACTATTGAATGTCAAGATACAAGTTGGTGGGAAAAGGAAAAATCACACCCCAGTGAAATGACAGATTCAAGCATTGCTTCAGACGATTTCCCTGCCGTCAGTTCCTCCCCTCAGTTGATAAAGAAGTCAAGCTCTGAATGGGATGGCTCTACCCCGACTGAGGGCCCTCAAGGCGACTTTGTTCCAGATATTTTACATGGCAACTTCCAAGAGGGTGGGCAACTGGCCTCAGCTTCGCCTGACTTGTGGATGGATACTAAGCAGCCCTTCAGTTTGAAAGCAGATGGTGAGAATCCTGATATACTGACTCACTGTGACCACGACAGCAACTCTCAAGCTTCCAACAGCCCCGATATATGTCTAGATTATGAAGCAAAGCAAGAGACTGAGCAGCACATTAGTGCTGGGATAGGACCTGAAGGGGAAGCCAGTGAGGTGTATCTCACCGAGACAAAGATGCATGAAGAGCCCCGTCAGGAGCCTGGGCAGGAATTTGTCCCCTACAATTCTGAAAGTACAATTCCACTGCCTCCGATCAGTGATCAAGCAAACACAAGTGACTCAGCTCAGCCTACCTCTCACAAAGGTTCTCCCGAACCTTCTGAAATAAATAGTGAAAACAACACAAGTTTAAAAGCATCAGAAAAAGGAGCCAACCCAGACATAGCACCAACTTTGCAACCTGTTGACAGAACAATCCCAATGATTGAAAACGTGGGAACCAGTATATTTGTAACTCAGCAAGACCCAACTATGGATGACAACAGCTCTTGTGTATCAGAGGACTTTTCTGCCGGAAGTCAGACAGACGCAGGAGCCTTCTTAGACCATGAGCAACCTTTTGCTACTGAGAATCCTGCCACAGTTCCTGATGCTTTGCTAGCCTCAGACACTTGTCTGGATGTAAGTGAAGCTGCCTTTGACCACAGCTGCAGCGATGCTTCAGGTCTCAACACATCCACGGGAACAATAGATGACATGAGTAAATTGACATTATCAGAAGGCAATCCCGAAACGCCAGTTGATGGGGATGCAGGGAAGCAAGATATCTGTTCATCTGAAGCCTCATGGGGTGATTTTGAATATGATGTCATGGGCCAAAATATTGATGAAGATATAATGAAAGAGCCTGAACACTTTCTCTATGGTGGTGACCCACCCTTGGAAGAGGATGCTCTGAAGCAATCGCTGGCACCTTACACACCTCCCTTTGATTTGACCTATCTCACAGAACCTACTCTTGATGTTGAAACAACAGCGGAAGCTGGGGCTCCAGGGGATGAGTCTCTGGGGAGCGAAGCAGTGGAGGTATTACTTTCTGCCCTTCCTGATGGAAGAAGCGAAGAAAACCACACTGAGACCAAAAACAGACAGCCCGGACGCCAGATGGTTGTACTGCACATTCATGAAGACCCTGAGTCTGTTTCTTTGCCTGTAGAAGTCAACTCCAACATTGAGTTGTCTCCAACAAACATTGACTGGGAAGTAGAAACAGATCATTCGGATTCACCAGCAGGTGGAGACATAGGAACACCAATTGGTAAGAAACCTCCCCTTCCTCCACCCCCAAGAAACTGCTGCTTTTATTCAATTAACGTATTTGTAAAACAAACTCTTCCTACCAATGTGGGTAAAGAGGAGCTAACTAAATTTGCAGTGCATGCCTAACCAAGTCCTGTATTCCGGCAGTAACATCTGCTGCTTGTGAAATACCTATCCTTGAGAGTGCATGAGAAAATTAAGCAGCACTACAAAATAAAAATATTTCTTAAATTATCTCTCTTTAGGTGGATCATTTGCAAAGATCACAAATCACATAACGTGTTAATTAAGGCTTGTTCCCCTCTTCTCACCTTCATCTTCCACTTCTAGGTGCCAGAGAGGGAATATTAGAGTTGGAAGAAGAAAAAATAATTCCTACCAAGGAGCCTGAACAGATAAAACCAGAAGACAGGGAAGAAACTTACACCGAGAAGAATGAAGATCATCATGCACTACACATGGATTACATACTTGTAAACCATGAAGAAAATTCACTCCCAAAGCCAGAAGCCTGTGAAGCAAGAGAAAGCACATCTGAATTAGAAGAATTTCACATGGGTTCTGAAGAAACAGAAGCAGGGCTGCCAGGAACTGAGTTAGTAAGCTTCTCAGACACATGTCAGCCTGCCTCCTTAAATGAAAGAAAAGATCACTTTGCAGAGAGAATGTCTTCCAAAGATGATAAGAGATCATCTCTTGAAAGCCATGGGCAAGACCAGAGTTGGATGGTCTTGGGCCACAGTGAAGGTGGGACTCCATCATTGGAAGCTAGGGACTCAGGGCCTGGATCATCTGGAAAGGCTCTGGAGCCAGCCTCTGATCACGACTTGGGCAAAGTTCCCCAAATGCAAGTTCTGGGAGAAATGAAGCCTCTAGAATCTTTAGCACGGGAGGAAGCCTCTGGTCTGGGCAGCCAGTCACAGAGGAGCAAGAGCCAAGGCAGGGCTGGCCCAGATGCAGCTATGTTGCAGGCTGTCACCCATGACAATGAATGGGAAATGCTTTCGCCACAGCCTTCTCAGAAAAACGTGATCCCTGAAATGGAAATGGAGGAGGAGACGGAGTTTCTTGAGTCCAGAATGAGGAAACCAAGAGCAAACGGGTAAGCAAAAAGCTAGATTTATTTTTTTCCTAAAAACCATTTTATTTAGAAACTGGAAAAATGATGAGGGATTGTGGAACCCAAGGAATACCTAGATGATAGGACCTTTGCTTGTATTTCTTGCGTAGCATCAGTAAAAGCAGCTGCTAGGTAACCATAATGATGATGAGGATGATTTGTGTATATTTTGAGCCAAAAAAGCCCCTTTGATTTCCAGCCAGTCTTGTACTTACCCTCCCAACTCCTCTGCCTACTCAATGCCTGTATTACTCTTTAACAGGCCATTGGAACCAGAGAAGGGAGAGCATGAAGATTTATTGGTGGTGCAAGGCAGTTTGTACCCGTTATCTCATTTAATCCTTACAACAATCCTGAAGCGGCAGGCATTATTATCTTTATTTTACACCTACTGAGAGGAGGGCACTTGAGGCTCAGAGAGGTTCTATAACTTGCCTTGAATTAAGTAACCAGAGTGGACACTCTGGGATTCAAAGTTTCCCACCTCCACAGCCTCTGCTTTTCTAGCAGACACACTGCCCATCACACAGAAAAGGCAACTGTGGTTTTATGTAAGCACCTAACTTACAAGTAAGAATAAGGAGACTCCACAGCAGACTCCAAATCTTAGTGTGAAACATTCATTCCCTAATTGGCTGAAAAACTGGCCATGAAACCAGTGGTTCGATCATTCATTCATTCATTCACTCACCATATGGTGTCTGAGAATCTGCTCTGTGCTGAGTTTCTGGGTGGCCAGTGGGCATATAGCAAGGAATGGGATGTCATCCCTGTCCTCAAGCTTTCTGGGCCTATGGAAACTCCTTAGGGTTGTTCATTTCTCTTCAATTTCCCCTGATAAAGCCCTGCTGCTTCTGGGGGCAAGAAGGCAAATTGTAAAAAGCAACTCAAGTAAAGGGGAAAATCATGTTTCGTCTTTAAAATGTAGTGGAGAAAAGATCTCTCTTTCCTGTTCGCTTTGGGAGTATAAAGGACTATACACACCATATACCCACTGTGAGTCAGGAATCTGAATTCCAGCCCGGCTCTGCCATTACTGGTTATGTGTTTTAGGATTAACCCTGTACTTAAGTTTCCTCATCCATAAAATTAATGGGTTAAGCCGGAGGATCTCAAGACTTCCTTCAATATTAAATCCTGGGGACTTAATCTGTGTGTAAATAGAATGTGTCCAGGAGAGCTGTGGCATCTTCAAATTACATTTCTTGATGAAAAGAACAGAGAAAACAGAAAGCACAGCAGGGGTATATGGAGGGTTAGTAAAGTGCCATAAAGAGTTAAAAGCTGTACCATATTCAAGGGCAGCTTCATAAATTCAGACATTTTCAGTTGGCCTAATCTTTCTTTCTTCCTGTCAAGCTATTTCCTTCCAGAGAGACCCCAGATCCGTTATCAGAAAGAGAGTGACGGGTGGGTCCCCGCAGTCCTGCTGGCATTGTTATGGATTGAGCTGAGAACTCAGGCGGCCTTGAGTGGCTGAGCTGTTGTTTGGCTTCTTGTCTGCATTTTGCACATGCCCCTGAAACCCAACAGATGATAGTGTTCAACTGTGCCACTCACCTCTTTGCTTTCAATGAGATTTCTCCACTCATCCCTTTCTGCTCAGCCCCCGAAGTAATGGAAATTTTCCTCACAACACAGGGAGAGGGGTAGATTTTCCCGCTGGCATTTGTATTATGTTTTGCATAAATAATTGACCCTAAATGAATTTGCAAGTTTCCCTCCATGCTAGATTTTGGGAGGATGCACGGTTGTGATTCTCTAAGTGGGCTTCTAAGACCAGCAGCCTCAGCATCACCTGGGCACTGATTAGCCATGCAAATTACCAGCCCCACCCCAGACCTCCTGAATCAAGAACTCGGGATGGGGACCAGCCTTCTGTGCTTGAACACTTCCTCCAGGTGATTCTGATGCACACTTAAGTTTGAGAACCACTGGTGTAACGCTTACTCCCAGCCCACTAGGAGTTTACAGTTTAATAGGGGAGTGAGACGTAAGTGAAAAGGTAGATAGTAGTGTAATATTTAAATTAAGATCGTTAATGAGAGATGTTTATTTAAAAATAAATAGTTACTAATTAGGAGCATTTGCCTTGGACCCGGTAGAAGCACTGTACATGCACTATCTCACGTTACCATGGCAACTGTATGAGGTAAGAATTACACAGGAGAGGAAACTGTTCAGATAGCTTGAACCACTTGTTCTGGCTTATAGTTAGAAAGTGAAGAAGCTAGGATTTGAATTCGAGTCTCGCTGCATCCAGAGTGTGTGTTAATGTTACTAAGTTAGGAAGAGAGGCATCGGAGGAGGGCACTTTTATCGGGGAGAACCAGGCATGGCTTATGATCCCCCAGGCTCCGGAGGCAGAGTGCTCAGGGCACATGGTATTCTAAGGGGCCCATGAGAGGGTTTAAATTTCTTTTAAAATCAAAAGAAAAAATAATTATACTTTTGTGTGGATTAGATTTGTCTTTCTACCAATGCAGTTGTAAAATAAATTATCATATTTTTTTTTAATGAAAGAAGGGACCCATGAAGGCAAAAGTTTCTAAGGCCCATGAAAGTCATACTTCGGCCCAGAGAGGTACAGTTAGAGATGGGTGTTTATGGAAGGTCATACTCTGGAAAGGCAGAGAAGAGGGTGAGAGGCAGTCAAATCAACTGGGAAGAACAAGACAAAGGAAATCGTGGAGACAGGAAGGTAATCACAGAAGCAGTGTGATAAGATAGCCGTATTTTCCCAACCGAAAACCTGGAAACATCTTCTGACACAAAATCTCATCATAGGACAGAATACCCCAAATCAAGACTATTCTGAAAAACAAATTAAAATGTGGTCTTCATAAATAGAAGAAGGCTGATAGTATATGCAATATGCCACTCCAGCTACAAATCGGCTTCTTGTCCTCCCCTCGTTACCAAAACATTGGGTTCTTATTGTCCCCCAGGATGGAAATCAAAAGAGACAACAAACGGGAGTAGGAAGGTAAAAGTTTACTAGCTTGTGCACAGGAGAGGCACAAGGGAGCCGGTGCTTCGAAAGGAAAGGGGCAGGTGACCGGCTCGTTAGGGAGCGGGACTGTGGGACTTTTATTAGGGAAAGGCTAGGGAGGAGGGCCGTGTCATGGCATGGAGCGGTGGGGCTGTGCTTGAGCCTGTGCTGTTGTTTGACATGCCACCACCTGTGTTGCATGCATCATTAGCATGCTGGCTCTCCACCCTTGGGTGTAATGTTTACTTTGCTAAATAGGGCTAGGGTCACCTTCAGTGGACTTCTGAGTGCTTGGGCACATGCATAAGCCCAGGAAAGTCCAGAGGCTGCAGAATATGGATCTTGGTAGGCTCTATCTGATTCTCCTAGCCTGCCGATTGGTTAGGGGCCTCATCTTCTTAGGCCAGGGGCCCCACAGAAGACCCTGTCTCGTTAGGCTGGTTCCTGTCTCACCCTCAGCTGCCGCACGCCCGTCAGCTCCCACACTGTTCTGAGAACAGTAAGGCACATATTCAAAACCTGGAGAAAACAGAAGAAAGATGCCTTCTCTCCTTGTATTCTACCTAGTGATTCTTGTTAACAAAACTTGTTATGAGTGCTGGGAGATGAACGCTGTCCCTCGAGGTCTTCAGCACTCTGTTCTAGTTCCTTAGGATCAATCTTTCCAGAGACTTTTGCCAACACTTTGATCATCCTCCAGCTATAGACCCTGCCAGCTCGGGATCACACACCGATACCCCAGCCAGTGATAGAAATGCCTGATCCTCCTGTCGGTCAGAGAACATCTGCAGCGTAATCTGCAGCACACAACTGTTTGTGAAATGAAGAACCATTTAGATGTTTGTTTTAAAGAATGTGTGGGTACAAGGAGGTTGTGTGAAGAAAGGGTAATTTGATTATGTACTAGTCAGGGTTCTCCAGATTAACCAAACCAATAGGAGCAATAGGATGGAGAGAGAGAGAGAGAAACATTGTTTTAAGGAATTAGAACTGGCTTGATGTGGGCTCAGTGAGCCAAGGAGTCAAAAGAAAGATTTCCTGGACTCTCAAGGTCTGGCAGTAGTGCTCCTTTATTCAGAGAATAGCATGGAGTAGCACGGGGACAGGACCTATGGGCAGTAAGAGCTGCTGGCATGGGGACAGGACCCACGGGCGGTGAAGAGCTGCAATGGGTTGAGAAGGGGCTAAATTTATAAGGCATAGGTATGTGAGTTATTTCTTTACGAGGCAAAGGAAAGATCATGAAAAAATCGTTAAAATGGTAGCAGTGCATGTGGGGTCTGGTTATCGGGTGGTCCTGTAACTTTGGATAAGAATCAGGTCGGATGAGTTCAGGACGGCCTGTGCTTCCGGGAGGATGATAGAGATCGGTATGTAGGTGAGGACACTGTGGGCTTCTCTCCCTGGGGCGGACTTGATCCTCATCAGGCTTACACAATTTTAGGGGCTGGCAAATCTGGAATCTGTAGGCCAACCCAGCAGGCTGGAAACTCAGGCAAAAGTTGCTGCAGTCTTGAGTCCGAATTCCACAGGACCGCAGGCTGGACACTCAGGCAGAGTCTCTGTGTTGCTGTCTTGAGAAGTCCTTCGGGAAACTTCAGACTTTGCTCTTAAGGCCATCAACTGATTGGATGAAGCCCACCCACACTCTGGAGGGTAATCTACCTTACTCAAAGTCTGCTGATTTCAGTGTTAATCACGTTTAAAAAATACCTCCACAGCAACGTCTGGACTGGTGTTTGACCAAATAACTGGGCACCAGAGCCTAGCCAACTCAACAGGCAACATTAACCATCATAGGTTAGATTCAAAAGCCTGAACTAAATGCTAAGCAAGCATCAAACGCTTACCCTTTGTAAAGTCACCATGTGAATTACATAAAAATGGGGCCATTGGTGTACAGATGTATTGGCTTTCTATAGTTGTGGGACAAGGAAATAGCCGTGCAGGGTGGTAAAAGGAAATAATTTCCAAGAGGACTAAGAAAATGGGCAGTACTTATCCAATCTTTTGGAGATTCATGCAGCAGTGGGGGACAGGTCACATATACTTTTTTCTTTTTCTTTTTTTTTTTTTTTTGAGGAAGATTAACTCTGAGCTAACATGTGCCACCAATCCTCCTCTTTTTGCTGAGGAAGACTGGCCCTGAGCTAACATCCATGCCCATCTTCCTCTACTTTTTATGTGGGATGCCTCCCACAGCATGGCTTGGTAAGTGGTGCATAGGTCCATGCCTGGGATCCGAACTGACGAACCCTGGGCCGCTGAAGTGGAACATGCAAACTTATCTGCTGTGCCACTGGGCCAGCCCCCACATATACTTTTGAAATGGAGTATTTGGAAGTAACCTGATCCTTATATTTGTGGCACTATATCTTGCCTCTTAGCTCTGTGAGGTGAGTTATTTGGTACTCTCTAAAATAAAAATGACCTTCAAACACAATATATTTCATATTCCACATGACCTCCTTCTTATGGTGATATCTATGCATCTTTTTCTTTTTATATTAGTTATTTTGGGTCTTTTTCCTGTCCAACAAGACTATAGAAAAGACTTTGGGGGCTGGCCCGGTGGCGTAGTGGTTAAGTTTGCACACTCCACTTCACTGGCCCAGGGTTCACAGGTTTAGATCCTGGGCATGGACCTACGTACCGCTTATCAAACCAGTCTGTGGCGGGTCCCACATACAAAGCAGAGGAAGATTGGCACAGATGTTAGCTCAGGGACCATATTCCTCAAGTGAAAAGAAGAAGACTGGCAACAGATGTTAACTCAGGGCCAATCTTCCTCACAAAAACCAAAAAACAACAACAAAAAACAAGACTTTGCCTTTCCTCCTGTAACACCATTAGATCTTTTTATGTTTTTCATGAGACCTTCTGAAATCAGGCCTTTTCTGACTCTGACTAATGGTTGGGGAGTTAGTACATTGGGCCTTATACCCATGAGAATGTTGAAATGAAAACCAGGTAAAGAAGTAATCCGTCGACTCTCTCTCAGGGTTGGGTAATGATACGTTTGGGCTCTCAAGGGAGTCAGGCTCTGTGAGCACAGACTGCCCTCTGAGGCTTACTGTTTGGATGGGCTCTACCCCAGGTCCCAGCATTTGCCCTTTCTTGGAGCTAAGTTGATCCTCTATAAAGGACAACATGCCCTTGTTTATTCACTCTTTTTTGGCTTTGTGCTGAACCAAACCTGGAAGACCAAACTTGGCACTGACTCTGTGTTCATTTATTTTTGTGATTATATTTGATCATTTGGTGTGTTATATTTGGTGAGTCCGTGGTGATAATTAAGTCCTATTGAAAGTTCTTTAAATTTGCACTTTAATTCAGGCCTTCCTTAGTCTCCTTCTTTTTCTATCTCCTCCCCCATCTCACCCCGACCCCGGCCACCTCTGCACGTCCAGCCAGCCCTGCCCAGACTTCCAGTAAGTGCCTGTGGAGAGACAAATATGTTCTTTTCTTTGGTCCACCCAATCGCCATTTGCGATAGGCAGGGCAAGTTTAATTATCCCTGTTGCATAGACGAACAAACTAACTCAGTAGGTGAGCTGTTTAATGTCATCGAGAAATAAGAAAAAGTGGTAAAGTTGGGATCTGAACTTAAGTCTTCTCTCTTCCAACCCAGTGCTTGTCAATACGACACAGAGACCAAAGCAATCATTTTTTTTAACTTCTATGAGTTGTGTTTATTCCTATTCTCCCACTGTCCCATTGAAAGGCACATCAAGTTTAATAGCCAAAGTTCCCAAAGAGATATTTGGAGAATAACTGAGCCAGAACACCTCTGACGCTTTGCCCTGTCACGTGATCTAGTGAGCTCTTATCACATCTGAACACATCTTTCCCACCACAGCAAATCTGAGACGGCTGCTGCCGTGTCCGTGGGCTGCTCCGTCTGTGATGTGTGGGGCCAACTTGAGTGGCCAGAGGCCAGACGGAGGTGAGAGAATCAAAGCCCCTCGATGTGCATTTAAGTTTTCCAAATATTTACAGTTGTGAAATTTTGTGGTGAGGGATTTTACAGCGAGAGAAAGCCACGGGTGCCAAGATGAGGTGATGCAACTCAGCTGTCCCGTGGGAGGAACACCCACAGAAGAGCCGTTTTGCATTGTGTTGGCTTCCAGTTAGAGGAAAAGTCCAAGGTGCTCCTCTGGCTGGAATAGCTAAATGTCAAAACTAATGTCAGAAAGAAGGATCTCCATGAAAATCGATGGTATTTGAGGAAGATAAGTAGGATGCTTTCAAAAGCTGGATATGTTAGTGTATCAGGGACCCATTAGGAAAGAGATGACACGTTGAAATATAGATGATCTGAGAAATATTTAATAAAGGGAGTGTTTACAAAAACGGAGGCAAAGTGTGAAGAACTCAAAAGGAATTTCGCCATGACCCAGGAGTAGTGAACAGTACAGCTGTTATCATTCCTAGGCCTCAGGGATAAAGGGAGGGGGTGATTGCCAGAACCCAGAAAAAGAATTTCAGGTCGAAAGGACCAATCTGAGAGGAGCAGTGACCTACTGTTGAGGGACACAGCCAGCCTGAGGCATTCCCACAGGGAGGGAGCCAGGTGAGGGCATATCCTTGCCTCTCTCTTTCCTCTGACCTCCTACCAGGTGCCCTGATTTGTCAAAACCAAGTGGAAGTCAGAGGAAGAGGGAGCTTCCTGGGGCAGAGCAAGGTGGAGAAAGTAGGAGAATGGACCTGAAGAACCAAACAGAGATTATTCAGCACAGTTGCCTTAGTTGGAGAGTGGTGCAACCTCAGCTTCTGAAAAATGTGCTGAGATATATTAACGTGCGGGATTAGTTAACCCTTCCTCCAGTGCATTGGGGGATCTGTTTCCAAGATCTGCGTGAGTTCTTTTAGAACAAAGGCTATCAAACAGTCACGCCAGGATTGGGTCACCCTTTGTAGAAATCCAAGCTGTACCAATGGAGGATTAGAATGCTGCCTTCCCTCCATTTTAACTGTTGGTTAAGGGTTGTGGCTTCTTTGAAATCAACATAAGAGAGTTTTTTTATTATTATTATTTTTCTATTATTTTTCTATTGTTATTACTATTTTCTATTCATTCCCATAAACTATTTCAAAATGTTGATCAACTCTGGATCATAATTTATGGAAGACTGAGTGAAAATATGTAACGCATATGTTCCTTTACATGTTCCACAATCTGCCCTGGATTAAGCCCAGCCCAGCAGAGAACTATGTACTGTACCATGTTGCAGAGGATAACATAGAGTTTCTTTGTCCTATATAGATTTCATTGTGTGCCATTGGCTTACCTTTATGGAAAACTTAAGGAACTTATCTCTATGCCAAGGATGTTATTGAGACCATGATTTTTTAACCAGAATACCTGTGCTCTCTTGAGCAAATCCAGTGTAACCTCCATCTTGACTGTTAGTTTAGGAATGTGACTGCTTTTAATTAATAACATTTATGTAATTGGTCATGTTTATCCTTTTGAGTTGGCCCCTTGGAAGCTTACGTTTCACAGCCAAATTTATCACTCACCAGTATCAAATGTATAGAATTCTAGAGTACATATTTTATTGTATTTATCTAAGTCTTAACTCCATGTTGTGGTCCTGTCATTCTTTTTTTTCTTTTTCAGCTATTTCTAAGTCATGCGATGGTGGATTTTTATATATCTACCAACGTTGCCTTAAAGTGGGAATGTAAATAAGTGTATAAACCTTCATAGGACTGTCCACTGTTCCCTTGAAGAGGCTTCATATTTCCCTTGCCTCTTTGCTATTAGCGTATCTTTTAATTCCCTGCTCCTTGATCCTGTTTTCTGCATATTGAAATTCTACTGTTCGCTTAAGCCCCAGACCAAATGCCTCTTTCTTCCTAAAACAGTCTCCAGTCTTATCAAACAGAAGGAATCCCTCTCTCTCCTGAATCTCCTCACGCTGGTCTTCCTCACATTCTGCCTCATGTTATACTTACTACCCGGATGTAAGCCACTCAAGGCTGTGATTACGGTTGATACATCTTTATATCCCACACTGCCTTAAACAGCATTTATATTCATTAAGTTGTGACTTAAAGTCAAATATTAATTGAAGGGAGAATAGCAAAGTCATTTAAATGAGTGAATCTTAAAAACTTTATAGAGTATCTAGTTTCCTTCCACCCTGTAAAGTCGTTTAGATTTTCATGAATGACACTGGCCAATAATTTTCCTTCATCGTATGGCTCTTGTCTGGTTTGGGAATCAAAGTTATATTGACACCATAAAACAAACTAGGGCGACCAGCCCCATGGCTGAGTGGTTAGGTTCTCATGCTCCACTTCAGCTGCCTGGAGTTTGGCCAGTTTGCATCCTGGGCCCAGACATGGCACCACTCCTCAGGCCACAATGAGGCGGCGTCCCATATGGCACAACTGGAGACACCCACAACAAGAATCTGCAGCTGTGTAATGGGGGGTGCTTTGGGGAGAAGAATAAAAAATAAAAAGAAGATTGGCAACAGTTGTTAGCTCAGGTGCCAATCTTTAAAAAAACAAACTAGGGAACCTTCCCTCTTTTTTCTGTTTTTTGTTTTCCCCTCTCCAAAGCCCCAGTGCATGGTTGTGTATCCTACTTGTAAGTTGTTCTAGTTCTTCTATGTGAGCCACTGCCACAGCATGGCAACTGACAGATGAGTGGTGTGGTTCCACGACTGGGAAGCAAACCTGGGCCCCCACGTAGTGAGCACCGAACTTTAACCACTAGGTCACCAGGGCTGGCTCTCTTTTTTATAACTTGTATAATCCACGGGAGTTCATCTAATATATGAGAGTTATGTAGCACTCATTTTTAAAACCATCTGCACCTCTTGCTTATTTGAGGGGATAGATTTTTTTACTAGTAATTTGATTCTTAGTGATTACTGGTCTATTCAAGTTTCCTAATTTTCCTTGAGTCAACTTTGCTATTTGATATTTTTCTAGAAAAAATATTTTTAAAGTTTTCAAAATTTTTAGAATAAAATTGTTCATATACTCTATTATTTTTTTCAATCTCTGCTATATCTGTAGTTATATCATTCTTTTTTTATTCTTAATGTTATTTATTTGTGTCTTCTTTTTTCCTTTTTCAATCTTTCCAGAGATGGGTTCATTTTATTCATTTTTTCTAAGAACTAAATTTGGTTTACATTTTTATTTTTATTTTCTATTATTTCCTTGTTTTCTACTTTATTAAATTCTGTTTTCATCTTTTTTCCACCTGATATTAATGTTGCTACACTGGCTTTCTTCTTGTTGTTATGATTCATGTTCTTTCTGTTTAACCTCAGAGGTCCCTGCTTTTGCTACTGGGCACCAATCACTATTTATTTCCACCAGCATCTCCGTAACTGACCTACGAGTTCAAGGGGTACCATAATATTCATGTTTCCCTACTGCTGACTTCCAGTTCCAGATCAAGAGGGAGACTGGAGCCTGGAATTGTTTGTTAGGCCTGGATCTTTCATCTAACCATATTGCAAGTGGCCTCCTTCTCAACTTTATTATAATGATCTGGCTGAAGATAATTACCTCCCTAAGGCCCCGTTTCTTATCTGTAAGCTGTCAGTCCAGCACACACATACCCACCCAACCTTACGTGGCAGCCCTGCCCTGGTCAGCCCACATGGATCCTTCAACTAGACTCCGGTATCGATCCATCCTACCAACCTGGCCCTATAGTCCATTCTTCATTCACTGGCTTGAGCGAGGCTTTCAAATGTAAATATCATCCTACCACTACCCACCTTCTTAAAACCCTCCAATGCCTTCTCATTTATTTTGGAATAAAGTCCTAATTCTTTACTATAGCATATAAGGCCTTACATGTCACAGTTGCTGCTTACACTTCTGAACACTAAGACCACTGTCTCCATCAGCCCTCAGTCTTGTATGCGAGACCCATTTCCAATTTAGTAATTTGGTGCCAGCTGTACTCTCTGCCTAGAACTCTCTTGCCATGGCTGGTTTATTTCCATCATTTGTTGGCTCCCCAGAGAAACCTTCTATAATTGCTCCATCTAGAGTAGCAGTAAGTCTACCCCCAAGTTATTCTGGCCCAGCGAATTTAAGAATCTAAGAGTAATTCTTATTTTTAAAAAATACTTGTAACTGCTTCAGTGTGATGAATAAAATAATACATTTGCTTAAATGCCCAGCTGACTGAGTTAGGGCTCTTTTGCCCGGGCACAATGTGACAGAACATCTTGCAAGATAAGTGGAAATACCATTGGTGATAACAGATGTTCCACATTTCCCCGTTTAATGAAATGCTACTTTAATAAATGTTTTAAAAGTATCTATGATTGCCCTGATGACAATAATTTAAGCACTTTCCTTATCGACTGCTGACTTTTAAAACGGATATTAAAGACAGATCGAGTTACAGTGTCTGTTCTACAGCATGAGTCCTCTTTCGGCATCCTCCAACTGCTGCCTTTCCCACCGGAGGAGGGAAACTCTCTCTAATGAGTCAGCACTTCACAAAGACAAGGTCCTCATTTTCAGCCTTTGTCCTGGGCACCCAGGACATACCCAGCTCTGAAGCCATCTCTTCTCCCCTGATGACTTTTGGCTCATCTCGGCCTTGGGAAATGCACTTACACTTTTGCTGGACCTCTGCCAGTCAGTGACCCCGCAAAGTTACACCCTCCTGATGGCCCCACCCTAGCCTCCTCCATAGCTGAAAGATAGATGGCACATGAGACATTATTTCATAACTACTCATAATTCTGAAGAATTTTGTAGTCCTTTAGTTTAAATAAAGATATAAAAATTTGCTTCTTCCTCTTCTCCTTTCCCCACCACCCCCATAGCCATGGGGAGGACGTGAAATGCCCTTCATTTTAAGAATAGGAGCTAACGTTTCTTAAGGACTTACCATGGCCAGGTCCTCTGCTGAATAATTCACTTTCCCATTTTATATAGTTAGGTCAATTGGAGATTACCTAAAACTGCCCTATCCCCCTATACTATCGTAGCCCCATCCCAACCCACCATGTCAAAAAAAGAAACAGCTCATGTAACATGGGATTTCTGACAATCTAGTTACGAGGATGGTACCCATAGTTACTTTTTGCATTGACATTTACATTTTGCCTGGTTATGATCCGAAGTCTTTGTTTGATTTGTCTGATAATATATTTTTTTCTATAAAATGAATGTATTATGACAAATGAATGTATTATGTAAACTTTTCATTCATACTTCATTTGCCTTAACTACATCAAATATTTCTGCTGACTCTTTTAGAATTAATGGTATTAGTAGCTAACACTTATTGCAAGTTTATTTTAACCCAGAATCTCTAAGATATCTACTTAGATTATCTTACTTTAAAGTAACCTTATTAGTATTATCCATTTGTGAATCGGCAGTCTGAGGTACCAGTTTAGTAACTGCTCCAAACTCTCTAACCAGTAGAGGAAGTTAGATTCAAACTCGGGTCTTCTGACTCCAGGGTCCACATGCTTAATGGCCACACGCCTCTGTCTGCCAATCACCAAAGCTGTGTGCATGTGGGACAAACATCCTCACTTTCTCTAGAACCTCCAGTTGAACTCCTTTATGTATCCCACTGTGCTTCCATAGTCCATTTTATTATGATCTTAACTATCATCCATGAAATGAAAATAATTACACTGCCATCTTACTGGGTATGCTGCGAAGCTACACGATTTTTTTGAAAAGAGGTTTCAGGGGAACTAAATTCCTTCCAACTTATACTTTGAGCCCATTCACATCCAGTCTCACTCAGGAGCAGGAGTGACAGCAGTTTTTCTGAGCAGACATAAAAATCAAGGGGCATTTCTGCCTCTACAACCTGCGTGAAAGAGTATTTTATATTCCCGAATGAAACTGCACAGCCCCAGCTCCTTCCCCCAGTCTGAGCAGCGGTGGTGGCCAGTACACGGAGAGAACTGGGAGGCAGGTGATCGTCCTTATTTAGCTGTGCCAGTGATCATGTGACCAGAAAATGGAGGCGACTCTGTATTTCCAGTTAACTGCTCCAGAAGGGAGATGCTGAGGAGCTGTAACGGAGCATCCTTCTTGCCCCCCGGTAGCCAGCCTCCTCGCATCCTCAGAAGGTAGGTGGGTCCTGGTGTGGCTCTAGGAGGATCGTGTATGGGGAGGACAGATTGCAATGGAGAGTGCTGCTCTCGCAGACTAGTCTATTGCTGCTGGGAAGTTGGAGGGGGAGAAGGAGGGGGATGAGAGGATGCGGAGCTCTGCCCAGCCCCTCGCGAGTGACAGCTGGCAGCTGCATTTCATTTGTATGAACTCCTACTGGAAAGGCTTGTGGTCCCTTATGCTGTCCCTGCCCCGCCCTTGGCAACCAGGTAATTGGGGAACATAAACTCTGCACAGCTGTAAACATTTTTTATTCCCTTATGTCTATGATGAAAATAGAGATAGAAAATCAAAGGAAGTGACAGTTTGGAAACTGTTTAGGACTCTTGCCTAACGGGTATTACAGTGTCTGTTTGGGTTATTTGACAAGCACAGTGGCCCTGGTACAGTGGCATTTTTATTTTTATACTATTGCTAATAGTTATTGAAGCTGGTAACATACATTTCTCTTTTTTTCTAATGAATCTTATAACCTTTAAATCTTACCTAAGTTCTAAGCTGCACAAATAGGTCATCTTCAAAAATGGGCTTATGTTGTTCTCTCTTGACTTTCCAAAATTAAGAGACAGAATAAGCTACTTATAGAATATAAGTATTTCCCTGAGAAACTAAGTTATATGAGAAACTAAAAGAAATTACCACCTGGTCAATTTCAACCAAGAAATACAGAGGTTGTTAAATTCATGTGGAGACCAAAAAACAAGACTCCCACCTAGAAGGAGTGATTTCAAGTACGATTCTGCCTGAGATCAGAGTCTGCCTGTGGTGATTTAAGGGAGAGGGACCTAATCTTTACACACTACCCTCCTTCTCTTATTTGAACTGTTGATGTGGTATTGATTGTATGTAAATTGTTAGGTGAGCACACCTTCCAGGCTCACTTCTAACCAGATGACTGCCCAAAGCCCCTCCTCTAGAGAAAAATGGGAGCTGCCACTGAATGAGTCCGTTTCAAAATGTTCATCTGATGAGAGTTTTCTTAAAATCGTAACTGATAATATTCACAGAATGTAAAATCGGGAATCATTAGGTTAAACTTCCTGGTGATTAAAAAAAATGGCCCACGAAATTTCTCTTAATTCGTAAGAGAGACTTCTTGTCTGAGAGGAAAAGAAGTGCCTTTATGGAAACCTCTCTATTAGTAAATTACACATATTTAGAATGGTGAATGCTCTGTACTTTAAAACAGGCTTGGACTTTGCTCTGCGACTCAAACACAAATAGAAAACAAGACGAGGCTGTTGTCATTCACAGTCAGCGGCAGCTAAACATCCCCAGGAGATTTAGCTTTGTAATGCAAAGTTACCCTTGATGTCCTAAATAAGGTCTGGAGCCTAATGGGTGCTTAAGGATAATGAGCCAGATTCCCTTCCTATTAGCAAGACGTCAAATTAACTTTTTCCCGGTGGTTAGGGCTCTCTTTGATGCTTCCCAGTGAATTTCCATTTCCATTCCATTGGGTTTTTCATTCTTGAATGGCTTTGTACTAGGGGAAGGATCTGTCTCTTATTAAAGCATCACAACACTCCTTGACCTTTGGACTTCATACTTCCGAGCTAGCTAGAGGTCAAGGTGTGGGGTTTGCAAGTAGGTTTAGGTACACAATCTAGCTTACAACAGGAAAGCTTGAGTTCACCTACAGCAAATAAAAGCTTCTATTTCTTTCTTCTTAGTTGGCCTGGAATTGCTTGCCTTTCAACTCGCCAAGATTTTGCAGACAGGGGCTTTACCTGAACCAAGTTCCTACCAGAGTAGTATTTGAATGTGGGATGATTTCTTATTTCTTGTCAATTCCAGTTAACGGGATAGTTGAAGAAAAGGGGGAGGGGTGAGAAGGGCGGGAGGGAAAAGTAGCGAAGGACAGATTTGGTCCCTGGCTTCTTGACTGCCTCAGAGTTGACAAAGAACATTTGGATACACTCCTTCTGGATTGATAATGGCAGGAATCGTGGTGTGTGGGTGGGTAGGTGTGCAAGAGGAGTGGAAGAGGCAGGAGTGGATGGCCCCTGTCTGAGCTCCCTTATCATTTGAGGACACGGTCAAGCCATTTGCCTGCTATTTTGATAGTTGCTTGATTCTCTGTATTGTTCTTGCATCCTGAATTTCAACTGCTAAGGTAATATAAGCTGAAATAAATCTTAGAATTCATTTTGACTCACTTCTTTGTTTATAGGTAAGAAAATGAGCCCTCGTTAGGGATTGACTCAAGATCACATGGTCAGAGGCTGAGCCAGATCAGAACCAAGGGGGGCCTAGCTGTTGATCTCTCGCTATTTCCTTTCACCCCAGGGCCTTTGAGAAGCCCTTAGCAAAATCTCGTCTATGCATTTAAATTTCTCAGGGCTTCAAAAAAATTTACCACTCTTCTATTTTAAGGATAAGGTGACATTTCCTAATTCCTTAACAACACTTAGAAATTTGGGGGAAATGAAACTGAACTCCACTCTCAGAGCTTGTGCGTTTATTTTGAAGGAGATGCTATCCCTAGGGTTGCATGTGATACAAAGATCATTAAGACGCAGTCTCTCTTACCTCACTCTCACTCAGTGGGGGGGGGGGGAGGGGGTAAAACAAATGGCCTGCAAAGGGCAAAGTGAAGTCCATTCCATAAGAGGTGTAACCCAGTGCTCTGGGCCCTCCAAGGCGGGAGAATCTTGCTCCTTCCCCTTTATTGTAGAGGAGCGAGTGCAGGATTCATGGACAAGGCAGATTCAATAGTTGGGGGAATGAGCATTTCAGCAGAAGGAATATAAACCAGAACCATAGAGGCAGAAGAACCATCAGCAAGACTTGGGAAACTAGGAGCTCGTTTTGTCTGAAAGCTAGAGCATTTGGGGACTCTAAAGGGTGGATTGATCTAAATGGTGGAGAGTCCTGAGTGTCAAGCAAAGAAGTTTGTATTAAATGTGCAGGCAGTGGGAAGTCAGTGTTTTTTAAGCTGAGTGTTGTGACTGGCAATAGACTGGCATTGCTACCCGAGAAATGGGAGGAAGATGGAAGGTGGTAGTGCACCTGAAACATGACAGAGGCTGAAACTGTGCCTAGGATGGAAAGAAGGGAGGCAATTCCAGAATTGCAGACACGGGAGAAAGACTGAGGGCTTGAAAATTGAGGGAGATGATAATCTACTGGGGAAGTGCATGGGGAAGAATTGGCACGCCCTGTGATAGGTTATCATTTCCTTCCTCAAGAGTGAGCATCTGCAGCCTTGGTGCACTTGATGTAAGTTTAGATAAGCAAGGTGAAGAAAGTGGGAAGCTCTCTCATCTGAACAAGGAAGAGCCACTTTGGCAGCAGCACTTGCAGAAAGCTAAATCCTCATCTGGTTAGTCAGCATTAGGTCATGGTCCAAGGCTGGCCCACGGTCTCTATGACTACACTTACTTTGTTACCAAGAGTGCAGGTCTGTAAACCTCTATATCTACTGAAGGGTCCTATTGGGGTGGGGTGTGAAGAGGCTGGTGACATTTTCCTCCAGGCATCCTCTTCCCTCCTGGGCAGTGGCTGTCTCTAATCTTACAGGGAGAGGACAGAGAACTCCCAGTTTGAGAGCAAGGATCAGGCCAAATGCTGGCCATGACGAACTCCAAGAAGATTCTGACTCATAGGGTAGAAGAACAGAATGAGTCTTGACAGTGGGTGTGGGGGCTGGGGACAAAGTGGGGAGAAAGGGAACGGGAGAGCTCAGATGTAATCCAGCCCCACTCCCTCCCCAGCCTGTCTGTGATGTCCAGCCCAAATACTGCCTCTTATCTAGAGACTTCCAGGTTAATCCTCTCTACACACTACTCCTGTCTCTATAATTCCATGGTTACCTCTCAGGCATTGTACCCCTCCTGTGCTATTTTGTGTGAACCTGTGTATGTCTTTTCCTCTTCATTGGCCTAGCTTTTAAATTCTCTGAAGGCAGAATGTTTCTGAAGCATTCTCGTTGTAATGCACCCTCTCCCAGACTGGTTTAACACTTTCCATCTGGTTCTAGGACTGAAACATTTGTTGAACTCCTACCTGAAAGAGTAGCCTGGGAAACACCCAGTGAGTACTAGAGAAGTTACATCTGTCAAAGCTTGTGAGAAACTGCTTTGGAAACCCTAGGTGGATAATCAGAATTGTTTAGGTGTAGCATTGCATGGAGACAGAACTTTCCAAGTCTCTTCCAGTCCAAAAGTTCAGTAAGGAACATGAGCTTTCTATAGCCCCTTGAAAAGTAGGGTTTAGTGTTGTCCAAACCCATCATGGAAGCCCCAGTTATAAAGCTTCCATGAACGGGAAGCTTTCGTTGCTCATGAAGCAAGAGAACCACGAGAGAAATAAACATGTTACCACTTAGCAATTAAATTTTTCTATGCCCAGCTAACTCCCAGAAATACCCAGGAAAGGTTTATGAAATTGGAAGTTCTAGAAATAGCTCTTCCTAAAATAAAACAGGAGTGAAACCAACATAAGGTGACCTCAGGAGAGCAGCTGTGCAAGAGGTAGCTTAGGAGGACAGGTAAAATGTTGATGAGAGGAGAGCTAGAGATTATTGAAAGGTCACTGTCGATAACTGGAAGAAAGAAAGCTTTAGGTGGAGTAAAGCCCCAACCCTGGGCTGGCCATGAGGAAGTGTCCTTTGTGCATTAGACTAAGTTCAGCAGTAATCAAAGGTCATGTCCTTGATATAAGGCCTGAGACTGGATTTCCCATGACAACCCTCACCAAAATTTTTCATGCACTGGCCAGTTTATCAGCTCAAGGCTTGTTTTTAACTAATTTAATAGGTATGTGACTGGTCTTAGGCTGTTAATTTCATTTCTCAGGACTAACTTTTATTTACCAGCAGAGACCTGGTAACCAGAAAATGTGAGTAATGTACCAGACAGAGTCTTGGAATCCCATGTAATGCTATAATTCTGTGAAAAACAATTATTTAAAAGCATAAGCACATTCTTTCCCTAAATAGCTGTCTACGTGTACACAATGAAGACATATCAATGTAAAAGAAACAGCCAAATGAATCAGCTCTCCCTGTGACGTTCACATAGCTGTACGATTACTGAACGCGTCCCTCAGGAGAGTATGAAATTAATCAAGTCTAGTAAATTAGCTTCATGGAATGTGATTATACTACGCAGTAAGGCACATGTAAGTAAAGGTGATGGCCTCTTTCTCTCAGTCTCGAGGGGCCTAACTTGGGCTTCTCTCCCTCCTTCTAGAGCTGTCAGGCAGGAGGCGGAAGGGCTTTCTGGTAGAAGGTATGAAGGGAAGGACTGATATGCCCCTTCCACTGCTAAGATCCTCCTCTTTGAAACTCGGTGTGCCTGTGAAGGAGATCAGATACTGTATTCATTTGTTTGAGCTGCCGTAACAAAGGAGCAGCTAGGTGGCTCAAACAACAGACATTTATTTTTTCGCAATGCTGAAGGCTAGAAGTCCAAGATCAAGGTGTCGGCAGGGTTGGTTTTTTCTGAGGCCTCTCTGCGTGGTGTGGAGATGGCCGCCTTCTCCCTTTGCATTCGCATGCTCTTCCTTCTGTGTGTGTCTGTGTCTGAATTTCCTCTTCTCATAAGGACACCAGTCTTAGCAGATTTAGCACCCACCCTAACGACCTCATTTTACCTTAATTACCTCTTTAAATATCTTATCTCCAAATACACTCACATTCTGAGGGACTGAAGGTTAGCATTTCAGCATATGAGTTTGGGGGAACAAAATTCAGCTAATAACAGTTACTTTAGTAATGTGACAGTAGACGTGCTGGGAATCCTGATGTTCCGTGACTGGTGACTGGCCTCCATACTTCCATACTTCAGTTTTGAATTTGAGAGTTCCGTGACCACCTTGAAGACTCACAGTGATTACAGGAGGCCTGGTTTAGCCCAAAAATCTTCTGAGAGTAATATTAAATATTATAATATGAGCAATATTAACTTTTACCAAATACTTTACTCATTATCTCTCTGAAATCTCACGCTATCTCTCCTATCATATCCATTTTGTGGGTGAAGAAACTAAGTCTCAGAAAGGTGAAGTATCTTTACCTCAGTCACATGGTTAATAAGAGGCAGAAGTGAGCTTGATCCCATTGACCCCACCGTGATAGATTGTCTCTCTTATTTGCGAGTATCGGTTTTTCTTAAACTGTTCTGAAAGTCTAAGGAGAAACTCCTTGCAGGAGAAAGTGATGGGGGTTGGAGGTATGAAGGAACTTCTTTTCTGCTTTGAATTAAGGATCTAAGGGAGTCCAGAATACTCAGAAAATGTTGAAACCTTAAGTGCGATCTGGAATTTTCCCATTGCCAGGAGGTCAGGTAATCTAGATCTGTTACACCCTGACCCTTAGCAAGATGAAGGAAATAAGAACAAGAGGCAGGGCCAGCCCAGTGGTGCAGCGGTTAAGTTCGCGTGTTCTGCTTCAGCGGCCTGGGGTTCACCAGTTTAGATCCCCGGTGCGGACACGGCACCGCTTGGCAAGCCATGCTGTGGTAGGTGTCCCACATATAAAGTAGAGGAAGATGGGCATCGATATTAGCTCAGGGCCAGTCTTCCTCAGCAAAAAGAGGAGGATTGGCAGCAGGTGTTAGCTCAGGCCTCATCTTCCTCAAAAAAAGAACTAAATAAAGACTAAGACGCAGCAAAAGGAATTAGGGACTCTGGAGGTGCCCTGGAGTTGAGTATGCAGCCACCAACTCCACCAGGCTGAAGTAGTCCCATTTATCCAGTTGTGCTTTTGTTGGCTGTGCGTTTGGTGTCATATCCAAGAAATCATTGTTAAATCTAATGTCATGAAGCTTTCCCCCTATGTTTTCTTCTAGGACTTTTATAGTTTTAGGTCTTACATTTATGTCTTTAATCCATTTTGAGTTAATTTTGTGTAAGGGATAAGGTAAGGATCCAGCTTCATTCTTTTGCATGTGGATATCTGGTTGTCCCAGCATCGTTTGTTCAAGAGACTGTCTTTTCCCCATTGTGTGGTCTTGGTATCTTTGTGAAAAATCATTTGACCTTATACGTGTGGGCTTATTTCTAAGCTCTCTGCTCTGTTTCACCAGTCTATATTTCTGTCTTTATGCTGCTACCTCACTGTTTTGATTACTGTAGCTTTGTAATAAGTTTTAGAATTAGGAAGTGTGAGATGTCCAACTTGTTCTTCTTTTTCAAGATTGTTTTGGCTATTTGGGGTCCCTTGAAATTCCATATGAATTTTAGGATGGATTTTTCCATTTCTGCAAAAAATACTCTTGGAATCCAAGGCATCTGCTTTTGAAAACCACTTTGTTCTAATTTTTAGCAAAATTACTGAAATAATAAAAGATAACATTTTTTTCAGTGTTTTTTTCAGGCATTGCATGTTCTCCCTCTTTTCTTGGTGAGGAAACTGAGGCACATCAACTATGATGTGCCAGGCCACGTTTTCCATCCTTACCTAAATCAACTCATTTGATCCTTACAACAACCCCCTAGGTAGGTAGTGTTACTTTCCCTATTTACAGTTGAGGAAACTGAGGCACACAGGAATTCTGTAACCTACCAAAGTTCACATATTTGAAAAGATCGGAGCAGGATTCAAATGTCAGCAGTCTGACTCCGGAGTCCGAGGCTTTAGCTGCTGTCCTGTGCTCTTTCTGGGAGAAGAAAAAATACCACATCGCAATTCGGGCTGCATTTGCTAGGCTCTTGGTAGGTGCAGTGCAAGATGTGCAGAGAGGCCCCCGAGTTTCACTGGGTTGTGTCGCAGAGCAGTGCTTTCCAAATTTTGTTTTGCATTAACACATTACTAAAAAAAAGAAAAGAAAAGATAAAGATAAAAAAGAAGAAAAGATTCCTTGGTCATAAATGAGGTAAACAAAATCAAACAGATTTATTTTCTACAGGACATCTCAGACTCTATGACAGTTTCATATTCATTATAAAGTCCCCAAAAGAGGATATAAAACATGGTGTTTCCCAAACTTACTTGGCACAGAGCTCTTTTGCATACATCTGTGGAATCGCTCTTCTGGGCACAGGCTTTGGGAAGTGCTGGCTTAAACAAATGACTGGAAGTGCCCCTTCTGTGTCTCTTTTGCCCCCAGGACAGTTTGGAATACTCTGGTACAAGTGCTCCCTGTGTGTCCATTTCTGAGTCTGTCCCTATCAGTCGCAGGCCTGAGATCATGGGGAGCTGACTGTGGGAGTGGATTCCAGGACTCTGCCCCTGCCTTGCTATGGCCTGCTTCCAGGGGTCACTAGGGTCTGAGAGGTTACTCTGTTTTAAACTACAGTCAGTGACTGTGTGGGAAGGAAAAGATAGAGGACTTTTATGCTAGAGGAAAGCAAGAAACGACTGACCCACCAGGAAGGAAATACAGAAAATAAAAATGGAATGGTGGTTACCAAAGGCACAGGATGCTGGAGCATCCATCATGTATTTATTCAACAAATGTTCCAGCTGCCGGCCAGTACTCTAGCTCCCGAGAATACTGCAGGGATCATGGTACCAGCTGGCCCTTTAGGAGCTGACACTTGCCTCATCCGGATGGAAATGTGTCCTTTCTCTGCCTCAGTTCCTTCATCTGGGAACCAGAAACAGAAAACGATGCCTTACAGGGATGCTATTCAAAAACAATGTTAATTTCAAAAGGATAGACTTTTGGAGTCAGAGAGATACTATATGGAATCAAGGAGTTGTTTGTTTTTTTTTAAGGAAAAGAAGAACATAAATAAAATAGTGAAATTTTCAGAAGCAGAAAAATAAATTTTTAAAAAGAAACAAAAACTTAGCCTGAGAAACAAAGCAACAAATCTAAGAAAATAGACAGAAAAAAAAAATGGTGAAAGGAACCCAAGTGAAAAGAATATACTATTGGAAAAGAGAAACTCTAAAAAGATAGAGTGCAGGTACTGAAAAACAGACCACGATACAGGGGTAGAATGAGAGCCATTTAAACAACCTGCTGCAAAGGATGAATCAGCAGTTGTCAGGAGAGCAGGTCGTGGCTGTGTCTTGCTGATTTTAAGATTCCCACTGCTTTGCGCAGATCAGACCTTCAGAAAATACTTGTGAGATTGTGCTAATATCATAGACATACGGCCAGAGGGGACGGCGGCCCCTTTGTTGTGATGGGCTCACCAAAGCCTGGGCTTCTCCGCCTTTCTTCAGGATGCTGTCATTTCTGTTCCTGCGCTTTGCTATGCCTGCTGCTTCCTACACTTTATTTTGGAATAACGTCAAGAGCCATGATAATACAGCCCTGGGGCGTGACAGAATAATATTGCTACTGATAAACAGCTGAAACTACTTACTAAGCACTTAATTTTTTCTACTGTTAAGTTGAATTTGCCCAAGATTTAAATTACCTCTTTATTTTAAAATGTTGCACATGCTCATGTTTTAAAAATTGAAACAATGCAGAAAAGTAAATGAATAAAAAGTAAAAATCTCTTCCTTACCATACCTACTCCATATAGGTAACCACTATTAACAGTGTATTTCTATTCCTTCTAGATATTATCTATGCCTAAAAATATATATAAATGTATATAACCTTATACAAACAATATCATTCTAAACATACCTTGTAATTTGATTTATTTATTAAATATATCTTAGATGCCATTCCATGTCAATACATTTAGACATTTTTTTCGCATTGATATAACGAATTTCATGCTGTATTTAATCACTCTCCTATTAATGGGCATTTAGATTATCCCTTATATTTTCGTAAAAAAATCAATTGAGTGGAAAATTTCCTTTAGTCACTGAATAGACACCTTGGGTCCAAGGCTGGGGACACAGTGGTGCAAAGTACTCCGTACCCCAAAGGCAGAGATGGCAAGAAGCTCTCAACAATTGGGTTAGATGCTTCCCACCCAAGCCTCTTAAAAGGTGACCCAGTTTGCTCAACTCAGCATCCCCCCAGCCTACATGAGCAGAAGTTGGGAAGGGAGGAGACTGAGGAATTATCAAGAGCCACTGCCTGGTTAGGAGTACTGGAGGGAGTCCCCTTCTGCCCCTCCAAAGCCAAGGGAGGGCTGCTCCAAGAGAGTCATGGGTAAAGATACGGAATACTTCCACAGGAGAGACTGGCGTCTCGTGCCCGGTTAACGTCTGTGTAGGCAGTGGACTTGTGGGTCTGCCCTGATCCCACCTGGGCAAATGAAAAAAACCTTAAAGAGAGGGTGACTGGTACTGTGACTATAGGGGTGAGGCAGGGTGGTACGGGTGTCCTGTGCATGCAGTGACGCCAGGGACAGTTGTGGATTTGAGCCATTTTGTAGTACCCCACCTGTTATGTGCTGAACTGTATCCCCCCAAAATTCATATGTTGAAGTCCTAGTCTTTGGAGATGGGGTCTTTAAAGAGGTAATTAAGTGGAAATGAGGTCACTAAGGATGGGGCCCTAATATGATATGACCGACGTCCTTGTAAGAAGGGGAGATTAGGACACAGATACACACAAGGGAGAAGATGCAGGGAGAAGACGGCCACCTGCCAGGCAAGGAAAGAGACCTCAGAAGAAACCAACCCTGCTCACACCTTGATCTTGGACTTGTAGCCTCCAGAACCGTGAGAAAATAAGATTCTGTTGTTGAAGCCACCCATCTGGTGGTACTTTGTTATGGCAGCCTGGGCAGACTAATACAACCCCCAAGGTGAGGAGACCTCAGCCAGAAGCAGTGCCAGGAGCTGAAGATGTGGCGTCAAACCAGATCTCTGCTATCGGAGAAGTGGACAGTGGGGAGACCCCCTGGGCCCTCGAGGAACTCGTACCAGAATGAAACAGATAGAGGGGCGGGGAGAGGAGTAAAAGAACAGTCCAGCCTCTCCCAGCCCCACCTCACCCACCTCTCAGCCCCTTTTCTGGACTGAAGATGCTAGAGTCAGAGGAGGGATGGAAAAGCCCTTCCTACCCAGAGTTCCCTGAGGCAGAGCTTGGGCCAGCACCAGCAAGGAAAGTGAAGGGGATAAGATTTTAAGATGAGACATTAGTTGGGTTGAAACTGAACTGGATTTTAATAACTGAAAGTGACAAGATAACATGCAGTAGGAAAGGGACATTCAACATAGCACAGTTGGGATACTGGCGATTGGAGAAAATTTAAACTATTTCATGTTTGTATCACCATCAAATTCATACCGCTCAAAAAAAAAGGTGCTTTTAGTAAACATGTTTCTACATATATCTTGGTGTATATTTGCAGTATTCTGCACTATATAGTCTCATAATCAGAATAGCTGGTCAAAGACTATCTACACTTAAAATTTTGATGAATACAGCCCAGAACTATACCTCCGCTTTTACTCTTTATGCTCATACAACCATATTTGGGGCTGCCACTCGCACAAAATGTGAAAGCTTCACAATTTTAAAGACTATATATATATATATATATATATATATATCCAACTTTAAGATGTGAAATTTTACTCAAGTTGTTTTCATCTAGAGCAGGAGTCAGTGAACTATGGCCCCAGGTCAAATCGTGTCTGCCACCCATTTTTGTACCTAAAGTTTGACCGGAGCACAGCCACGCCCCTTCATTTACATATTGTTTCTGGATGCATCAGTGCTGCCACAGAGTCGAGTAATTGTGAGAGAGACTATGTGGCCTGCAAAGCCTAACATATTTAGTCTCTGGCCCTTTGCAGGTAAACGTTACTGACCCCAGCGCTGGAGAAGTCAGACTTCAGTCGTCCGCCACGCCCTGTAGATCAGCACGTGTAACTGCCTGGGCAGCAGTTGGAAGGGTATCTGTGGAGGCGCCTGTTTGTATTTCTGGGGCCGGATTGTCCACACTCTTGAATGACTGAGGGGAAGGATGTAAAACTAGAGCAGTGCAGCCATTGCGCTGCACTGTGGGGAAGGGGACGCCTGGTGAGCGCATTTCCTTGGGCAGGAGGGTAGGGCAGGGAGGCATCTACAGGCTGGTCTGCACAAAGCAGAAATTCCAGGGGGTGCTGAGCTGTTGAAGTGGGGACAGGCAGGGTCTCAAAGCCTGTCCTGAGATGCCTGTCACTCGGCCATCCTAGAAGCTGCGGCCCTGGCACTGAAGACTCTCTTCAGTTCTGAAGACAAACAATAGTCCACTTCTCTTCCCCCGTCCGTTGCTTAGCCCCGCCCACTCCCAGTTGCTCCTAATATCATCAGAGAGGAGCTTTCATAGTTGAGGCGGGGAGGACTCAGTAAAATCTGCCCTGGTTGATTTTCACCTCATGTTTAGAGCGATTACTTCCTTGTAATATCACTTCTGTAAGAGTCGCCTAAATTTCTAAATTAAGTTTTCACAAAAGCTTAACTTATTATCAAAAGTAATTTGTTGAGGGGCCAGCCCCGTGGCCAAGTGGTTGAAGTTCCACACACTCTGCTTTGGTGGCACAAGTTCGTGGGTTCGGATCCTGGGCACGGCCCTGCTCCACTGATCAGCCATGCTGTGGAGGCATCCCACATACACAGCAGAGGAAGATTGGCACATATGTTAGCTCAGGGCTAATCTTCCTCAAGCAAAAAAAAAAAAGGAAAGAAAAAAAGAGGAATATTGGCAATGGGTTTTAGCTCAGGGCAAATCTTCCTTACACTCACACAAAAAAAGTAGTTTGTTGGTAGAGAATTTTGATGATCAAGTTCCAGTATGTGGCCAAACATGAGGAGCACTTTCCCAGAAGAGCAGGGCATCTTCACACCTCTAAATAAGTGTCTTTGCTCAATAGTTATTTATTTATCTCCACCACGTGCTGAGCATTGGGAGTGCCTGCCTTCCATGCATTGCACATTCACAACCAAGGATTTAATTATTCTCTGAAAAGCAAATGGTTTAAATGATATTGAGGCTTTCCTTCTATTCCTGCTCAGTGTTCCTAAGATTTACTGTAAAGAATTTTATGCACAAAACCACACATGCTATAATTCAGGCAACAGTTCAAGAACTTATCCAAGGGTCATTTGTACTACAAGTGATTTTTGCTACCTGCAGACTTTTAGAATCCAGCCCTGGGTAAGGAGCCCACAGCGTGTCCCTCTCCTCTGAGAACCTGAGAACAGATGGCTGTGGCTTGTGGGTTTTTGCAAAACCCCTAGTGAAGGTGTTTCTGGGTGAGTGCCCAGTGCTTCTCTTCCTTTTGTTTGCTGTCATCTACTTTTCCTATTCTCACCTGCTTCCTTCTCTGCCTCAGCGGCTGGCTTCTAGAGGCCACAGTGCTTATCTGTTCTAGGGAGAGTGAGGTCCAGCTGGGTAGCTGATTGTTGCCAAGAGCCTCATTTCATGGGCTCAAACCCAGCTTCCTGTTGTGAGGCCTAAGCTCCCGTCCTTTCCTTGGTATCAGCTTGATTAAGCTGAGTGTGAAAGCCAGTGCAGCCTCTGTTTTGCCTCCTAGTTGAGTAATTTGATAAGCGCCCAGGGGTTCACAGAGTGGCTTGTACTCTTTCCTTAAATTGTGCTGTCTACTTTTATCTGACAAGAATCCAGAAATGGCAATCCTCCAACCGTTGGGCTTTAAACGGCTAATTTATGTACTTAACAAAGGAAGGTGAGCACCTCATGAAAGGTTTTGTTTGTTTTTTCTTTTTATCTCCATTTCTAGAGAAAGCAACTTTATCAGTCCAGTATATCTTACTTGACTAGAAGGAAACCAGGAGAATTTTAGGAATTTTGACATAAAGGAACTTTCTCTTTGTGTAATCATTTTACCAAAATGTATCAGCATAACCATCCCGTATTTTTCTAAAGAACAATTAACGTCTTAACATATTACCCTACTTCTATGGAGCTATATTTTTTAGTGGCCAGATCTTATTAGAATGATTATTCCCCAGAAGGGGCGCTGCCTGCTGCTGGGTGTCCATCCCTGTCAGGAAACATTACCATCTAGAAATGCTGTCTGTGTGTGTGCCAAGTCTTGGTTCACTGATCATTTCCTATTAAAAAGAATCTGATCCAAGGCCAGGCTAATCCTACAGCAACAATCAAATGCCTCCAGATTCAGAAATGCAGGAGGGATGTAAAATGTAGAATGGGCTTACCCTTGTCCCTGGTCTAGAGGCAAGAGGGTGCATTTAACTACATCCAGAAATTTTGCCTTTGTGGCCCTTCACTCTGTGATGTCAGGACTGCCATGCTACTGCAAGAAGGATAAGTACCAGAAACACAAACTCTTCTAATGCACATGGGATCCATTCTCAAATTGGAGAATTCCATTTATGTCACTGTTCCCCCACTTGGTGGATTATGATCATTAGAGGGGCACGCAGATTTAGTATAAATAGCATTGAATCACATAAACACATGGTTCTTTTTCCAACTTCCTGGGTTGAGTTGAACGTCAGCTAACTCAGTCCATTTTATTCTCTAACATCTGAATTCAAGGCTGTCTATTTGCCTCTGGGGACTTCTTTAGCTGCTTTCACAAGATTTGATACATAGGGCTGTAGTGTTCAGTTACTTACAAATGTGTTTTTCAGTTGGCAAACTGTCTTTTTTAGGATTGATTTCTAGATGTATAGCCCTGAAGTCAGAGAATATGATACACGTGATACTGACTTTCGGTATTTTATGATATATTCTGCATAGCGAGTTTTTGTGAGTTTGAAAGAACTGTATTTTTATTGAGTGCAGATCTGTCCCTTAGCTCAAGCTATCCTATTACATTGTTTGAATCTTCTCTATCTTTATGCATGTTTTTCAGATTGATTGATAAATTCTTGAGAAGTATATTCAAATTTTCCTCCATGAAATTAATTTCTCTTTATAATTTATATTCAGTTTTTGTTTTATTTATTTTTAGGCTATATTGTTAAAAGCATATTGCCTCTGGAGTATTATATCTTCTGAAGAATTATCCCTGTTATCATGAAATAACTTTCTTAAGCCTTAATAATGCTTTTCTGCCTAAAGTCTGTTTTCTTTGACATGAATATTGTAACACTTGCTTTCCTGTGGTTAATATTTTTCTAATATTTCTTTTTTTTGAGGAAGATTAGGCCTGAGCTAACATCTGCTGCCAGTCCTCCTCTTTTTGCTGAGGAAGACTGGCCCTGAGCTAACATCCGTGTCCATCTTCCTCTACTTTCTATGTGGGACGCCTACCACAGCATGGCTTGCCAAGCGGTGCCATGTCCACACCCGGGATCCGAACTGGTGAACCCCGGGCTGCTGAATCGGAAGGTGTGGACTTTGCTGCGCCACCGGGCCGGCCCCTGATATTTCTGTTTATAGCACTTTATTGTCAACACTTCTGCATTATTATTTTTGGATGTTCCTTTTTTAAGCAGCCTGGCTCCTTATGGTGACACTGCCTACTATGACAAACAACCCAAGTCTCACTGCTTTAACACAACAAAGGTTTAAAAATTATCTTTAATCATACAATCTCTTTCATATTGTCTTGGGGGGGAGCTTTATTGCTAATCCTTCTGTTTACTGCATCTCTTGGCAATCTCTCATAATGTTTGTCCCTAGTGTAGTTTGCAGTTTGGGGTTTTTTTTGTTGTTTGTGTTGTTTGTTGTTTGGGGTGTTTTGGTGTGAGCTCCTCTTTCATAGGGCTTTTTCTTTCTCCTGAGTGGATTTCCAGTGAATCCTAGATTGTAAAAGTAGCACTACCAAGTGGATTCACATTTGTTTCTTCTGGAACCCTAGGGCTCTAGGCCTTCAGTGGTCCTCGATGAATTTTCACTTTGACTTGAGTTCCCACACCTCTCAGGTAGTATAAATTGACACATGCCTGGCATTCAGGTAGTGTCTCTAATTCTCATAACTTGCTTGTTATTTTCCACCCAAGATTCCAGGCAAACTGTGCTTCCCGAGGCCAGAGGACAGTTTGTTCTCATCCCCTTTTCATGAAGGGGACAGTTCTTTCAGGTCCAAGGCCTTATTTAGAAGTTGAGGTCTAAACCTTGCCAGCCGCTGGAGGCCACTTCTCCTGTGGGGCCCTCAGGCCTATGTCCAGTCCAAAACCCTGTGGGCTACCTTTTCATCAGCTTTCTCAAATAACTGCATTTCTGGCACCTGGGGGTTTCCCTTGGTTTCTTTCAAGTTTGGAAATGTATTAATCGCTTTTTGGGTATTCTGTCTTATACAGGATTTCTTTGTATTTACAAGATTACATGGCATTACACTTTGCCAGACGCTTTCTAGTCTCTTTTTTTCTAGCAAAGAGAAAGAAAGTCTTAGCCCGAGAGCCCAGGAGTTTCTACCTTGAATTTAATAGCATTGTCTTATTTTTATTATATTTAAATTATGTGACTGTTTAGGCGAATGATTCTAAGTTTCCATATATGCTATGATACAAACCTGCTTTTCAAAATAAATTTACTTAACTAAAATAGGTCAGTTTAAAGAAAAGTATTCAGTAAATTGACAAGCGTGAGATGTCTATAAAAAACCATAAAGGTGGTATATCAATACTCAAGCTTATAGACTACTTGAAAGCATTCGATGCCCTTTTGAGCTTTTGTCCTCATTTTTAAAAACGTTCTTTCGTGCTTTAGCACCCAGATAAGAAGATGTGTGCCGTCAACACCAGCCTGGGTTGAGAATATGAGGGATGGGTTACCCAAATTAGGGAATAGGATGAGTCAAATATTCCCTTCAAAACAAACAATAAAGGCCAGCTGTATTACTCAGAGTGGGCTAGATTAGGTTGTGGTAACAAACTCAACATCTCAGGGCAAAACACAGGGAAAATTCCTTTCTTGTTCCCATCTCCAACGAGCTTTAGTAGGGGCCTCTGCTCCTCACAGTGGCTAGACCACAGGCTGCCAGAGCCCCTCCACAGCCCCCAGGGCAAGGAAGAGCACATGGCACCCCAGGCACTTCCTCCCGCGTCTTCTGCCTGGACGTGACACCTGCCACTTCCACTCTCATTTCATTTGTCAAAGCAAGTCATGTGGCCACCCTAAGTTCAAAGAAGGGGAGGAAAGTACAATTTTATCATGTGCCCGAAAGGCTGAGAGCCAGAAATATTTGGTGAAGAGCAATAACGATTATAAAACCATCCAGCAAATGAACAGTCCTGGATCCATCCTCTAGATGGAGACGTGGAGCTGAGCATCTGTTTGGGAGGTCGGCCATAGTAGAGTCAGATGTGTGTTTACAACCCCCTCAGCCTCTTTGTAGCCGCATTCTGTACACAGAAAACCCCAAATTAAGTAGTGACTACGGATGATAAAGTAAAATACTTACCTTCACGCTGGGCTGATTTGTTACCTAGCAATCCCGAGAGGCTTCCATTACTGACCGTAAAACTTCATCCTGCTCAGTCGCCAATGACTCTGTTCGGCCACTTCACTTCTACAGATATTTATGGACCTAATATATGAGTATGGTTGAAGTATTTACAATAAGCGCAGCGTGGGTTTCTCCCAGGTTTGCCTCTAGGCTATTCTGGTTCAGCTTTTCTTCTTGTCCCTGGGGTTTCCTAAAACATCCCCGTGGTTTTCTGTAATACCCATGGGTTTGTGAGAGTCCCTCTCCTCTGATCACACCCTGATCACAGCCTTCAACTTTTCCCTTCCCCCACGCATGCCACCACCGGCTTTCTAGCACCTTCTTAACAGAATCTCTGCTCTATGTTGCGAAGGAGTACTGAAAAACAAAGGCTCTATTCACTAATGTCAGTGAGTTCAGGGCACTTAGAAGCTCTATGGAGATTTCTGTAATAGTGAAATTTTCCCTTGCCTGGGCTAATACCCAAATCACAGTAACCTTAATTATGTTTTGTCCAACCATGACACATACTTTAATTAAATCACTGATCCTGACATTACATTTAAAATGAAGAAATGTGATACCTTAAACTTAGTCAATGCTTCATAATTTACAGAGTACTTTCATGTATATCACTGTGACGTTAGGTATTTATTAACTCCATTTAAAATCACAAAGATGGTGACCCAGTTTTCTCAGCATTAATCAGCTTGTCAGTACTAATAGGAGAACTATAACCCAGGACTATAAACTCATATCTAGGGCTCTTTCAATGATCCCAGGGTGGTGCCTATAACTTACAAACATTGACAAAACCTACAAAAAGTTAAGACTGATACTGTCTATTTTAAAGCCCTTCGTATATAATTTGGAGCTCAGGCCACCACCCTTAAGTGCTCTGTGAAGAAGGTGGAGATACAGTGTGGTTTTTTTTCTTTTAGGTTGACTCGTAGGCAGAGGACTAGCGAAAATAATGTATATGTGCATTTAGGGTATTTCAAGCTCAATAATTCAATCCAACACATGTTATCGGGTATTAACTTCTACCAAATGCTGAAGACATGATAATAAAGAAGACGGACATGGTTCCTGTCCTTAGGAAGCTTCAAGGCTAATGGAGAAGGGAATTATAATAGATGGCCAAAAAGAACTACAATGTTAATAGATAACTTTTTTTTCAGTGTTTTTTTCAGGCATTGCACATTCTCCCTCTTTTCTTGGTGAGGAAACTGAGGCACAGAAAGATTAAATAACTTGCCATATGACACACAGTAAGTGATAGAGCTAAGATTTGAATCCAGTTGCTCTTTTTTTTTTTTTGAGGAAGATTAGCCCTGAGCTAACATCTACCACCAATCCTCCTCTTTTTTGCTGAGGAAGGCTGGCCCTGAGCTAACATCCATGGCCTTCTTTCACGACTTTATATGTGGGATGCCTGCCACAGCGTGGCTTGACAAGCGGTCCAAACCAGCGAACCCAGGGCCACTGAAGCGGAACGTGTGAACCGCTGAGCCACTGAGACCGGCCCTCCCGTTGCTCCTAACAGCAGCATTTTGCTACTTCGCAGGTACTGCAGGGGAGTCAAGGGGAGTACACCCAGATTACTTCAGGTGACAAGGGACCGTTGTAAGTAAATCTGAAAAACCACATCAGCAAGGGAGACCCGCAGTCTATCCCTCTGGGTCCCAGGACTTTCAAAACTGGGGCCTAGAGCAGGCCTTCTGTTTGCTCTTCACTCCCACCTCTATGGCCGGACAATTTGGTTTGCTGCCACCCAGCATGGTGTCTTGGTTTGGCACAGGTTATCTTGTTCCTGCCAATACATTGTTGCCTTTGACTCACACGCGGACCTCTTGCTCACTGATTTTCTGCTAGGGTGCATGATTCGTTTTAAAGAACATACAGAGTGGAAGCCACAAGATACTCCTTGGGGTTTTGTTTCTGAAAGGGTCTGTGGGGTCGACAGGAAAAGACACAGGCATTTACTTCTCTCAGGGAAGCAGCACGGAGTTATTGGTGATAGTCATCATTATTTAACCCCATCGTCCCATCTCCACCACAAGAATGAGGCTGTCCGTTTTATTCCTATTACATAGAACGTCGTAGACACTCAATGCATATTTTTGAATAAATGAAGCAAGTACAGTTGTCACTAGAGAGGTAGAATTTTGTTTTCATCACAATGCTTTATTGACAATGGGGGCTTTGACTTAGATCCTGGAGAAATTGACTTGGATCGCAGGTAGGGAAACTCGAAATGTTTGGTAGACCCGGATTGAGGTGGAGAGAAGTCTCAATAAGAGAAGGAAGGTGAGATTCAACTTAGAACTTTAACACAAAGGTTTATCATGTTTAAATTTAGATTAGTGCCTCTATCTCAACGATCCACCCTACATGAGTGAAGTTGCATGGAAGCCAACAAGAAGAAAAATATGTTATCATGATAAATGAGAATTTACTGAACAAGGGACAGGAGATAAAATAAGTCAAGGGGAATTCCCTGTGAGCAGTGGTCAGCTTCCTACAGGAGCATATAGATTTGTCACAGTTTCCTCCAGTATTTTCCTATTCTCCCACCCTTGTCTTCCCAAATGGGCTAATAGAAACGGTCTTGGGCTTGACACTGATTAGAGAGAAGAGATGGTAACTCATGACCAGAACCATCTTCATCAACGTATAATTCACCATGAATCTTTAAACATTGAAAGAAGGAAGGAAAATAGCATTAGTTGGTACCTTCTCAGGAATGTTAGGCACTTTACATTCATTGCTTTATCTTTCAACAACTCAGCGAGGTAGGTGGTATATCCCTATTTTACAAATAAAGTGAGACCAGCAGAGTATGCTCTCCTCTGCCCACAGCATTATGCTCAAATTTACGCAGCAGAGATATCTGCAAAGTCAGATCTGTCTTTACTCCAAAGCACATATATTGTTTCTCTTGTTGAAAAAATATATATCAAATGCTTGTTTAAGTATATTTTATTAGCTCTTTGCTTTTCCTGTTTCTGTATTTTTTACGTGACATGTGTTTGCTTATGTGAGCTAGTAGGTGTGACTTGCTGGAGGCTCAGAGTGAAATTGGCGTCGTGGTTCTTGTTCCCAGTAACTGCAGAAAGTCTTCATTCTAATTTGGGGCCACTTACAATGGATTTGGTATACATACTTGGCTTCCTCCCAGTGAGTTGAAAATGTTATCCTGGAATCTCTGGGTTTCCTTTTCAAAGAAAAGTAGATCCCACCTAATTTTTTACCCTCTTTGCTTTGCTTTCTTTCAGACTCCTGTCAGAGGATGTAGGAATGGACATCCCCATTGAGGAGGGAATGCTGAGTCCCGGTGCTGCAGACATGAGGCCCGGTGAGAGCGGCATTTGTTCTTTCCCTCAGCAGTACTCTACATCCAAACGTCTTCATTATTCGGGGAGAGAACCATTTCCTACGCATCCAACTTGTGATTTCAGTGATAAAAGTGAATACAGAGAAAAAAATATGTGTGAGGAAGGCGTCAGGCTCGATGTGGTTAATTTCAGAGTTGACTTGAAGATTGATACTCAGGAGTGTGGGCCACCTTTTATCTCCTGGGCCATGGCTGTATCTGCCGATGTTTTCAGCTCCTGTGAAAATTGGCTACTGTACAATAACACCCAATTCTAACTAACATCTAACTTCACCAAATTTACACTTAAGTGTGAGAATGTTTAAAATTAGAAATGTGATATAAGAATGCTCAGTACCTTGATTATTAAAAAAAAAAAAACCAACCCTACATTCTAAGGGTTTATGACCCATGTTGTATACAAGAAGGAATTTTAAATTTTCAGTTGCAACCTGCATGACTCCCATTTTGTACCTTTGCACTGTACCAGCTTCAGGATCACACCAAGATCCTGAACGCTGATTTTAGCAGCCAAGCCTAGAAGGTAGTAAGAAGAAGGGAATCAATTAATGTTTTTTTCTGTCCAAGTATTTAAAGTGCATTCTTCAAAATACTAGTCATGTGACATATTATTTTTAGATATTCTATGGTCAAATAAGCATGGTAGCCACTGTCTGTCAAGGTGTACTTTTGAACAATAAAGGCACTAAGGCTGTGGTTATCCTAAATGGTAGCAGTTCACTACATGTGGCTATTTAAATTAATTAAAATTTAAAATAAATTTGAAAAGTTCAGTTCTTCAGTTGCACTAGCTTCATTTGAAGTGTTCCATAATCATAGGTAGAATATTTCTATCATCATAAAAAATTCTTTCTGACAGCACTGCTCTGAGAATTTCTGTAATACAGAAACCTAATGGTTTTCAAACTTATTGATCAATAGAAACTTTTTCCAAGTAATACTTAAAAACATTACATAGAACAGTTTGAGTGATGCTCTATACAGAAAAAACCAAAAAGTCTTAATGACAAAGAAACAGTGTCAACTTCCTTAGGACAAGGCCAGAGTTCACATTCCAGAATTGAGGGGTATACCAGATGGCCTTCAAAATATTTCGTGATAGGGAATCCGGAAAGTTCTATTTTTAGGCTATCTCTCTGCCATTGTTTAGTTGGGTTCAATATAGTTAAAAATGACTTCTCCAGCTCTGTTTCTGTCAAGTGAAAGGCATGTGAGAGGCAAGATGCATATTACAGTGAGAGGATGGAACCTACTTCCACAAGGCTTAGCATAAGAAGACTCTTATAGTGTGGAAACTGTGTCAAGCAATATTGGCATAGGAGGTAGTGACTGCTTGATCAAAGGATGTAATCTGGGAGGAAACCTCAGTTTTATTAAAAAATAAAAAAAGAAGAAGAATGCCAGCCAAAGAAAGGTCACTGCAGATCATACACAGAGTTGTCAGGAACTGAAGAGAAGTATTTGGGGAGTATCTGTGAGCATAACAGATAAGGTTCTTACCCTCCATCCCTCAGGGGCAAAATCTACATGAACCATATAAGATATATGTAAGCTGAACTGTTTTTCTTATGCAACTTGCACCATAAAAATTCAATTCAATATTAAATCAGTGTCAGGTTCTCAAACTTGAATAGGGCAGTTTTAAGAACTAGTTTCTGCCCATTTAGCAATACTCCCACTTCCTATTTCTACATGGCCAGGGCTGATGGGGCTGGGCAAGTCAGTACTGAAACCTGCTGATCAAGAAGGGGGTCCAAATCCCATATAAAGATTTTTAGCAGGTCTGCTTTTGCTGAAAGGACTTTAAAAACGTTTTTTGCTGGGGCCCCCACTCACTCTTGGCAGCCTTGTCCGTGGTCTAATACTTGATGTTGCTAATGCTTTTCTTCTTTAGAACCTCCTAATTCTCTGGATCTTAATGGCGCTCATCCTCAGAGAATCAAGCTCACAGCCCCAAATATCAATCTTTCTCTGGACCAAAGCGAAGGATCTGTTCTCTCTGATGATAACCTGGACAGTCCAGATGAGATTGATATCAATGTGGATGAACTCGATACCCCTGATGAAGCAGATTCTTTTGAGTACACTGGGCATGGTAAGTCGCCAAGTTGGCAAGACCAAAGCTAGATGAAAAGTGAAAGATTTTCTAAGTGGCATTAGGAACAAACCCTCCATTTTGTTGCCGGTGGCTCCTTTCTGTGATTTCCAGAAGTTTCTGTTTGTATCTCAGGTCATAGGGAGTGATGATTGACAGTCTAGAGCTTGATAGAAGAGGTATGGTTCCCAGAGGTCACACATAGCCATTGCTGCTCAGTCACTCTCTATCACAGTGTTCATTTTATTTTCCGTATGTCACTAATTGAAACTGTATCATTTAACTGTTGGCAACATGCATCATCTTTCTCTTCCCACTGGAATGTCTGCTCCCCAAGGGCAGGGACTTGATTAAATTTGTTGCTGTATCTCCGATAAAGTAGGAAGAAAGGCAGGGTGGGGTGGGGTGTGGTGGGGAAGGAATAAAAAGGAAGAAAATTAAAAATTGCTGGATCAAACACTGACACTCCTGATAGGAATATCAGTGTCATTTTAATTTTTCCTTTTTCTCCCCAAATCCCCCTGGTACATAGTTGTGTATTTTTAGTTGTGGGTCCTTCTGGTTGTGGCATGTGGGACACCGCCTCAGCATGGCTTGATGAACGGTGCCATGTCCACGCCCAGGATCCGAACGGGCGAAACCCCAGGCCGCCGAAGCAGAGCATGCGAACTTAACCACTCTGCCATGGGGCGGCCTCTCAGTGTCATTTTAGTACTTTCTCCTGCTCATTGAAATTGGGTTTGTTAAGAAATATGTACAAATACAAAACATTTGCTTTAAAAACTGGCATCTATAGTTTCTGTTTTACAGGGTGGCCTTGTCTAACTTTATCCTGTTTGAAATTGAAGGTGAAAGAATCTGACTTTATCATATTTGAAATTGAAGGTGAGAGAATTGAAGGCCGCAGCTATTGCTTCGATATTGTAGAAGTTCTTCTTAAAATTAAAAACATTCTGAACAATTTTTCTTAAAAAAGTTTTTAAATTTTCCTTAAAATTGCTTAAAACAAATACAATTAAATGATGCCCTATCTTTTAGAGCCATGATAATTCCAGCAGTGTCATTCACAGGAGGACATAATTAGGAAATTAGGAAATTCATCAAATTAGTTAATTAATTCAGCCAATGGTCATTGAGGCACCAGGACTACAACCACGACCAGCACCGATTCAGACCCTGCCTTCACAGGGCATAAGGCTTTATTTTCTCCAGTTAAAAAGATGGAAGTGGCTCAACTACTTGTTCCACTGTTTATTGTGTTTAAGTAGAGTTTATATTCCATTTTTATCGTGTTCATGAATATCTATAGTTATCTGGGTATTTGACCCTGTAGGTTGAAATACGCAGATAGGAGATGAAAGAAGGTCTTGAAGTCGTATTCTTTTCTACCATCTCAGAGACTCCTCGCCGGCTTCTCCATCCACCCCAGCTGCCTCAGCCCTTTTCCTTCTAATATATTCTCACATGTAAGAATCATGCCTTGACTTAAAACCCCACAGAAGACGGCTGTGGCAGGACCCTGCTGGTCCCTCCCCGCTTCCCCCTGTACTTCTCTGTTGCCCCAGGGAGCTGTGTCACACCACATCTGAACCTTTTATTTTTATAAATAGTAAAACTGCCAAGCAAAGTCGTGGTGGCTGAGCAAACTGGTAATTAAAGCTGCCACTTGCTGACATAGTTCTTTTTCTTTAATCGACACAGTTATTTTGAAAGAACCAGTTTAACAGCCACAACCCTGCTTTTGGGTCTCAAATTCTAAGGACAGAATCTTAACCTAAGTTCGAATTTTAAAGTCCACCTTGATTTTCAAATGAAAGATATATGTTCATACAGTTTTAAACAAACAAAAACATTAACCGTTGAAAACACAAAGTACATCTCAATAGTTATATTTTATAAACAGGCAGACATAGATAACTGACTGTGTAAGAGGGATGGAATAGGTTTGAATCCCAAAGTATGAAATAAATACTTGAAAGCTGCATGTTTTTTGGGCTTCTTGTGTGAGCATCTTGAACTAAGCGTATCCATTCTAAACAAAATTGGAGTTTTAAAGGCACAGTATTTCAAGTGTTTGGTTGGTAATTTATTTTATTTAATGAACACTTTCATAGTGCTTCCTACGTGCCAGGATCCATGCTAGGTGCTTTATAAATATTAACTGTTTTAATCCTCGTGTCAACTCTGTGAATAGATATTATGTTTCCCCCATTTTAAGATGAGAATGCTGAGACACAGAGAAGTTAAATAATTTACCTAATGTCACAGAGTGAGTATTGTCAGAGCCAGCATCCAAATCCTGAGTTGTTGTCTTACTCCTGGGCCTGGTGCTTCTCTGTAAATATATTGACAATGAACAGGAGAGGGTCTTTTCCTAGATAGGCTCCTGTACCCCGAAGCCAAGCTTGACGGCCCGCCCTTACAGTGACGTGTTCTTTCATCCAGCCATTTTCATGACTTGAGGGCCCTTCACCAAGGGCTCGGAGGACTTTCACACCATTCACCTGTTTCATGAAGTAGCTGATGACCAAGCCTTCCTGCCGGGTTATTTTCCCATAATGTGATTTGGCTTATGGAAAATTTCTGAATCTCACAATCAAAAGATGTTAAACTGTTCTTTACTTCTGAGCAATTTTCTTGAATAATTGTGTCCAGATAGTTGGAAAATATCATTCAAGGTATTGATATAATTAAGTCTCGATTTCCTTTGATATTTACAAGTGCCAAAGATACCAGAAATCTGTAGATAGTGAAGGATTTAGGAGGTCCATCTTTCATATTAAGGGAGATCTGAGCCTTTTTTTAAATGTCTTATCCTTATGCTAAGCCCAGAAACTTACAAATATCCAAAGGTCAGAAAAAACAATGACTTATTTCTGCTTTCCAAACCAATTGGAAAGTTATTTTTACTATAATTCAGATCTCAGCAAAGTCATCTATTTTTAAAAATTAAACGGTCGGCAAATGTTTGTGTGTGTGTATACATCCATAGTTTTAAGGTAGATGTGTCCTTTCTTACTATGATACAATAATCAATAAACATAAAGACAAAAATTAGAGTCAAGTATACAAAAATGTTATATTTCTATTTGGGAAAAAATTACAAATTTAAGAGCTAAGCATGAGGCCGAAAAATAATTGCAATACATGACAAACTTCTATATAAAGAACTCTAACAGTTCAGTAAGGACCACAGTCGGCAAAGGACTTAACATGTGCCTCCCTCTCAGTAAGAGAAATATAAGTAGCCCATAAACACTTAAAAATTCTCATCTTCTTTAATAATTAAAGAAATACAAATTAAAACAACAAAGAAGGGGCCGGCCCCGTGGCTGAGTGGTTAAGTTCATGTGTTCTGCTTCAGCAACCCAGGGTTTCACCGGTTCGGATCCTGGGCATGGACGTGGCACCGCTCATCAGGACATGCTGAGGCAGCTTTCCACATGCCACAACTAGAAGGACCTACAACTACAATATACAACTGTGTACTCGGGGGGCTTTGGGGAGAAGAAGAAGAAGAAGAAAAAAAAAGATTAGCAACAGATGTTGTTAGCTCAGGTGCCAATCTTTATTAAAAAACAACAACAACAACAAAGAAACACGTTTCACCCTAAATTGTCAAGGGAGAACTTTGGTAACTTCCAGTGTTTTTGACAATATGAGGGAAGAGGTTCTTTCATATATTTTGGTGTGATATATTCAAGGGCAAAATGTCCATAAAAACTTTAACAGCTTGCACCATCTGATCCAGCATTCCATTGCTAGAAAGTTAAGCTACAGCAATGTGTGCACAAACGAGGTAAGACGCTTGTACGAAGATACTTACTAAAGCAAATTCTTTATAAGGAGCAACAGCAAAATGGGATAAAACTATATTTCCATCACTGTGGGATTGATAAACTAGAAGACATCAGTAAAATGGAATACTCCAAGACTGCTTCTAAAAACGAGCAGGGTTTATATTCACTGAGACAAAAAGAAGCCTGTGCTATGTTATTAGGTAGGAGTCACATTGTAGAACAGACGTATAGAACATGCAGAACATAGGGAATAATCATACTCTTTTGGGAAAAAAGAAGTATGCCTGTGCACATGCATATAGAGAAAAGAATCACGTCAAACAATAATGAGTGAGGGTGGCACTGGCGATTGTGCTGTCCTCATGTACAATTTCATGAACAATTTTAAAACAATTTCAGAAATTGTTTTTAAAACCGGAAGAGAGAATATACAAATTTTTTTTAAGGAGGTAGCCTCAGTAAAAGCATGCAGAAAACAAGACGAAACAGCCTCACACAGATTACCAGGGTCAAGCTAGAGCAAGCCAGAAAGTCCCAAACAGAATGAAGAGAGTTTGGTGGATGGTTAGTTCATTGCAGTGAAGAGCACGTGCGTACAGGAACATCAGAAGACAAACCCACATCAGAGCCCAGAGTTCTGAGGGAGCAGAGACCAGATGGAAAACAGGGTCCTGGGAAGGGAGCTAAGATGAGCATCCAAGGGCCCCAGCCCAAGTAGGGAGGGAGAAGCAGGAAAGGATTCCAGATAGGGAGTCCAGTACAGATGGATGGATGTGCACAAGTGATGCAGTGCTTGATCTGAAGCCAAAGGTTGCTGCTCTCCATCCTTAGTAAGGTGGTGAGCGCTGGTGGGAACGCAGAGGAAACCATGGTAAGGCAAGCCTCTGTAGGTGGTGGTAGCTGTTGGTGTTGGCAAGAAACGCTAGGATTGCTTCCCAACTGGTCTTCATTTTGCTATTCTAAGTCACAGGTGATTAGACACACTTGACTATGTCTTGCAGGATCTTCCGGAACGATGGCTTTGTTGTGGCTCCCTTACAGAGTAACTGTATTGCCGGGATCTTGTCCAAGCTTTCCTTTCTTTCCTCACTCAGCTCTGAATTTTTATTGAATGCTCTGTGCAGGCTTCCAAGCTAAGTGTGGAGCGGGTTGGTGGAGGCGGATATTAAAGGTGATTCAGGCAGGTTCTTAGTCCAAGGAACTCACAGCCTCATAATAAAATAAACGAGAATGAGACAGTCACACATGCAAGGTACTATATGACAGCCTGGAAGGGCAGAGAAGGTAAGGGTTTGACTGTATTTGCTTACTAACTCCGTGATCTGACGTAACTACTCCAGTTAGTTTTTGCATCAGCATCATGTCTCCTGTAATACCTACTACTGTGCCTCATACATGGTAGGTACTTAATAAAGTATCGCTATTGTTATTATCAAAGTGCCATAAAAAGAATATGAGTAAAGTACAGTGGAATTCAAAGGTAATCTTCCATGAATGGAAAAATAAGAGTGATATTATCTCACAGAATTATAAATAATCTTTTCTTTCAAGTTACTTAAATATGCAAAGAATAACTATTGTTAAACTCTACTAGTATTTGAAGTAAAAATGGAAACAGTTGCTGCTGATTCTTTTTAAAAACAAAGTGGTTGCTTTTTTGGACACACAAGAGTGAGTGGTAAATTTCTCCCTCAGGAATGCTCACTGGGCTTTTCTATTGCCTTATGCACCGACAAATAGGAGTCTTGTGAACGTTTGACCTTGGAGCATTTCTGGTCTACGAAGTTATTTGTTTCTCACTTACTGTAAAATCTTTCTGTAGCATATTTTGAAAAACCATAGGAAGTAATGTCAAATTTTTGTCCAGATGTCCCAGTGGGTAAGGGGATTCAACTCCTTTGTAAGAGTCTTAGAGCAGGGGTCTGGGTTGGCAGTATCATCAATCTACTAAGCGGAGGGCCCCCAAAAGACTCTAAGCACTCAGGATATACAGGACATGTGGCCCCAGGAAAACAAGATTATCTGGGCCTGATAAATAGCCTTTTACTTCATCGGAAAGGCCTGCAGTCTTCAATTTGTATGATCAAGGATGAATTCATACCAGCCTATACCCCCTTGGACCACCACTGACACAATACAGCTCTAGCCCTGCACCTATCCCCACCCTCAGCTTGGCCTTAGCAATGGATTTGGTTGTTCAATCAGTCAATAAATAAGACTTGCCTGAATGTCCTTTGTGTGGTCAGGATGGTATTAAGCTCTATAAAAGTTATACAAAACAAGCAGTTCCATCAGGTTAACTCTGCCAGGAGGTCGCTAGTTGTTCAACTGTCTCAACTGTGGAGGTCTTGTTCCATCAGCTCTGCTCTGTGCTCATTTCCAGAGGATCCCACAGCCAACAAAGATTCTGGCCAAGAGTCAGAGTCTATTCCAGAATATACAGCAGAAGAGGAGAGGGAGGACAACCGGTTGTGGAGGACAGTGGTGATTGGAGAGCAAGAGCAGCGGATCGACATGAAGGTCATCGAGCCCTACAGGAGAGTCATTTCTCATGGAGGTAGTCAAGCTCTGTGCGACTCTGGGAATGGGGATGGGAATGGGGTAGCCATAGTTTTTTATTAGAAAGTGAAACTAGGGTTCTCTGCAACATGGCATCCCAAAGACCCTAGTGGGCAGTCAATGTTCAAGGGACTGTAGAGCTAAGCACATCACCTCATACTCAATTCCATAAACATTGGAAAGCCTACTATGCAAAAGTAACTTTCCCATGTGAAAAATGCATTTCACACTACACATCTGATAGCTATAACCTTCTGTGCAAATTTCTTGAGAGCCATGGTTGTCCAACTTAACGTCTGTTCAGAACTCACATGGGTCGGTTGTACGGTTTAAGTGAATAGTTTACGAGTCTCTACTACCGTGGGCTATAGGAAGATCACTATTCCAGAGGTGCTTCTAATTATAAGACAGTCTTTTGAATTCTCTTCAGAAGCTTTAGGAAATCTTTTTAGACTCAGCCTGGTCATTTTTTTCCCCACCTGAAGAGTGCTTTTCTATAAACTCCATTATATCTATGCCTGATGACAGCCAGTTCCAGCCAAAGCCTCCGCCTGCCTAGTGAGGGACAAGGGGGAGGGAGAGCTGTGTTTTCTGTTGCCAGTGCTTTCTTGGAGCTCCAGGAGCCTTGATTAATTTGGGATTCACAAAAGGTCACATGAGCATAAGCAACACATTTAACATTGTCAAGCTCTGAGCACGTCAACGCCTTTTTGATTTTTCTGCTGCATGCGCTCCTTTCCTGCAGTCCTGGGGCAACACCCTGACCACTCAGCTGTTCTGGAAAAAGTGTAAGCTGACAAGGCAATTGTTGTTCTCTCTTCCTTAACAGAGACAGGGAAATAAGTGTCTTGGCACCACATTAAACCCATAGCTTTTGTTTTCTAACGAGCACAAGGACATCTTGTTTTTTCAATCAAGCTTTCCTCCACCAACAGACTTTCCACCTTCCGTCCCATGCATTGCTACCTCCACGGAAGGATCAGGACCACCCGGGGACTCCAACCGTGATAGTAAAGGAAAATGTCCATAGGTGCCCCTGGCCGTGACCTTCCTTTTTCCCGCCTTATCTTTTGACCTGAGAGGGTGATATGGCCCTATTGTAGCTGCTGTGGGGTAGGGGCAGTTTCCAACCCCCCAGAGTGACAGCTGGCCTAATCTTGCTGAAGGTGGCAGTCAACTGGCTACAGAGTCAGTGCTTTTGTTCTTAGGATGAAAACCACAAGCTGACCATCATCCAGATCTTACCAGAAGGTCAGACCTCCTTTGTCCTCCCAGCAGGTATTTTTGGTTTTGTTTGCTTTTTTGGAAATAAAAACAAAACAAAACAAAACAGAGGCTGACTATAAAAGTAACCTGTGCTCATTCTAAAAAGTACCAAGAAATGGAGAAAAGTCTGTCAAAGTCAATCAAAGTCACCCAGAGATAATCTCTATAAATTTTCACCACTCAGGTCTTAAATTAAGAGCCACTTTGCTATGGAGAAGACAAGCTTATTGCTTCGCTGCTATCCTAAGGCCGAATTTTCTCTCGTTCCTCCAGTAGACTCACTGGCTTGTTCTTTCAACCACAGTGAATTAGAGGGGTTGGGTGAGTGGGTTGAGCCCGTTGGCTGTTGCCCTAACCAGGCAACAGTGATTGTCATCAGCACACTCGGGTCCTAAAAAGCCCCTGCTTCTGCCTGTCACATTCTTCTCGAAAACTCAGCTGACACCTCAGGGATGACCTGGTTTGCTGTGCCCTTCATCCCTGCCACCTCCTCCCCTTGCCATCTGCTTCCTCCATTCTGTGTCATGAGCTCGGCTTTTGTCCGTGTGACTGTCCTGTTTGTGTGGAAGAGAAGGCGGCCTCCCCCCTCCCCGGCTCTGCCACGGCCTTCTCCAGGCACTGGCCTGCATGATGTGCCTCTGGCTGCACCCATCAGAACGTTAGCGAGATGTCACCTCTTTCTCCACCATGAACAGCTTTTGTGCTCTGCAGGTAAAGACAGTTCACATGGTACTTCTGAATTGGCCAAAGCCTTGCTTATTGTGTTGGAAGCTCACACCACTTTCTTAGACCTTAATGAGGATAAAACAATACTCCTTAGTTACCAATCTATTGAGTTTGTCATCCTGGCTTCTGATGAGCATTTAAAAAGCAGTACCCACAGTGAACATGGATCTTCTTTTGGTGTCTTGCATTTTGCTATGAGGAAGTTTTCCCATTCAGGCCAGTAGCAGAGTGCCAGCTGTGCGGCACTCTGTGCAATACAACTGCAGAATCTGGGGTGATGAAAAGAGCTGCCTAAGTCACCACAAAACCAGGCCCTGCCAAGTGTCCATGCTAGTTGGGAATACCAGTGCATGACAGCAGTATTGGAACAAATAACTCAATTGTCAGCTTTGGCAACCTCGATAGGAGCTATTGCCAGAGGCCCTGTACTCGATCTAGAAGGACAGGATTCAAGACCCGTCTTTGCCACGTCACTTAACTTCTCTGGGCCTCAATTACATCAGTCAAAAGAGGGTGATCTCAAAGCTAGCGTCACCTCCTATGAGCCCACGAGCAATATCCCTACCATCTGCTTCAATAGAAAAGCAAAGAGTGGGTGGTTTGGATCAGCCAACATTGTGGGATCACATTGAGGCCAGAACTGGCTATTTTGAATTTGAAGCAGAGAACACATTTAAAGAACCAAGGACAGTCACGCCGAAGCATTGTAACGAGGAGTTTCTTTTCTGTTTTTTTACTTCTCTTATTTCATTATAGGAGACTCAGGTAACTTCTCGGCAGTGTTGCTGGACAAATGATCCTGCAAAGAATGAGGAGAAGCGTTGCAGGCTGGTGTGTGTGTGTGTATGTTTTGGTTGCGACTGTGACATCTTTCCTTGTCCCTCCATCCCATTTGCTGGCCAGCAAACATGTGTTACGTCCGTCCCTTTCATGCCTCTCTGTTCTGCCTCAGGTAAGGTTTGATCATCGCTTAAGAGGGTCTCAGGAGGCACCACGGTGGGATGGCTCCTGGACCTCAGTACACAGACCCCGGATTCACCTCACGGTTATCTAATAAAATACATATTATAAAAAATCAAACTTCAAACGAACCATGCAGTTGCTGACAGGCAGTTTCACTTGAGGAAGCTGCATATTTAGAATAGAAATTGGGTTAGCTGACGCCTTTGAAGGGATCTGCAAGGGACAAAAAGCGACTAGTCCTACTCATTCTAGTTATTGTACTTTGCCAGCAGTTGCTACTTGAAATTTGCCCAAAGTCTGATAGCAGTGGCACCGGCTCTTGATTTAGAAGGAAAACTTTCATGAGGAAATCCTTGTCGTCTAGTTCATTCCTTACGTCTTCCATGCCCTCCTCTCCTATTCTCTTCCTCTGTTGCCTCTTATTCCATTCCTACAGTGTCTCTGCCCAAAATACAAAAGCCATCTTCATTTGTAGATTTCAGTAATTTTTATATAAAAAGACATCCCTTAGATGACTTAGACAATGATCAGAAAGTGGAAAGCTGATCCCTAAGTATTCCTTTGGTTAAATGAGCTCTAGTGAACACACGGCTGAACTTTCTGAGGACAGACAGCATTGACACAAAGAGCTGAGCTGCCATTTCAGATGACTTCTGAAGCGCTGTTTATAAAACTCAGTCTTTCCTTTTTTTAAAAAAAATTCTTAGAAATCCTCCAGAAATAGAAAAAGACATCAAAGTAACTGAGCAGTCATATTCTTGAAATTACCCCGACACCCTGGAGCCAGACAGCTGCATTTAGAAAGATGCTTTTGAAAGGATGCTTTCGTACTTGCTTTTAAGTTGGATTCTTGATGTCTATTGTCTCTTTTCATGAACTCGGTCTTTTTCATTGTGCTGAGTCTGAATTAACGTACCTTAGTGGTGTAAGATTAGTGTAGCTGAGCTACCATATCTTTTGTGGACTCCTATTCAGTTATGAATCTTCTTAAATGAAATTGTTCAGTGGAACTGTTACTTCTTGTATTAAAATATATCTCCTTCTGCCGTTTTCCTTCATATCGCCTTCTAAAAAGAAGTTGGTAAATACCCACGTCTTGGAAAAGATGGAACTAAGGCAAAATATCCAGAGGGAAGCTACTGCAATCCTGTTTCATGAACGTGTGTTCCATCAGGTGTATACTTACATAGGTAGCACCTTCTAAGATATGTAGCATAAACACGGTATACAACAGCCTCAAATTAGTAATGCACACAAACCCATAATTTGGTATATTTTTAGTTGGTATCACTCTCTTTCCTCACTTCTTTTGTGATAGAGTCACACTCTTTGTCTTTGTAGAGAACATCTTATTAAACTGCTTTTCAAGAGTTAAGCCCCTTCAAATCTATATCCAGCCGGTAGTTTACTGCCGTGTAATCACCACAGGGGTATTTAGAGTTCTGAAAAAATGAAACACGCTGAGTTCCAAGAGGGCTGGATCATGCTGGAGGGTGTGTTCTGTCCTCCTACTCAAAAGCTTTGAAGAAATCTCTGTTTAATGATGCTGAAGTCCAGAACTATGTTATATGACCAAAACTGCGAGTGTTTGAAAGGGGATTTTAAAAAATGAAAATACAGTGCATTGCTTCTATTCTCGAGTCTGGAAGACACATTGGATTCCATACACAAACCTGTGGGGATGTGATCAACACCTGCCGTGAATTTCAAAGATGAGCTCTAAAGGAACACAGAGCTTGCTTAAAGGATGGAGCAGAGCTTGCAAAAGTGGGTACAATGTCTTGAGATGCCTCTGCATTTTCCTTGACCCTTGGAGTTTCAATGGCCACACTTGCCCGTATCTCCTACCTCCTATTTTCTCCCCACCGCCTGCAAAAAGGACTTCTGCCCCTCACCCATGTTACCAGGAAATAATTCTCAAGTTTTCCGAAAAGCACATATTTTCATAAAACTCAAAGCAAAGGCCAGACCCTTCTTAAGTTTGTCCCCTTTTTAAGAACTAGGCTCTGAATTCTGTGCTCAGTTATTCTAGCCCTGACTAGGACTTTCCACACATTCCTGCACTGTCTGTTGAATCTGGAGATCCCAGGGACACTGCAGGCAAGCGTACCAGTCCTCGAAATCAAAGTGAAAGTGTTTGACTTGTCTCCGGACTAGTGTCTGGTCACTGGAGTGTGTGCGTGTGAGATTGTATTGCAGTTCAGTGACTGAATCTTCCCTTCAAATGAACTGGGTTAAAACTGAAAAGAGCTAAAGAGGATCAGACAGATCCTCTTCCTTAGCCATTAAAAGAAAAAAGTATTATATAAATAGCTCTTTTATTATATAAATTAGAAATTCATAAATCAGAAAGTGTTGCCCTCATCCTTTGATAGGTTGAAGATTTCTACACCCCATTCATGACTATGTACAACACATGTAATTGTCCATAATATACGGATACTCTATATATGCAAAGGTATTCACACTATATATTTAAGACTATATAACGTATGTTAACCACTGACAGTTACATGTGTGTATACTTACAGAAGTATAGTCTATATAATACTCATTTAAAGATATATCTGTTACATCCACATACACATACTTGCGAAGGCTTCCACATTTATCCTTTAGGTTAAATATTATCTTGTTAAGAGCTTTCAATTGGTTACAAATGTCTTTTTGTTTGTCGCCCAGGATACTATGGGGACGGCCTAAATGCCATCATTGTGTTTGCCGCCTGTTTTCTGCCAGACAGCAGTCGGGCGGATTACCACTATGTCATGGAAAATCTTTTCCTGTGAGTGATCTTTATGACAAAGTCCTTTGAGTTAATGTCTGTGGGCATGTAATGGCAGATAGGGCATCTTTAATAAAAGGAAATAGATGATGTAGAAGATTCTAAGCCTTTGATAAAAAGTCAATGAAATCTTTGTCAAGGAACATTGCTCAAGAGACTAAACCTCGAATGGAGCTCTTTCGTCAGTAGGGTGGATTAAAAACAAAATGAACACGGTTCAGTCTGCATTTTTAAATTCTGTAGCATTTCCTTTAGGCGAAGTGTTATTTTTGTTCCTCAATAACGTGTTCTTAGTCAACTGGTGATAACTTGATTTATATCTGCCCTTGTTTACTCGGGGTTGCCCTTAGTACATGATAACATCCTTGACGTTTCTGAAAGTCAGGTTGCAAACCCACACATTTTTCTAGTGTACCTGCATTAAAAAAAAAAAAAGATAATGGTACAAATAAATGAGCAGTACTCACTGTCAGAGAAATGATCTCAGGTAACTAACTGCATTCTTCTCAAGGTGAAGAGGTAATATGCATAACCATTCTTAAATGTCATACACCCTGTAATTTAAATATTATATAATTATGGTGTAAATAGGATGAACTATTTCCTGTGGGAACTGAAAGCACTCCTCTTCCTTCCTGTGATCAGATACGTAATAAGTACTTTAGAGCTGATGGTTGCTGAAGACTATATGATTGTATACTTGAATGGTGCCACCCCAAGACGGAAGATGCCAGGCCTGGGCTGGATGAAGAAATGCTACCAGATGATTGACAGACGGTATGTGAGCGTCATTATTTAATCACTCTTTTGACTTCCTCAACAGCCCCCAGTTCTGATTCCCTTTTGATCTACCAAAAATGTGATCACAATTTAGGAACATTGAATTAGGCAGAGTTGAGATGATAAATTATAAAAATATTAATCAAAGTGTCACTTGCCCCAAATCTGAAATAAAGCAAATCGTCCCTAGATTTTGTTAAATGTTGTAGTCTCAAACCTGGTGACCAAGTTTATTTTAAGCTGTGCACGTGCTACTGCCACATGGAACTGCAAGTTGAGCTGATAAGTCAAAGTGTCCCTGATTCTTTACTGATATCACGTGGTCTTGACGCTGTTTGTATGCCCTGGGACTCTCATGATTTGGACAACTCTTGTGCTCTTATTTCAACATTCACTGTTAATTCAAGTCCACCACTAGTCTAAAAAGAGCTAAAGAGGACCAAACAGATCCTCTGTGTGCCCCTTCCTCAAGATGCTTCACTTCCATCCATAACAGTTGTGTTTTTTTTTAAGCAAGATTAGCCCTGAGCTAACATCTGCTGCCAATCCTCCTCCCTCTGCTGAGGAAGACTGGCCCTGAGCTAACATCTGTGCCCATCTTCCTCTACTTTATATGTGGGATGCCTACCACAGCATGGCGTGCCAATCGGTGCCATGTCTGCACCTGGCGTCCGAACCAGCAAACCCTTGGCCGCCGAAGCAGAACGTGCGCACTTAACCACTGCGCCACCGGGCTGGCCCTAGAGTGTATTCTTTTCAAAATTGTAAAGATAATGCTGACAAAAATATGCCATGATGGTTATAGATTTATTCACTCCAGGAACATAACCATTCTATTTTATATTTATTCCTATGGGAAAATGAGCTTTGAATCATACAAATTTAAAATTATATCTCAACAAGTGTTCTTTTTATTAATCATGGCCATTGTATACCTTCATCAGATATTAGTAACTTGCCTAGAATCTGTAATATTATATATATTCCTATTCAGGGATGTACTTTCTGTTTTAATTTCCACTGAAAATGGGTTATGAGTAATTTTTTTTCTTTTTTCAAAATAGACTGCGGAAGAATTTGAAGTCATTCATCATTGTTCACCCATCTTGGTTCATCAGAACAATCCTTGCAGTAACACGACCTTTTATAAGGTATGGTTATTATTGCAGTAAAAATAAAAGTACTACCAGTAGTTTTTAAAAACATGTATTCATTGTCCTATAAATAAGAATTCATAAACTAAGAGAGTACATAGGAAAATATATTTTGCCTCTGCCTTTCCTAGAAATATACTTTGGACTGTCCAGAGAGAGACCCTGATTAAGAAAGAGCATTATTTCATAATGAATATTTTTTCCTTCATTGTTATAAAACATGACCTCTAAATTGCTTGCTATAAACAGAAGATAAAATGGTGGGGTTTCCATGCCACATTACAAAAGGGAATAGACAGTGCTTTCAAAGTGATATGGTATTTTGTAGAGAGTAGAAAAGGTAGGGTAATATGACAACGGAAACTAAAGACAAACCAAGACAGAAACAGGAGCCATGTCTTGTTTTAATTGTTCTGTTTCTTCCGAAGAAGCATCAGGTAGGTCACCAAAGTTAGGTAGAGTCTGGGCAGCCATTTTGAGAGCTTCGTTTGATCATCTGTGAGAATTCTTGGTTTCAGTTCAGTTCAATTCAGTGAATGTTTATTCATCATTCCTTCTGCGTTAGGTGGGGTGTAACCTTACATTTGAGGAATGTAAAGAAAAGAAGGATATACCTCATAATATAGTAAGACTTGAAACAGTTAAATGAAAGGGACAGTATGTATTTTCTAGAGAGCTTTAAAAATATAATAGAATAAAGTCTTGCCTAACATTACAATACGGTTTAGGTAAATTGAAATTTTTCTGTCTCAAAGTTATTAATGAATCCCTAAGAAAGATTCTGATAACTCTGCTTCTGTAAAAAATATTCCACGTTAAAATTCTTTATATTTTTTTACATAGGTTTTACTATGCCTTCCAAATTCTACTTTTTTTGTTCAGTGTTCATTTATATTTATTTAGCATTCCCATCCCTACTTCCAACAATTGAGTAGCAAGATTCAATCTAATTTTCCTCTGACAAAGGTTAGCTCTTTACCATACTATCTTAAATTGCTTTAAAAAATGATATGAAATATTTAAGGTATACAAAAAGCCACTTATTTTAATAATAGCAGACAATGCTTTGACAAAGGAATAGGAATCAATATACTCTGATGAGCTTACAAAAAGTTTAATGGGTAAAAAAGTAAACATTAGCATTGATATTGATGTTTGTTTAATAATTCAGCCCTTATAAAAAAATATATTTCTTCTTGATAAATAACAAAATATTTGTTACTGTAAGAATATTGAAAAATGATTATAATTCAACATTATTTCTTGAAGAGAGTTTTAAGATAAGAATAATTACAATAATAATCATAAAATTATAACAAATAGTGTTGTGGTAAATTACATACAATAATGGCTTACATTTATTGAGTGCTTACATGCATTATTTCATTTAACCATAACGACAGTCCTCTGAAGGAGGTGCTGTTTACTATGTTCATTATATGGAAAGAAACTCTAGAGGCTGGTCCTGTGGCCGAGTGGTTAAGTTCGTGTGCTCTGCTTCGGCAGCCCAGGGTTTCGCTGGTTCAAATCCTGGGTGGGAACATGACACCACTCGTCAGGCCATGCTGAGGTGGCGTCCCACATGCCACAACTAGAAGGACCCGCAACTAAAATATACAACTATGTACTGGGGGGATTTCGGGAGAAAAAAATAAAATAATAAAATGTTGGTATACACTCTTCCTGCACATTTAAAAAAAAAAAAGAAAGAAAGAAACTGAGGCTCAGGGAGGTCAAATAAATTGTCTAAAGCGGGAGCCAGCAGACCTCTTCCATAAGAAATCAAAGAGTAAATATTTTAGGTTTTGTGAGCCATCTGGTCTGTCACAACTACTCAATTCTGCCTTTGTAGGGCAAAAGCCACCATAGACAATATATAAACAAATAAGTGTGGCTGTGTACCAAGAAAACTTGATTTATGAGCACTGAAATGGAATTTCTTAAAAATTTTTACATCATAACATGTTCTTGTTTTGATATTTTTTTCAACCATTTAAAAAATGTAAAGACCATTCTTAGCTTGAGGACTGTAAAAAACCGTCAATAAGCTGGCTATGGCCCGCAGGCCATAGTTTGCCAACCCCAGGTCTAGGGTAACACAGCCAGTAAATTATAGACTCAGAGTTTAAATCCAATTGTCTGCCTCATTTTATTTTATTTTATTTATTTATTTATTTAGATTGGCACCTGAGCTAACATCTGTTGCCAGTCTTTTTTTTTTTTCTTCTTCTCTCCAAAGCCCCCCAGTAGATAGTTGTATATTCTAGTTGTGAGTGCTGCTAGCTGTGCTGTGTGGGACACCGCCTCAGCATGGCCTGATGAGCGGTGCCATGTCCGCGCCCAAGATCCGAACCAGCAAAACCCTGGGCCACCGAAGCAGAGTGCACGAACTTAACCACTCAGCCACGGGGCCGGCTCCCCTGTCTGCCCAATTTTAAAGAACACACCTTTCAAGTATTAAACGTTACATTCTACAGTTTCATCACATAAAAAGATACCCCTTGTGAATCAATCTACATCAGTGTAACAATTTTTAGACGTGAGAAAAAGAGGTCACTAAAATATAGGTCTTTTGATCACTAAAAGGTAACACCCATGATAGAGGTATATGGCAAATTCGTTTTTAAAATGGATTATTTGTCTATGCCAAGCACTGGGGTAGGTACTGAGATGAGAAATTAAAGAGCTCAGTTGCTCTCCTTGAGGAGCTCACAGCCCTGCAGCTGACATGGGCAGACAAGTAAACAATTACAATGTGGACTTCAACTGAAGCACTGTGGCGGGAACTGGGGGTGAGGGTGAGTTTGCGGGTAACAGCAGGAGAGTGAAGGCTGAGAGTCTGCGTCAAGACAGGCTTTCCAGAAGGATTAGCCTTCAAGGGGAGTTTTGAAGGACTAATAGGATTGGCTAGGTAAAACCACGTAGAGGAAACAGCAGGTATAGATGCACTGAGAAGGAGAGGCCATGGCGAGTTTGGAGAACTGCACATTCTAGTGAAGGAAACACTGGGCTGGAGGCTCCCCTGCATGGCTTCTTCCTTCCTCTCGCTCCACCCACTCTGGATTATATACAAAACCTGAAATTAATTCAGAAACTCCCCAGGAAAGAGGAGCCCTAATGTAGCATATCGTTGGTAATATGTGTTCACCCAAGACTTATCGGAAAGGCTAGAAATGACCAAATGGAGACCAAGGTTGTTCACAAGCCCCAGCCAGTGGCCCAGGGTCAAAACTGCAAGTAAAATGTGAAAGAGAGATGGATAGAAAAATGGCCTTGAAAAAACTTCCGACTAGAATGCACAGTAGTTGAACAGAAGATGATATCGTTGGCAGACAGCTCAGCACGATCCCAGTCGACTGGGGAGGCCTTTTCATTGGAAACCATTGAAGAAAGTTCACTGCTCGATCAAGTTCCGTTTCAAGTGGAATGACACATTTTTAAAATTAGTTTGCAATTATACCAATAATACAGAAATGCCTTCTTCTTATAAAACATCCAATCATTACAATAAGACCAAGATCTTTCTTCAATGACTGCCAATTCTTGTTCCTAACCCCCTTCCCCGGAGCCAAGGTCCTTTATCAGTTTCAGTGGCATCCTTCTAAGTTGTTTTTTATGCATTTACGTGTCTAAAATGATGGCGTTTAGATGAAAGCCATTTGTAATCCAAATCCAATCATTGGAACATGGTTTTGAACATTGGTCCATCTGGAATGAACTCTCAAACTAAAACTTAAAAAAAAACAACAACTAATATTTAAAATAAAACGAAAACTAAAAAAATAAAAGGAAAATGAGTTTACGTATGCTTGTAAAATATATCAACCTTGGTAGATTCTGAAAGAATTAATGATAAGAATTTTGTTTGTTAAAAACAAATAAACAAGCCAACAAAGCCGAACCAACCGTAAGCCAGGGACTATTCAGGGCGGCAGGGGTCACTGGGAGTCCTGTGACATGCCGTCAAGAGTGTGGACTCTGCAATGAGACTTAAATCCAGGCTCTGCCACTTACTGAAGGTGAGACCTTGGGCAAATACTTAACTCCCTGTGTCTCGAGTTTCCTTATCTTTAAAGATAGAATGATAATAGTACCTGCCTTATTTGGCTATAATAAGAAATAAATGAGTTAATATATATCAACCACTTCAAACAGTGTGTGGCACATACCAACTACACAAATAATGTGGCCTTTCTTCTTAGTAAGAGCACTGGGACAAGTGTTAAGTGCATCAGGATTGTCAACAGGAGGCAGCAGCCTTAGGAGGGATGAAGGAGCGACAAATGATATTTTTCTTTTCTTCTTTTTTTTAGTTCAAAATTCAGCAGTAAAATTAAATATGTCAGTAGCTTATCAGAACTCAGTGGGCTGATCCCAATGGATTGCATCCATATTCCAGAGAGCATCATCAAGTAAGTCCTGACGGTTTTGAAGATTTGGTGAGAAACATTGCATGTTTGGAGAAGGAGATTGGAAAAGAAATCATTTCTGGAATAGTGGGGAAATGGCATTATCTTATATTTAAAACATATTAAATATTCTCCAATAAATACATATTTTTTTCATATAAGCTATAGATAACTATTCTGTTCTTTCATATCCTCTTTCACATAATCTTCTCTTCGGATTATGGATTATTGCTAATTTCACCTTGAATTTTACTACTGTTTTGGAGAAAGCGTAAATTTACATTAATCAGTATATCTGTTACTTCTGTCTCCCACCCACACAGATACAGTAGGTCTGAGCATAGCTTGGATTTCTTTATTGCCTTATAAAAGTAATTTATCTGCATGACCCTACAAAGAGAAAAAAAAATTACCTTTTCTCTGTTTTTTTTCTAAATCCTTTGTCTTCATGGTTTGCTTCTGGTGAAAGATAAGGCAGAGAGGTGGGTGGTGTCGTTAGGAGGATTTCCTTACTCAGTACAGGGTAATGCAGCAGCAGCCTGTACAGAGAAAGCATGGATAATGAAGGTCACAGGATTATGCAGCAAAAATAATAAGAGTAAAAGTTAACTAAACAACCGCTTGGAGCTGAGACTTCATACTGGAGACACTGGATACTGGATATGATATGGATTCTGGAGAATGAACCCTCCTATTTGGTTCATTGTTGCAAAGAACCATAGTTTCCTGTAGATCATGTTTATCCTTCACTGTGTCCGATTGACTGGTTTTCTATTTGCTTAGAATTGAGAGGAACGTAACCATCAGCTCCCAGAAAACAGGCAAGAACACCCCACCTTCCTCCATAAGATGGATAGCAAAATGGACCTCCCAATTTGGGCTTTCAAAAAAGGTCCCTTCACTTAAAAGAAAAAGGCACAGAAACGGGACGGCGAGGACTCTCAGTTAGTGTGTGTCTATGCTGTTACTAGGCATGGAAGTGCTCTGTTAATATCACTTATTTAATCCCCACAGTAAACCCTCATCTACAGATAAGAGAAGATAACTTAGTAAAGAGAAGTTACACAAAGTATAAGTAGGAGCAAGGAAGAGATGATACTACAATTTGAATTCAGATCAACCGGGCACCAAAAGTCCACTGTCCTTTTCGAGTAGTTTCCTTTACCTCTCTTAAAGTATCCATCGAAATTCAAAGCTCAGGAGTAGATGCATTCAGTGTTCCTACATGCCAATATCAGGCATGAACACAGGACACTGACTGAGCTTAGAACTGCCAGTCGGCTCAGCTGAACAAAGCAGAGTGTTCATAGGCTCCTAACACTGGTTTTAATCCTTGTTAGCTTCATAGAGTTCCCACAACCAGCACACCTCACAGCTGGGGCCTGCTGCCTCAAAAGGGTGCACCCCATCTCCAAAATCCACTCCTCTTTAAATAAAAAAATGACTTGAGCACTCACCTCCTATGGTGCCATCTCTCTTTACAAAAGGTGACAAACACATTCTCTCCTCAAGTGCACATAAGCATTGGCCACTTTCTCGGTAAACAGGGTAATGCTTCCACGGTTTGGCAGTTGGAGGCAATAGAGTGAAGAAGAGAAGAGAAGAGAATGGGCTTTAAAGGCTTAGTATTAGATTTGCATCTTCTCGCCCGCCTCTCGATGTCTCTGAGACTTCAGGCAACCTATTATCACTCTGGGTCTCAGCTTCAGCATCCATAAAATGGGAAAGTAAGGAGCACTTCCTGGAGTGGTCCGGAGGATTGATTGAGAACAGCATGCATAAAGCTATCAGGAAGCCTCCTGGCACAGAGCTGGTGATCCAGAACGTTATCTATCATAATCATGTTGTTTTTAGAGACTCACTATCATATGGCAAAGTTTAATTGAGAAGTTAAAAATGCCTGGGCACTTTTCATTCATCTACACATCAGTTTTCAAGGGCTCCATTTGGGAAAAGTTTCTTTAGGAGTACGGATTCCGTTTAGAGGGATTTTCTTCTGGAGGAAGAAATTCACAACCGTGCATGTCCTCCTCACGTGTCCATGTTTTCTCCCATCTTTTGTAATCCATCTCCTCTGAGTGTCCTCTCTGTCATTTCTGTTACTGGCCCTCGTTGCCTCATTTTCATATTATGCTATTTTCAAATTGGTACACACTGTAGCTTCTTCCTATTCTCAAATAACATTCACAGGGTCTGATCTCAGCCAATCTCAAGACCAGTTGTCAGCTGGGATGGAGCCTGTCACCAAAGGGCTTAAATGAAGGAAAAACTTGTCCAATCTGGAGTCAGATTTATAATCATTCTTCTTATTTGATGTTCTAGAACAATGAATAGAGAATACTGAACCATTGCTCCCAGGGATAATACAGTGTTAGGTTTCTGCAAGCCTCTGGTCACAACATTTTCATCAACAGATTAATATGTAACCTTGTTTTATGTGTGTTTCTGTTTAAAGACACCTTAGTTGATATAAATTGTTGATTCATTAACATTGAACTCACAGCCAACAGCACTATAACTTATGCTGAAACAGAGCTTGTCTAACACACGTATATTCTCTCTAAGGCACATCCTGGCCTTCTTGTGCTTAGGGCTGCTCTTCAGCTCTCTGCTGGGGGCCTATTTTGAGTGGTGAAATCACCAACGAAAAGCGCAAAAAATGCAAAAAACGTGGCAATAAATAGAACATGAAAAGGACCCTTGCTCACAGTATGGGAGCTAAAACCAGAAAGCAGGGCCTCGCCTTGTTTAACCTCAGCTGGGGACATGCATGTCAGGTGACTCAAATTTTCTGCCACTCTACAAACATCTGCAAGTGGCCATGAAAGTGCCACAGACATTGATTTGGAGGTTACAAAGAAAAGTTGGCAAGTAGGCGAATTCGCAAACACAGAATCCGCAAATAATGAGGATTGGCTGTGGATTATTATAAATTCGAAATCACTGATTATACTTAACGAAAATAAGATTTCTCCCAAAAGGCATTTTGATTCTAACTTGGGTAGGCTTTTTCTCTCATGTTTTGACAGTTCTTTAAAACATTTACCTGCCATTTTTTCCATCTGTTTGCTCGTTTTCCTCACTGCATTCGTTTTTTATCTCGCAAGGTACGATGAAGAGAGATCTTATAAGAGGAGTGTGAGGTAAAGTCTCCTGATGTCACAGTTCACGCTGGCACCTGTGTGTGTGTCCACCAGTGTCTTACTCGTGGGTGACCTCAACATGCTACCCAGTAAGAGGTCATTGTACTAGTCCCTTGAGTGTACCATTTCTGGTCTTTGTCCTGTGTGTAAAGCTGTTGAGGTCAACCTAATTTGCACCTGTAACCTGCTACACCAGATACAGCCCTGACTTGGCCCAGGCTGCAAGCTAACAGTACTCAACAGACTGATGTGGATGTTTTCAGCTTTCTTCAGCAGGCATGTTTCTGATTTCTTTGCAACTTTTGTATCTACCTTTATGAAGGAATTTGCAAAGTAAACATCCATAAACACTGAATGGGGGGGGAAACGACACAATATTTAGTGGTAGGAATGCGTCAGTGCTCCAGAGGACCGTTTTAAAAGCACATACACTCCACTTACGTTTGGCGCTGCTTTGCTGGATGACTCACGCTCTGCTCGCTTCTTTTTTGTTTCTTTTCTACGCCGATAATTTTTGCTCATGCAGACTGGATGAAGAACTGAGGGAAGCATCCGAAGCAGCTAAGTAAGACTTGGTTTTCATTCAGCCGCTGGCGTGATGTTGGCTTGCATTTCAGGAATGAATTGGGAGAACCCGCATGCCTCGTGTTTTATTCTTGCATTCCGATAAATAATGCTGCCCTTTAAAAGTTTGCTTTGTCCCAATGATAGATGCAATTTCTGTTATGCTACTATAATCTACTTTCCCCCATGATCTTGGTTATCTGGAGGAATACATTTATTACTGTTGCTTAATTTTTTTTTTTAATGTACATGCAGTTTTAGGCAAAAGAACGCATCACAGTCACTGCCATATATAATATAACATCCAGATGATCGTTAGATATATTGAAGCAACAAAACCTTACTAATTCATACTAATGGAGAGAAATGATGGCAAGTCGAAATTTGGGATATTTTTGTAGAACCAATTTCATGACTTTCCAAATATATTTTTAAACAGCTTATTTAGTGACTTGGAAATATTGCTTAACTAACACCTTCTGAGCTATTTGAATGAACAGAAAAAAAACCATTGCTCACTATTGTTAAAATATAATTTTCAAAAAGGTAAAATCGTAGCTTTAATGTAAATATAAAATGAATACATGCCAATGATTTTATTCAACTAATTATTTAATGAAGGAACGGGTAAGATATTAAAACCTGTTCAAAGAGCATTTGAGAAGCTACATACCTATAGGCAATTTGTAAAGGAATGCTAGGATAAGATTGTTGGTTTTGGGGCCCGCCCGCTGGCGCAGCGGTTAAGTGCGCACATTCCGCTTCAGTGGCCCAGGGTTCGCTGGTTCGGATCCCGGGTAAAGACATGGCACCTCTTGGCAAGCCATGCTGTGGTAGGCATCCCACATATAAAGTAGAGGAAGATGGGCACAGATGTTAGCTCAGGGCCAGTCTTCCTCAGCAAAAAAAGAGGAGGATTGGCAGCAGTTAGCTCAGGGCTAATCTTCCTCAAAAAAAAAAAGATTGTTGGTTTAGATGCAAAACTGATTAATGTCCAACAGGGTGATAAATTTAACCTCAGGGTTTTCTTTTAAACTGGACAGAAATGATTTGCATCTCTGCTCAATAAAAATGTACAAAATCTACAATCTAACCTCTGTCCCTACAGAGTTGCAAAATAGCCCATCCATGGAAATTCAACTCAGCACTGCTTTGAAAGAACATCCTGTAATTTCCTTTTCTTATTTCCAAGTTATAAATAATTTTTTCTGACATTATATGTTAAATGTAGACAAGTGCTATCTGGAATGTTTACTGTATTGAGCTGTTCTCCATTTCAAATATTGCTTACACTGTGAATTTTTATAACCAGTTCCCATTTTAATAGATAGCACAAAAGCAGAAAGCCTGGACAATGTCCAAAGACCTACAAATTCTGAATAAATAAGATCTAAATTAGTGAAATTTTTTTTTTGCATAGATGTAAATACCAATTCCCGATGAAAACAATCCATTTAGATATTTTTTCCCTATGGCGCATTTTTATTGTATGTAATCTATAGAATTATTTGCCTATAGTGTGGATCTTTGGAGTTAAAAATTTAAGGAAAGAGCTTTGCTTTAGAAAGTTTAGCTTTAGTGTAATTTACTGTTACAATATTCCTATCCTCTAGTTTTCTTTCAAATAACTGACACCCAGTTAGACTAAGAATACTCAAAATTATATAGATTTTTACTCTAACGGAATTTTCTTAGTCTCTAATTCAACTGTTACAAACAAGAAGTCGTGGAAGTGAGAAAGATATTAGGAATCAAGGAACTGAATGTTGGCATAACGTCCCCCTTTAGCGTTTCTCTGTACTCAAATTGCCTGTGTCACAAGATTCCCCAGAGAGAGAAACAGCAGTGGGTTTCTCTTCCAGATTCTTTTTTTTAGGATGATAACATATTTATGAAACCAAGGAACTGTTTTCAAGCCAAAAGATGGGGGGAGGGAACATCAATCATTTTCCAGCCAAACCCATGATAAAGTCATATTGCCATGTTTCTTCGTTATTACCATAAAATTTTGTCTCCTTCAGTAGACTTTTTTTCCCTCCATATTTCTACTCTTCCTGCTTAGCTACTGTGGTGAAACAGTTATCGTTTTTGGTTTAGTTGTGTAGCTTTTTTTATTTTCTCTCAAATCCTTCATTTTGTTCTCTTCCCTACCCCGCCCCAAGACATGCACACCCCCCATAACTAAATGGTCTCAGGTGGTCCTGAGAAGTCTTGATCTCCTCTCTACAGGAGGCACTAAGCTCATGCCTAGTACATAGTAGTTGCTCAGTAGATTTCTGCTGCATAAATTGATGAATGTGCATAAGATTGAGATCATTGCTGTGGAACAGTGGTTCTCAAACTTTACTGTGCATCAGAATCACCTGGAGCCCTTGTTAAAAGACAGTATCCTGGGCCTCCCCCGTCCAAGGTTCTGATGCAGGAAGCCTGAGAATCTGTATTTCTAACAAGTTCCCGGTGATGCCGATGCTGCCCATCTATCTCAGGGCCATGATTGGAGTATCACCACCTTAAGTAAATGGCTGAATAAAAATAATTTGATTTGTCTTAGGAGTCTATGCCCTTGCTCTGGATTCAATGAGGAAGCCACCTATCTGAATTCTCCTCCAACTGATCCTACTCCTTTCAATGGGGACGTTACGTGTACGAGGAATTGAAATACATCTGCACATTTGAAAACGTGTAGGGAGAAAGAGTTTTACTACGTTGACCCCACAGATGATTGAAATGCCTCCAAATCCTCCCATTTTAGCACACTAACTACATCTTCTCAACTACCCTTCAGCCCCTGAGCTGGCCCCCAAATCCTCGTGCAGACTGTATATGATGATTTTGGTTCAGAAAATATGATCCCTGCAGATCTATGGTTAGATTCTAGAAGCGAGATAACCCAGGTTCTTTCTGTTACAAGGTGCTCCCTGACTTTCCACATGACCTATATCAGAAAGCTGGAGGGGGCCGGCCTGGTGGCGCAGCGGTTAAGTTCACACATTCAGCTTCTCGGCTGCCCCAGGTTTGCCAGTTCGAATCCCAGGTGCGGACGTGGCACCGCTTGGCAAAAGCCATGCTGTGGTAGGCGTCCCACGTATAAACTAGAGGAAGATGGGCACGGATGTTAGCTCAGGGTGAGTCTTCCTCAGCAAAAAGGGGAAGATTAGCAGTAGTTAGCTCAGGGCTAATCTTCCTCAAAAAAAAAAAGAAAGCTGGAGGCTGGTTCTGACCAAAGGCAAACATACACGTTGCCAGGGAACAAAACCTTCCTGTCTCCTGTTTTGCTTTATTCCCATTAGTGTTTTTGAACATCTCTCCCCACATACACACACCACCACCACCACCTCTGATTGACTTTCAGGTGATTTTCTCAGCCTGCCTTATTTTTTCATTACAACTTTACATCTATACAGAAAAGAAAAAAAAACTTTCGAAGGATAAATTGTGTCTAGAGAGCCATTCCTATTTTGAAGATGGTGAAAAACCCATCTGTGGCCTTTGGAGTGACAGTATTAAATGGGCTGCAAATTGTTGTTTTCTTTGGAAGGATTATGCAAAGTTAAAAAGCAGAAAAAGTTTGGAAGATTGCCCTGTGTTGATTGCATTCCAGCTTAGCTAGGTTTTTCTAGCACACTGTCAACACTTGCCTGACTGTCCTTGTTCACTAGAGTTGCCAATTATCCTCCATTAAAATACCAGACCACCAGCAAGAAGGGTGGGGAGAGAGGGCGAAAAAGCCCTCTGCTCAGCAAAATGCCAAACGTTAATAACTGAACCTCTTATGTGCAAACAGATACACAAGCTTGTGAAATTATTCACGTCACAAAGGGAACTCTCGCATGTAAAAAGGATCATAGACTCCCTTTGCTGTTTGTGTGTCAGTGAAATATTTACCAGAGGGGAAAAAGTAAAAGTTGAAATATACTAAGTATTAATCAGAAATTAATATAAAGCAAATCTGAAATTTGCCAACAGAGGAATCCCCGCAACATGGATTATCAAAAGCAGCTCATATTACACGGAAAGCGTAAACACATTCATACACCATAACACCACTTTTATTTCATTATTTTATATGGGTACATTTTTCTTTTTGAACACATTTAGTTTAGGTTAATGTTGGGGTTCATTTGTGTTACCTGAACGCAGCTCAGCTGTAGGGTCGTAAGTGTCCCGTTATTTTTCTGTAATAACAATCACAACAACAAGGAAAGCTGACACTGGCATTTTTCGTTTTGGTGTCTTCGAAAATACTCATTCTTCTGAAGACAGAAAGTTAACTGTGTTCACATGTAAATAAAATTAGGTGCTTGAGAGGGACTGTCCTTTGTGTATAAAATATATGATTTGAGTTACAAGTAAAAACTTGCAATGTTATATTCCCTGAATAAGTTAGATTGAAAAGTTAGGAAAAAATGACAAGGAAAGAAGACACCACTGGAGGCATTTGAAGTTTTCAATCTTCCTTTCATGTTTCTAGATCATGGGCAATTGTTATGTTTCAAAACTGATAGTAAAAGAATCATGGCTTAATCTCATCTGTTCAGGCGTGGATTTGCTCAGCATTAGCAATGGGGCCACAGTAAACAGTTTGAAATGCTCAAATCTGTCTTGCTTACTAACTGCTAACAGTGGAGAAAATGTTCACTGCTTCCTGTTTTTTTCCTTGCACTCAGAACTAGCTGCCTTTACAATGATCCAGAAATGTCTTCTATGGAGAAGGAGTAAGAATTTACCATCAATAACATCTACGTGGTTACTTGTATGGCTGGGCTCTGAAAGAAAAAAATATATTGAGGATTGGGTAAACTCTGTTTAGATGTTCGGCTTTCATGTTCTCTATTCCTGAAATCAGAAACTCAAAGAGCAATGTGCCAGCTTAAAACACCGTCTCATTCATGACCACCATTAAATTTCTTAAGGACAACCTAAGTCTTTACTTGACATTCTACTTTCCCAATCCCAAAACGAGGAGAAAGCGAATAGGAGAGCCAGATGTGAGAACATTTGGGCAGGAGGAATGCCATTCTGCTTTCTGAATTACATCATCTATTTTAATTAGTAAAAGCTGGGACTTCCATTTGACCTTAATATTTTGGTAGATGAGAGAAAAAAATATTCTTGTTGAAATCCCAAGAGGCACGTGAGTCTGGATGGGATTTTAGGAATGATCTAGTCCATCTAGGCCCATCCTGTGAGAAACAGAAATCGAACACGTATTGAGTTCTTACCACATGCCAGGTTCAGTGGGAAAAGCTTTACACACACTATCTGATTTTTATCCTTGGAATAAGTTTGTGAGGTACCTTTTACAGATAAGGGAAGATAGCATAGAGAGATGATCTGACTACTTCAAACATTTACAATTGTAAAAATGGCCCAGCACTGGGATTTGAACCTCTGTAGGGTAGGTGTAGAGCGAAGTGGTTTTGAAAGCAGAGGGAGGAGGTCTTAATGCTGGAATGGATGCACAAACTCCGATCTAACCAAAGACTAGAGGACAAAATTGGTTGCCTGAGAGAAAAGAGTTACTTATCAGCCAAGTCAGCTTCAGAGAATAAAGTGTGGTCACCAATATGCTCTCAGAGAGAACCTGGCCATCGAGTTAGGGGCTCCTAATCTCGTCTGCGTTGCAGAGAATTTAACGTTGTCCTTCTTCCCAGGAATCCAGAAGTGGGGCAAAGATTGGATTGAACTGTCATGTTCCGTTCCCTTCGGACCTCCTTTCCCTCGAGGTCCAAGGGGAAGTTGGAAGATCACACTGCTATAGCTCTGCAGTTGTCATGGTGACCTTAGAGTTTACGTAAGTTCATGTTCAAAACTCCAGAGAGAAAGGCCCAACTGACGAGTACATAAAGAACAGAAAGCTGTTAGGAATCTTTGAAATCATGCAGGTACTTTTCTGAAAAGTCCACGTCTTTGAGATGAAGACAACAATTGCTCTGAGCGGATTGCCACACAAAGCAAGAATATGAGAGTCCCTCAGTCCACCTTAATTCATTTTGCAAATCTTCCCTCCTTCAACAAAACAGCGCCCCCTAGAGCAGAGTCCTGGGCCCGCAGTTAACGAGCTGCGTGGACAGAATGTCACTCATTGGCCCACTGCTGCTACATCTCGGGGCTTACCCACTCCTTGCTCTGCCTTGTCTGTTTCCCTCCTCATTTGTATATCGGGCTGTCTGGATTGGGGAGGGTGTGAAACTCTGCTTCTTGTCTGGGTTCATTCCAGGGCTGGGCGTAGGGGAGGGAGGGAGCTACAAATTTACAGTTACTCCCCCTTTCTGAGAACATATTCTTCCCCATGCTTCCCTTTTCTTCGGTCCTCTTTCCTAAGCCCTAAACCCACGTCAGGAGCACAGAGCGGAGCATGAGATCCGGGATGAGGGGCAAGATTGACCAAGAATTTTTTCTGCTGACTTCCAACCCTGGATTTCTGGCTTTCTTTAGTATTAGAATAGGGGGCTTCATTTACCTTCTGGTTTTTGTGTGGAAGCATTTTATACCTTCTGGTATTGGATAGAGAGACTGCAAAATGGGCTAAGGCTTTTCCGAGGAGCTCAGTCAGGCCAAGAATAAAATGAAATGTGTGCTAGTATGACAGTGGCCTGTCATTTTCCTCAAAGAGAGAGAAAGGAAGATTATTCCCACCTCCCCCATCTTCCTACCTAAAACAAGAGTTTTTATTCATCGTTAAACAGTATTGTCAGACGCTTTGTAAGGAGCCTCACTTAATATGTGTTGGATGTCAAAATGGCATATAGTAAAATTACCAGAAGGTTGCTATGTCTCACTGCAAAGTTGGTTTTAGAAAGCTAAGCCCCTTTGCTCAAAAGTGAGGAATACTTTCATATTTCAATTCTGATTAAAACTAAATCTTTTCCCGAAAGCATACTATTTTTAACAGAAGCCCTGGGAACTTGTCTCCTTCACTTTTAGATGTGGATTTTATTCATTCATTCATGTCCTAAAACTTGCAACATGCTTTTTATATTTTTACATACACAAGAAGCATCTATGATCAGGGGGATGTGGTTCTGTGTGGGGAGACCTGAGTTAGCAGCGTTGTCAGTAGTTTCATTGGTTCCACAAGATAACTTGTCTCAAAAATTAATCTTCAGGGGCCAGCTCCGTGGCCGAGTGGTTAAGTTCACGTGCTCTACTGCGGCGGCCCAGGGTTCGGATCCTGGGCGCGGACATGGCACCGCTCGTCAGGCCACGTTGAGGTGGTGTCCCATATCCCACAACTAAGAAGGACCTGCAACTAAGATATATAACTATGTAGGGGAGGTTGGGAAGATAAAGCAGAAAAAAAAAAAAAAAAGATTGGCAACAGTTGTTAGCTCAGGTGCCAATCTTTAAAAAAAAAAAAATTTTAAAAAAAATTAATCTTCAGTGTGGTTTCCTGTATTTATTTAAAAATCATCCACCTTTTGACTATCTCTTGCTTCTTCCGTAAACTGCGTAAATATGTTACAGTCTTTTTGTTTCTCAAAAGCTGAAGGGGTGAATTAAACCCTAGAAGTTTTACCAAAAAGTCAGTATGAAAAGTGAAGGCTTTTGAGATAGACATCCTAGCATAAATGTTTTTTCAGATTTTTATGAGGGGCCCTACACGGAGAAATGAAGAGATGGTGTGCTTTACCCTCTTCGAGATGATTTCAAATATTCTGACCCACATTCACACTTTTCAGACAATGTGCCCCAAAGTTTGGTTTAATAAATATTCTCTTGGTCTGTGAGAGAAACGGAGCCAACGCCATGTTGAAAGAATGAGAAAGAATAAAATCGCAGTCATCAGATCAAACTTAATGCAGACTTTTGGAAATAACTGCAGCTGGGAAGCACATTTTAGAAGCAAGAACAAGATCAAGAAGGACCTGTTTTGTAAAAGCATATTAGAAAAAGATCTAGAGGTCAGAGAGGACAAAAAAGAAAAGACCTCTCTGTGGTAAAACTGCAGATAAGAAAACAAGTCAGATCCTTGAGGGCATAAAAAAGAGATTAATATCCATGACGACCTGGCCTCTCCTGACAGTCAGCATGGCTGGGTCTGAAAACTCCCAAAGGAGACAAGACCATTACAAGGAGAGTAATTAAGCAGAAAGATGATTTCTCTTTTAAAAAGACACCAAGCTACTGCTACTACTACTGCTAATAATAAACGTTCACTGTGTGTTCACTGTATACAAGTGAAAGCACTTTTGACTTAATCGTTAGCAAGCCTGAGAGGGAGATGATTGTTCTATGCTACAGTACAGAAATGGAAACGTAGAGAAGGTAGGTAATTTGCCCAAGGCCCCGGAACTCATAAGTGGTGGAATTGCTGAGGGTATTTCAAAGGAAAGATACTTTACTACTATAAACTGGAAGGGCAGGCCGGGTGGGTTACCAATGGCTTTATTTGCAAAGCTCCTACAGTGAACTGCTCAGCGGCTGCAGATTCCACCAGCAGAGCTCCGTAACCTTTGCAACACACAGACGTCTGGCTCCGGAGGGCAGATCTGAGCAAAATCCGCAGGCACTTCCCAAATTGCCCTTTTCAAACAAAATGTTTTTCTTTTTTTCATGGCTGAAATTCTTACTCTGAGGGTTCACTGGCTGTAGTTCTCTTCTTCTCTGGAGGTGCCAGGAAGTTGTGACATGTTTGCTAAGAGACGGAAGAGAGACCCAAGTGGCCCCAGGACATTTTAGACTTATTCCCTAGATATTTGGGAACCCACTAGATATTCTTAAAAACAAGCTTATCTTAGGTTATAAGAATCCATCTCCTTAAAGTAGGCTAAACCCTTTCAGGCAAATCCTTTGGCTCTGGAAAATATTGGGGGGGTTTTGCGTTTTTGTTTTGTTTTGTTTTTGACATTGCTGTATTGTTGTTTACCACTTTCTTACTATTCAGCACTTGTCAGATGTTGCTTATTTCAGGCAGATCATTTATTTGCCCCACGAGGAAAGGTCATTTACTAAAACTAGGTAGATCTCATTTCCAAAATGCAATCATGTTCCTTGTCTTGATCTAGTTTACGAATGAGCCTGTACAAGAGTCTTTTGTTTCTCTAGATCATTTTGAAAGGCGTAAAATGCTTCCAGAAACAGTTGTGTAAAAATAACCGATTCCATATTTTAGAGAAAGCCTTGGCGACTAGGGGAGGATTGTGTTTCAGCAGATTTTCCTGGTGTAAGAAACTTGCATGATTTATTTTCAGTGAGTCCTTTGGGGAAAAAGACAAACACATGCCACCCCAAGTCATTACTAAATGTTTCTTACAGTTTCTCATGTTTCTCATCTTTTTTCTTCCCTTTTTTTCAAAGTATTGACCTGAAGCTGAAAGAAAAGTCATAGGTGGCCGTGGCTGGAAGAAGAGGATGCTTTTCTGCTTCGTGGTTCTGTTGAAACATGTCTACCTGGAAGAGACAGAGCTGATGGTCCTTTTTTCCGCTTTGCACTACCTGGTGCCAATCTAAATTTCTAAGGGGAAAATCAGTAAGAGAATTTGTTTGCTCTTAACATGTTTTATGAAATTGTGTGTATTTTCCTATTTTGCCAATTATGTGCCTCAAAGATTTTAGTTGAAACTTAGCAGGAAAGTAGTCCCCTCCCTTTCGATATTTTGTTAACCCTTGGTGCAGTGGTATTTCATCTCTTAGACTGGTACACACCAATGAGATACCTTCAATCCACTGTTAATTGGGAGTGGATTTGTTTCCATAGATTAGCTGGATTTCTCCTTGGTGATCGTTTTAGGTTTAAAGTACACAGGGCTCAACTCTCCCTGGGAGAGATGTCCCCATGTAACTCCACCTTTAAAATTCTAAGCTTGCTTAACACAGCCGTAAACCAGTAAACCAGACACGTGCGTGAAACCAACATCAAGTGAGTGCCCACTTGGTCCTTGTCCACGTGAATCGTCTAACTTCTCAAAGGGAAGTCAGGCTTTGTAATTCACATCAGCTTTATTTTAACTATCAAATTGGGCATCATGTTTTCAGTGAATTGGTCTTTTAAAAAATTGTTTTTCCAATGAATGTCGAAGACCTCCACCTTGAGAAACTTGAGGATCAATGTTTGCATTTTTGATAGCTGTCTGTGCTTCAGGCCGTAAACTTAGGGCAAGATGTTATGCTTTACAGGCTAAGGACTCAAGTGTAAGGTGGCGCACTTAGAAATTCATTATTGGGTAACATTCAGTTATCTGAATGGCTCTCTCACATGTATTATAAAAAGGAATCTGCTTTAAAACATTCTAATCTGATCACAGTTTTAAATTGAATGATTATATATTATCATTTACAAAATATTCCTTCATAATCTTCATATCCCTTTAAAATACCAATGTGATTTCGAATCTGTGGGCTTCTAGCAGTGGGATCGGCAAACTATAGCCAAATCTAGCATACCACCTGTTTTCCTGTGGCCCGCAAGTTAAGAATAGTTTCCACACTTTGAGTTGAAAAAAAAAGTTTGAAAATACTCCATGACACATGGAAATTATTCAAATTTCAGTTTCCACAAATAAAGTTATATTGTGTTTTATTGAAACGCAGATTTCTTTACAAACTTTCCCTGGTTGCTTTTGCACTACGACTGCAGGGCTGAGTAGCTGAGACAAACCACGCGGCCCAGAAAGCCTAAAACATTGCCTATCTTTACAGAAAAAGTTTGCTGAGCCCTACTCTAATATGTCCATCCTCCCCCGCCCCTGTTTGTGTGTGGATATTAGTTTCTCTAACGGAATGGACAAGTAAGGCTGCAAACTAATTTATTCATAAAAAAGAAAATGTTGACATCCACCATCAGTCAACTGCATGGCCTGCTGGGAAAGACAAGGAGTCCTAGCCACAAATGCATGGCTCAGGCTGTGTTTTGGGGCTCAGGCCCCAAAGCGGGGCCTTCTTAGAAGCTCCTCTTTGACTGTTTACAGGTGTTGCTGAGGTGCTGACCTTGCACTGGCCACCAGTCCTAGTTTCCAGTATCACCTATTACAAATAAGATAGCAAAAATAAAAATGTCGTGGAGAACAGGGTTCCACCATACTCTCAGGGTGGTAATGACATCCAGGAGAGCTGTCCGGAACGCTTTGAGCCCTGGGTATCATTAGCCTTGAAATGCTTTGAAGTAGATGTCTTTGCACACGTGACTGAATTTCACTGACCTCGTTTGCTTCATGTCCGTCTCCCACCCACCTTCCAGACATGCTCACAGACATACAGGTCAGCTCTTTCCTCCGTAAGCCATAGCTACCTATGTTCCCCTCTTGGTCCCTTTCAACTTGGTATCCTGTTCAATTGTTCTTTTTGGTCTCCTCCCTTGTGATATCTGGCTTGTCTGATAGAAAACCCTAGAGCACGCCCTCTCTCACAGCCCAGCTCCACCTTTGGAAGCGCAAATGATGCCTCTCCCAGAACTTAGTGTCGCCAGAAGTACAGTGTCATTCACCCATTTCCCACTGTTGCCCTGGCATAATTATTAATAGTGCTCCCTTTCACTCAGTTGTGTCCCATTTTGGAAGATGAGTTATGTGGTCTCTTAGGCCACAAGAAGTAATGAAGAATCCAGTGTTCAGCTTAGTGGTGCCAGCCTGAGGATATAGAGCTGTTGGTGGACGGCTCTTGTTCTAGTCACTCAGACACGACAACAGTCTCACCATTCGCGTTCTCTTTGAGCTTGTCCAGTCTGTCCATGGAAGACTACTCAGGTGGTATTCTGTCTGAAACTTCATCTTCCTACATGGAAATTACGAGAACCTTTTCCAGTAGATGATTTTGTTTGGGCTGTTCACTGAGCTGATAGTTAGGCATCTGCTATTTTGTTATCTTAAAAAGATTAATTTAATTGCACGTGCTAGAGAAAAGCCATTGTGTAAACTCAATCCAAGTAAATAGAATCCTAGAAGAATCCTGCAAAAATAATCCCTAAGCAGATAGGTAGACAGAGGTAAACATTCACATCATTAGCTATCCAGCTCCTGCATTCTGAGCATTCTTGCTGTGCTCCTGACTTCTGGGAACTGTTTTGCACTTTTCCTGTAGATTTGTAGTTAAGGGAACCAAGGGGTCATTGTGGCAAAAGTATTGTTTTCCCAAAGTGGCAACTGCTCTTTACATAGTTCCTTGATTAAGAGAAAGAACAGAAATCTGCACAGAAGATACTATCAAGGAGTGGGAAAGTGTATTTAAGAGCAATAGCCGGGTGTGAAAGAAAGCTCTAAAGTTCCTGTTGAAGCCATACACTCTTTTATGGGGTTCTCTTCTAAGACGTACTCCGAGGCGCGTGAGGAAGGCACTACGCAAGCCTTTGTGTTATTAAGAACTCATTTTAAGTGTTCAGTTGTGGTACTATGTTCGTAACGCTCATATATCACAATGCCTCAGTAGTTTGCTCCCTTAGAAACAATTAGATGTGCACAAATTAATCTTTTATATATTTAAAGGATTTTCTACCATGTATTGGACTGCTCAGAATAAAGTATCTATTAGACTTTGTTTTGGTAAATAGATAAATAAAATTCTCCCTAAATAGTGTGGATTCATAATATAAAAATATGTAACAATGCTATATATATATATATATATATATGTATGTGTGTGTGTATATATATATATATATATGTATAGCCTCTATGTATAATTCAGAAATAAAAATTAATTCCACTCATTGTGTCTTTCTTTCTTTGAGTCAGCAAGAATCTTTCTCTAGCTCCACTTTGCTGCAATCTTATCTGGGTATCAGTCTGGCTTGAGGACAGTATCAGTTTTGGCTTTCTTATCACCTCAACTTTATTCCCTTTTCATTTTTACCTCTCAAGCCTCAGGGACCTAAGCTTTCAAAATGTGCTGTTTTCCCTCTGGGTCAGCAGCTGCTCGCTTTGGAAGCATCTCCATGATTCGTAGTTACTTGATTTTGTCAACTTCTCCTTTCTCTGCCCCTCACCTTTTCATGGCCTGTATTTATTTTTAAATTAAGTAGCATTTTAATCATTGGGTTTTTTTCACTTTTACAAACTTCAGGCAAAATCAGAACTGAAAATTACCACTGTGCTCTCTTTGCTTTTTTTCTCTAAGCCCAGTAAACAAATCTGTACCTCTGCCTCTCGGAAAGTTGTCAGAGTAACCAGATGAGAAGTTGCTCTGCAAAAAGTGAGACATTGCACTTTCTCATGATCTAGGAATGAGTTCTGGTGGACGTTGTACTCTCCCCAGTGAAGGGAAGAAGGACAGGAAAAGACTGAGAAGTAATTACAGGCAAATGAACAGCATGACACTCCAACGTGGACTGTTGTCTTCATTCTGCTCCCTTTACCTAACTGGGGTGGTAAGAATTGGAGACACGCTAAGCATACAGCACAAGGGGCAAGGATGGGTAAAATGTGGTGGATGCACACCAAAACATGGTATATTACGCTGCTGTTAGAAGCTACAAATTACACGTTCATAGAGCAAAACTTAAATCATAGGGTGCAGTGGAAAAAGTAAGAAAGAACTCTATTTATAGCAGAGTGCCATTTATGTAAATTCTAAACCTATGCACACACCCAAAGCAATGCTACATAGTATACAAAATCCATGCATATTTAAGGACTTAGCCCACTCATGAGAGCGAGTGGGGATCCAGGATGAAGCTGAGAGTCTAAATAAAAAAGTAGAAAAGAACATTTTACAGGCTAAAGTTAAAAGTCAATAAAATGGAGATACCTTGAACTTTCAGCCATCGGTCAGAGAAAAGCTGTGTTAAGGTCCTCGTGGTCCCTAAGGGGCTGTTTCCTTCCACGGCTTCTCCTGTGGTTGTCCCATTTCCCTACGTTGGCAGCATCGGTGTGCTGCTGCTGCCAGAAGGTTGCCCTAGGCTGCGTCACCCTGCTGTCACAGAGCTTTTAATTAAGCTGGTGCCTTTGACGCATCAATCCTCACACAGCTGTGCGCCTTAGAGAGTGAGGAGATTGTCATGAAGTTAATTTTCCCAGAGAGTTTCACTCACATCCATCCAAAATTACTCTCTGTAGCCAGGCAAAGTTATTTCTTTCAACATGTAAATGATTTCAACATTTTAATGAATGTTAGATGGTGAACACCAATAGCTGCCATCCAGTATGCCTCTAGCCTCACCCCTGGTGGGAGACCTGCACTCTTGACACTGCATCGTGCCCTCCTCGTGAAAGTCCTCCTGGTTAGACTGGTGAACTGAATTATGCTGTTTTCCCCTTGTGCTCGTTATCTGTTGCTACATAACAAACTACAGTCAAGTCTCATTATTCGAGGTGATTATGTCCGATAAAGTCACCGATTACACTGAATTAGCTCGTACGGAACTGTTGCTCCTAGGGGAAATACAGGATTAGGTTCCTGCAAAGCCTCTGGTCACAACATTTTCATCAACTGATCAATACACAACTTTGTTTTATATGTGTTTCTGTTTAAATACACTTGATTTCATATATTGTTGGTTCATTAACATTGAATTCACAGCCAACAGCCTGAGTATAACTCATGCCTGAATGAAGTTTACCTAATACAGAAATTTTCTCCATTAGGCACGTCACAGCCTTCTTGGGCTTAGGAACACTAAACAGCACTTCAGCTCTATGCTTGGGGACCGTTTTGTTTTTTTAAGGAAGATTAGCCCTGAGTTAACATCTGCTGCCAATCTTCTTCTTTTTTCTGAGGAAGACTGACCCTGAGCTAACATCCATTCCCATCTTCCTCTACTTACTATGTGGGACACCTACCACAGCATGGCTTGCCAAGCAGTGCCATGTCCACACCCAGGTCTGAACTGGCGAACCCCGGGCCACCAAAGTGGAACGTGTGAACTTAACCGCTGCGCCACTGGGCTGGCCCCTTGGCGCCCACCAACAGTGAAACCACCAACAAATATCACAAAAATGTAAAAAATGTGGCATTAAGTAATGAAAAGGACACTTGTTTACAGAGCTGAAACAAGAAGGCAGCATCTTGCCTTGTTCAGCCTCAGCTGGGAGCATCCAACACCAGGCAACTCAAATTTTTTGCCACTCTATGCATGTCCATAAATGACCGTGAAAGTGCTGTGAGTATTGATTTGGGGATTACAAATAAATTTTAGTGGGTAGGCGAATTTGCAAGTGTGCAATCCTTTGAATAATGAAGATCGACTGTATCCCAAAACTCAGTGATCTAAAACAAGGCACATTTATGATCTCAGTTTCTGTGGGTTAGAAATCCAGGTCCATCTTAGCTGAATCTTCCACTTCACAAGGTCTCTCGCCAGCTACAATCACAGCGTTGGCCCAGGCTCTCTCACAAGACTCGAACAAGGTTCAACTGAGGGGCCAGCCTGGTGGAGCGGCAGTTAAGTTTGCACATTCCACTTCTGCAGCCCAGGGTTCACTGGTTCAGATCCCCAGTGTGGACACGGCACCACTCATCAAGCCATGCTATGGCAGGCATCCCATGTATAAAGTAGAGGAAGATGGGCATGGATGTTGGCTCAGAGCCAGTCTTCCTCAGCAAAAAGAGGAGGATTGGCAGCAGATGTTAGCTCAGGGCTAATCTTCCTCAAAAAAAGAAAAAAAAAAAGATTCACTGGCCATCTGTTTCCAAGTTCATACATGTGTTTGTTGGCAGGATTCAGTTTCTCAAAGGTTGTTGGACTGAGGGCCTCATTCCTTGATGACTGTTAACTGGAGGCCACCCTTAGTTTTGGGACTCATGGGCCCCTCCACCATGGCAGCTTATTTCATTGAAACCAACAAGAAAGAGTCTGCTAGCAAGACAGAAGTTACCATTTTTTGTAACCTAATCACAGAAGTGACATCCTGTCACTTTTGCTGTATTCTGTTGGTTAGAAGTAAGTCACTAGGGGGGCCAGCCCCGTGGCCGAGTGGTTAAGTTCACAGGCTTTGCTTCAGCGGCCCAGGGTTTTGCTGGCTGGAATCCTGGGTGCAGACATGGCACCACTCACCAAGCCACACTGAGGCAGCATCCCACATAGCACAACTAGAAGGACCCACAACTAAAAATACGCAATTATGTGCCAGGGGGCTTTGGGGAGAAAAAGGAAAAATAAAATCTTAAAAACAAAAAAAGTAAGTCACGACATCCAGTCCACACTCAAGGAGAGAGGATTACAGAAGGGTGTGAACGCTGGGGGGTTGGGGATTAATGAATGCCATCGTAGAAGTTGGCCTACCGTCCCCCTCAAGCCTTCTGCAAATCCCTCTTTGAGTTGTTCTCTCTCTTCTCACCTATAAGTGATGGAGCTTCTCAATGTTTTTCTTTTCCTGCCATTTCCCTATGACTTCAACCAGCACATCTCTTCAGATTATTCAAGTCCTCGTTTCAGTCCCAACCTCCCAACTCCCACCATCACCTCCTCATTCAGTCTCTGTGCCTGATCCGATCCCTGGGGGAAAAAATTAAATTCTCTCCCTTCTTGGACATGATGAGACTATTCTTCACTACCCCGTTGTTATCGAAATCATACACACTGGGATTTAAATCCTGGTTCTACTGTATTAGTTTGAGCTGGTTATTTAACTTCGTCAAGCCTTAGTTTATTCTTTTTTTTAATTTCTTTTTTTAAGGAAGATTAGCGCTGAGCTAACATCTGCTGCCAATCCTCCTCTTTTTGCTGAGGAAGACTGGCCCTGAGCTAACATCCGTGCCCATTTTCCTCCACTTTATATGTGGGATGCCTACCACAGCATGGCTTGCCAAGTGGCGCCATGTCCGCACCTGGGATACTAACCCGTGAACCCTGGGCTGTGGAAGTGGAACGTGCTCACTTAATTGCTGCACCACTGGGGCAGCCCCTGTTCTATCTTTTGGTATTTAAATCTTTCAGGCTCCAGATAAACTGGTGCTGTGTTCTCAGCCTTCTCTACCCTCTGCAGCCAAGGAGCAAGGCACCAAAGTCCTTATATAAATTAACGTATGGGCACATAAAATAGGGATGAGACTGGCATAACTTTAACGATCCGCACTTGTGGAAAAGTTCTAAATCATGTGTGTTAGAACTCTTGGTTGCCATATTAGTAGAAATAGTCTTGAATATTTACTTCCTGACCCTCGTTCCTTCACTATAGTTATTCAGTTAAACCAGTTATTCAATTTGTTGAACATACGCTAAGTTCAAGTCACAAGACTAGGTTCTTGGGCTACAAAAATGAGTAACAGTCTCCGTGGCTGTCGTCCTGCAATCCTGTGGGAGGCAGGAGATGCGGGATACATGAATAACTGGAGCTCTCGGCAGAATAAAGTAGGCATCAAAGAGAAGATCAGGGGTGCTACTGGGGTCAGAGCAAGAAAAGCTGTTGCAAGATTAAGAGATCATGGAAAATGTCATAGGAGGGGACATGTATTAGTCAAGATCCTTTGAGACATAAGTGATAGAAATGCAACTCAAAGTCAAATTAAGTCAAATGAAAATTTTGCTCATTTTAATAATAAACCTATCATCAAGATTTGGTTTCTCTTCATTTCTTGGCTTGTACCCACCTCTGTGGTTAGCTTCATTCTGAAGTATCTCCCTGTGGTAGGTTATTATGGCTCTCAGCGGCTCCAGGCATAGAGCTAACCTACTGAGCAACCTATTGGAAAGGGCGTATCTCCTTCCCATTTGTTCCAGCAAAAGATCTGGGGCTGCCTTTTATTGGACTGACTTGGTTGCTTGACTATCTCTGAATCAACCACTATAGCTGGAGCGATGGATTATGCAGATTTAGTTGGGCCTGGGTCATATGCTTACTCTTGGAGAGAGAGGGTGGAATCAAACCAAACCACAGTGACTGAGGGGGAGGAGATGTGGTTCTCCAAAGGAAAGTTGCCATTTCCAAAAAGAAGTGGAAGTAAATGCTGGGCAAGACCAATGGATTTCTAGTTAGGACATCGAAGTTGGCCTTGAAGTCTAAGCAGGGCTTCAGTGAGGGGATGTGGGTGCAGAAGGCCCTGAGAAAGATTGCCCCAGGGCTGGCCATCTCTGCTCATAGAAGACAAAGCAGGATAGACCATTTTGCCCCCACCACACCACCCCCACCTTCCTCCCCCCCACACCCCCCCCGAAGCCCCTTGCAGGCTAGGTTTAGTTTTCAAGATTACTTTAAACAATTATGTAACTGTATGTAACTACCCAGATGGGGAGGACTGCAGAGAGGGCCCAGACAGCTGCTGTAAACACTGGATGACACTAACACAAGCCATTGAGACTCATGCAAAGCTTTCCTGTTTGTATAACTCAATAGAGAAGGAATTTCCGATGACTTCCAATGTAGAGGGGATGTAGGGGAGCAAGACATTTCCTCTACCCACTCTGGGTCCTTCTGGCTGGAGAACGAATTAAATTCGCATGACACAGAATAACAGGAGAAGATTAAACAAAGCTTTATAACATGTATACATGGGAGAGGCTCAGGGAAACTGAGCAACTCACCAAAATGGCTGAAGCCACCACCTTAAATATCATCTTCAGCTAAAGACAAAGGAGGATGTTGGGGGAGGTTACCAAAGTACAGTAAATACAGTAAGATTATTATGCAGATTTAAGTCCTTGCCTTCTGCATTGATAAGAGTTTCTAGAGATAAGGTCATCCCCCTTCTTCTTGATACAGAGGGGGAGACACTTTACAGAGGGAGATTTCCTTTACAAATGTAAATGTCTCTTAACAAAGGGTAAGGGGCTGGCCCTGTGGCCGAGTGGTTAAGTTCTCGCACTCCCCTTCAGTGGCCCAGGGTTTCGCCAGTTTGGATCCTGGGCACAGACATGGCACCATTCATCAGGTCACGTTGAGGCAGCATCCCACATGCCACAATTAGAAGGGCCCACAACTGAAAATATACAGCCATGTACCAGGGGGGCTTTGGGAGAAAAAGGAAAAATAAAATCTTTTAAAAAACAAAGCTTAAGTAAATTCTACTTTTGAGAGTTTCTATCCTGTCTGCAGTTTTTTAAAAGTAACCAGCCCCAAATAATCCTCACACCAAAGAGACATATCTTGGGGTGGCCAGTTCCAGTCCCCGACAGGTATTTGCACATTTTATCTTTGAAATTACTTTCTCACCAGAAAAACAATATCCAAAAGTTCATGCTAGTTTATCCATCATTTTCTTATAAACAGAATGAACACATTTTGTATAGTTTCATATTGGTTCTTCACCATCTTTAGAAGTAATTCATGATCATTTTCTAAAAATTCAAAAATACAGAATAGCAGAAAGAAGAAGATAGAAAACCAATCTCTCCATGTCCAAAAATCTTTCAGATAATTTCCTAGAAGTAGAACACCTGGGTTGAAGAATTTTTACATTGAAGACAAATATTGCTAAATCACCTAAGGAATAATTGTATCAATTTAGACTATTATTAAGTGGGTGAGACTATACATTTTTCCCCTTGCTGTCAAAGATAAACAAAGCAAGACACTAGTTAAAGTGATAAGGACCGATTTTAATCAGTAATATACTATTGCAACAGGAAAGGGCAGTTCAACGTGTACCGAACTCAACTTCAATTTGTACAGAGGTGGCTGGGTCTTTCAAAGGCAGCAGAGGGAGGACGGAGTGGGGTGAGCAGGGCCTCAGTAGGATCAGGGAAATGAAAAATTATGACGAGTGCATCAGTGTAGGCGCTAATAAGCCAGTTGTGTCTGTTAGCTGGCAGTTACTGAAGTTAGCCTTGAAGTTAGCATCCTATCTTCCCAGAGACTGGGAAAAAGAGGCCTTATCGTTCTTGATGATTATTTTTTAAGGGAATGGCTTTCAGGTCCTTGAGAAAGACATTCTTAAGTTGTAAGAGATACATATACATCTCAAAGGGACAGAGGAAGAATCCACAATTGTGAGCCCTTTTTAGTAAATGCTTTAGAAAAGGTGTTGAGGGGCCAACAGTGAAGTGTTGTCTACAACAAACAGTGAATTCTTTTGGCAGCCTCGAGCTTGCTCAGGCAGGCGCTTTAAGAGAGGCTAGGGTCATCCTGGGGATGAAGTCTGGAACTGTTTGAAACTGTGTTAGTGTTTGTTTAAGTCTTTTAATGTTGGGGCAGGGGAGTAGACCAAATCATGTGTATTGAGAGTTCGTAGTTTTTTTTTTAAGATTTTATTTTTCCTTTTTCTCCCCAAAGACCCCCAGTACATAGTTGTGTATTTTTAGCTGTGGATCCTTCCAGTTGTGGTATGCGGGGTGCTGCCACAGCATGGCCTGATGAGCAGTGCCATGTCCGTGCCCAGGATCTGAACCAGTGAAACCCTGGGCCGCCAAAGCAGAGCGTGCAAACTTAGCCACTCGGCCATGGGGCCGGCTCCATTGAGACTTTGTAGTTTTTACAGGCCACGGTTAAGACCTAGCTGAGATGAGGGCTCAGAGGAGCCTGGCTAGAGTTTGGTCAAGAAGAGAATCTTTGTCAATGCTCGCAACATGGGGCTTTGATCTTTCTAATCTTGACCATTCTGATAACAAGAAAAAGATAACTTTGTTTTTATTGGCATTTCCTTGAAACTAGTAAAACAACTTTTTATATATTTCTTGTCATCTGTGTTTCTTCTTTTGTGAATTGACTGTTTTTGTGCTTTACCCATTTTTAGGTTAAGACAGCTATTTTTCATTTACTTGTTTGTAGGAGATAATTTTTTCGTTTGAAAATTTTCACAATACATTTGGCATTTAATAACCTATCCCAGGCCACATCTGCTTATAGACACTCAAATATTATTCCTGTGCCTATAAGTAGCAAATGAAGAAAAGTTTCAGCAGCAAACTCAGTCACTTGCTGTACTCTCTACCCCAAGGATTTGCCTCTGAAGCTCTCTGAGAATAGGAGGCCACTATGGGGCCCGTGGCTCCTACAGGAATGTGCCTAGCTCTGGACAGTAGAACATACTCATAAACTCAATCAACTGTGTTTCTTTGAGCTCTGCCCGAGTCTAAAATTTCTCACTTCAAGTCTCTTCTTCTCCCTGCTCCACTCCCTCCTCCCAGACTGGAGAAGGAATGGAACAGTTGATTATGCTGCAATATGATGCAAGTCCATCTCAAAAAGCTGTCTGCTTCTCATTTTTCTTCTAGTTGATACTGTTATGAACAGAAAGACCTAGAGTCTGACTTATTGATATGTTAGTTTAATGGACTCATAGTTATGTAGAAGAATAAAGACAGGATATAGTTGGAGGACTGATTTGGCCCACCTCTGTCTCATATCGAAGAGATTACGAGATGTCTTCAAGCTCATTAGGGGTGGTGGGAGACACCAAGGACCAGTCTTCTGAAAGCACAGCTAGGTCTCTCTAAGGTCATAAGGAATGTTGATCTTCCCGAGTCACTCCTGAGCAACGCTGATGACCAATGGGTTCTGAAGAAAAAGTAGCCTCACCCCCAGTCCTCACCTTTGATAAGTGGAGATGCCTCACAAATGAAAAATATAGCACAGGAAAAGACCTTCTCTAAACTGAGAATAGGAATCGAGGGTTGACCCATTGGCCTAAAGTATGGAGAACATGGTGTGAGTAAAAGAGCATGGATCAAGCGCTTGATAATATTTACTTTCCTTATGATCCATATACAGCTGCCATCTTCCCATTCCTTTTCTCTCCAGTGTAAAATGATCTAAGAGGTCAAGAGTCACTGTCATAGCAGTATTTGGTGAAGAAATGTCTTTTGACCACTAGATAACAGAAATTACTCATTAAGGATATAAAGAAAGGAAACACAAATAGAAACTCTTGTTATGTTTCTAATTTGAATTTTCCCTCCAAAATACATATTTTTAAAGTTTTAAATGTAACATGGGCTTGTTGTAAAAATTTCAGACAAAGACATATTTAAAAGAAAGTCTGCTTGTATCAATGATTTATTGCTATATTACAAATGACTCAAAACTGAGCGGCTTAAAACAATACCGTTCATTCATTTTACTCACTAGTCTACAATTTGGGCAGGACTTCGTAGGGACAGCTCATCTCTGCTCCACACAGCATCTGCCAGGGCAGCTTGGCCGGGGCTGGAGGATCCATTTTCGAGTCTGACTAACTTGGATGGCAAGTTGTTTAAAATGTTAGGCAAATTTAAAACTACAATTTTCCTGAGCATGTATATATTACCCAGGTGGCTTTTAAAGGAAAATGATAATTGTAAACAAAAGGAACAGAGTGGCTACCTCTCGCTTGCTAAAATATAATTTTGAAAAATTAAAAACATGATTTTCATACAAATGTTACCAAATCTGAAGTGAGTTCGCTCACCTGTTGCACAGCAAGCCAATCTCTGACACCGGGTGTGGTGGGAGAAAGTAAGAATTTTATTTTTGCACAGTGCTGAGCAAGAAAAGAGGGAAGCTAACTCTGAAATCCCAAACTCTCTGAAAAGCTAAAAGGAAGGGTTTTTATTTGGGGTTTTAGGTAGGGGAGGGGGAGCATATGGCCTTGCTGGTCGGAGCTTTCCCACCAGCCCGTATCTCTTTGCGGGAGGAGATGGTCCAGGTGCTTGTCCTTGGTGGTGTCTGTCTCACGGAGGATAGTGGATTCTGGAGCCAGGAAGCCAGAGAGTAAGCAGGGAATGAGTGTTTTGGTTTTAACCCCACATATGCTGGGTTTAATGTGGGGAAACTGATGTCAGGGTCGGTATCACAAATATAAAGTGAACACGTATCAAAGATTTATTCAACTCATTAATTAGTTGTGTTAAGTAAGATGTTAAGGCTGGTTAAATAGATGAAAACCAGTGACATATACACCATATCAGGAATGGTCAAATGAATTTGCTAGATGCATCACCAGTTACAATCCAATGAGGCAATAAAATGTAATGTTTGGAGTTATCATTTCTACTGGTGGAAATCAGTCATGTCTGTACCGAATAAAATTCATTTCTGGTGAAATTACCTCCATTCTTCAGTCCCAGTCTGTGTACAGAAGGAATTGTCCCTCCACAACCCCTTTATCCAAAATGGCGACGTGACCCAGGCCCAGTCAAAAGGAGCGTTCCACTCCCCCAGTGAGAGACTCAGACCGGGCTGGGTGACCCAACTGGAGCCCAAAAGACACAGTAAGACTTTGCAGGGACTTTTGTCAGAGTGCGCACCTTTTTTAGGGGCATTTCGATCTGAAAGGTTTGGGGTCTGAACTTACTGGCTGACATCCTGTCACCACATGAGGTCTGAAAATGAAGAAGCATCGAAGAATGGAGACAAACAACAGAGGGCAACAGCAGCCTGATGCCTTAATGAGCCCCTGCATCAACCCAGCTGCCTGATTGCAGCCCTAATCCCAGACTTTTCAGTAAGACTCAATATATTTCCTTTTTTTAGTTTGATTAAGCCAGGTAAATTGATTCCTCACAATACAATAGCGTTCTCCAGCCCTCGCTGCTGCTTCTATGCTAGTCTACTAAATACATATGCACTTCTCTGTGCTTCAATTTCCCCTTCTATCAAAGGAATAAAGAGTATCTACCGAGAGTTGTAAAGATTAAATACAAAGTAAATATAAATACAATATTCTTTTACAATGCTGAGGTAAGAGAAACATCACACAACTTAATTTTCCTAAATTAAATTCTCTCTAGACCTAAGCCTCCATTCACTTAGATGGGAAGATTCCCAAGGCCAGTCATTTGTGGGGGCTCTTTAACTCTTTAGTGCTAAAATCTTTCACAAATCACCTAGGAAAGATTGTTTGGTCTTTGGTATATCATGATTGCTGCTGGGATGTTCATTGTCCAAGACCATATGGTCCCTTCAAAGGCAGGTGGCTGCATATCCTCTTTGCCATCTGGGGCCTCTGGCAATGTTTATGCAGCACCTGAGACTCAGGTGTTTGATATTCAGGGCTCTCAGTAAGTAATCAGCTCACCCCATCAGAAGACATTGATGTTTGTGTATTCCTCTACCCATTTTCTTCACGTCCCTGGAGCCACTGCAATCTTGGGCAACTCTCTCTTTTTCAAACCAGTGATTCCACCTCCAGACTATCTCCTCCCTCTAGAGAACACCCAGCTCAATTCACCTCCCACACAAGAGCCTAGATAGAGTTGTATAACAGATGCTTTGTAATTTCTGATCTGCGCTGGGAAACACAAAAAATCAACAACCTGCGGTAGGCAGCTTCCAAAAGGACTCCCCACGGTCCCTGCCTCCTGGTATTCACGCCCTTGTGTAATCCTCTCCCCTTGAGTGTGGGCTGGGTCTAGTGACTCACCGCTAACAAATGGAATATACATCTAAAATTAGCTTATAAAACAACAGTACCTTCCATCTTATTTGCTCTTCTCCCTCACTGCTCTGAGGGAAGGCAGATGCCATCCTGTCAGCTGCCCAACAGAGAATCCCATGTGGCAAGGAAGTGTTATCTAGGACAACAGCCAGAAAGGACCCGAGGATTGCCAAAAGCCACGCGAATGAGTCTGGAAGCAGATGGATCCTTCCCAAGATACGCCTTGCGATGACTGTAACCCTGGCCAAAACCCTGAGTTCAGCCTTGTGAGGCTAAGCAGATGACTCCTGACTTACAGAAACTGGGAGATAAGAAATGTTGCTTGTTTTAAGAAACGAAGATTTGGAATAATTTGTTATACAGCAACAGATAACTAATACATCCCCTTTGAGACCGGTAGCCCAGAATTTCCTGGAAAAGAGGGTAATATCATTTCCTCCTTTTGAAAATTTCTTTTGGCAGGGAGGAAGAAACAGCAATAAATAGCTTGATAAACTACCCTGTGACAAATGCAAGCAAATTACCTCAAGCAATATACGCACTATAACAAGAATCCCTACAGAGGGAAATTAGCATCGCCTGTCACGGGCAATCCAAACTCCATCCCACGCTGAAGAACAGCCACGCCCCCTAAACTGCACGACAATCAGTGCTCCTCCCAAGTCCTTCCAATAACAGGAGCAAAGAGAGCCTGATGCTCAAGGGAGGTGGGGGGAGGTAGCTGTCACAAGTTCCTAAGTTGCCCCTTGGCATCCCTGAAGAAATTCAAACCCTGTGGCGGCAAGAAAATAACAAGCTAGTTTCAGTTTGGGTTTCTGGGGTTAATGGAATTTCTAGATGAAAGTCCTCAAGGGCGGGAACTCCCTTCCCTATCCCGGGACGCTGCCATAAACCTGGAGAGTCTTGTGCAGTTCTGAGAACGGAAGCCTGCCACGAAGGCTGCCTCTGGGAATATGAACCCCTTATACAGGACCTGACGCCAGAGAGTAACTTGTCTCCAAGAAGCTGGACTGGGATAGTCTCTGCCACCAAGAGATCAGCACGGTTGTGCATGGTATACCCTTGACATTAGGTGTGGGGTGGAAGGCTTGGTGTGAGAACTCCAGGGAGCCCCACTGCCTTTGTGTTCAACGTCAGTGACACCTGGAGAAACCCAACTCAGTAGTGGATGAACGATGGCGTCTGGGTTAGTAGCATGCTGTCAGCCCTAGATGTGGGCAGAACACACAGTTGAAAACATTTTCTAGTCAAATATATCCTTATCTCCTCACCCTTATTCAGCGAATGAGCTTTCCTGCTTTTGTGGACCCTCCTGGGCAAGAGTCGGGAAAGTGGAAGGAAACCCAGCCCTGGAAGCAGGGCCAGATCAGGCATCTCTCCTGAATGCTTCCTCCTCGCCATTTGGGACAGGTCCAGTCCCCTCAGTGTCTGATTGTGACTATGGAGAGAAGCAAAGACTGGGATCCGGTAATGACTGTCAATGCGGAACTCAAGGGTGGGTTCGGAAGAATGTAACTGTTTTTCCAAATTGGTTTTTTTCCCCCTTTTGTTATATTAAGGAGATGCAATCACTAACCACCTTGAACCAGACCAAGCCTCACCACAAGAGCTACTCCTATGATCTTTGCCTATATTTAATGCTAAGATCCCTCCAGGAGGAGCTTAGGCCTTATTACCATAACCTGCAGTGTCTGTGGAAGGATGTTTTCCACCTAAGCCTGTGCAAGTGAATACCCACCTCTCCTTTTTGAATATTCATCCCTCATCTGAAATAAAAGTGCCTGCTTCCCTTTGTTCCAGGATGCCATGACTTTAGACATGATTCCTCGTGGCCTCCTATTTGCTGCAAATATACCTCACTTTGTGTACAGCTACTTCTGGTGGAGCGTCTGATTTAACTCACCAGGAGGGAACCCACTTCGGTTACTGTAATATAACTTCCTAGGGGACCCAAGACCAGTCTCTGAGGTGTTTTAAGCTACCACCCCACCTTTGGTGAGCCTCAGGTACATAAAAAGATCCCTGACAGGAGAGTCACTTCGCCTGTGTTCTCTAGTCCTGGCTTTTCTGCCTGATGGGTGGGTGACTGAGTATCTCTGAATTGCAATTTGGAAAAATCAGCTTAAGTGATGGGGAGACTTCCAGTTTGGGGTCCAGCATGTAAGGAGCATGGAAGTTGTTGCTTCTGTCGACACAAGAAAAAAGATGAGCTAACTGAAGACTAACGACTCTTCTTGTCTCCCCTGGAGAACTGAGGTCATAGGGCAAACAGCTGCCCCCCAAACTGAAGAGACCGACAGGCAGATACAGAGAATTAAATGTACTGGACCAGCAACCTCCAAGGGAACCAATACCAGGGTTGGAAAATCTAAACCTAAACTGACATATCACTGGAGGTTTGGTGTGGACGAGTCTGAGAGTAAGGAATTCCGGGTGGTGAGCAGGCACAAGGGAACCCCAAACTTTCATGAGTTTTACCTCCAGGATCCCTACCAGGTTCTCACAGTGAAGATCAGAGAAAAATTCCCCAGTGCTTCCAGCAGGGGGAGGGGGAAAGTAGCCATTTTTATATACGCCTAGAACATTTTGTCCATTACAAGACCCGACTCCGAGAGGAGCTGCTTTACCGGAGTCTAACAACCCGGGAGAAGGAAAATATCTACCAAGTCCAGCCCCCTCCAGCCTTCCTGTCTACCCTAATGGGGAAGAAACAAAAGGAAGCTGAGAAGCACCGGTGAAGGCCACAGCCCAGGGGCACGGGCTCACTAAAGATGGAGACCCCCTCAGAGGACTGTAAAGCCCTTCCCCCTACCGCAGCGGGAGGGCTCCTGTATGATGGGGAAAACAACAGAAAGAACCGTGTGTCTCAGGCAATATTTAAGAGATCTCTAGGGAAACCCACAGACAATAGGGGAGACAGACACAAGGACCCAGAGGAAGTTTAGTCTCACGCCTACGACTACAGCATCAGTAAACAAGGGCCAGCGCCTAGCTGGATAAACACAACCCTCACACCAAAGGGCCTGTTTACCTCAGCTCCTTTTACCCAGTATATTATGTCCAGTTTTCAACAAAAAATTGCAAGGCATACTAAAAGACAAATGAAATGATGGATGTGAAGTACTACTGAATAGATTATTAAAAGCAGAAGTGAATCTTCCCATCCTTTAAGCTGGTTTGCTCCCTAAGCCTTCCCTATTTGATAGGAGTGAAAAATTGGTGTTCCAGGATCATTATCCAGAAGCGAGGGCAGGTGAACAGCCTGGTGGAGCCAGGATAAGCTTCACAGCCCTAACTGCACCACCCCTCTAAGTACAAGGGACGCTGTTGGTATATCTGATGGCTCCGGTGGCTTTTTCATTATACATTCATGCTGCAGCCCTGAAAGGCCTGCCCTGGCCTTGCCTGGAGTTTGGGACCTAAGCGTACCTGCCTGGAGCCTGGAATCAGGATCCTGGAGCCTAGCCAGCCTGCAGATGGACTTGGCAGCCCAACGTCTAGCCAGCCTGCCTCCAAGAGTGGCTTAAGTGGCCCTAGAGAGATGGCCTTGGGATGTGAGTTTGTGAGTTTGTGCTAAGGCCAGGGCCATCTGCTCCATCCCAAGGACCAGGATCTGGGTCCACGCTTTTCCTAGACCAAGAGCCTCTAGGCCCTGTAGGTTGGGGAAGCAACTGGACCCCATTGCAATGATGGGAGAGCGTCCAGGGTATCCGCCTGCAGTTTGCTGGATAATAAATGGAACTATGGTTCTTTAAAAAAAAATTTTAGGTGAGAGATTGATAACCTGACAAGATGGGGTAAGATAAGGAGATCAGGTCAGGGACAGAGTTTGGTTGGGTAATAGGATGCAGCGTCTGAGTGTGCTTTGCAGCTAGAAAGGAACTGTGATGGCATAGGGGTGGGAAACAGACCATTAAGAAACTGAGCTCCTGGGGCTGGCCCCGTGGCTGAGTGGTTAAGTTGGTGCACTCCGCTTCAGTGGCCCAGAGTTTGACTGGTTCGGATTCTGGGCATGGACATGGCACCACTCATCAGGCCATGTTGAGGTGACATCCCACATGCCACAACTAGAAGGACCACAACTAAAAATATACAACTATCTATTGGGAGGATTTGGAGAGAAAAAGCAAAAAAAAAAAAAGGTTGACAAGTTGTTAGCTCAGGTGCCAATCTTAAAAAAAGAAAAAAAGAAAGAAACTGAGATCCAGTGGCAGAGAGACTCCCTGTGGCGAGGGAGAAGAAAAGGACAGTGATGGGGTGGGTGCATGTGTGAGAGGGTGGAGACTGAAGAGGAAGAGGTCGAGGTTAGGGAGGAGTCTGGCAGGTGAGCTGGGATGTCGCAGGGGGACTCAGCGGGAGCAGCATCCTCCACCGGCTCCACCACACAGGAAGCTCAGCTCCCCTGGTGGTTCTGCAGCACCCCTGTCTGCAGAGATCTTGGTGCGAGGTTTGCCCAAAGCTGCCTTCAACAGGGAGCTTCCCCAGGTGGCTCCTGGAGACAGGAGGCACCAGCTGCAGCCAGGAGCACGGCAGGGGACAGGATGACGACTGAGTTCACATCCCCCATGTCCTTGACTTCACCGTATTCCTTCGCACTCACCCCAAGGCTTTCTTTCACTGTCTCCTCCCTGTGGTTATCCCTCTTCCGTCCATCCAGGTTGTACTGGATTGCACAGGAGCCCTGGGCGGCACAGGCCATGCTAGGAAAAAGGATAAAGGCAGGATAGGAAGAGATAAATCACTGTTTCCACAGAGATAGTGGGTCCTGGTTCAGGTCAGCCTCCACGTTCCACGCTGGGGAAATAGGAGCCCAGGTGACATGTGGTGAAGGTAGGAGCACAGGGATCATATGGGAGGCTAAAAGAACAGCCCTTTAGGAAAAGATTCCCCACCTCCCGCCCTGAATCACTGACTCACCTGACAGTTGTCTGCACTCCCACCCTCTCTGCTCCACCTCGGACAGACTGCACTTGAACTCGATGGGACTTGATTCCGATCCTACTGAGCCCTGTCCTGGGCGCCACCCCCCCCCCCCCCGCCCCCCCGCAGATAGGCCCGGGTGGCTGGCCTCCTCTGCCCCTGCAGTCTCAGGCACGGACCACTCAGCCTTCCCCTGGAGGTGGCGTGGCCTGTGGACGTGGTCTACTCCCTTGTCCTGCTGCCTCTTCCTGCAGGAGCTTGTTTCTATCCACTCACCAGAGGCTTCTCTCCAGGGGGGTCCTGCCATCAGCTGGACTCTTTCCTCCTCTTTGATGTTCAGGAGCACCTGGAAATGCCAGTCATCAAGGGAGAGAATTTCCAAATTTTGGAGAATGAGAAGAGGTCAGGCTGAGGTCAGGCTACAGGTGAAGTCTGGGAACACCTTAGAGACGCTTGTTGACAAGCAGGACATCGCAATCATCCAACCCTTTGGGAGCAGTGAAGGGAAATGAGAGCAGGTGCACAGGCCACAGCAGCCCCGCATCCCACCTGCTGGCCCCAGGTGCAGCAGTCACAGAGCCAGCTCTTCCAGGGTGGCCTCGTCTGTGCAGTGAAGAGGAGTGCGATGATTGGCCTCATTGCTGGTGATTCTTCCCCACTAGAGCCCCCTGTGTCCTACTCAGGGGGACATCTCATGGCCTCTCAGTCCTAACGCAGGCCAAGGGATCCTTACACCTTCCCCTACCCAGAGTCTGTCCCACTTCAAGGTCCCAGAAGTCACTGGCTGCAGAGTTGGGAAGAGATGAGAAGAGATACACATGAGTATCTCTCCTGAGCCAACCCACAAACACATTACAACTCGGTTACATATACTGCTAACATGAAGAGATAAAACTAGATAGATAGACAGACAGATAGATAGATAGATAGATAGATAAAGTATATACCATCAAATAAATGGCCTCATTAATCACTTGTTAAAAGTATTCATAGGTCAGGGGCCGGCTCGGTGGTGGAGTGGTTGAGTTCGCACGCTCCGCTGCGGGATCCCAGGGTTTCCCTGGTTCGGATCCTGGGTGCGGACATGGCACTGCTCATTAGGCCACGTTGAGGCGGCATCCCACATGCCACAACTAGAAGGACCTGCAACTAAGATATACAGCTATGTACCTGGGGGGATTTGGGGAGATAAAGCAGAAAAAAAAAAAGAAAAAGTTTTCATAGGTCAGTAGGGATTTTGTTGAAAAGCTGGAAAGTAGGAAAGAAGATTCAGAAAACCCTTCATAGAGGGAGTAACCATAGTGTGATTGAAAGCAAACAAAAGATTTTTCTACGTACAACTGTGATTACTGTTTTAAGAGGATTGTTTATGATAAAAGAAATTCTCACCCATGTGTCTTGTCAGGGTAACATTAGGTGTGCAGGTTGACAGAGGTTTGAGAGAACAGAATTGCTCTGTATGAAAATAAGAGAATTTAAATTATTGGGAGGAGAAAGGGATACTGGGAGAGAAGAAAGACGGAGGAGAGGAATGGGGGTGGAGTAAAGAGTTGAGAGCACCTCTTTAGCCCAAGAGAGAATTCATAATAAAAACAATCACTGAGAAAAGGTTTTAAATTTTGGCCATGGGAGTGCTCGCCCCTCTCTCCGTGTTTGGCACCTGACAGTATCTTTAATAAAGCCCACTTCACTGTTTGTGGAAGTGGATTCTCTTGGGCAAACTTGAAAGGGGCCCCATGTCTGTCTAGGTTCATGTAAGGCCCAAAGAGATTATATGGAGAAGTTGCCTTGAGGACAGTGGAGATCATGACTGGAATTCCCTGGGAATCAGCAAAAATCTCTGAGAAAACTTCAGACTTGAAGGCTGTGGAATTCGGTGGAGATCATCGGTGGGTAAAGCTGGACCCTGATATAATCTGGATTATATGCGGAATAAGCAAAAATTGCGCTAAAGTAAAAATGTACACGAGGAAATGATGGAGTTGGAAAATAGGGAGGCAAAGAGAAGTGTGGAGGGGTCTCTTAGGCCCAGGTTGGGTCCAGGTATCTACTAGGGTTGAGAGTCGGGAAAGTGGGGACAGACTGTCCACCCTTCTCTGTTACCTCCCCCCACAGGCAGGAATTCTACTCCCGACTTTGCATTCTCAGGTTGCCTGAGGCAGCAGGCGCTTCAGATGATAGAGAAGGATCTCTTCTTTAGGCATCCTTCTTCATTCAATTTCATTTATGGTGTGGGGTTTCTTCTATTTTTCCACCTGCTATGGAGGAATCTCCCTTCACCTGTACTTTGGAAAAACAGAGACAACAATTTGGAGCAGGTTCAACCAAATTCCTCCGTTCACAGATAAAACAACTAGATAATTAACAGTTCTATACATTTTGAAGATCACAAGTTCTTCTTTCTTTTTTTTCTTCTTCTTTTTTTTTTTAAGATTTTATTTTTCCTTTTTCTCCCCAAAGCCCCCTAGTACATAGTTGTATATTTTTAGTTGTGGGTCCTTCTGGTTGTGGCATCTGGGACGCTGCCTCAGCGTGGCCTGACGAGCGGCGCCATGTTGGCGCACAGGATCGGAACTGGCGAAACCCTGGGCCCCTGAAGAGGAGTGCGAGACCTTAACCACTCGGCCATGGGGCTGGCCCCCATTCTTCTTTCTTTTTAATACAGATGATTTCTTAAAGTGGAAACAGAGACAGAAAGAGGAATAGATATAGGTATACATATACATAATAAAGGTTACAGTTGGTAGAAAGAGCTTCTGATATACAGAAATTGTTCATAAGTCTGGGAATTTTAGTTAAATTCTTGTATCATTCTTGCTTAAAGGAAAGGCGGAGCATTATCTCTCTGGTCACATCACAGTAATAACTTATCAATGGTAATTGTTGAATTTGTTACTTGACTTTTGCTTGGCGCTTTGGTGATAAACATAGTTTTCATTCATTCCACTGATATGATTGAGTCTGTTTTATATGTTTATAGTCCTGAGCTAAGTTTTCACTATAGTCATAAACTGTGTGCTGTGGTGCAGACAGAATACATTGTCTTCGGCCCCTGGAAACTCAATGTCTAAGAGAGAAAATATACAAGCATAGCATCCTTTGATGGCACCACAAGGCAATGGGAGTGTGTGATTCAGTGCTGAATGAGCTGGAGGCACTGCGGTCTACGCCCAGCTTCGCCACTGACTAGAAATTGAGAGCTGAGCCATTATCTCAAAGGGCCTGGCTGGCTGGGGAGTCCTAGAAGACGCAGTGTTTATTAACAGAGACAGTGGATCTGCCAGAGCCGTCACAGAGAGCGTGGAGAACATCCGAGTTGCCTACCGATAGCTATTCTGCCTCCACCTGCCCATGGTGTTTTGTTTGATTTGGATTAACCCCGCTACCAGCAAAGGGGTGTCCTAAATGGATCGACAGATTGGCTTCCCTCTTGTCAAAGTCATTAGTTTAGGTGATCTCAGGGTTAAGCTTGGACCTTAGACACTAGGATTGGTTCAGGGGTCAGCCAATCAAAGCATAGGATTTTTGCTGGGAATTCTAGGATGCAGATGTTCTCTATCCTTCTGGATGGTGTGAAAGTCTGGAAATGCTGCAGCCATTTATAAGAGGAATTGAGAAGATGCTAGCAGAGGGCAGAACCAGGACACTTACAGGAAAACAGAATCAGAGATAGGATCAAACCTTCTAGAAGCCGATATTAAGAATTCACATAGCTGATCCTTGAAGGAGAAGTATGATTTGAATAGGGAAAAGGAGAAGGGAGAATATTAATCATGTGAGCAACAGCAGGAATGTGGAAGGAATGTGCAGCATCTCAATGATGGCTCTTGTGATTATTTTTAAATCTGTTTTCCCTTGCTTGGTTGAACCTGAGAATTTGTATTCATTCAACATTAAACATCTATGTTATAATCATATTGAAACTGTGGTTGAAGTTGGCTGTGCAGGGATGGGTTCCGGATAGAGGCATGACATGACCCAGTTCTCAAAGAGCTTATGTCCGCCCAGAGGGACCAAAAGGTCAACCACCAACTATAGTAAAGGAGGGATGGATGCCCTCCTTCAGCTCCAGGGTCTGCAGAGGGCAAGAAGAGTTTAGAGGAGAGGGATGTCTTTTGAATTCCTGCCTGGGAGGAATTATCATTCACATCATACAGATAAGGAAACCAAAGTATGTGAGCAAAAAGTTCACATACCAAGTTAGACTATTATTATTATTATCACTGTTGATAAGTCAGAAAGATAATGTTTTGCCTTTCTTTTACACATTCCTTTAAGGGATACCTAAGGTCATAAAAACAACTGGCAAGTGGTAGAGCCCGCTGTTGAACCCAGGGCTGTCTGCTTCTAGAATCTCACTTCTCAAAATGTGGTCTGTGGACCAGACATGTCAGCATCATTCAGGAGCAGGGTGGCTCCATAATTTATGTGGCCCAGGACAAAATAAAAATGTGGTCCCCTGTGCAAAAAGCAGGAAAAAATTACCACTAAATGTACTAAAAGATAAATCTTTTTCTTTTCTTCCACAGCCTCTCATCTTGTCATGGCGTTTTATATTTGCTATTTAATGTCATTCTAAGTAAAGAAATATTGAGATTTTAAGTTACTAGCATAGATTTACCATTCATCTTTTTATGACGTAATGCCAGTTTTAAATGGAAATGGAAATTTAACTCACGTGGAATTTTCGAAATTATATAATTTGTATTTTATAACTTGTACACACATACGTATTTTGTTCTTACCAGAACAGTGGGAACAGTGAACAAAGCAATTCATTTGTTTTTATTTTACTTCTTAATAAGCACACATTCTACCAACAATCTCTACCTTCTGTTTCCTGATGAATAAAGGACTAAAAGGAAACAGAAATTTCCCTTTCCTTCTATGGCATCGTTTTTGGCATAAGTGGCTGACTGATATAGAGAAGTAACACAGAAAGGAAATGGTAGGGTTCCTTGGTCGTTCACGTTTCTTAGAACGTCATTGCCTTCTTTCTGTGCTCATAGCAAGTTCTGGTTCCAAAGCCATCAGCGCCCCCAACCTTTGCAAGTCATAGACATAACACATTACCCTATACTTGCTTTGAGACTAGCTGAACCCCCACCAGAATTTTGTACTTCTGGGCCATCTCAAACACGATATGCAAATAAGCAGCAAGAGATAAGCGACATTCATACTGCACTGTGCCTGTCTCTTCCATTCTCACGCAGGCCATCTTGTCTCATCAGACTTTACTTACAAAACACAAGTTCAAATCTAAAATTATTACGAATTTCAACAAGGTGACAGCAGAGCATTAAACCCCGCTCAGGTCCCTTCTGAGCGCAGGGCCTTGTGTGATAGCAGAGGTTGCAGCCCATGAAGCCGGCTCTGCCTGGGAGCTCATTAGAAATGCAGGTTCTCAGCTGCCCCCTCCTCCCGGCCCAGGACTCTGACTCAGAATCTGCATCTTAACGAGATCCCCAAGTGCTCTGTGGCATGTTAAGGTGTAGGAAGCTCGAATCTAGTCTAGACCACTGAGGACTCTGTCTCCCGGGCTTGATGCCCCTGCTGTGGGCCAACCTGCAGCTTCCCCAGGATGTTACCAACCCTGAGGCCTGCTGGCTCTTCTGAAAACTGATTTACAAGGCTTTGCCGAAATCTCAGGTTTCATCTGCCTTCCATCCCAGGCCTTTGTATATTTATGAATCCTGTGGCAAGGAAGGAACCACAAAGGCAGTTTTTAGGGCCTGGGCCAGAGGCAGAGCCCCCAAAACATGAAAGTCTTGTTAATTTACATGTCAATGTGTAACTGAGATGTCTTTATTACCGAAAATTCAAAAGCGAGAATCTTGGTTTTTCTCTCTGTTTTGCTATTTAATTTCATTTATTTCCCTACTGTTGCTAGCTTTAAATCTTCCCAAAGTGTATGAGGATTCACTATAATCTTCTCTGTACTCTTGTCTGAGATTCTTTTCATGATAAAAAGTTAGAAAAATCATAATAACTCCCTAGAAAATCTTTCAAAGGAGAAGAGGGGGAGAGAAGAGAGTGGAAAATGTAGTTCTCTGTGATATTGAAGAAGTTCCTAAGAATAATAACTTAAGAAAAGAAGCTAAGTCAGAATTAGGAAGCTTCATCTCCTTCTTGTTTCATTTTCAACCTCAGAAATAAAATAGAAGCACTCCACAGCTAAAACAGGATCGCCCTTCAGCTTGTGAGCAAAGCTTCAGTGTCCCTCTTTGCTGCAAGCCAAGACAGCTTTTTCTTACACTACAGGGCATCCCTCCTTCTGTGTGGTAGAGCATGAGGAAAGGAAAAGAAAAGAAGAGAAAGGAAATAGACAAGGAAAGCAGAGAAGAGAGAGAAAAAAGAAAAGAAATAAGTTTTGAAAAGACCTGTTACTTCTTTGACAAGAATGGCCTCCTTTTCCTCCAAAGCTTCATGGGCAAGTGCACCAGAAAACATGCTCCTAATAGCGAAGCCAATATTGGCTCAATAGTGTCTTATAATTTGTCAGTACTTTTCTAACATACAAACATCTCAGTTTTAAAACCAAACGTGTATGTTCTCTGACTAGGACTGGAAATGGCATAGAGAAAGGATAGCCTAGGGCGAAGGATAAGGAAGCAGCACAGAGGCCATGGGTGGGGCATGACTGAGACCCACAGAGAGAGTGGGGGGCATGACTGAGACCCAAGGAGAGAGTGGGGGGGCATGACTGGGACCCACAGAGAGAGTAGGGGGCATGACTGAGACCTAAGGAGAGAGTGCGGGGCATGACTGAGACCCAAGGAGAGAGTGGGCGGCATGACTCTGACCCCCAGAGAGAGTAAGGGGCATGACTTGGACCTCCAGAGAGAGTCGGGGCATGACTCGGATCTCCTGAAGGTCTTGGGGCTTTTCAGCAGTTCCCCACTGCCACCCCTAAGCAAGGCAAGGGCAACAAAGAAACAACTGAGTAGTTAGCTCCTTCGGGGTGAGTTTTTATGGCACAACTGTGTGCTGTGAAGTACTTCCTTATAAATTGTCCTACTTGCACAATGATTGCATTCTCTTTTGGATCACCAACTCAGGACATTCAGTGGCATGAGTGACAGGGACATTTTAAATTCATGGGAAATACAAAACCCCCTTTGTGGGCATTAGTTTCAGCTGCCGCCTCAGGTAACAAGAGTTGAGCTAAGTTTTCCTTCTTTTCCTTTCCTTATCCGTTGATTCTTGGGCCAAGGTGCTATCGAGTAGCCTGCTGACCCATAGGCCAAGGGAGGGAGGAGGAGATGAAAAGCAAGTTAATTCGCCAGATGGAGAGTGGGCCGTTTCATCAGGAGACAGCTGCATTTCCAAAGCTAGATCAAAATCAGGTTCAAAAAGTTAAGTCCTACCTAAAAAGCTGAAGGTGTGGAGATCTGAGTGAGTCTGAGCTAGCCTAGGATGTGGGACACTCACTTCCTCTCCTGTTTCTCCAGGGCCTGGAGCTAAGCAGATCTAGGCTGGAAAGCCCCCGCTGTCTGCAGTCAGAGGCCTTGTGCTTAGGTCAGACATGGGTTTCTGCCCTTGGGCAAGTGAACTTCCCTGAACCTCAGCATCATCACCTCTAAAACAGGGACAGTAATGTCACTTATCTCATTGGCTTTCTGGGAGGAGTCAATGAGAAAATATATGCACTGGCTTAACAACCCAGGGCATGCGGAGCTTAATAACAAGTAGCAGTAATGGTAATGGTAGTTGTCGTTTTAGAAGGGAAGCTATTGCCTGGAAGTCCTTGCATATTTCCAAAGGACATAACAGAAGGGTCATTAGCGAGTTGGCGAGGCCCTGAGTGACTCACTTCCTACAGAACTCAGTGTTCTGGTGGGGCTGCTACAGCCCTGGGTTGTGAGTAGGTGCATCCACGCCACTGCCTTTCATGAGCAACGCCTTCTCTCCCTTCTTGACTGGGTTCCCTCTCCCTTTTCTGCCCTTCTCTCTCTTTTTTCTCTCTTTTCTTCCCCAAAATCCCCTTTAGGGAAGTCACCTCATGATGCTGAACTCCAGCTGCCTCTTCAAGGCGGTGAGGACAATGGAGCAGATGCTCTCCAAATCCCTTTGGAAGCCAACATTTCACAATTATCCACTCTTCTTTCCCACTTCTCCTTCCTTGCCCTTTAGCACTCAAATTCCTGTGAGAGAAATTCTCACTGGTTGAGCTTGGGTCTTGTGCCTCTAGGAGGTACGGCAATGTAAGAGAAAGAATCTCCCAGGGACCTTGGGCTTCCTTAGTGGGAGAGCGGGACCTGGTTTTACCGCCCTACCATGACTGTGTGATCTGTGGAAGAGGAGGAGGAAATTCCTCAAAAGAAATCAGAAAGGAAGAATGGGCATTGGGGTTGGGGTGAAGCAAAAAGAACTACTATAGCCACTGTGCCAACAGAATAAAATTGGATATGTCTTTCTCTCCTTTCCATTCATATATTCATTTATTCCTTTATTTGTGTATTTACCTTTGAGCGTCTAGACCACTGGAGAGGCAAGCCTTACCTGAACCTCAGGATGTTTAGAAATTGTCATATTAAAATGTTTGTTAAAATATTTTGTAGTAAGTTCAAGAATATAGGATCCACTCAGGAAGCCGAGTGGATCCCAAGTACTAAATTGAATCTATACTCGAGGCCAACCAAGTCTGCGAGGGAATGGTTATGTAAGACTAAACTAGGCATTCCGGATGTTCAGAGGACCGCTGGGATGGGAGCCAGCCCTACAGTTCTCACCCTTCTGAGCTTGCCTCCCACCCCAGGGATATGGGACAGGGGAGGGTGCACTGCTACTGACATCTACTTGGTAGAGACCAGGATGCTGCTAAACATCCTACAATGCACAGGACAGCTCCCCACAACAAAGAATTATCCTGCCCAAAATGTCAGTAGTGCCATGATTTAGAAACTCTGAGCAGATGGCCAAGGGGACTTTCAGCCCAATAATCCTGATGCTTTCAGTGAGTCTGAGAACTTTCTCTTTATAAGTGCTGACTATGGCCGTAATCTACCTTTACCCAACCAGGTACTGGCTCTTCCACTAAGGAAGCCGAGGGATCCCTGGAGGATCCTTGCCCAAGATCCTTCCTCTTTCATTCTCAAACAGTGAAGGGGCAGGCATATAATCAAGCTCATCCAATCCAAATTTTCTTTGGGACCTTGAATGTTGAGCTAAATGTTTCAATATAGAAGAAACAGAGTTTTCTAGCAGCCAGGGCAAGACTGATGTGAAAATTCCGCTTCTGAGGCTTCCTTTAGCTGCCTTATCAGTTCTAAATCTAATTCTCTGGCTTCTCTTGGATCTTCTGAACTGCACCATCTTCTTTCACTAAATTTCCTTTTTGCTCCAGTTAGCCAGACAATTTATGTTGCTTGCAACCAAGGTGTCCTAACCGAAGCAGAAAATCTTCAAATCCCTTTAGAGACTTTCAAACTTCACACAACATCCCGAGTAGATCTCATCCCATCACTCCGAGAAACATGGAACCCCAGAAATATCCTGGCTCATACCCTATCTCTCTGGGATCAACCATTTGATGAGTCAATCAAGTAATCAACAAGTATTTATTGGTACCACATATGTTAAACAATGCCAGCTCAAGGAAAAGTCAAAGTGGAGAAAAGGGACTAATATTCATTGGCTGTTCGCATGTGCCGGGCCGTGTTAAGTTCTTTATATTGAGAATCTCATCTCGGCTTTGTCACTATACTGGAGATGGGTATTACTACCCCATCTTACATTTGAGACAAACGAGGGTTAGAGAGGTCAAGTAACCTCCACAAGACCATATATCTAGTAGTTATTAGAGCTAGAATTTGAGTTCGAGTCTGTCTGTCTCCAAAGCCCATATTTTTTTACCTCTATACCAGGGTTAGCAGACTGTGACCCCCTAGGCCATATTTTGCCCACTATTGCCTATTTTTGTAAATTAAGTTTTGTTCAAAAAGCCACACCCTTTCTTTTGCTCTGGTAATGGCAGAAAGCCCTACTATGTTGCCTTTGGATGGTTTTAAGGGTTACCTTGCACACTCCTGTCAGCGACCTAAAACGGCTCCCTTCCTTTGCCTTCATATGCCTTTCCTTTCCCCCGTGTCTGTGATGATTTAGGGGAGCCGTGAAGACTTTGGCCAACAGATCGCTCCCTGTTACTCTGTGAGGAGCCTGATGTTCTCCCCTTAGATCATTCTCAGTGCTTTCTGGAAACTTTTCTCACGCAACTGACTTAAGATGTTATGTAGCTTGGGAAGAATTTCCCATTAGCCAGGATCAGAGCATCCGGTCCACTGGCTCCTCGCTGGAATTTGGACCCAGACAGGATGGGTCTCAGGAGGAGGAAGGCCTGCAGCTCAGCTCTGGACCAAATGGAGCTGCTGAGTGAGAGAGAGGTGCAGAAAAATGGATCACTCATGGCAGGGGGAGGGGGCACTTAAGGCATAAAAAGCACACTTCACAGTGTTGCCAGGTGCCTGCCCCACCCCTCGGGCACCTGGTCCACAGGCCCAGGTATTTTCCTTTTCAAAAGGTACAGAGGGAGTGGTTGTTTCTGTTCACTCCACAGGTGGTAAGACAAGGGGCGTCTGGCCACCAAGGAAAGACTATGGCGACCATTGAAGATGTTCCCTCTTTAGATGAAGTCACCTGAGCCCTTCAGTGAAGGCCTGGCTCCTGTAGAAAATTCTTCTTCCTCCTTGGCATGATAAGCCAGGCCCAGGCTGCCCTCCAGCCTCATTCCTGGACACTTTCCCCTTCACGTGCCTCACTGCAGCCATCTCAGGATATTTTTGGTTTCCTGCGTGCGGGCCCTTTTCTGCTGTCTCTGCTGAGAATGCCCTTCTTTCTGCAGCACCCAGCTGGCCCTCTGCGAATGTTCCCTCTTGCTCCTCCCCCCTCAGCTTGTTTGTTGTAGAGTCACTTGGGCGCTCTTGGCCTGCTGCACAGACTCTATCTCGCTCTTTTCCACTAGACGATAAGCATTTTCCCTCTTATCTGACATCTCCCTCAGCCTGACCTCTTAGGGCTGCAGGGACTGGCTTTAACCTCTGTATTCCTGCTCCTGACTCCGTGAGTAGCAGCTCCTGGGTGCTCAGAGTTGCCAGGTGTTAACTTTGAGACAGACAGCCCAGTATCCTAGCTTTCTGTTTAGTGAAACAAGCACAGACATTGCACGCATCCTTTTTGTGCATTTAGTATTATTCTTATGGCACAATATTACTTCCATGCGCAAGCAGGGCATAAAAGATGAGCCATAATATAGATTATCATTGGAAAAAAACGACTTTGTTTTGCTCTCTGCATCAGAGGATTCCCTCGAATGTCTGCTGCTGGTTTGGGCTCTCTGCTCATACTTAAAAGTAGGTTCTAGAAAGTGCTGGGAGTATGGGTGGGGCTTATCTGCAGCGCCCCCACCCCTGCAGCGGGAGGTGGCTGAGCTGTTTTCCCAAAGAACCTCCACCTGCAGAATTTGACTTCGTTTAGGTTCCCCCAAAGCAGATCCAGAGAAAAGGAACCCAGTTCAGGAAATTTACTTCACAAGTGGTCTCAGGGAACCCTGGTAGGGAGGTGAAGTGAGACAGGGAAGGAAGGAGGCCAGACCAGGGTGGACAAGCAAAGCTCAATGCTGTGCAGAACTTGAGTCAGTGTAGGTTACGCAACCTAGGACTGTCTACCTGACGGAGGAGTGAGGGAGCTGGGCTCTTTATCCACCAACTGCAGGGACATTTGCTCTGGCATTTCTGGCTGGTATGTGCAGCCTGAGCGTTGCACTGTCCCCGAGAAAGTTGCAGGAGTTTGCAGGAACCCGTCTTCATGTACAGAAGTGGCTGCTGTGGGGCTCTGAGCTGGGGCTGCGGGGGTGGGCTGCAGGGTCTGTACGCAGCTCTTAGGCTGGTTAGCTTCTCCTGAGGTGAGGGTTCCTCTCTCCTCCCTGACGTTTGACCTGCTGCCAGCCTTCTGGGATCTGAGGGAGAGAAGAGGCTGGGGTCTCACTGTTTCACCTTGGCTGTCGCTTGGCCACCCTGTCTGCAGTGTGGGAAGTCCTCAGCTGGGCCCCCTCCCTGAGTCACCACTGGTTCACCCTCTCTAGAGCAGTGCTGTCCAATCGACATCTAATGGGAGCCCTGGAAGTAATTTGAAATTTTCTCTCAGTCACATCAAAAAATAAAAATAAAGAGAAATGAATTTTAATAAAATGTTTTATTTAACCCAATATAACAAAAGCATTATTGTTTCAACATGTAATCAATATTTTAAAAAATTACAAGAGAGATTTTACATTCGTACTGTACTGAGTCTTCCAATCTGGGGTGTACTTCACACGTACAGCACACCACAAGTCGGAAGAGCCACATTTCAAGGGCTCAGAAACCACTTGTGCCTAGTGGCTACCGTATCGGGCAGCCCTGCTCTTGAGACTAAGCTTTCAGTCCTGTGCAAAGGGGGGGAAGGGACAGATTCTTCGCTATAAGGCTTTGAGAAGGGAGCTGAGAGTCTGACTGCCTCGTTTTTTTTTTTTTTTTTTTTGAGGAAGATTAGCCCTGAGCTAACTACTGCCAATCCTCCTCTTTTTGCTGAGCTAATACCTGTGCCCATCTTCCTCTACTTTCTAAGTTGGATGCCTACCACAGCATGCCTTGTCAAGTGGTGCCATGTCTGCACCCAGGATCCGAACAGGCGAACCCCAGGCCGCTGAGAAGCGGAACACGTGAATTTAACTGCTGCGCCACCCGGCCAGCCCCTGACTACCTCTTAAACAGATTTTCAACTTGCTTTTCCAGTTGCCCTCATTTTAGAGATGACTAGTGTCACTACTTCCTGAGCATTTTGGGAGGTCTGTGGTGCAAATTGAATGGATGATTCCCTTTCTACCACTGCAGTCTTAGGATTTAGCTTCTTTGAGTTGGCTACGTCAGTCATTGGCTTTCCATCTTCCATTTTGCCCTGCTGTTTCCTCCGCTCTCTTTGCCTTATGCGTGTATACTTTATAATCATTCATTCTCTGTCATTTGAGTAGGGTGTTTAGAGAGAACCGAGAGAAACATATGTGTTCAAGCCACTGTCTCTAACTAATACTCAGTAAGTTTTTCATATTGTTGGACTTCAAGATTTTTAAAAAGATTTTACACGCAAAAAATATTTTTAATTCATTTTAATAAACATTGTTATTAAGTGTGTCTAGTACTTTGGTTTCAGCCATCTGAGCGCCCTATGTATGCGATAACTATTTCCTAAAGGACCGAGTGGGTGATATACACGGATGAAGAGATATACATGAGGGTAGCAATCTTCAGAAGTCATCTAATCTTGTTGAAACTGATGCCACACACTGCCACTCTCTGCGGCATGTGTAGGAAGCCTGTTCCTCCTCCCATTCATTAGCCCAGTTCAGTTACAGGTATAGCATCTCCCCGTTGCCACTGAGTTAAGAAACCCCTTGCAGTCACAAGGTGCCACAGAAATAGCTAAGAATTTTTAAAGGCACTTAGCAGCAAGCCAAAGGCAAGATGGGGTCATGAGTCAGTTGTTTACGTCTCCTTTCAACCTCATTGCCCCACCGTCTGCTAGAAGTGACCACTTCCTTACAAGGTTCACGCTATTGTTAGCTTTCTTTAGCGTGGGGAATTTCTTAACTCTGCTTTCCCCAACCTTTAACCTCATTTCTCCTTTTGAAAGGTGCTAAATTTTTTTCGTGGTTTTTCTTGAATGTTGTTTAAATAAAGGGTAAGTCCCTCTAAGGTAGAGCAACGTTAGAGTCCAGTCTGTATGTGAAATCCACAGAGGGCTGGTGGTCTCCGGGTCGTTTTTGGTTTGGTTGTGCTTAATGCATTATTCTAGCATCCAAGAATAAGTGAAATGCAATTTAAATATGTATTAGAATCTCTTAGAAAAATGCCAAAGATGGAATTTTATTCGTAATATATGAGAAAACTTCTGAAATTCACTCCTTGAGAACCAAGGAATTTTCAGACTCAGCGATCCCATTTAGTTGGCTTCTTTTTTTGAAGTAGGAGATAGTTCAATTAGATACCACGCATATCTGGACAGTGAACAGTAGTGAAAAGGGAAGTCCTGGAAGCTGGTACAATGATGTCAGTACAGAGGAAATTTCCAGAGAGGAAATAAAGAGAAGTAAATTTGGTGATGGGGAAGAATCTTGCTCTTACCAAGTTTGTAGTAAAATGATCAATAAACATGCAAATTGAATTAAATTGGAAGTTCTGCAAAGCCTTTCCCATAAGCTTATGGGGTTCCTGTTTCAGCAAGATCCAGCATGAGCTGTCCCAACCCCCACCTAGGCATCCAGTATTTTATTTCCCCAGCACGCATTTTCAGCTCTGTGTATTGGAATATATGTTAGTCACATCAGCTTTGGAAGTCATAAAGAAAATAAGATTGCCCTACTAAAAATTTGTATTACGTTAATATTTCCTGACAAAGTATTTTTCTTATAAAAATGTCATGTTTGCCTAGGTTTTTGTAGTTTTTAAAACATTCCAGAATGCCTTACCTCGCTTCATCCTCACGATTATATTTTATATAGGGAGAGAAAGGATCTCTTATCAGGCATCTTATTTATTGATCATTTTATTTATTTATCACCTTATACAAAGGACTAGAGGTGGGACAACAGGCTTCACACCGCTGGCCAAGTCCAGGGCCAGGACGAGATGCCAGGCCTCCTGACTTCTAGCCTGGTGCCCTGTCTGCTGAAGCTCTTGATCACTCAGACCTTCACCTCTGTGCCCAGAGATGGTCTCCAAAGTAAACTTGATCAGAAGCAAAATGAACTTAATTGCTGACTCAGGGTTTGTCATGGTGATGATTTAGGCCTGAAAAGGTTCTGCACCCAATTCCAGTGTGTGGCTTTATTCCCCACACCACCAAGCAATTCCTGGACACCAGTCTGCTGTCCTATAATTTAACTCATTTCTGACACTATCTACACAAAGATAGCATCAGATTCCACAGGATAAGGGCTCAAGTCCCACAAGACTACTGTGCGCTTCAGATGTCCCCAAGCCCAGGTTGCCACCTGTGCTTCTGACTGACTGGCTATAAATCAGAGGTTCCCAGGCCCCCTCCTTGGGTTTGGCTAATTTGCTAGAAAGGCTCACAGGACTCAGGCAACCAGTTTACTCACTAGATTACCAGTTTATTATAAAGGATATTAAAGGATACAAATCAACAGCCAGATGAAGAGATACACAGGGTCAGGTTTTGAACAACGGAGCTCCTGTCCTTGTGGAGTTTGGGGCCTGGCACAGTGGCATGTGGAAGCATCTGGTTCAGCAACCTGGATGCTCTCTGAACGCCCTCCTTTTGGGTTTTTATGGAGGTTTCATTACATAGGCATGATTGATTTAACCCCCAGTCCTTCTCACCTCCCCAGAAATCAGGGGGTGGGACTGAAAGTTGGTTCCATCCTTAGGTGCTTTCTAAAAGTCACCTCATTAACATAAACCCAGTTGTGATCGAAAGGGGCTTGCTTTGAATAACAAGATTTCAGGACAAGAGACCAAATATTATAACAAAAGATGTTCCCCTTACTCTTACTGCTCAGGAAATTCCCAGAGTTTGGGGAGCTGTGAGCCAGGAACTGTGGATGCAGATCAAAACTGTATGAGAAATATATTTTGGTCATCTGAGTGACCAAATGTATATATTTCACAATATCACAGGCTGATAAGCATGACGATGTTTCTCTTCCTCTTGAAACTGGAGACCGACTTGCTTTAACTATACTCAGTTGGCTGTCTGTTTGCAAAAGTAGTTAGATAATGCATTACTAAAACCCACCCTGTGGATCACGTTTCTGGTGCCTGGGTCACCATGGTAACAGGTGCTTGAGTGTTTCAGAAACTGTGAGTCAACTCCTTGTCCAGTTCAGGCTGGTTAACACCACCGACTCATCAACTGGGCTGGTGAGAATGACCGATAGGTGACCCTTTGATGTCAAGGAGCTGAAAAACCCCACCCTCAGTTCATGCTAACACCGCCATTGTGTGAACGTGCGTCCTATGAAGAACCGTGAAGCTTGACCACACTTGCACAGATCATCAATTACCTCACTTCTCCTCACCTCCAGTCATCTGTCTCCACACTTCAGCCCGCCCCGCCTGCTTATCCCATAGATATTCCTAATCCCCGTTTTTCAGGGAGGTGGATTTGCGATTGGTTCTCCACCTCCTCGCTTGGTTGATTTCTCTTTGCAAACTCATCTTCTTGGTGATTGGTGTAGTTGTGCTGCAGGAAAATGAGCCTGGTTCAGTCTTTTTCCTCTTCTTCTTCCCTTTCTTACTAGGACAATTCAGCCCTAAAGCCAACCAGTAGGGCAGAGAAAGTTGTGCATTGGGGCTGGAGGGCGTGGTGGTGGCGCAGGGCAGGGTGTTCAGCCTGAACAGAGTGAGGAATGTATTCTTTGGGACAGCTGGGCATGGGGTGGATCAGAGCCCAGGTGGCCAAGGAGGCCCTCCCGTGAGAGGCACGCTCATGCTGGGTGTGGGATGCTCAGCACAGTGAGCAGAGCACTGCCATGGAGAGACAGCTCGGCATAGATATAGAGTCCAAACAGGGTGAGGACGATCGTAGAGGAGGAAAGCTACTTTTCCTTCTACCCTTCTAGGTTCTTGGCTGAGATCCCCCTGAAATAAAAGACAGATTAACAGAAAAAAACAAACAGAAGTTTAATGACCTGTATACCTCCTATATACATGGGAGATATCCAGGAAAACTGAGTAACTCCCTGAAATAGCCAAAGCCACCATCTTATATACCATCTCCAGCTAAAGACAAAAGAAAGATGTTGGGAGGGGGTGGGGAGAAGGCCACTTATGGGAGATTACCAGGCAAAAGTATGGTTACTATGCAGATTTAAATCCATGACCTGTAATCTTTGAAAGCATCAAAGTCAGAAAAGTCGAGGAAAGACTAAGGAGCTAACCTTTACAGACTGGAGGAAACCAAAGTGATTGACAACTAAATGCAACAAGGGACTCTGAAGTGGATCCTTTTGTGATAACGGATTCATTGGACAATTGGTAAAACGTGAATGGGGTCTGAGGTAGAGTGTTGTAATGTAAGGATGTTAACTTGCAGATTTTAATGAGTGAATTGCGCTTTTGTAGAAGGATATTCTTGTTTTTAGGAAATATCCACTGATGTATCCAGGGGAGATAGTGTATCATGTAGCCAACTTACTATCAAATGGTTCAAAGGAAAAAAATGCTTGTACTGTTCTTGAAGTTTCTGTAAGTTTGAGGTTGTTCAAAATAAAATTTGTTTTAAAACAAAATTAGTGGTCAGTTTTAAGAAAAAGAACAACAGCAACAGAAAAGAAAGAAAAAATGCTTACACCACATCAAGAGATGCATTGCACTGGTGGCAGGAAGATGGTCGGTGGCTTGATTCCCATGTGGATCCTCTTCCCAGCAGACAGAGTGCCCTTTGCAGTAAGTTACCCACTCAGGTGGAGAACAAGGTAAAGCCACACCTGTTCCAAACAAGGCAATCAAAGAGCTTTTCTTATTTTTTAACCACAGACAGGCCCCAGAGAGAATAGACAAAAGAAGTTCCAGGAGGAGGAAAGGGTCACATTCCCCATCCCATTATTATCGAGAAGGTGGTTTTTCTTATTTGTTTTCATAAATACCACTTTTTAATGGTAAAGTTAGCCTCTTCCTTTCATTAAAGAAAAATGTCATCCTAATGAAAAGGTTTGAACCAGGAAATAGTTTTTTCAAGCATAGTTTTGGAAAACAGAGGAAAATAAAAATTGCACCATCCAGACACAAAGACTAGCATGCACTTCTCGTGCTCCTTTGAGCCTTTTTATGCACCTCCTTCTTAAACAGCTGTAATCCCAGCATGCAATTGTTTTGCTCTGGGTGTAGCAGAGAGCTCACACGTCGGCTTTGAAGTTGACCAGCTTCTATATCTGGCCTCTGCCACTCGATGTGACCTTGAGTTATTTATTTCCTAAACTGCTGTAAGCCTCAGTTTCCTCCTGTCTCGAATAGGGCTGATATACTCCCTTGGCTTGGGGTTTATGAGCAGATTAACATAACGGATGTAAAGCTCTTAGCACAATACATTGCACATTTTAGGTATTCAGTATGCACCTATTATTGAATCATGAGCACTTTTCCACGTTTTTAAATCATGGTTACAATTACAGTTATTATTGGCTTCCCCTAAAGAGATGCTCTAGGAAAGCTTTGGCAGGTATCTTTTCCAGCAGTTGGTGTGGCAGAATCTGCTAGCTGTTCAACAAAATTGATCTTCTTTTCTTCCCGACCACACAGCTGAATGATATTTCCAAGGTACCCTTGTAGTTAGCTGTGCCGTGTAACTGAGTTCTAGCAGTAGGATGTGAATACAAGCAATGTGTGCCACTTCCCACGCACAATCCTCCATGTTCTTTCCCTTTTGGGCTCACTGAGATGGCAACACCCCACCTCACCAGTGTGGCTTTAGAAATAATATTTTGAAAATGGCAGAGCCACCATTTGGTTAAGTCCTGCAAGTCTGCATAAAGCAGAACCTTCCCATGATGACCGGAAACCCCATCTTGGCTGTTAATGAAGGAGAAATGAACTTTCATTGTGTTTGAGTTACATCCATTCTTGTTTCCCTTTGTTACAGCAGCTAGCTTTACTCTAACACATATTGTTCACACAGAGTTCTACAAGAAGACACAGAAGAACTCAAAACACTTCGGAATGTCTCTACCAAATTCTGTGAAAAGAAACAGCACAAATTACAGTTATCCTGTGTCGGTCTAGAAACTACTCGCTCTTTCTGGAGCAGGTTTCTGAAATGGTTTAATTATAACATTAAGCAATACTTAAATGATTTTTAAAGTCCTTTGTATGATTTCTAACAGGTTGGTGAAGAAGTGGTGAGTTGATGGTGTCACAGAACAAGGTCAAACCCTAACTCTGCCATTATTTGGAGTTTCAGTTTCCTAATCCTATTGACCTCATAGGACTTCAAAGAAACAATGAGGTAATGTACATAAAATGCATAACAAAAAGCCTGGTCTGGAGAATGCACTTAATAAATATTCGCTATTCTAATTTCACCCCCTGAATGTAACATTTTCAAAAGTTTGTTTCATGAAACAATAATGCCATGGTGTATTCTGTTAAATATATCTCAAGGAAAGTTTTCTTGGTCAAAAAATGCTGAGATTGCTGAGAAATGTGACCTACTCGTGTTCCCACTAGTATTGTAAGTTAGATGAGAAGGCCTGCAATATCTTCTTTAACTTTTCTTTGAACCGACTAACCATAAAGTCAGCTTTTCCATGACGTACCCGTTAATATCCGGCACAACTAATGTTCTACAGGACTTACTTTGAGAAACTGGCACAGTGCTTAGCACATGGAGAATGACCAACAAATGTCTACCAAATGCATAAAGTAAGTAGACCATCAAAGGACCTTATAAAAGTAAAAAGGGTCTCCCTTTGGCACTATCTGCTCCCTTCTTCCTGACTCTCCTGAGTAAAATGGCTGCTGGAGCCTGTAGAGTACTGGGTGCAAGCAAGGCTCTGGCAACTTAAAGGGGCTGGGAGGAGGAATATATACAGGTCCTTCACCGCCATGTGTTGGGCAATGGCCTGGACCACATTGTAAGAGCACCAGGTAAGAACCAGAAAAAATGGAGATCCTGGCAAGAGCTTGGCCCAGTATTTAAACTTGCCACGTAATTGTGCTACTTCTTCCTGAGGCCCAAGATGTTGAAAAGCCAGGCAATGGGTGGACTGTGCTTTCACTGCTCCCAAGTCTGAGCTAGTTTAAGACGATGAGAGAGAGAGAGCAAGGAGATTTCCTCTGGGTTCATTAGCAGGAACTTTATACAACAGGTGAACGAACAGAGGTCAAGTTTTCTGCATGTGCCACCATGTAGGGTACCCCAACTACTAGATCTCATCCCCAAGAGCCAGCAAAGAAAAATACGGCTCCTCTGAAGGGGCCAGCACTCAGAGAGCGGAGCATCAACATGAACAAACAGAACACCTCCGGAGCAATGGCACTGCTATAGGAGGCAGACAACAGCTTGAATATGAGAATAATAGGAGCCCTTAGATTCAAGTGTAGCACACACAGCACTCTCTAAAGTGAGATCAGATAATTTCTGAACAAAATAATTCAGTAAACCAACCGAAGGACACTGTTGAGCCTGAACTAGAAGATCAAGTGCGAGAACACACCCCTGCACAGACAGGCACAATCTCCTTGCCTCCTCCACTTGCGTGCTTCTTTTCTTCCAGTGTCTCTGGCTGAAACATGGGTTCCTATCTTAGGTCAATCCTGCCACTTGTGATTAGATACCTTCTCATCTACACAAAAGTGTTACTATAGCAACTGTGCCAATAGTGCTGCGGTATCATCAATTTTTATCTCTCCACTGCATATGCTGTAATATTTCCCGTCTTTAAACAAAGATTCTCCACTCACATTCCACATGCCAAGTGCCCTTGTCACTGGCCTATTTCTCTGCTGCCCTTCACAGTAAAACTGCTCATTTTTCTATACAAATATCCAAAAGACATTCCAGAGGGCCACAGTATGTCTTGTACTTGGTTCTGTGAAGTGTGTTCGTGTTGTCTTCGAATAGCTGTTTTATTTAAGTGTTTTTGAATAATCGGTATTAATTTAAATGAGCAGACATTACCTATTGAAGTATGATTAGGTTTTGGTATTAAGAAATATGTCAAAATTTTTAGTTGAAATGTAAATAATAATCACGTTCCATTCTCCATTATGTAAATAACGTAAATAATGTAAATAATAGAGATTATGTAAATAATAATTCTTCTCCAACTCAACTTCCTCTGCCTCTCGGCTGCCATTGACCTAACCGGTCATTCCCTCCTCGCCGCACCGTCTTCACGGGGCTCCAGGTCGTCTGTCTCTCCCGGTTCTCCTCCTGTCTCACGGCCTGCATTCTCCCCATCTCAAAATCATTAACTTAATCACATCTACAAACTCCCTTTTGCCAAATAAAATATCATTTCCAGCTTCTCAGGCTTAGGAGGTGGACATATGCGGGGGGGGGGGGGGAGGTCATTATTCAGTCTACCATAAACATGAATAGGATTCCTAAAATTGTTATGGAAGGATTGTTATGGAAGAATAAATGTCCAAGAATAGCCAAGAATATAGGGAAAAGAAGAATAGTAAGGAGGAAGGGGGATGCTAAAAAGCATTATAACAAAATCAATAGAGTATTGTAGAGAAACAAATAGATTAATGGAACAGGATAGAGAAGCCAGAAGATATCTCAGTATATATGAAAATGAAACACTTGACAAAAGGGCTATTTCAACTTAGGAAGATAAGAATGGATTCTTTAATAAACGATGCTAGCACAACTATCAGGTCACAAAAAGAAAATTAAAGTAGGCAGGTATCTTACAAAATACAAAATGACATAATTGCTTAAAGAATGAAGGCTCAAATGCAAACTAAAACAAAAAAATGGTGTAAGAAATCCTAGGGCACCTTCAACGTAGAGATGAGGATACCTTCCTAAGTGAGACTGGAATTCCAAAAGCTATTTTTAAGAAGACAGACATATTTGAACATAAATAAATAAAAACTGGTATCTGACAAATGTGCTAGGCAAAATCAACTGACAAAAAAATATGATTCAAAAAATCTGTAGGCGCCGGCCTCATGGCCCAGATTAAAGTTCCACACACACCGCTTCAGTGCCTGGGTTCGTGGTTTCAGATCCCAGGCACGGACCTACTCCACTCGTCAACCATGCTATGGAGGCATCCTGAACACAAAATAGAGAAAGACTGGCACAGATGTTAGCTCAGGGCTAGTCTTCCTCAAGCAAAAAAAAGAGGAAGATCGTCAATGGATGTTAGCTCAGGACAAATCTTCCTCACAAAAAATACAAAAAAAATCTGTAACACCGAAGTCAGGTGTTAGTGTCTCTGACACACAAGGAGCTCTTGCCAGTGAACACAAATGACCCGTTAAAACCAGCATGCGCTGCCTGCCTGTCAGTGGCTCCATTTTTCCATCTTCCTACTCTAAGGGAGGCTGGCTTATCATTGGGGAGAATTTTCAGAGCTCTAAAATACTATGATTTCCATAATTCTGTAGCTGTCAGAACCAAACGAATAATGATTTTGCTGGCAACTAATACAAAAATGGTTATCTTTTCCTGCCGGTGAGAGAATCAAATATTTTTCACTTCTCTCTCTGAAGCTGTTTAAACTGAAAACAGAATGTCCTTATTCATTTGGTTTTTTCCTTCTCTTTTTGTCTGTCAGTGAGAACTTAAAAGTTTCCATGATGAGCTAAGGTTTAGGGTTTTTTTAACGGACCCCATGTTATTTTGCTTTTCAGAGTAATTCTCCTATCTGAATTTCAGGCTTTAAGGTGGGGTATTTTGTTTGTCGCTCTATGTCAGCTTTTCCCCTCTTTTATTCAGTAAGCTTTGCTAAATTTGAAAAGAAAGAAACAACGACCCAGAGTTGGCAACACAGGAGGAAAATAGAAGCTCATCTTGTGCCTAAGACTGCATGCTCACTTACTCGTTACACCCATAAAAGAACTTTCTATTTTAACCCAAACTCTTTCTCCCTCTTCTAAAACATAAATCCAGACTGAAGACAATGTGTGTTGCAGACGAATCTCTATTGAAATCCGAGTCTAGAATCTACAGATATTCTAGACGACGTTTGTGGTGAAAAGGGTCAGAAAGAGGCAAATACAAGTTGTCTTCAGGGAAACACTATCATGGGAGGAAACAGAGGATGGAGTTAAGAATATCAGCCCTAGAGCCACACAGGCCTCAGGTTGAGTTTCTTACTGAGTGTTTTTTTGTTTGTTTTTCTTGTTTATTTTTTGGTGAGGAAGATTGTCCCTGAGCTAACATTGGTGCCAATCCTCTATTGTATACGTGGGACACTGTCACAGCATGGTTTGATGAGCGGTATGTAGGTCCATGCCAGGGATCTGAATCTGTGAACCCTGTGCTGCCGAAGCGGAGCACATGAACCCAACCCCTACACCACTGGCCAGCCACTCTTAGCAAGTTTTTTATCCTCTCTAAGCCTCAGTTTCCTCATCTGGAAGACAGTATCTGCTTCACAGAGTTTTGGAGATTAAATCAGATAATGCACGTAATTTAGCCAACAGCCTGGCGTATCGTAAGACCTGACACTTTCATTATGATTATTTCGTTCTTATGTGGAGCCATGAGCACTGGACTAGGAAAGCGGCTATATTTCCCTCTCTTTTCCGGGAGGCCACTGGCCTCCACTAAGTGAGTTAGAGGCTAAGTAGAGGTTTTCTAACTCTGTTCCTTGGAACCCTGGGATTCCACAGAGGGGCTTTGTGAGTTGCAGAGGCATCACCCTGAGGCTGTGATGGTGGGTGAGAAGCTTTTTTTCCCCCTGTTTTATATAAAAGAAACCTCCGTAAGATTTCACTTCAAAAACGACGGATCCTCACAAGCTGCAAGGCTATTACAATTCTACTATTCCGTGGGCATTCTTCCTTTTTAAAATGACTTTTCCCGACATTTTAGTAATCTCTTGTCATTATCCATCCTTAGCCACCTGATCCCTTCTGAGAGAAGGAAAGCGTTTGAGAAGCCCCCTGTGTGTGTCAGTAGGGACTACTTTGATATATTGCGCCTTCTGGGAGGTGCTTGCATTTTAAAAGAGTCCAAACAGGAAGAGAGCAAATAAAGATTGCTTTTCTGTTAACAGAAATCCTGGCATTATGGAAGACCCGTGGGAGGGGGGAAGGGTGACTGGAATCTGTGAAGAGATTCTGAGTCTGCACAGCAATTTCACCTCCATTTTCTCGGCTGACTAGCACAAGCTTCCTGTAGGTGAGATGGCTCAGTGCCTTGCCTCAGTTGGCAGAGTTAGGCCCTGACTCAAGTCTTGGGCTCTCTCCCCAGGCCCGCTCTGTCGCCTCCGCCCAGTTGGGAAGCCAGGCCTGCTGATCACCCACAGGGCGCAGACTTTCGAATGCTTCATTTGCAGAAAAGGCACAAGGCAGCCGGCTGGGTTTTCTGACGCTTCCTCCATGGGAATAAAGAAATGGCTGTAGTAGACCTGTCCGCTCTCAATGAGCTCTTTGTGCAAATAAATTCCTGAGTTTTTATGAACGGTGATGGCGGGGAGGGCTGCTTTTCCCCCCAGCAGTCAGAAAGTTGATGCTTCAGCCGTGCCTGGCATTCCTCCAGAAAACTCTTGGCCATGTGTGTTATGAGTTGCAGCCTCCTGGATCAGTGAAATTCGGAGACTAGAGAAAAAGAGATATAAAAAGCTTAGGGCAAACCAAGAAATCCTTGTTTTTAATGAGTAAATTTCTCTTTCTCTGTGAGAATCTCTGGCGACACAATTTTTTAGAGTTCAAAAAAGTAAACATGAAAGTCATTACTCACTGAGGGAAAAGATTGCCTTTTTCTATCCTATTTACACAGAGAAAGCTGCCTGATTTGTAGTTACACACTGACATTAAGACTGGCTGGTATGAGGGCAGATGTGTCACAAGATCTCGAAACATATTTGTTGAATGAGTGAATGAATGAATACGTCCTTTATTTTAGGGCCAAGAAATTATGATAGCAGAAGCAACAGAAACAACATGGTAACCTCCTCTGGGACTGTCCTTCATGATGAGAGGCTCCTTGGAACACAAGCACATAACTCGGAGGTTATCCCTTCTTGCGCTCAGGGAGAACGTCATCTTGATAGAGTCTTAGCAGCATCTCTGAGTGGGGAGAGCCAAGGTGGGGTATTTATGAGGTTTTGGGGATCTGGTTGAATCTGTCAATGCGGGATTGTGATATAGTAGTTAAGAATTGGTGGACACGGCAAGCTGAGGGGTTTGCAGTAAGTTTTGAAGAGTCTTGGAGAGAAAACTGTCATTTGATGCTATTCAATGAAAAGTTGAATAGTCTGATGTTCATTCAATTGGGTTTTGCCAAAGTTATTTGCAACTTTCATTACGTTGAGCAAGAATTTCCTGGAATAGAAAAGTCGTGGTGATGAAGACAGAGGAATAGCAAGGTCATGTTAATGAAGAGAACAAAACAGCACAGTCATGTTCATCTAGACCAAAGCTTGCAACCTCAGCCCAAATGCTAAATCTGGCCTGTGGCCTGTTTTTGTAAATAACGTTTTACTGGAACATAGCTATTCCTTCAAGTGCCGTCTGTGGCTGCCTTCATATTACAAATGCAGAGTAAGGCAATTGTGATTCAGACTGTATGGCCTAAATAGTCTAAAGAGCCTAAACAAAGCCGAAAATATTTACTATCTGGCCCTTTACAGAAAAAGTTTGCCACCCCTGAGACAGTAAACTGTGTGGGAGTAGATAGTTTCATTTCCCATTATATTCATTCATTTATCAAGTATTTATTAAGCAGCTACTGTGCACAAGCCACCTTTATGGGTGATGGGAATACAGCACTCAGCAAGAAAAATGGCTGCCTTCGTGGAAACAAGTCAATAAATATATAAATCACATAGTGATAAGTGCTCTAAAGAAAAATTAAGCATGAGAAGAAAATAGAGAGGTGTAGTTTGGTAGAGGGGAGTGAAGGGGACTCTTTGAGATGTGGTAGTCAAGGAAGGCTTCTCTTAAGAGGTGACATTTGAGTAAGAACCTGAAGGAGGTGAACTAAATATGTGAAGATATGGATAGGGCTCTGGGGAGAGATTTCCATGCAGAGGTTACAGAAATGCAAATATCCGGAGCTGGAATAAGCCTGGCGTGTTGATAACAGCGAGCAGGCCAGTGTAGCTAGAGCAGGGTGTGCAAATGGGAGAATGAAAAGAGCTGAAACTGGAGAGGTAGCAAGGGCCAGATAAAGTAGGAGAGCCCCAGGGAGGGGGGCAGGGTTTGAATTTTATTCTGAACATCATAGAAAGCTAATTGGAGGGTGTTAAGCAAGGGGGTGATGGGACATGATTTCTATATTAAAGGCTCACTCTGCCTGCCGTGTAGAGAATTGACTGTCAAGGGGCAGAGTGGAGGCAGGGATGCTACCACAGGAGAGAGGTCATGCTTAGATTACATGGCAGGGCCCAGAGGTGGTGGATGCACATCAGTGTGATTTGGGATAAATTTTAAAGGCACAGGTAATAAGACCTACTAACGAGTTGCACATGAAGTATGAGAGGAGGAAAGAGTCAAGGATGATTCTGAGGGTTTAGAATTGAGAGACTGGGTGAATGATGATGCCATCTACTGAGATGGTGAAAGATTTGGAGGCAAGCAGGAGTGAAATCAAGAATTTTATTTTTAACTGAGAGCCCAGAAATAAACCCACACATCTATGCACAGCTAACTTTTGACAAGGGATCCAAGAACATACAATGGAGAAAGGAAAGTCTCTTCAATAAATGGTGTTGGGAAAACTGGACAGCCACATGCAAAAGAATGAATTATCTTTCACCATGCACAAAAATTAACTCAAAATGGATTAAACACTTGACTGTAAGACCTGAAACCATAAAACTCCTGGAAGAAAACATAGGCAGTATGCTCTTTGACATCAGTCTTAGCAGTATATTTTGTATACCATGATTCCTCAGACAAGGGAAATAAAAGAAAAAATAAACAAATGAGACTACATCAAACTAAAATCTTCTGCATGGGAAAAGAAATCATCAGCAAAACAAAAAGACAAGCTAACAACTGGGAGAAGATATCTGCAAATCATATCCCCAACAAGGGGTTAATATCCAAAATATATAAAGAACTTATAAGACTCAACAACAAAAATCAAGCAACCCAATTCAAAAATAGGCAGAGCATCTGAATCGACATTTTTCTAAAGAAGATATACAGATGGCCAACAGGCGTATGCAAAGATGTTCATCATCACTAAGGACTGGGAAAATGCAAATCAAAACCACAATGAGATGTCAACTCATGCCTGTCAGTACGGCAATTACTAAAAAAGACAAGAAATAACTAGTATTGGAGAGGATGTAGAGAAGAGGGAATCCTTGTACACTGGTGGTGGGAATGCAAACTGGTGTAGCCACTATGGAAAACAGCGTGAAGATTCCTCAAAAAATTAAAAATAGAATTACCGTATGATCCAACTATTCCATTTCTGAGTATTTATTCAAAGAACACAAAAAAACTAATTTAAAAAGATATATGCACTCCTATGTTCATTGCAGCATTGTTCACAATAGCCAAGACTCGGAAACAACACAAGTGCCCAATCTCAATGGATGAATGGCTAAAGAAGATGCAATATATTTATGTACAATAGAGTATTACTCAGCCATAAAAAAGACAAAATCTTGCCATTTGAGACAACATGGATGGATCTTGAGGGTATTATGCTAAGTGAAATGAGTCAGATGGAGAAAGCCAAATATCATACAATTTCACTCACATGTGGAAGATACAAACAAATAAACACATAGATGCAGAGAACAGACTGGTGGTTCCCAGAGGGGAAGGGGGTGGGAAAGGAGAAAGGAGTAAAGGGGTACATGTATATGGTGACAAATGGCAACTAGACTTTTGGTGGTAAACACAATGTAGTCTATACAAAAGTCAAAATATAATGATGTACACTTGAAATTTATATAATGTTATAAAGCAATGTTACCTCAAAAAATAAAATAAAATTGAAAACTGAAAAAAAAGAAGAGTTCTGTTTTGTTCTTGTTAAATTTCATGTGCCTGTTAGACATCCAAACGAAGCTGTTGAGTTCCCAGTTGGTATGAATACGTGCAAATGGGATAGATTGGGCATCAGATCTAACTTGAGATTCATCAACATATGGGTGGTATTTAAAGCCATGGAATTTGGTGAGATCACCTAGGAAATAACTACAAATAAAGCAAAGGGCTGATGACTAAGCTCCAGGGCCAGAGCTGAGCTGGAGCTGGCTCTAGCCTGCTGGTGAGAGCTGATGGAGCACATCTCTTCCCAAATCCCCATTCAGTAACGTCACGCTAATAGCTTGAAATCAGCCACAGTGGAAATGTTTGCTCTGTGAAAATTGGCAAACGCGACACACCAGGGTTTTTTTCCCCGTAGAACAAGATGTTAAACATTTACCAGTATACGACTGCCTGGGACTCTTGCATTTAGAGGTCAGGAAAGGCAAGAAGAAACAGTGTTAAGAGACTCGGTAAGACTGGAACATGAATGAGGTAGCAGGAATACCAACAGAGTGTGGTACCCTTGTCCAAGGTTATCGTGTTGTTTCATGTCTTGTCCCAAAGTCAAGAGCCTGCTGTATGTTCTTGCTCTTCTCTCCCTGGAGAGAAGGCTTTCATCAGTTGGAGTCGATAGAACACATCACATATAGAACATACATCTTTTTGTTTAACTCTCCAATCTGTACTTCACTGAAGGACATAAAACTTATCCTGTAAATCCTGGTGCTCTGAGAAGCCATCATATGAAAAAATATTTCCATGAATTTTAATGGGAAAAATTATGATATGTTCTATCTCAACCCAAGCAAAATATCCAAGTGATTTCCACAAATAGAAAAATACATCATCAAAAGCAAGTTTGAAAAAGTAGTAGAGGATAAATTGAAAGTAAACAAATAGAGGCTGTACATAAACACGTAAATTAGTAAAGATTTATTTTAGCCATTGATTGAGGAAGAAAAGTCTTGAGAGTGGGTAGTGAGTGGAAGAAGATCACTGGGGGTCATTCTTTGGGATGTGTATTCTTTTTTTCACACTTTTTACAACTGTGTGTTTCATGGTTATCTTACACTCAAAATGCACTTAAAAAATAAGATTTTAGCCTATAGGTAGGAGGACCCACAACTAAAATATACAGCTATATACTGAGGAGACTTGGGGAGAAAAAACAGAAAAAAAAAAGATTATAGCACAGAAAAACACATTTAGAGCTAAAGAAAGGCTAGACACAAGATTGCTTTAAAGCATACGGTAACAATATACATGCATAATGGGACTGAAGAGTGCTTGAAGATGCTCCCCATTCATCCTTCTTGCCTGGCTCACGTATGCAAAGCAGAACATCTGGGTTCATCCAGACATGGCGCACATATTATCTGACTAGAAACTGCTGTTTCAAGTGAATTAGCGAGCGTGTCTTTGCCTAAAACCATAGTGTCAGAACAGCAGTTCTTATAGAGTACATAGTTATTGTGTTTGGGGGTGAAAATTGTAATAGCAAAAAAGGGAATTGTCCAAAAAGTGGTAAAACGTTTCAACACCAGTGTGCTGAAAAGCCATTAACAGGATGGTGGCTATAGAAGGCAGCTGTGTTTTCAACTTTGCTGTCCAAGAGGAAGGCTCTCTTCGTTGTACAAAAAGTAGCAGCACCTGGCCATTCTGTAAGAGGTTAATATGTTCTGCTTTTGAAAGAGTTCAGCCTCACAGAACCCCTATTATCCTTCCATTATAATTATAGCTACTGTTATTTAGAACCTAATACCCATCAAGCTAGGTAAAGGTCATTTACCCTCCGTTAAACAGAGGAAGAAGCTGAGAATCAGAGGAAAAGAATAATGCAAGAGTGACTAAAGCCGCGTCTTCTTAGCAACCAAAATTCAAAGGAGAAAAATTAAATAATATTTAAATATTAAATAATGATTTCTTTAATTGTACAACTCTAACACTTGTTCATATGCTAACACATGGACAAAGAGAACAGATAGTGGTTACCAGAGGGGAAGGGGGTTGGGGGGGTGGGCATAAGGGGTAAAGGGGCACGTATATATGGTGACTGACAAATAATAATGTACACCTGAATTCTCATAATGTTATAGATTATTATGATCTCAATAAAATAAAATTTAAAAAACCCAAAACCTTGTTCATATGCTTCTTGACATCACACACACTGCTCAGCAGCGGGGAAACAACGGAGCAGAATATATGTTTAGTAAGAATAACTCTTTAAAATAGGAAGTTACTGTTTAGGAAGCTAAAACACAAAACCATTACTCGATAGAGTGAAAATTCAAACACAGCTCTTTCTGGCACCAAAGCTTATTCGCTTTCCATCCCGCAGGCAGCCTCTTGATTCCTCTATGTAACTCGCACCCAGAGCTTTGCTTTTCTCTGTATAGTGGTGATATTTCCCAAGCCAGGATCCCAAGCTCCCTTGGGCTCTTGCGCTTTCTCCTCTGTCACACTTTCTCTTTCACTTCCCCTTCATGTTTTGCTTAGAAAGAAAGTTCATCCAATTCCCAGAAATCTCCACATCCTGCTTCATGAAATTCTAAACAGAGGACTGGAAAGTTCCATATTTGGGTACAGAAGTCTTGGACAGGAAGTAAACACATGGTCCTTTTCCTTCCCCCAACACTATCATCAACAACCCAACTAATATTGTCTCTTTCAACCACAAGGATTACTGTTATTATTGTTATTATTTCTGCCCACTTGGGGCCTGATCTGCTTTGAAAAAAGAATGATTCACCCCATCTGCATGTTAATATCCTCATTTGTGCTGTGTGATTTGCCTTTCTACCCCCACCTTCTAATTCTCAGCAAGTTGAGAGGATGGCTGACCAACATCAGTTGCATAAGAAAAAGGAAAGCCACATGTTCATGCTGTTTCAAAAGTTTGTGTTATCTTGTGGATTCCCCAGGTTTAGGGCTGAGGCTTCAGTTTCTTCTATCCACTCTCACCCCCACCTCGTTCCCCTGGGCTGCAATGCCCAATGTACTATTTCTCTACAATAGAAGGCTCAAAGAGGGCAAAGCACAAGGGTTCCGAAGAGAAAATACCTGGAAGATGCCCTAGACAAAATCAAAAGCCAGGGCTAGCAGCTGCAAGCTTCTGCCCATTGGCCCCTACAGCCTCACCCGCAGAAAGAGGAGCCAATAGGAGACCTCAGCGTGGAAACTAACATGCGAGAAGAACAGCCCTTCCTAACCTGTGAGGATGCTATGGAATGTGGTAGAAAAAGAAGTGAGAGAATAGATTACAAGATCTGAAAGACCTACGTTTTATCCTAGCTCTTTCACTTTGATTAATACATTCTTCCACTTATTCATTCATTCAACAAACATTTATTGAGGACCTACTATGTGCCAAGAGTTGTTCTAAATTTCGAAGATACAATGAGGAACAAAGGTCTCCACTCTGAAGAAGGCTAAGATTAAAAGTATACTTGATGTGTGCTGTTGGTTAATTTCCTTAACCTCTAAAACACTTGAAGGATAAATAATACCTGCCTCACAGGCAAAGATTAAAATGAAATAACACATGTAAAACATTATATTATTGTAAAGGGCCAGGGACACGGTGAGAAGGGAATCAATTGTAGCCATTCTTACTACATATGCCCCCTGCATCCCCTTAGTTCCCAAGTTCCTCCCTCAGTTAAGCCAAATACCCCTAAAAATGTCATTAACTCCGACATGCAATGGTATTCCACATTTGGGGTTTGCGATCTTGTGATTTTAATGGCATGGACACTTACTGGACCTGAGTTGGAAGAAGTCTCTTAAGCTTGAGCCCAAGGTACACTGAGGCCAAGCTTCAAACCTCCTACCAGGTAGAAAAACAACAGAGGAGCAGAAGAGGTTGAGAGGGTGTTTTAATCTTTGGGGAGAAGCTATTACAAAATTTAACCACAGCAATGCAAAGTAATTCAAATGTCTCAAGCATATAGAACAATCTGGAAGAAAGACACTGTATACTTTTATAATTCTCTCATGCAGCATTTCAAGACATTTGAAATGATAAACCTCTTAAATTTACTATGAAATCCCGCAAATGTTTAGTGAGCAGCTGTATCCATCAAAGATGGAATTTCCCAGTTGCTACTAAGTTGTGGCATGAACTTAAGTTTAAGTAAATGTTTATGTGTAAGTTTCCAAAAGTTAGCTGGCATAGAAATTAATCTGGAAGGAGAAAAATGGGATTTTTATTCTAAACTAAAAAATAGATCCTGGAGGAGTTGGTTGTTTTGTTTGGGGTTTTTACACCCCGCCCCCTTTCTACCTCTTTAAACACTCTCTGGTGTGGATGTGAAACAAACATGCCTTTATATCTACCAATTGAGTAATCTGATCTTCAGCCAAAAAAGTAACTGGCTCCTAATAACCAGGTGTGATGCAAAGAATGTATCTGAAAGGTTATTCTACACATATACAAGTCAATGGGGTGGTTGTGTGAGTCCCCTGAACTTCCCAGTAAAGAAAACAACGAAGGAAAAAGGAGCTTTTGTTGCAGAAAGCTCTGACCAAATTAGAAACAGACAGCTTTGATATTGCCTTCATCTGGGGAATTGTCTGGTCAAATCCAGTCTCTTCCTACCCCATGGGGAGCTAGGAGGTGCAACACTTAGGAAGTCCTTGCACTAAAGGGAACGCAAGGCAGGACGTATGACCCTCTTCATGTGTCAAGGGATCACACAACCCCACACGCCAGGCTCTTCAAATTAAGAAATTTACCTCTAGGTTTAGTTGTAAACTTTTTATTAAAATGCAATTTCTACTTTTAAGGTTTGTGAAATGTCTTCATTTCCTAACATTTAGAAGTGATTCTTGTATCAAAATTATGAATTGTTAAGTTGACAGAAACTGAGTCTTTAATTGCTTTGGAGGTTTACGAACTTGCTGTAACAGGGCAAGTGCCAAGACACAGTATTTGGCAACAAAATTCTTTTCTTATCTTCAAATGTTTTCATTCTGAGAATCCACCAAACTGTATTCATGGACCTTTGGCTTATGGTTTATATAACCAATTAGCTGGGACCTGGTACAATATGTTGAAAGTTTTAAATAGTGTCATTCTGGTGACATTGCATTGATGAGTATAAACACTCTGTTTTGTCAGATTAATTACCTGTTAATCCATGTGAAATATACAGCTAATTTCTTTTTTTCTAAGTCTAGCAGTTATCGTAAGGGAACCAAGAGTTTTTCTTTATTATTTTAGTTCTTCCTAATTGGAAAGTGATAGGATTTATGTTTGCATGAATATCTATGATCCTTCAACTTGGGCAAAATGGCATGTTTTCATCAACTGGAGTCCGAAAGTACAGAAAGACAGGGAATTCACCATGAGAAAGAAAAAAAACACCTGTTAGGAGATGTAGCAAGCTCTCCTGCTTGAGTGTTCAATACCTAGGCTTCGTCTCTTCCTAGTAACAGACCCGTATTTTGTTCACATCTCTACCCATCAGAGAGGGTGGCTCTATCCTCAGCTCAGAAGTAAATCTGAGACTACAAACTTTTTAGATTGTAACTCAGGATGAAAGACAAATTTCACATGCACTCTATATAGCTTTTATAGAAAATTGAAAAGAAAACAATAAAACAATATCCACCCTTATAATGCGCGTTATGTTTTCATATGTTTCTTCTATTTCTTTTTTTAATGATTATTTTGACCCACTAAATTTGATTTCCCAACCCACTAAGAAGTCCTGAGGCAAGTTTCTAAAACACTGATCTAAACCCATCGTGTCAATCCTACTCCTCTTGAATTGACTGGCTTTGGGCTTAGTGACCCACTTGAGTTCATAAGACATGAGGGAAGTCTGCCAGGGAATTTTCTTGAAAACTTTCTTCACTCTTAGAATTAAAACAGTGTATTATACTGAGTTCATGGATTGGAAGAACTTGATATTGTTAAAATGTTGATTCTCTCCAAATTGATCTATAGATTAAAGATAGCCACAATCAAAATTCCAGAAGGATTTTTTTGGTATATATTGAGAAGCTGATTCTAAAAGTCATATGGAAAGGCAAAGGAAGTAGAATGGTCAAAAAAATTTTGAGAAAGAAACGTAAAGGTGATGGACTCATACCATCTCACTTCAAGATTTACTATGATAGGGGTTGGCCCCATGGCCAAGTGGTTAAGTTCACGCGCTCTGCTTCAGCGGCCCAGGATTTCACTGGCCCAGAATCCTGGGCGTGGACATGGCACTGCTCATCAAGCCACGCTGAGGCGGCATCCCACATAGCACAACTTGAAGGATCCACAACCAAAAATACACAACTATGTACCAGGGGGATTTGGGAGAAAAAGGAAAAATAAAATCTTTAAAAAAAAAGACTTACTATGATAAACCTGTAGCAATCAAGAGTTTGATACTGCTGAGAGAATAGACAAATAGATCAAGGAAACAGAATAGAGAGTCTAGAAACAGACCCACACAAATGAAGTCTACTGATTTTGACCAAAGGACAAAGGTAACTCAAAGAAGAAAGTGACCCATAATGTTAATGATTAGGCTGAAGCAAAAACATTTTGAGACAGCCACCTTGATGTGGCTCTTTTCATTTAGGAAGTATTTTGAAGCTGAAGTGTTGTGTTGTGTTTTGTTTTGTTTTGCAGGGAAATATTTGCCCTGAGCCAACACCTGTTGTCACTCTTCCTCTTTTTTCCCCTCCCCAAAGCCCCAGTACGTGGTTGTGTATCCTAGCTGTAAGTCCTTCTAGCTCTTCTATGTGAGCTGCTGCCACAGCATGGCTACTGACAGACCAGTGATGTGGTTGCCCGCCCAGGAAATGAACCCAAGCTGCCGAAGCAGTGAGAGTACCAAACTTTAACCACTAGGCCATCAGGGCTGGGTCTTGAAGCTGAAGTTTTTGACAAAGGTGTGTTGACTTAAAAATTATTCTTTTTAAGGAAAATACCTCAACATAATAAAGGCCATATATGACAAACTCACAGCCAACATCATACTCTATGGGGAAAAACTGAAAGCCATCCCACTGAGAACAGGAACAAGACAAAGGTGCCCACTCTCACCACTCTTACTCAACATAGTACTAGAGGTTTTAGCCAGAGCAATTAGGCAGGAAAAAGAAATAAAAGGAATCCAAATAGGCACTGAAGAAGTGCAACTCTCACTCTTTGCAGATGACATGATTTCATATATAGAAAACCCTAAAGAATCCATCAGACAGCTGTTAGAAATAATCAACAACTACAGCAAAGTTGCAGCATACAAAGTCAACTTACAAAAATCAATGGCATTTCTATACTCTAATAATAAATTAACAGAACAAGAACTCAAGAATACAACCCCATTTACAATCGTAACAAAAAGAATAAAATGTCTAGGAATAAATTTAAGCAAAGAGGTGAAAGACCTATACAAGAAAAACTCTCAAAGATTACTGAAATAATCAATAATGACATACAGAAATGGAAAGATAGTCCATGTACATGGATTGGAAGAATAAACATAGTTAAAATGGCCATACTGCCTAAAGCAATCTACAGATTCAATGTAATCCCAGTCAGAATCCCAATGACATTCTTCACAGAAATAGAACAAAGAGTCTTAAAATTTATTTGAGGCAACAAAAGACCCCAAAAGCTAAAGCAATCCTGAGAAACAAGAACAAAGCTGGTGGCATCACAATCCCTGACTTCAAAACATATTACAAATGTATAGTAATTAAAACAGCATGGTACCGGTACAAAAATAGGCACACAGATCAATGGAACAGAATTGAAAGCCCAGAAATAAACCCACACATATACGGACAGCTAATCTTCGACAAAGGAGCCAAGAACATACAATGGAGAAAGGAAAGCCTCTTCAATAAATGGTGCTGGGAAAACTGGACAGCCACATGCAAAAGAATGAAAGTAGATCCTTATCTTTCTCCATACACAAAAATAAACTCAAAATGGATCAAACACTTGAAGGTAAGATCAGAAACCATAAAACTTCTGGAAGAAAATATAGGCAGTACACTCTTTGACATCAGCCTTAAAAGGATCTTTATAAATACGATGTCCACACAGACAAGGGAAACAAAAGAAAAAATAAACAAATGGGACTTCATCAGACTAAAGAGCTTCTGGAAGGCAAAGGAAATCAAGATCAAAATGAAAAAACAACCCACAAACTGAGAGAAAATATTTGCAAATCGTATATCCGATAAGGGGTTAATCTCCATAATATATAAAGAGCTCACACAAATGAACTACAAAAAAATAAACAACGTGGGGCCGGCCCCCTGGCCAAGTGGTTAAGTTTGTGTACTCCACGTTGGCGGCCCAAGGTTTCGTGGGTTCGGATCCCTAGGTGTGGACATGGCACTTCTCATCAGGCCACAATGAGGTGGCATCCCACATAGCACAACTGGAGGAACTCACAACTATAACGTACAATTATGTACTGGGGGCTTTGGAGAGAAGAAGAAGGGGGTAAAAATAAAAAAATAAACAACCCAATCAAAAAGTGGCAGAGGATATGAACAGACATTTTTCCAAAGAAGACATACAGATGGCCAATCGGTACATGAAAAGATGCTCTACATCACTAATCATCAAGGAAATGCAAATCAAAACTACATTTAGATATCATCTTACACCCATTAGAATGGCTGTAATCACTGAGACAAAAAATAATAAATGTTAGAGAGGTTGTGGAGAAAAGGCAACCCTCATCTACTGCTGGTGGGAATGTAAACTGGTGCAGCCACTATGGAAAACAGTATGGAGATTCCTCAAAAAATTAAAAATAGAACTATCATATGACCCAGCTATCCCACTACTGGGTATTTATCCGAAGAATTTGAAATCAACAATACAAAGTGACTTATGCACCCCTATGTTGATTGCAGCATTATTCACAATAGCCAAGACATGGAAACAACCCACATGCCCAACAACTGATGACTGGATAAAGAAGATGTGGCGTATATATACATACATATATATATATATATATATATATAATGGAATACTACTCAGCCATAAAAAAGGCATAATTGTCCCATTCACAACCACATGGGTGGACATTGAGGGCAACATGTTAAGCGAAATATGCCAGAGAAAGACAAACACCGTGTGATTTCACTCATATGTGGAATATAAACAAACAGACAAAAGGAACAATTTAGTGGTTACCAGAGGGAAGGGAGGGGAGGGTGGGCACAAGGATGGCAGGGGCACAGTTATATGGTGTTTGACAAATATTAATGTACAACTGAAATTTCACAATGTTATAAACTAGACCACAATAAAAAAATTTTTTTAATTATTCTTTTTATTACCAGTTATGTGTGCGATAGAGCTCCCTTATCCTAATGCTGTGGCTCTCAACTGGGGGCAGTTTTGCTCCTAAGGGGACATTTGGCAAAGTCTGGAGACATTTTCGGTTGTCACAACTGAAAGGGGGGTGCTCCTGGCATCCAGTGGGTGGAGGCCAGGGGATGCTGCTCAGCACCTCACAGTGCAGAGAACAGCTCCTCTCAACAAATGTCATTAGTGCTGAGGATGAGAAAGCCTGCCCTGACCCCAGCTCTCAGTGCCTTCCCTTGTATAATGTTCTACCCAGGAATTCAAATTATTGGAGACTTTCATTTTCAACTTTATTACATTCAGGGTTGTTTGGATTAGTTATGAATCAATATATAGTACTTTAAAAGAACAGTTAGAATTTTTTAAAAAATCTATTAAAACTAGTTCAGCTTCTAAAAGTATGTCACTTGTCCCTCAAAAAAAAATCCACTATAAAAGTTTATAAATAATTTTAATGTGTATGAATTACTTAGTTAAAAGAAAATCGTTAGAAATTTGCTTTCCACACTCCCCAGGGAGGGGTCCATACGGTGTTGTTCTGGGTGTCTGTTGGGAAAATTTCATGATGTTTGGAGCCCTTGATGTCCTGCAAATGAAGGAGTAGAATGTCCTCAAATTCCTTGCAGGGGGAACCCACTTTGGTGGCACCAAAGTGATGGCATCTACATCACAAATTTGAAGAGAACTTGGGAGAAGCTTCTGCTGGCAGCCCGTGCCATTGTTGCCATTGAAAACCTGGCTGATGTCAGGGTCATATCCTCCAGGAATGCCAGCCAGTGAGCTGTGCTGAAGTTGGCTGTTGCCACTGTAGCCACTCCTATTGATGCACAAGAGTGAGTTCAATCACAGGGCCAATGATTCAATCAATGAAACGCCAGTAAAAACTCTGGACACTAAAGCTCAGTGGACCCTCCCAGTTGGTGAACACGTTGATATCCTGGGAAGGTTATGTGCCCTGATTCTAGAAGGACAGGGCACAGAAGCTCTGTGTTCAAGAATCTCTCAGACCTCGCCCTGTATATCTCTTCATCTGGCTCTTCCTGGGTTGCATCCTTAAAAATAAAATTATAATCCTAAATCCAGCCTTGAGGACATTATGCTCAGTGAAATAAGTCAGACAGAGAATGACAAACACCTTATGAGCACTCATATGTGGAATCTAAATAAATACATGTGTTTTTTTTAAAAAAAGCTCATAGATACAGAGAACAGAGGCAGGGGGTGAGGGGTGGAAAAAATGGATGAAGTGTTTTTATTTCTTATAGTTTAAACAAGTTGAATTTAAAAAGAAAAGAAAAGAAAAAAATCATGAGTATAGCACTCTTCTGAGTTTTGAGAGTCATTCTAGCAAATTATTGAACTCAACAGGGTCCTAAGAACCCCTGAATTTGCAACTAGTTCATCAGATATGAGTAGCCTGGGGATCCCCCGGCCTGCAGCTGACATCTGAAGTGAAGGAAGTCTTGTTGGGGCTGTGCCCTTTACCCGCGGGGTCTGTGCTAACTCCAGGTGGTTAGAACCAGAGCTAATTGCAGTATACCAGCTGGTGTCGAAATAATAGGCTTCACACCAATAATGCTTAACTTGAATCCAAACACGCGGAAACAAACCAACAAAAACAAACCAAGGGATAGTCTGCAAAATAACTGGCTGGGCTCTTCAGAAGTGGCAATGCCAGGAAAGACACAAACACACACACACACGGAGATGAGGTATGTGTTCTAGATTCAAGGATATTATGCAAGCATGACAACTAAATATGATGTGGCCTTTGGATCTTGAGGCGTAAAAACAAACAAGAGCTTGTGTGCTTTGAAAAGAATGTCCCTGTGTTTAAGAGATATATGGAGAAGCTTTTCACAGTGACTTGTCCTTACAATGTCTGTAACTTAATCTCAAATGCTTCAGCAAGAACAAACTAGTATTCACACAGAGAGAGAGAAATGAAGGAAAATGTTAACAACTGAAGAATCTATGTGAATGGCCATTCATTGCCCTGTTCTTTTGAAATCTTTAAAAACAAAAAAGTCGAGGAAAAATTGCTACATCAAGTGGCTGCCTCAAAATGTGTCCTGCGGGGGCTGGCCCCATGGCTGGGGGGTTAAGTTGACATGCTCTGCTTTGGTGGCCCAGGGCATCGCCAGTTCAGATCCTGGGCACAGACCCAGCACTGCTCATCAAGCCATGCTGAGGAGGCGTCCCACACAGCAGAGCCAGAAGGACCTACAACTAGCGCGTATATCTATGTACTGGGAGGCTTTGGGGAGAAGAAGAAAAAAAAAAGAAGCAAGAAGATTTGCAACAGATGTTAGCTCAGGTGCCAATCTTTAAAAAAAAAAGTATCCTGCATTAAAAGGCCATGTCAAGCACAACACTATGAATACACTTAACACCACTCAATTCTGCACTTAAAAATGGTTAAAATGGTAAATTTTATGTTATGCGTATTTCACCACAATTTAAAAAAAAAAAAATGCTACATCAAAATGTCTGCATCAGGGGCTGGCTCCGTGGCCAAGTGGTTAAGTTCTCACACTCTGCTGCGGCGGCCCAGGGTTTGGATCCTGTGCTTGGACATGGCACCACTCGTCAGGCCACACTGAGGCGGCATCCCACAACTGGAAGGACGTGCAACCAAGATATACAACTGTGTACAGGGGGGGTTTGGGGAGATAAAGCAGAAAAAAAAAAAAAAAAGATTGGCAACAGTTGTTAGCCCAGGTGCCAATCTTAAAAAAAAAAAAAAAAGTCTGCATCAAGTCTTGTCCCCCCCCATGTAGGGGGAGCCGAAAGAGTGAAAGTCATCAGGTGAAGAAGTCCTGTTTGACTGATGGCGGGGGTGGGGGGGCCGGGAAATGAGGCCTGAGAGGGAAGCCAGAGACGATAATGTGAAGCCATGAGAAGTTTAAGGCAGCTGACTAACAGGAAGGGAGCCTCGCTTTTCTAGATGATTCCAGCTTGGCCGCAGTGCAAGCTGCTTCAGCCCTGGCACCTCTCCTCAATGGCCTAGCATGCAGACCCTGCCCCCACCCTACCTCCCCTCCACTCAGGTGGGCACCTGGCCAGGAGAAGTTGGCTGGTGCCAGTTTTAATGCATGGAACCCAGGTGCCTGGGGTGTTTTTCTTTGGTCTCGGTTTTTAAAGGAAAAGCGAGTGAAGTAACAATGTGGGCACAGCCCCAGATATATTATGCTCCTGGGGGCAGCCTGCTGAAGTTCCCATCCAGACATGGTTTTCACGAAGGCTGGGCTGGGCGTTCCTGAGCGGGGCTCACATTAGCCCAACCACGGAACCAACTTGGAGGAGGGAATGTGACAAAAAATACTGTCACCTTTTTTTGTCTTTCATCGCTTAGGGAGGCTCATTACAGTTGTCCAGGCACCATGTTTTTTTCTTTTTTGCACATGTCACGTGGACAATTGAACCATTTCAGACAAAGTAGAACAATTTTTCCGTGTGCTTTTAGTTCTGTATTTATCAGTCTAAGATGTCCTTCTCTCCTTCCTGCCTCCTCCTTTTTGCTTTCTCTCTCTTTTTTCTTTCTTTTGTGTTAGAGTATACATAACATAAAATTTGCCTTTTTAACCATTTTTAAGCGTATAATTCAGTGGCATTAAGTACCTTTTCCTTTTTAATTTAAACCAGTTTTCAAGATTATTACTAGAAAAAGTAATTCATGCTTATGATAAAAAATAATGCAAACATTACGGAAGGGGACAAAACGACAAAAACAAAGTTTCTCACACCACCCTCACCCAAAATGCTGCTAGCATTTTTTTGTGAATTCTGCCTGAAATATTTTAATGTGTTTCCATCACTTTTTAGGAACACAAATGTATTCACTTGCTTCTCAGGGGAGAGGGCACTCAGCCTGGGAAACACAATGGTTGCTTTTTCTTCCTGGAGATGTGAGTGAGTTTTCCTTACACACCTGTGCAAATACATGCCCACAAGCAGACACTCATAGACACACACAGTCGCGTGCATTTTTATAACTGCCTATATATATATGTATATACATATTTTATACATATGTGTGTGTATTTTATATTTAAAATAAAAGAGTAATATTCATACTGCTCCATACCTTGATTCTCTTTTCTGCTTACTAACATGTCTGCCCCGCAGCCACCCAAACTCACAGACACAGTTTGCTCATCCTCTCCTCTAAGGCTTTAGTCAAACGCTTTGGCCTGCCTACAAATCCCTCACCATCTCTCTCCTCTCAGGTAACTCTACAAAGCCGTCAAGACCTATCTCATATTCCGCATTTGCCAAGCATTTCTTGTTTCTATATCATAATTTAGTAGCTAATTACACAGGAGCAATCAAACTTAGGGACAAGGAGGGTGAGCCCTTGAGTCAGTCATCCATGGGGTTTGGTCTTAGCTCCACCACTAAGTAGCTATGGAAGGGGCTAGGGAAGTCCCCGTGGACATTTTCCTAAATTTCTCTGGCTCTATTTTCCCATAGGAAAGTTTTAATGTTTTTATAAAAAGGGATAATGATACTATTATTTTTATAGAAATTATACATGTGTGTTAGGTGCTTGTATTAGGATCCACCAGAGAAATAGAACAATAGGATACATATATAAGGATAGGATATTATATATAGGATATATATGGAGATAGAGATAAAGAGAGAGAGAAAGAGAGAGAGAGAGATTTACTTTAAGCAATTGGCTCACACAAGTGAGGAGGCTGACAAGTCCAAAACCTACAGGGTGGCTTGGCAGGCTGGAGACCCTGGGAAGACTTGAAATTCAAGTCCAAAGGCAGTCTGCTGGCAGTCTCCCTCTTCTTTTGTGGAGGTCAGTCGTTTCATATTAAGGCCTTCCACTGATTGGATGAGGTCTACCCGCAATATGGAGGGTAATCTGCTTTACTCAAAGGCTACTGATGCAAATGTTAATCTCATCTAAAAATTACTTTCACAGAAATATCTGGACTAATGTTTGACCAAATATCTTGGAACTGAAGTCTAACCAAGTTGACACATAAAATTAACCATCACAAGGCTTTTTAAATTTAAAGATAACTGAAAAGGCACAAAGAAGAATTTTTGTCCCCTTTCACCCCAAATCCAAACACCTAGAAACAAACAATCTCAATATTTAGTAACCACTATTCTCCAAATTTCTATATGGCTAGCTAGATAAATAAAGAGAGAAATATAGATAAAAGATAAAAAGCATATACTGTAAATATTATTTTTATTTATTTATTTATTTGAGGAAGATTAGCCCTGAACTAACATCTGCTGCCAATCCTCCTCTTTTTGCTGAGGAAGACTGGCCCTGAGCTAACATCCGTGCCCATCTTCCTCCACTTTAACTGTGGGATGCCTGCCACAGCATGGCTTGATGAGCTCTGCCATGTCTGCACCTGGGATCCAAACCGGCGGGCGAACCCCGGGCCGCCAAAGCAGAACGTGCGAACTTAACCACTGTGCCACCAGGCCGGCCCCTATAAACATTATTTTTAAAATAAAAGGCTACAATTGAATATTTCTTTAAAGGGAGAAAAATGAGTTAAAGTACAACTTCAAATAAACACTTCTTCAAAATAAGGTATGTTTGTTCATTCCCAAAAGATCCCACTGAGGCTCGGTAAAAACACTATGTAAAGCCACTGGGAAACTCGAGTCACTATGGGTTTTTAATTTTTACTATTTGTTTCAATTTCAGACAGAATCGACTTCCTATTGTGAAAGAGAAAGAAGTGAGAACAGTATATGACCTTCTGACCTCACACTCTCTCCACTTTCCAATATTTGTTATTTGCATTGTTATCCGTTTAACACTGTTAAGGTTTACAAAACTTACATGCCTTGTTGGATTATAACTTCCACAGCTGATTCATTTCAATTTTATACATAAATATATTTGATATTTATTACCATTTCTTTTACTAATCTGTCTACATTTCTGACCTCTTAATTTTGAGTCTTTTTTTGGTTGGCTAGATTTTGTCAACCAATCTCTTATTTGCTTTTCTCCCCAAATCATATTTTTTTCATGGAAGGTTCATGGGTGCTATATACACAGTGACTAAGCTCCCTCATTTATCTGGGACTCTTGGGTTTTAGCACTGAAAGCCCTGTGTCCCAGGCAACCCCTTGGACCCAGGCAAACAAGGACAGGTGGTCAGCGTAACCATATCCCATAAGTTCTTGTCTTACCAGCAGAGCAGCTTGGGTTCACGCTTCCCTGCCTACACAGTAAACACCGTGTTGCTGGTTCTGGCCCTGGGCGTTGCTGGGCAGCACTGTGCAGCAGGCCTAAAGTAGCCCCTATGTATTTATTTTGCTGTTTCTGCTTTGAAGCCCATCAGATTCTTTCTTTAGTCTTGACATTCAGCAACTTTCCTTCTCTCAGTTTTTTCTGAGGACAGGGTGTATTTTCTCATTATGGGGACTAATCTCTTTCATTATTTCAAGCCAGGGTTCGTTCTTGTTTTACATCTTCGAATCTTTTTTTCTGTTCCCTTTGGTTCTTTTCTCATCTCCAGGAACTTCAGCTCTGTGTATGTTTTCATTCTTTATCTCTCTGTGCTTCCTTCTGAGTGAATTCCTGAGTTCTGCCGTGCCGTCTGCAGTCCGGCCTGTGCAATGTTTCCCCAGTCAGATATGGGCCTCACAAGAGCCATGATGTTGGTAACTTCATCTTCTTCTCCATCACCCCAGTTGTGAGAACTTACCAAGCACTTGCTATGGGCCACGCTAGTGCAGGCCACTCTAAATACTCTAATTACCCCACGAGATAAATTCCATTACGACTCCCATTTGAAAGATAATGAAACCCAAAAGTGGAGATAGTTACCAACTCAGAGAAACACAACTCCTAAGTGACACAGCTGGCATTCAAACCCTGTTTCTCCGACCCCGGAATCTGAGATTTAACCCTTACAGCACACTGCTCTCGTGGGTGCCATTCTGTTGTGTTTGATTTGTGCCGCCTGAAGCTTTGAACAATAAGCAAATGTTGAAATGACTTCATTCAGTTCCTCTTAATTAAGTGATCCTTCTGGGCTCTTTACTGAATACCTACTCCATGTTGAATATTATGCCAGGCGTGAGAAATGAAAAAAAAATAGGGTCGCTGCCTTCAAGGCAATTCCAGTCTGTTGGGCCATAGAAAAGACAGACAGACTTATAAACAGAGAAATCGCGATCTTCCTTGGCCACAATAGAAGAGTGAACTCATTCCCATAGGATCACAGAGGCTGGAGAGCATGTGATCTGTGTCTGGAAGGAGGAGCACAAGGTGCTCAGATGAGGGAGTAGTGTCAGAGGAGAGGGTGCATTCCAGACAGAAGTAGGGACATGGACTGCTGAGTTGAGAGAGAACATGTTCTTATGCTCAAGGAATCATGGAACATTTGAGATGGCTGGAGCAGAAGGTACAGGAAACAATGTAAGACATGCAACTAAAGAGGCAAGTTAGGGCCAAGTGACTGCCACTTTGTTCTCAACAAAAAGGGAAAGATTGACAACAGATGTTAGCTCAGGGCAAATCTTCCTCAGCAAAAAGAAAAGAAAAGAAAAGAAAACTACAAGTTGATAACTTAAATATCTGGCAAGTGATTAAACATGGTCAACGTACAGGCAATTTTGCAGTCCTAGTGAAAAGGCTGATTTGAAGGGAAATCAATGAAGTAGTCAAGAGGGGCTATAAGTGAGGGAAGAGGAGAGAAGCTCCTGAGAAAAACGAGAGGGAAGTGGTTCCCAGGCACAACACGTCCATTAGTCACACCAGGTCAAGTGCCTGGGGCCCACCATACTTTTAGAGGCCCACAAAAATGATTTAACTTTTATTTCTTTCGAAATCAGAAGAAAAAAAATGAATATATTGTAACAAGTTCAGCCTGGATGATATTCATCTTTATACTAATAAAGTTGTAAAATGTAATTTTTAGTATTTTTTTTTATGGAGGAAGGAGCCCACGAAGGCAAAAGGGGTTAGGGCCTATGGAAGTCCTGGTGGTTACGAAATATGTAGGCTCAAAGGCCTGGGAAAACCTAACCTTGATGTCTTCAGTTACATTAACATTGATAATGCTCACATTCCACCTGGAGCCTCCGCGAGTCCCTCAGTAAATCAGCGACTCCGGGTGGTTACGGGGCCCTGAGCCTGCACCAGGGAACAGAGAGCGCCCCGGCGGCCTCTTTCCCGTCGCTCCTGCCTCTTTTCCCAGACATCCAAAGACTTTTCCTCAAAGCTTCAACCCTTTCACGCCACTTTGGTGCTGCCCATACAACCCTGATATTTGTTTTTTTATTTTATATATACAATAAAAGATAACTATTTCAAATATCAACTTTCAAACATTTCAAAAAACACACACACATGAAACAAACCTTTACCAACGTTGTCAATACAGTATCTAATTATTCTAATATGTCCTAGTTTTACCATTTTTAAACTTACAAATTGATTTTATAGCTTTTTCCTTGTCTACGTAATGATTAGTTATTACATCATTGCATGTGATTCCAAGGTTCATGTTGCTTCTTTCCCAGTTTTGCCATTGTCACTTTGAGGAAAACTGCATGTGCTCACGATAAAATGACAATGAATGCCACCTCCTCCAATTTGGAGTCAACTCACCTGTATGTGATTAGCCAATTTCAGAATTATTTTGCTCTCTCTTATTGTACCATCTTGCTTTTTATTAATACCTGAACGGTAGTGTAAGGGAGTTGTAACTTCACGGATGGGTACAATTGGAACAGTGGCATCTGGTGACTGGGATGGGAGGGAGAGAGGTTTACATTGTATCTGACAAGCGGGTCAGCCAGCTTATGGCTATGGCATCCACTGCAGTTTGCAGTTGACAGACTCAAGGCAATTAGCTGAATTACCATTTATTTTAAGTTCTGGTGAACAATTTTGATCCACGATACCTAATGAAAGATGTGCAAATGACAGGTGTAGACCTACAGCAAAAAGAGAAAGGAAGAATATCATTCTGGATGTCAAAGCTCGAGTGGGAGCACGGCCCCAGACATCTTCAAAGAAATGGTCAAAGAAACCAAGGTAAAGATGAACTGATGGTCAGAAATTGGTGGAAATGCTGTCGCTCAGGAAGGATACTATGGATATGGCTGCACTGCAGCCTGAGAAAACTGACTGTGCCCCAGGCGTGTCCGGAGGCAACTGACGAAGTCTGACACCTTGACCACTCGCGTCCTCAGCCCTGGAACCTCCTTGTATTCCCCCTAGAGATGTATGAAGCAGCTTGGACGCCATTAATATGGTGGTTCTCAACCAGGCCAGTCCTTTCCCTGTAGAGGCATTTGGAAATGTTTGATTTTTTTTTTAACTGTTGGCATTTAGTGGGCAAGGTCAAGGAATGCTGAATGTCTTGCATGACAGGGTTAGCTGGGCAAAAGAAGGAATTATTTTTTACCCAGATATATCCGTAATACCCTATAGAGAGAGATTTATTTAACGATTGAGGAGTCTGGTTGAGGGAACTTCTTCCCTTGTTATTGTAAATATTTAGCTCCTGTATAGATGTTAAAGGTATAGAGGGATGATATGTGATATTAGCTGACGTGGTTCCACACATCCACCTTTTTGTCCCACAAAAGGTACAGGAAACCTCCCTCCCGCAAGTTCTCCGTGGTTCAAGAGTTGCATGGTGGGAGATGATATTGGCCTTGAGTGATGGATGGAAGGGAGTCAGAAGACCTCGCCAAAGATCCTAGACCAGAATGAAGGACACTCATCAAAAGAATGAAGGGTCGGGGCTGGCCCCGTGGCCGAGTGGTTAAGTTCACGCGCTCCGCTGCAGGCGGCCCAGTGTTTCGTTGGTTCGTAATCCTGGGTGCGGACATGGCACTGCTCATTAAACCACGCTGAGGCAGCGTCCCACATGCCACAACTAGAAGGACCCACAACAAAGAATATACAACTATGTACTGGGGGGCTTTGGGGAGAAAAAGTAAAAAATAAAATAAAATCTTTAAAAAAAAAAAAAGAATGAAGGGTGCTCTATACTTACTGGGAATGGCGTAAGGACACAGCTGGTTGTGAACTGACCTAAGCCAATTTGGTCACGTCCAACTTTTAGGTTGCTTTTGCTGGAAAGTAGTAGCCCTTAAAGTTTGAGGACGTGAGATTTAGCTGCACCCTTAAAATCTATCAGGTTAGAGGGAAAGCAATCTCGGATCAAATCTGGCCACCCATACAGATGATTATTCCACACATATTCATTGGCGGTCATCAAAGAATTGATACTCTCCTGTTAGCTCAATCAAATTCTAGCTCTGTACTCTTTTAGGCGATCCAATCACACGTTACATGAAATGTTCACAGGCAGCAAACACTTCGGAAGCAGGCGTCTATGCCTTCTAATTGGCATCATTCAGAAATCCTCCTACAGTAATAGTTGGGCAAAGGAATGTTTAGGGATCAAGCCAGAGTTTAGGTTTCCTAAATTCTTACACCCTGGTCATACAAGCGTAAGGAGTACCTTAGCCAGTTCTCATATTCTGAATACCTTTAACACCATCAGTGAGAGCTCGTTTGTAAGACTCATCATGCTAAGTAACTAAGTTTACTAACCAACTAAGTTATTCATTTCTCCCATAATTCTTTTCGATAATTAGGATGCTGATTAGCAAAATGTTGTTTTGATGAAGCCACCTCTGGACGTGACCTTTTCTGATTTAATCCTAGCTGATCACTCCTCGACTGTGTATTCCAGATTGCTTCCTGGGTTTTGACTTAGCCTAAAAAACAGATACAAAATACCACAGTGTATATGCTGAAGTATTTTAAAATAAATTATAGCTACTGTAATATGGTGGCATCTCCATGGGTCCCAGAACTGCAGAACTGCCACCATTTAGAAGAACCTGGATACCAAGGAAACATCGGGAGCCGAAGGCCAACAGAAGACTGAGAGAACAACACCGAGAAGCGAGATGACTCCTTCCTCACTCTCATTTATGGGTAGTGGCATAAGAATCCAAGAAGTTAGGCCATTTGAGAGGGAAAGAGATTAGGAGAAAAAAACCCTGAGAAAAGGCCTACGTCTAATGGGATAGCCATTTGACTCTGAAGAATCCAAAAACTCAAAGCTTGGCCTATTAATACAATTTAAAAATGTATTAACAAAATTAATGGTTTCTTGCAGGTGGGAATGGGAGCCATGATCTTCTACATAAAGCTGACATTTCAAATTAAAGTTATATTTTTGCATCCCTGAGTTTTGTGAACTGATGTGACCACGAAATTAATTTGTTACAAAGTGATTGCATGTTTAAGCATATAGAGTCTATGCAAGCTGAAGCTCCCTAAAAGTTAGAGTCAAGCATGAGGAATGAGCTCATCTCTCATGTCTGACACGTGTCCCACCAGCAACTTGGGAGGAAACGCAGCCTTCAGATGTGAAGCTGGGACTGTAGCTTCAGAGGAAATCTGGATCAGGAGGTGTTTGCGGAGTGATCTGGTCCCGATAGCCAGGATATAGAAACATCCCATGCCAAATATGAAATGGAAAAAGAAGCAGATAGCTGTGCTAGGTTCTGAAACTATCTTCTGAAATTTATGTTTCTCATATTTTCTGGCTTATTCATCTTCGGTTCTCTCTTAGCATGTTTGGCAAGTTTTTTTTTTTTTTAAATTCCAGCCATACTAAGGAAAATCAAGAAAAGCAATTTTGTTCTGTCTGCTTGAGAGATTTAGAAGGGAAACGGTGCTCTCCAGCTACCAGCTTGTTGATGGCAGCAGTAATGAGGAGATTCCCCAAGAGGAGAGTGAAACTCAGGGGCACAGATGGGTCCTTCTCGTCTGCCAAATCTTTCCAAATGGAGAATATTTATTTTGCTCTTTCTTAAAATTACATGAGTATTTTGTATTCACTGTAGAAATGTTTGAAATTAAAAATAAAATGTTTTAAAAAACGAAGTCATTTATAACTTCCCCACCAGTGATAACCATTGTCAACAATTTAATGTACATCTTCACAGATCTGTTTCTATACATTCATATTTACGTATGAATATACTCTTTTGTAATCTGCTGTTCTTTAACTCATTGTATGGTGGATCTCTTTTCATGTCAATAAATGTTTGTCTACTCCAGTGGTTCTCAAATTTGAGCATGTGTCAGAATCAATGGCAGAGTTTGAAGAGCCGGCCGCGTGGCCAAGTGGTTGGGTTCCCATGCTCCGCTTCTGGCAGCCCAGGGTTTTGCCAGTTCAGATCCTTGGCGCAGACATGGCACCGCTCATCAGGCCATGCTGAGGAGGCGTCCCACATGCCACAACTAGAAGGACCCACAACTAAATATGTACAACTATGTACCAGGGTTGGGGAGAAGAAGCAAAGATAAAATCTTTAAAAAAAAATGTCCTGGCTTAAAAAAAAAAAAAGAGTTTGATACAACACAAATTATTGGTCTTCACCCATCCAGTGTTGACTTCAGTAGTTGAGCAGGAGGCAAGAATTTACGTTTCTAATAAGTGGATGCGGATGCTACTGGTCTGAGGAGCACATTTGGAAAACTGTGGTCTATGTCATCACATTAATGATTAATAAGTATTTCATCAGATGGATGAATGAATTCATTCAGCTGTCCTCCTTTATTTGCATATTTAGATTATTTCAAATACAAACAATGCTGGGGTAAACATCATTATAGCTAAACCTGTGCTTTGTTTTTATGAAAGACCAGTTTACTTACACTGAGATCCAAGAAAGTTAAAACACTTGGAAGAATTCTCACTACCAGAAAGTGACAGAGAAAGAAGTGACTAAAAGGCTCCTGGTCTAGGATTACTTAGAGCCCACAACGGAGGCCCAAGTGACTGTGGCTGCAGGGTTAATGGGATAGCAGATGGAGAGAAAAGTTTGCCCATGGAACTCTTCAGCTAATTTCGTTCTATTTCTGACAGCCCTGCCACAAGTGAAACAGTGCTCAATGAGGGGAAATGCTTACTGTTGGATGTGGCCTCAATTAGCTGATGAGCAAAAAATTAAAAAAGCCAGAAAAGAGAAGAAAGAAAAGATGAAAAAGGATTTTGACAGTGATTATAGAGAAATGAGGGTGTGTCAAAAAAAAATTAAGGTGATCTTCATGTGACCAAAAGATTTCTATTATGTAAAATTAAAAACAAAAGATAGGGGCCAACCTGGTGGTGCAGCGGTTAAGTTCGCACATTCTGCTTCAGTGGCCCAGGGTTTGCTGGTTCGGATCCCATGTATGGATATGGCACCGCTTGGCAAGCCATGCTGTGGCAGGCATCCCACATATAAAGTAGAGGAAGATGGGCACAATGTTAGCTCAGGGCCAGTCTTCCTCAAAACAAACAAACAAATAAACAACAACAACAAAAAACAACAAAGGATGAGTGGCCAAAAGTGTATTGTCTGGAGACTTTTCAGATTTTGGACAAATTTCAAACACTATACTAAATTTAACGAATAGAAATTAAAGCACATCTCAAAGCTAGATTTCATAAATGGGAAATTGAGTATGAAGCAACCTAATTAAAAAATGGTCAGAAGTTACCACAGGGAGTTTACAGAGCAATACAAAGTAAAAGAAACCTAAGTCTCACTCAAAAAGAAATGTAAATCAAATCATCATTGTTTTTTCTGCTAGCAGATGAGCAAATCTCTTAGTAACGTTTGATGATAGGGTTGGCTAGAGTAGGAAATGGAAACTCACATACTTTTATTAAGAGGTTAAAATAGTAGAACTTTTTGGACAACAACTGGCAATATCCATCAACATTTAAAAAGTAGATACTATTAGGGCTGGCCCCATGGCTGAGTGGTTAACTTCCCACACTCCATCTGTTTCAGGAGTCCGGAGTTTCACTGGTTGGATCCTGGGCATGGACATGGTGCTGCTCATCAAGCCACGCTGAGGTGGCGTCCCACATAGCAGGACTAGAAGGACCTGCAACTAGAATATACAACTATATACTGGGGCTTTGGAGAGAGGAAGAAAAAAGATTGACAACAGATGTCAGCTCAGGGCCAATCTTTAAACAAAAAAAGAGTAGATACTATTAAACCTATAATAGTATTGCTAGGAATCCTGTGGATATGTTTTAAATTGCTTACCAAAATGTACAAGGATATTTACTGAAGTATTATGTATTACAGGAAAATACTGGAAAAAACTTAAATGTCCTTTAACCAGAGAGACTCTTCAAATAAATTGTAATTCATCCATGCTGTATAGCTCTTGAAAACAATGATGCATTATACTGATATCAAAACATATATGAGTTTATCAACAAGTGAAAAGAACAAGGTGCACGACACTTCATAGGGTATAATTCCCTTTATATAACCAAGTATAAGTATATACATGGAAGTATATACAAAAATTTTCTCTGAAAGGAAATCCAAAAAATTGTTCATCTTCATTATCTTTTCCAGGTGGGGAGATCGAAGCATAACAAATATAGACATGGGAGTCCAGAGGCCAAAATCATTGGTATTCACTGGGGTGAGGGAAGACTTCTTGGTTTGGGGGGTGGGAAGGGAGCATATTTGATCCAAATTTTAACAGATGATCCAAATTGCAAAGTCTCCTCCAGGGCGGGAGAAGATGGTTTCTTTTCTTAACCTTCTATTGAAAACTTTTTCTAATGTTCACAAATATGTTCATAGTAGATTTATTCGTAATGGCTCCAAAATGGCTACAAGCCAAATGTCCATCAACAGTAGAATGGATAAATGGTTAGGTATTCATGCAAAGGAATTCCATACAGTAAGAAAGAGAAAGAAAGCATGAGTGACTGCTTCCTGCAACAACGTGCATAGAGCTCACAGACATTATATTGAGCAAAAGAAGCTAAATACAAGAGAGTTCATCTGTTTGTATGTTCATGAACAGGTAGTGGGCCAGCCCTGGTTGCCTAGTGGTTAAGTTTGGTGTGCTCTGCTTTGGCGGCCCGGATTCAGTTCCCGGGTGCAGACCTACACCACTTGTCTGTTAGCAGCCATGCTGTGGTGGTGCCTCACATTAAAAAAAAAAAAAAAGAAAAAAAGAGGAAGATTGGCAATGGATGTTAGCTCAGGGCAAATCTTCCTCAGTAAATTATAATAATGATGATGATAATAAAAAGTCCTCCATCACAATGTTTTTAAAAAAAAACAAAAAAGAACAGGTAGAGACTAATCTGTGGTGGGAGCCATCAGAACAGAGGCTTCTAGGGTGGTTATTGACTGGCCAGATCATAAGGAAGACTTCAGAGGTGCTAGAAATGTTCCCTTTCTTGTTCTGGGTATGGTTTCACAAGGATATACATATATATACATATATATACATGTATACATATATATATGTATATGTGTGTGTATATATATATATATATATATATACACACATACACAAAAAAAATTAATCCAGGTGTACTGAGGGTATATATACATTGTTATTTTTTAAAACTTCTTAGTGTATTTTTTCAGGCAACAAAACTCTAAGAGAAAAACTTTGGAGCTAAGCAAGGAGTACCTGATGTGTTACATGTTTGCACTGTTTTTCACTTGTGGGGACCTGAAATTGGCCACCCCAAGATATGTCTCTTTGGCATCAGGATTATTTGAGGCTGATTGCTTTTCATAAACTGGGACAGGGAGGGAGGCTCTGAGGAATGGAACTTGCCCTTCCTTAGGACACATTTACATTTGTAAGGTAAATCTCTATCTGTATAAGGTGCCTCCCTCTCTGTACCAGGAAGAAGAGAGGAGATGACCTTCTCTCTAAAAACTCTTAATCAATACCAAAGGCAAGGACTTAAAATCTGCATTTTATTGTGCTTGTCTGGTAACCTCCTGTAGCTGACTTCCCTCCCCCTCCCAACGTTGGCATTTCTTTAAGGATTAAGCATCTTTCCTTAGGCTAGGAACTGATTGCTGAGCTCACCTGTGACCACCCAGCTCAAGACAATAGACTTGCCTCCGGCTACGCCCTCTGAGACAGCAGACCACTACCTGCTGAGTCCATCAAGCACTGTGCCGACAGGGCAATCTTGTGACTATTGTGGGAGGGACATTTCAATCACATGTGAAACACCCTTTTTGGGGGTATATAACCACTATGTGCACCCCACTTCTTTAGTGCCCTTTCTTCCTTCGGGAAGAAAGGCCCCGGGCCATGGTTCCTCATAAAGCTTTGTTTAATTTTCTCTTGCTATTCTGTCTCATGTGAATTTAATTCGTTCTCCGGCCAGACGAACCCACATTTGGGAAGAGGGAATGTCTTCCTCCCCTACACACTAATCTAAAGTAAATGTCCTGTGATGTGTCATTTCTCTCTCGATTTACATTGTTCATTTAGTAAAAGGGTGTGATAGGATGAATAATGAACAGTGGTCCCCAAAGATGTCCTCATCCTAATCCTCAGAACCTGCATATATGTTACCTTCCAGGGTAAAAGGGACTTGGCAGGTGTGATTAAATTAAGAGTCTTGACGTAGGGAGATTATCTCGGATTATCCTGGGTGGGCCTGATGTATGTACTCACAGGGGCCTTGTAAAACGATGTAGAAGTCAGTCAGAGAGAAAGCCATGTGAGGACAGACATGGAGATTTGAAGATGCTACTCTGTGGGGTTTGCAGATGGAGGAAGGGGTCATGAGCCAAAGAATGCAAGGAATGCAGCCTAAGTAGAAAAGGGAAGGAAATAATTCTCCCGGAGAGTGTCCAGGAGGAAGCAGCCCCATGGACACCCCACCTTTAGCTTCTCGAAACTGATTTCACTTTTGGCTTCCAGAGCCATAAGGGAATACAGTGTGTTGTTTTAGGCCATTGAGTTGGTAATTTGTTACAAAAGCAATAGGAAACTAAGACAGAAGGAAAAGAAGATGAGCCTCAAATATTCTTATTCTTTTGAATTCTTTGGTTTGCTTTTTCATTGAGACATGAAAAAGCCTTTTGTTGAAGTCACTTCTAATGTCAAAGACGATTTCCATATCAACAGAGGTATTATTCCCTCTTGCTTAAATGAGACAAGCATTTCAGTGAAGGAGAAACCAACACTTTCAGACTAACATAACTTATTTAAAGTTGATAATAACCATTTTTCCAATTATAAAATTTACACATGATCCTCGTATAAGGTGGATAAACTGAAACTCTCCTTTAACAGCCCCGAGCATCTGCTATCAAAATTATCTTAGGGCTGCTGTGAGCAATGCTTGGCTGAGAATTCCTGCATCATTTTCTGGGCTGATAGACCCACGTGGAAACTGGACTAAGCACTTTTAGTTTCTAGCATGTCACTATTCACAGTCTGATTTACTAGTTTGTGGAAACAAGGAAAAGAAGGGAGGGGTAGCTCCCTCTGTGTCTTGCCTCTCTTGCATTTGACATGAGGACAGGTGAGCTGCAGGATAAATGTTCTGTGGGCCTTTGCCATGTGCAGCCTGTGTCCCCGGGACATCCAGGTTCCACAGCAACCACTGCCCTCTTGCTCTTTTCCATGCTGGAGATTGAACAGGTTTGAGTGGGCTATGAAGAAGGGGTGGGGGCTAAGTGGCTCAGAAGTGAGAATCCTCAATCCCAAAGCAGGCAGGCAAAGTCATGTTACTGAGGCCAAGGCTGTACGCGGTTGAGAACGTTGCAATGCGTGAGTTGGTATGTGGAATTTTCTCTCTGCTACATTCTTTCTGTAGGGAGAAAGCTCCACGCTATCTGGAAATCATCAAGATAAGGAGTGTGAGTAAAAGGCTTGGGAGTGGAAAGTTCCCAGGTCTAAAATATGGGTGCTGGAGCTCTTCCCATGGTGTCTGCATGGAGTTCTGAAATTGGGAAGGAGCTTGTAAGGGTGCACTGTGTGTGCGTGTTCATTTGTGACCAGTGAGAGACTAGTTTGTGTTCATAAGTTTTCTAGGTATTTGGAGACGACCACTATTTATCCAACACTAACCTAGTAGCCTGTAAAGAAGCCCTGGGAGGATGAGATAGCCCTTTTCCTTTCTGTCCAGAATTCTTTCCTTTAATATATCCACCCTTCTCACAAGAGCAGACACACAGCGCGGGCTGGGCTAATCATGGTACTGCAGCCACAGAAACTGGTCCAAGGATGGGCATGCATCCCAAGCACAACCAGTCAGGAGCCGTCTCCAAGACATTTCTGTAGAAGCTGAAGAAGAGTCTCTCTTTTCTCACTTGTCAGGAGCTGTGCGACTGTCACTTGGAAGTGGCCAGCAGCCATGTTCCCGCCAAGCAGGGAAACCTGAAGGCATAAAGTTCCAGGAAAAGCCTTGCGAACTGCAGAGCCCTGATTGTGTACATGTCACAAGCCACTCCTGGGCCCATTCATGCATGAGGCCAGCTCCACCCTTCTTGTGGTTTGCTTGTAACTTCACCTTTCATTGAGTTAACTCTCTTTGTGTTTCTATCACCTGGAACAAAAACAAAACTGACAAATACAGTTTTATGGAAAAACAAGACATGGATGCTGCCCTCAGAGAACTTATGATTCATATGGAACTATAGGGACAATTACAGAAGAAAATACAAGTTAAAATACACTTAAGCATTACCTTGTGCTTACTGCATCTATATCTGTGCAGTGGATACGTCTATCGTCAAACACATGAAGAAAGTGCTAGAGTGGGCTGTTGAGTAGCTTAGAACAATGGCCATTGTTCAGTTCCCCACAGGATTCGGAAGTCTCCGGCCCTTGTTTTGAACAATTTCACTTTCCAAATGATAGTGGAGTGGAATGGAAAGAACATAGACTTCAGAGCCAGATCGGGGGTGAAATCTGGGTTTGCCACTTCCCAGCTACCAGATTACGTCAGTTTGGATGTCTTCATCTGCAAATATCATCCTGACTCAAAAGGCCTAAAAGAATACAGAAACTTATTTTCTAACCTGAAAAGTCCAGAGGTAGGGTCAGTTCGAGGCTCCTTAATTCAGAGGCTCAATCACGTCATCGTGGACCCTGGTTCTTCAGTAGCTCCACTTTGCCATTTCAGGTCACAGGATGATGCAGTTATTTCAGCCATCACATCCAGGAAACATAAAATCCAGAGATTCTGTCTTTTCCAATGTCCCCTTAGGAGTTCAAAACCGGTTTCAGAACATCCAGCCCCCAGCAGACCTGCCCTTTCCTCTTATTAGCCAGAACTGAGTCAGTCACCTGTCAACTCCCAAACCAATCACTGACAAAGGGAACAACTCTTCCCCTGGTTGTCGTAAATCAATCAGCACTTTCACCTGAAATGTGGGCTAGGACTGCCATCCTCTGAAGCATGTAAGGGGTGGGAGAGAGTGTGTTATATACTCAACACAGTTGAGGCTCTACCAGCAAGGAAGGAGGGGAGATGGAAGGTAAGTTGGCAAGGAACAATGACTGATGGAGTGTCAGGGGTTAGTTACAAAGCCTCTCTGAGCCTCAGTTTTCTCATCTGTAGAATAGGATTCAAAATATCTACCATAGAGTTTTGTGAGGAATACATGGGATAGTTTAGCTTGCTTAGCATATGGTAAGTGCTCAACAAATGTTCATTCACTTTCCTCTTTCCCTTCTCATTCAAAAAGATGTGTTTGACCACATTTTTTTGAACACCCAGAATGCACCAGGCCTTGTGCCTGGTGTCAGGGACATGGTGGTGAATAAGACAAACACAATCCCCGATGCTTACATTCTGCAGGAGAGACAAATGATACGCAATAATTGGCACTGAAAGTAATTGCGATCATGGTAGTGCTGAAAAGAAGTAGAGGAGATGTCATGTTTAAGGACTCTTTTGATCCTTTTTTTCAATTTAGAAAGAGAAAGAGAAAAAGAAACCCAGGATAGTATACCATTTCTCTTGAGAATCAAACAGAGAGAGAAATATTCCCCATACACTGATCTTTACTCCTTTAGGTTCAGCTGCCTTTTCTAAAAGTGAAAGACTATTTCAGTTGTGCTTTTTTCCTATCTTAATCCTGTGGTGGTAACCTAATACTTGTAGACTTCCATTGCATAGAAGAATTTTTTAAAAAAATCTAGCTGCTTATCTCTAGTCAAAAGAATAAAAATGATTTCTCCAATGAAAGCTCAACAAATGGTAGCAGCCACAGGTACAGCATAGGGCATAGGCGTAGCTTTAAAAATTTTTTCAGTTGGGGCAAAACAGTAAACTGGAATGTCATAGGGCTGGGTGTCTTAAGAAAATTTTACAATTTTGCACCATCGCAAATAGAAGCACTACTTTACATTCGTAAATTGTAATTTAGAGTTTCTTCAACTTGGCTATATATCACAATACCATTGGGAGCTTGTTAAAAATACAGATACCATTGATCCTCATTGTTCATGGATTCTGTATTTACAAATTTTCATACTCACTAAAATGTACTTGTAACCCCAAAATCATTAGTTGTGGTACTTTTTGATGGATAGAGAGGCAAAAAATCTCAATCATCCAATCCACACATTCCACAGTTCCACAGTGAGGTGGAACAAGCAAGGCGAGGCTCTGCTTTCTCATTTCAGTTCTCAAACTGTAAACAAGTGCCCTTTTCACGGTCTATTTAGTGCCACGTGTTTTGCATTTTGTGCTTTTTGTTGACAATTTCACTGTTAAAATGGTGCCTCAGAGCAGTGCTGAAGTGCCGGCTAGTGTTCCTAAGCACAAGAAGGCTGGGATGTGCCTTACAGAGAAAATATGTATTAGAGAAGCTTTGTTCGAGCAGGAGTTACGGTGCTGTTGGTGTGAGTTCAATGTTAACGTGGGTTCAACATGAAAGGAAGAGAAAATTCGCTGATCTGTATGTGAGGCCACCCCAGAAAGTGCTAAAGTATCACCTCAGTATTTTATGAAGCTACAGAAAAGATGGAAAAGCAGCCAAATTTGCGGATTCATGAGATGATGACAGATTAAAAAAAAAAAAAGTACAGTGGACTGCATTATTGTGAGGCTGAAAGTGAAGGAAATTTATGGTCCTGTTATCTGGAGTCACGAAATGTTAAACCTTTTTCGGCTAGTGCTGGCTGCCTTACAAGGTTCGAAAGACGATAAGACATGAAATATGTGAAACTTGCAGGGGAGGCTGGTTCTGCCAATCAGGAGGCTTCAAAACAATTTTTAAAATATTTGCTAAGTGTTATACAGGAAAAGGGTTATGCGGAAGAGCAGATTTTCAGTGCTGATGACGTTGGTTTGTTTTACAAGAAAGTTGGCAGACAAACCTATATAACACAGCTCTTGGGTTGACAAAAATGTGGTGACCAGAGGTTCTTGGAAACCTAACCCTGTATTTCCCCCTGCAGCAATAGGTCAATAGTTGCTAATTTAGTGCTTGCGGTGGCTTTGTAGAACATTACTACTGCAGAGAACAAGAATCGACTCTCCATGGTTCACCCTCATTAATTCTGAAATCTAAGGTGGGCCCAGACATTTTTTTTAATCAATTCCTTCATTTGCTTCTGAAGCAGCCTAGTATTTGAGAGTCATTGATATAACTAGTTTCCACGTACTTCCAAAAACTTACCATAGTTTCAATAGGTATCATTTTTTGGGGGTTATTCAGATCTGATGGTGGACCATTTGGTCTGCCCTCTCACACGGATTGTTTTTACATCCTGCAATTGGCTAGAAAGGAAGTAATTTGGTGACATTTTTTTTTTTTTAAACACTGGCTGATTCCTAAGAGAAGTCATATCTACCTACCAAGACATCCTACCGTCCATCCATTCATCTTCCCACCCATCAGATTTAAGCTGCATATGGGCAGCAACCATGAATCTTTGGTTCACCAGTGTAAATCTAATACCTGGTCAGTGGTTTTTCATATAGCAGACCCTTCCCAGGCACTGTGATGGGAACTGAATTCTTCCTATAAATCAGTAGTTGTCAAGTAAGGACATTTTGCCTCCAGGGGACATTCGGCAATGTCTAGAGGTATCTTTGGTTGTCATGACTGGGAAGGGGGCTGCTGCTGGCATTTAGTGCATGGAGACCAGCGATGCTGCTAAACTTCCTACAAGGTGCAGAACAGCCTCCACCCGATAACAACGAATTATCTGGCCCCAAATGTCAATAGTGCTCAGGTTGAGGAAAACCCGCTGAAATGGATGTAATAATCACAGTAGGCAATTTCTCCTCCTTGGACACCACACTCTGGCCAGTCTACTGTCGAAATGACACTGCAGTCCTGAATCATGTTGCTCCCCACAGCCCGCCTACCCCGCAGTAGTGCTGTGGAAAGATTCCTGGGGAAGGCTTTCCTCTCTCCTGGCCCACTGGTTTGTTGTTGCTCATCCTAAGCCAAGAATGCGTGTATTTTTTTTCCCAAATTTTACACACACATCTTCTCTATTTTCATTACCCATCCCTATTTCCTTGTTTGCACCTCATACAAAATCCAGTCCAGCTTCGTAGGAAACAGGTGTAGCCTGACCACTTTGTGGAGTTTCTATAAACGGCTTGGAAAAATGTGTCCAGAGGCCCACAAGCACAGCCTGCCTCCTGCTCCTCCTCCCTTCTCTTCCCCTAGTGAGTGAAAGGAACCCGACCTGCCAGAGACCCAAACTCTCGGAGCGCACATGCAGAATTGGACCAGCCCTCCGGTTACCTCAGTCACGTGCTCACGCAGGGAAGAAAGAACCCCAGATTCCTAAAGATCAAATTTTCTGAACAGAAATATTTGTGGGCAGGGAAAAAAAGGACAGGACACTTTAATTCAGGTGTAGCATTTCATTTTCAGTAAGGTTTGGTTTCACAGAGAGAATAAAGACAAGCTGAACTCAGATGGTTGTAAAGCCAGATTTTTCCCCTTCTATTGTTATGATTTCTATTTGAGATGAAAAAATATATCTAAAAGGTTTTTTTCCTTAAGAGAAGTTAATCAAAATTAAGCAAATTAATTGTCTTTCTCCAATTACTACGTATTTAATGAGTACCTACTGTATATCATGCTCTGTGCTAGGCCTGAAAATATAAAAATGAAGAAGACACAGTCCCTTCCCCCAGGGAGCAATGTCAGCTATTAATTTAACATTTTTTCTTTTTTTTTCCTGAGGAAGATTAGTCCTGAGTTAACATCTATTGCCAATCTTCCCCTTTTTTTGCTTGAGGAAGATTGGCCCAGAGATAACATCTGAGCCAGTCTTCCTCTATTTTGTATGTGGGATGCTGCCACAGTATGAATGATGAGTGGTGTAAGTCTGTGCCCGGGATCTGAACCTGCAAACCCGGGCCGCCAAAGCAGAGCATGCTGAACTTTAACCACTCAACCATGGTGCCGGCCCCTAATTTAACATTTTAACATACATTTGTTAAAAAAATAGAGTCACAGACTGAGAGGAAATATTTGCAAAAGACATAACTGATAAAGGACTGTTATCCAAAATATACAAAGAATCTTAAAACTCAACAAGAAAATGAACCTGATTTAAAAATGGGCAGAAGACATAAAAAGACACCTCACCAAAGAAGATACACAGATGCCGTAAATAAGCATATGAAAAATTGCTCAGCATCCTATGTCATGAGGGACTTCAAATTATAACAATGAGATACCACTACACACCTGTTAGAGTGGCCCAAATCCAGAACACTGACAACACAAAATGCTGGTGAGGATGTGGAGCAACCAGAATCTTCATTCATTGCTGGTAAGAATGAAAAATGGTCCAGCCACTTTGGAAGACAGTTTGGCGCTTTATTATAAAACTAAACATACTCTTCCCATATGATCCAGCAATCACACTCCTTGGTATTTAGACAAAGGAGCTGAAAAGTTATGCTCATACAAAAACCTGCACATGTATGTTTACAGCAGCTTTATTCATAATTGCCAAAACTTGGAAGCAACCAAGATGCACTTCAGTAGGTGAATGGATAACAAACTGTGGTACATCAGACAAGGGAATATTATTCAGCACTAAAAAGAAATAAGCTATCAAGCCATGAAAAGACATGGAGGAAAGTTAAATGCATCTTATAAGTGAAAGGAGCCAATTTAAAAGGCTACATCCTGTATGATTCCAACTATATGACACCCTGGAAACATGGAGAAGGTAAAAAGTTCAGTGGTTGCCACTGTTAGGGAGGGGAGGGATGAATAGGCTGAGTACAGAGGATTTTTAGGGCAGTGAACTACTCCGTATGATCCTACAGGTGGATATACGTCGCTATACTTCCGTCCAAACGCATACAACGTTCAACACCAAGAGGGAACCCTAATATAAATGATGGAACTTTGGGGTGATAATGATGTGTCAATAGGTTCATCTCTTATAACAAATGGACCACCCTGGTGTGGGATGTTGATAGCGGGGGAGGCTGTGCGTGTGGGAGGGGGGACGGAGTAAAGGGAAACTACGTTCCACTCAATTTTGCTGTGAACCTAAAAATGCTCTAAAAATAATGTCTATTTAAAAAAATATACACCCAACTACACAAACAGGTACACAAATAAGTTCAATGACCTATTTTAGATGGTGGCAGTAAACTCTGCATTTGGTACTGTGGAAGCTGGAGATCAGAGTGGTCATTTATATAAGGTGGAGTGGGGGGTGGGGTGACAGGAAGGACCTCAAAGAGGAGATGATGCCTGAGTTGACTGTTGATGGGTAAGGACATTCTAGTCTGAAAGCCTGGAGAAACATGTTCTAGCAGAGTGTGTATTGTGAATGAGGACCTTTTCTGATGCACGTTCTTAAAAAAAAAGAAAAAACTAGCTCGAGCTCAAGCAATAAAAGAATTTATTGGATGCTCCCAGTGAACAGGCCTGGGCTCAGCCTGCTCCAGGACTGAAAGGACAGCCCCACGACACGGTCTGCATCCCTCCATTTCTCTACTTGCTTCCTCAGTGTTGGTTTACTCTCTGGCTTTCTGTAAGACGACTGCAGAAACACAGGACCCTCTTATTGTTGGTTCACATTCAGTGGGGACGAAGTAAACAGGCTGAAAGTGAGGGAAGAGATGATTTCTCCCGACGCCTGTTTAATCACATGTGCGCTGAGTAGATGACACCAGGGGCAAAAACCCCTATTCATGGAGACATGAAGTAGCATCATGTGCTCTGAGAACCACGTGTTCCCAATGGATAGAGCATTGTGTGCAAACAGAAGGTGGCTGGAGAGGCGGGTAAAGGCCAGATCACGAAAAGCCTTATGTGCCATTTGCAGAAATCAAGATTTTATCTTTTAGGTATTAAAGAGTCATTGAGGGCCGGCCCAGTGGCCCAGCAGTTAAGTTCGCAAATTCAGCTTGGGTGGCCTGGGGTTTGCTTGTTCAGATCCCGGGTGCAGACATGGCATCACTTGGCAAGCCATGCTGTGGCAGGCGCCCCATATATAAAGTAGGGGAAGACGGGCATGGATGTTAGCTCAGGGCCAGTCTTCCTCAGCAAAAAAAAAAGAAGGATTGGCAGTAGATGTTAGCTCAGGGCTAATCTTCCTCAAAAACAAAAAGTCATTGAAAGGGTTGAAGCAAGAATGTGAAACTACCAAATTTTCATTTCTGATGTATCACTCTGACAATGGAAATTCTACGTAACTTGGCCGAGAAACTTGACCTCTCTGAGCTGCTTCACTTCCTACATTTGTAGAATGTGGACAACAACTGTGACCATATCATAGAGTTGTGGTGAGGATTAAATGACCTAATATTTGTCGAATGCTTAGGACAGGGCTTGGCACATAGTGAGAGTTAAATAAGTATTTGCTTCTACTATTATTGTTACTGTTATTATTGTTGTTGTGCTGTTATTGGATTGGAAGAGTGAGAGATCTGAGGTAAGGAGATGAAAAGCAAAACCATCTACACCCACACCGTTTACTGTCTTCATCAGCATAACTTTACTGTTCCAGAAAATTCTTGCCCTGGAAGGTAAAATTTGCAAATAACTTCATTTTTCACTCCAGGAACATCCTCAAAGACCCATCAATTCTGCTCTAAAAAGCATCAAATGACAGTTTATGCCTAGAAACTGTTTGAGCCATTGGCCTCAAAATCCTCACCTTGCTGTGTCCTCCAGGCCTAACTATTTTATCACTGTCATTATCCAAGATCCCACATCGTTGGAGCTAACTTAACCATAATTCAGAACCTCGTGAACAGCCCAGCTTGGCCCTCCTCCCACTGAGATGCTACCAGAAGCCTGGAGACAGAGCTCTCCATTACTGCAGTGAGCAAGAGACTCTGGTCCATCTTTGCCCAGATTGTTTTGGTGATATTTTCAGGAAGCCAGCATTCAGGAACAGGCAGCTTGGAAAGTGGTAACGCTCTGGGAGAAAGATGATGGGGGACTGAACGGGGCTCGAGGGCGAGAGAGGAGCGTTTGAATAGAAGCACTGTTAAGAAGAGAAACCCGGTAACTGGCTGTGGGGAGAGAGAGAACACTCAAGATGCCTCTGAAGTTGGCAACTTCAGTAACTGGGTAGGTCAACAGAAGGGTTTTCCAAAGTAGAACCTGTAAGTCAGCAGGTGCATTGACATATCATAAGCAGGACCAGCTTTCTTGGGCTTATTCTGCTTTCTATCCATCCACTGCCCTGTCCACAAAGACCCCCTCAGAGCTGGGAGGGCCTGGAGGCAAACAGTTTGGGTTAGGCTTCTCAGGTTCCGTAAGAAGATGCCATCCCCACACCCTGCTCAGTTATAATTCTCTCCTTAATTGGAAACTTTGCCTGTATATGGCTGGGTCTACTTGTGGCCTGCCTGTTCTTTCTCTGCCTAGCTGCGGAACAATTTCTGAATTGCTAATGCCCAGAAAACATAAATTCCACTCTCAAGGTACTGATGTAGATTTTCCTGAAGATTAGGGGAAAAGACAAAAGTAGGGTGACCAACTCATCCTGGTTTTAGCACTTGAAGTCCAGGGTCCCAGGAACCTCCCAAATCCTGGGCAAATCGGGATGGTTGGTCACCTGAGGTCAAGGAGAAGGTTAACACACCCTTTATAATCTCCCCTTGCCCTCAAGTTCTTCTCTACAGGCTGCTGGCCCACCCATCACCCTGCCCCCAACATCCTTTGTGGTCTTTCCAGCTGGTACCTCCTCCCCTCACATTCTTTACCAAATTCCATCAGTTTGCCTAATTCCTTCAGCAATACAAAAGCAAGCACACAGGGCTCAGCCAAACAAAAATTACCTACGGTTCCTCTCATTCCAGGGCCACCCTTCTTTGTGTGTGGGAGGGTGTATCTATCACATTAGCCAGAGAAACAGTGGTCACTATAGGAAAGCGTACCTAAACGGAGACTGTCTCTGGAAGCAGACATATATTTTATGCCAAAACGTTTCTCTCTCAAACCTCCAATGCATTCATCAAGTGTTAAGACTGACAGCACTTCTTGAAACTATTCACCCTTGGGGCTTCTCGACTCCCCTCTCCTGCTTTTCCTTCTTCCTTCAGGACTGTTTTGTTCCAGGATTTCTCACCCGCCTCTCCCCTTCTCCCGTTGCCCTCATGGAATTCATGCTCACCCACCACAATTCCGTTCTTTCTCCCCTCTGTCTCCACACTCTTTTGGGGGTGATTTCAGCAAGACTCAAGGATTAATTATCTTTGTTTCCACCCCTTTTATTTCTCAATGCGTTTGCTGGTTTAAAAAAAGTGCTACACTCAAAGCAGGGCAGGGTCTGGGGAAGGAGATGGGTCATTGTGGTGGTGGAATGGAGGTGCACAGATCAGAGAAAAACATTCTTTTTAAAGAAGCCATTTGTTACAGACTCAAGTGCTTCTTTGGCCCCTTTGTAAACGGGGCCAGTAATAGCTCCCCCTTCCAACGTTGTTGTGAAGTGACACATGCAAAGTGCTTGGAAGATGCAGGAAAGAAATGCTCAACAGGTGTGAGCTGTCGTCATTATCATCACCTCAATGGACTTCAAGGAACACATTTCAAGGAGCATTTTCCTTTGAGGGCAGGAGTAGGAAAAGCTTCTTCAAGAGAAAACATTTCTCCTTTGAATCAAGTTAAATGAAGGAATTCTGAGCGGGCCAGGAAGCATTTACTAATAAGTCTGATGACAAAGAAAGTAAATTAAAATGACCAGCAATGTTGAAGCTAGTGATTAGTTCTGCAGAAATAAATCATTTAAAAAAAAAGTTTTTTTTTAAAGAAAGCATTGGTTTCTGTTTCTCAGCTAATCTTAAAGGTAAAGACTTCATATGAAACACACAAAGTTCTCAAGTTTAATGAGATCGTCCTCCCGCACCAAGATTGCTCTTCCAAGTTCCTCCCACGGATGGTTGAATGAGTGCTGGGGATGGTGAATATTTTCAAGTCCTCCTGTGGAAGCGGAACATCTGTTTTGCATTGGCATGCAGCTGAAAGAACCAGACCATCCTCACCTGGCAAGCAATTAACATTTATCTGGTATCAGAAAGTGAAATTCCCTATGTAGATTCTCAGGAGCTAGAAGTAAAACCTCTGGCAATCTAAGCCCCCTGGGATCTTGAAGCCAGGTTGACCATGCCCTGTAGAATTGGTTAAACGATTCTTCTGGTAAGTGCTGCAAAAAGTTCTCTCCACCCAGGGTGTACAATTGGACTATCTGAGAAGGTTGCCGAGTATAAGGCCTCGGGACACATTGCTAAGCGCCAAAGCTTAAATCTACAAACTTTTCGTGGGTGAAAAAGGAGTGGAGAGAAAGCAGGGCTCCTTCCAAGTAAAGGCTGGGGGTGAGGAGCTTTAATAAGATTCCCTAAGGCAAACCATATGTGGAAAACACTCCAAATAAACACTTGGCAAGCAACAATTTCATGGAGCTGGAGGGAATCGCTCAAAATATCAAGATGTGATATTCCAGGGAAATTCTGAATGCTCCTTTCTGTTCAATATCATTTTTTTACATAATTGGGATCACATTATATATAATTTTCCAGTTTACTTCTCTTATAGTAATTTTCCATGGCATATGCATACTGTAAGATTCCATGATATCCCATCACAGGAATGTAAAAAAAAAAAAGTACAGTTATTCCTGTCACTGGAGATTTATGTATTGTTACATTTCAACATGAATAAGGATGTGACAAACATTGGGCTTAAATGTGGATCCAGATCTCTGATGATTCCCTTAGGATATTTTCCAAAAAGTGAATTATTGATCAAAGAATTTGATTTTTTTCCCTGCTTTTTCTCCCCAAATCCCCCAAGTACATAGCTGTATATTTTTAGTTGTGGGTCCTTCTAGTCGTGGCATGTGGGATGCCACCCCAGCATGGCCTGATGAGCGGTGCCATGTCCTCGCCCAGGATCCGAACTGGTGAAACCCTGGGCCGCCAAGGTGGAGCGCGAGAACTTAAACGCTCGGCCATGGGGCTGGCCCCAAGTTTGAATGTTTTTAAAGTCTCTTTGTGGGATTAAACTGCTTTTTCAGTAGGTTTTAACAATTCTCTGCAGTATAAGCATGTGTTTCTCAACATAGTCTCATAAGTATTGAGGACAAATATTAAAACAAAAAAACCCCTGCTAATTTTGCTAAAAATTAAATTGTTTTAATTTGGATTTTTATTGAGTTTCAATTTTTCATATTAGCCATTTCAGTTTCTCCTTCTGTGAATTGTTACATATTTGGTTCATTTTACTCTTAGCATCTTAGTGCTTCTTAAAAATGTATTAGTATACAGGGGTGGAGGGTTAACAAGGAGTGACCACTCAAGGGGACAGAGTTTCTTTTGGGGGAGATGAAAATGTTCTAAAACTGATTGCGATGGTTATACTAAAAACCATTGAATTGTAAACTTTAAATGGGTGAGTTGTATGGTAATCTCAATGAAAAATATTAGCATCCATAATTTCCATATTAAGGTATTCACCCCCCCCCCTTTCAAAATTTTTTGGCCAATTTTCCAATTCTGATTCTTTGGTTTTTTCAATATTCCAAAGACACATACTTTTAGTTAAATCTATAATCTGTTCCTTAAAATGAATCCTTCTGTGGCCCTAATTTGGAAAATTCCATCACATGCAGATAGTCACTGATGAGGTCTGCTTTACGTTCCCTCTTAGCCCCCTGGATTTTGGTGTCCATTATGAGGCTATAGTCTAATGTTCTCCAAACAGGTGCTTACTGAATCAATTACCTTTCCCTTCCTATGTTCTGATGGTTCCTTTGCAATATTTTACATATACTAACATCTATTTCTGGGCTGTGATGACTGATATTGCTCTGAGAGTTAAATGTAAATGAACAGTACACTTTTAATATTTTTTAGCTTTACAATATGGCTTCATACTTAGTATTAGAAGACCTCATTAATTTCCTCTTTCAGTGTATTCCTAGCTATTCTTGCACATTTTTAATTTCTGATGAAACTCAGAACAATTTTATCAACCTCTTGAGAATGTGACTGGACTTACCTTTAACTGATGGATGATCTGGGAAGAAGGGACATGTTTAAAGTACTTATCAGCTAAGAGCACAAGGGATTTTTCCATCTATTCAGGTCTTCAATTTTCTTCATGTAGGTTCCACACACCTTACGTTTGTCTATCCCTTTTACAGTTTGTTGCCATGATGAATGGTAACATATTCCTATGATATCTTAAAACTATCTTTTTGCTTGAATCTGGAAAAACTTAATTTTGTGCTATCTGGAGGCAGTTTGCTAATTTCATATTAATTCTAAGATGAGATTCCTAAGCGGTCTGCTTGGACAATCTTATCATTTGCAGTAATGAAAACAGTCTTTTCTTTCCCAATAATTATAAATCATTGCTAGTTTGGGTCTTATTGCACCAAGAAATATTAAATCAATATACTGATGACAAGCCCTGCAAACTGTAAGAAAGCACACATTAAACATTCAATCTCTGACAGGCTTATAAAGGATAGGGAAAGCTCTCAAGCTTTAGAGAAAGATCTGAGGTTAATCCATTTTGTCACTTTCTGCAGTCTGTTTTACCTGACATGGGGCTGAAGAGCACACAGAAAGGTTTAAGAGATCAGGTGAGAGGACGTTTGGAGGACACCAGTATCTGGGAGAGGGGGGTGGTTTCCCTTCTCCGTCAGCTGTGCCCTGCACATGCAAACCACAGCAAGTAATAGATCCTGTTTGTGTTTGTGTCCACTGAGCTGGAACCGACTGGAACACTGCTTCCCTCCGCCAGCAGACACCAGCTGAAGGTAGTAAGGCCCTAGAAGGCAATCCTGGCTATTAAATTGCATTCTTCTCAAGTCCCCGTCTAAATCTTTCTGCATAGTCTGTGTTAAATTTTCAGCCTTTGCCACACCGTTTTCCTCTCAAACAGTTTTGCCTGGAGAATGAATCTTATGTTTTTAATCACTGCTCACACACAACATTTGTGAAGCCGGGTACCTGAGGGTTACTGTAGATATTAAACCAATTGGCTGTTTTTCTGTTCAACTTGAGGGGTGACTCAGGTCTCAAGGATTTGTGAGCTTGTTTTGCAGATGAAAGAGAATGCCTACGGGGAGGTTACCATCACCAGATGGCTGGCCCTCAGCAGCTACTGAAGCCCAGAAGTCAGACTGCCCAGGGGCTCATCGGGAGTGACTCCCTTGTTTCCACGAAGCTCCTCCTGCCAGGCCCCTTAGCTCCATAACCCCCTGCTTTCTGTTCTTGGGGAGGTGGATTAGAGCGAACCCAGGCTCCCACCTACTGATTTGGCCAGTTCTAGTAAATCATTCTCCATCTCCAACCACCAATGTCTGTGTTTGGCGTACTGTCCATCGGGCACATGAATTTGAGACTAACAGTATCATTTGTTCGTTACAACATACCACATCAACTACTTAATTTAATATTTGAGAGCTGGTAGCTAAGGAAAAAAGCATAATTTGTAGAAACAAGGCATTGATTTCTGAATCGTCATGCCCACATTCAAAAGAATAAAACCGACTGTAACCATGTTTGCCATTTAATAGTATTGCATTTATTTTATATTGAACATAACAAGAAATGATTTTTATTTTTCTAAGCCAACTGAAAAAGTCCAGTTCAATTGACCCTACAGATGAAATGAGTCAAAATATGGCTTCCTCCCCAACAAATAACTACAAAAGAAAATCCACTTATGTTATTTCATTTAAGTGAATTGTACTGGATGAATGACACAAATACATGTTTAGAGACAATAATGCTTCACATTTGCAAAGCTGAGCAGCTGTTTACCATGGTCTGGGAAGAGCCCAGGTAATTGCCTAAAAAAGAACTGTTTTTTGTTAACTCTTGTCCTTAATACGTGAATCTTGATGCAGTACTTTCTTAACTAGAATAATCCTTTCATCACAAAAGTGCAGTTCATGTGTGTTTAAAGATTTATTTGTGAATGATTTCTAATAATTCCCTACAAAAGACCTTAAATGACAGTTAAAGAAATTAAGTGTTTAATAACTGACATACATGAAGCAACTTAAACAAGTTCTATAACTTTCCCAAAGAACTTGTATTTTGCTCCTCCTGAATGCACCATAGACTTCCTTTTGAAACTGTCTTTTTGACTCTTCAAATTGCTGGTCCCAGTAGTATGATTTTCATCTGCTTTAAGTTATGCTGGATAGTATAAAAATAACGAATTACATACAATCCCTCTAAGAGGCATTAGCAATAGGGTAATGTTGGGACACGTCTCAACAAGGGCTATTCCAGAAAGATGAGGTACCACAGCTACAGGACAGATGGTGGGTCCACAGTTGCAGCATCGGGCTTGGGAGAATGGCCTCGAGAGTCCTATTTTTATACCTACGGTAGAGAAAAGTCCCTCAAAACCTGCCAATTTAAATGTAAATCAGACGCAGGCACACCACAATAAGAGTACTGAGATGAATGACATGAACTTTAGATATTTACATATATATTTTTAACATTCAACTTTGCTTAATTCAAAAATTCATATAATTTAAAGCAAATGGGCATGATGTTAACAACCAGTGACTCCAGGTGAGGGTTATATGGGGTCCACTGTACTATTGTTTTCAACTTTCCCATAGATTTGAAAATTTCAAAATGAAAAAATGTCCAGAAGACAAGACACCATGAATAGAGTGAAAATACAAGGCACAGACACAAAGTGTCACTGAATATCACTGGTTTTAGAGCAAAAATGCCCTACCTTAAAGGTAAAATCTTTCTGCTAAGAGAGAGCACGGGAGAAATATTTCACATGCAATCAAAGAATAAACAGGTTTAGACAGTCATGGAGATGGAACACTATGCATATAATGGCCTCACTGACATCATTTCTTGAGTTTTCAAAGCAAGTATGTTTTTTTGGGTCCAATATTGGCTGCCACATCAAATCATGCAACACACAGCAATCCACTGACTTGCACGTTTACAAATGATGATAAAGGTTTAAAAAACGTGAAACTTTCGTTCGGGAGGGTCAGTATAACAAAGCTCTCCATAAAATAAAAATGTTTTCTACCTTTGAGGAATAAAAAATGTTTTCTCAGTTGAATGTCTGAAAACTGATATCACAAACTTCTCATGTACCATTTAAGTGGGCTATGTTTTAAAAATAAAGTACATCATTTTGATTCTTGTTTAAAGTCCAAGCTAAATGATAAAGCTTCACATTTCCAGTTAGATCATTGGCTGAATGGTATCAGTTTAGCAAAAGAGCAAGTTTTGAAAAAAATCTTCATTTACTTTGAGATATGAGACAGCACAATAGCAACCTCAAATCATCCGTCTTTTGGCGAAAAAGTAGAGTAAAAACAATATGCTCTGAATAATACCAATACTGAAACCATCTGCCCCAAACCTAACATTCCCTTTAGGGTTCCCAGGCCTTCATGCGGAACAACGGCACAGCTCTTCCCTCCTCATAGGTTCTAGGACAGAAAGAAACTTACAAGGGCTAAGGAACAACCAACGGGCAGGGAACATGAAGAAGAGAGGAGAGCAGGAGCCAGTTCCTTTCAAATGGAGACAAAGGTGACATAAGCATGCAACACCCTGGGAGGTTGGACACAAGTGGATCCCAAGAGCAACAGTCTCAATGTCTAGGAATAGTGCCCACTACTGGGTTTTAACATTCATCATAGGCCTCAGAAATTGTCTAAATATGACTCCTTCTCTTCCCCTCTCCCATACCAACTTCACCTTTGTGTCTTAGTTCTCCACACTAATTATCGTGGATCGGATCACTCAAGAGAGCTGAGGCAGCCACACAGGGCACTAGGAAAACAAGTTTTTATACAGCTTGATAGCTAGGTCTAGGGAGACTGAAGGGAACAATAGAGAAACAAATATTTGGAAAAACTGAGTGTTACTCTGTAGAAACTGGTAACAACAGACAAAGATATCTTAACTTTTCTAATAATCTAAGATGATATCTTTTCTAATAACCTAAGACGATTCATAGAATCAACTAAACCGGAAATAGCCAGTTTTTTGTTTTTAAAAACAAATGCATATTGTTAGAAGCAAAAAATTTGTCAGAAATATTCAGGTTCAATCAAGCCCATTTTTCAAGTTCCCTGAGATGACATACAGATACACTACATAGAGCAATATGACAGCAGAAACTGAATTATTTAGAAGGATCATTTAAAGTCAAAATTTCTATTTCAACAAATATAACCAATAAGATAAATTACATCCTTACGATTGGTTGTTGCTATAAATGTATTCAAATCAGGAAAACTGTCATATTTAAAGCTCTCAGAGTAATTTTGGCACAGGTCAAATCTTGTTTTAAGTCCCTGAGCACTTTTAATAGGCTGGGTTTTTGTGTTTTTTTAAAGTTTTTTTATTTTTCCTTTTTCTCCCAAACCCCCTGGTACATAGTTGTATATTTTTAGTTGTGGGTCCTTCTAGTCGTGGCATGTGGCACGCTGCCTCAGCATGGTTTGACGAGTGGTGCCATGTCTGCACCGAGGATTCGAGCCTGCAAAACCCTGGGCTGCCGAAGCGGAGCACGTGAACTCAACCACTCGGCCACAGGGCCGGCCCCAGTAGGCTGGTTTTTATATTCGGCCTCTTCCCCGGCCACCTCTCCCGACAATGCCTTGCAACCTGCCCTGGCGTCACATTAACTCTAGGTCAACATTTAATGCTGGAACCTTTCTAACTGACTGTGTTCTGCAGAAACCATGTAGCTTCTCTGACATGAAGAATTAAGAGTCCCCACCTGCTATAGTTTTTCTGATGTTTGTTAACAGGGCAGAAGCATCAGAGGGGGCACCTCTCATGCATCCTTCTGATTGTTTCTAAAATTGTCTACAACAAATGGTCAGTGTTTTAACGTCTCCAGGGCTTTATGCCTCAGATGCTCATCCAAACACTGGATGGCAAAGAGGTCAATGTCCGTGTCAAACTTATTGGCAAACAAGTGGTGCATGCGCAGCATCCAGTTCAAGTCACCTGCTCCAAAGACGCACACAGAACGAACGTGGACCCCGCTGCAGGGTGGGTAGGGGGCACCCTTGGAAATGTCACCTTCAAAGTACTGCCACTTGACAAATCTAGCAATCGCATGCATGTCGGACATGTCATACTTATGGCTTAAGGACAGCGAGCCTGGGACTTCAGGGATCCGCTGAAGAGTGGCCCAGAGATACTCATCCGGGCTGTATGTGTCTTTGGCCCACTCCATAAACTTCTGGATTTTTTCATTCTCTAGAACGTACTCCACATACTCCCTACTGACCACAAAATAGGCACTGCCTGAAAACAGAGGCGTTTCAAGAGGAGGGTGCACTTTGTCAGTCCCTGTGTTTGTCAGCTTTCCATTTACGACTGCATAATGCTTTTTCCACCTTTCTTTTTTATTGGATGGCATTCTCTCAGTTTCTAGGTTGTTTTCTCCCATTAACGACTTGAGCTTCCTGACAATTTCCAGGTTGGTTTTAATAGGAAAATCCATACCACAAAGATTGATCAAGTACTTCCAGTCTGCACTCATTCTGTAGAGGTCCTGCATGCAGTTGAGGTCAGCCTGAACGCGACTCCATGAGGCGTACACCACGCTCTCCAGCTGACTGGCCACAAAGACATTACTGAAACAGGATGCGATGCCAATCACCGCCGCCAAAAAGGAATCCTCTGATTTTCTGTCCACATGAATGCAATAGAAATTCTGTGGCATGTAGATGGCCCTCAGGAGCCTGTCAAGCATTTCAATTTTGTGATGAACGACTATAGAATATGCTATTGGAAACTCTGCCTCTTCTTTACTAAGGGGTTCTACAATATATTTGCGCCTCTTGATGAAAGAAGTACAATCATTGGTCATGTTTATGTAGTCGTAGGCTGTCCACCGGGGGCGCTTTCTAAATTTCACTGTTAGAATCTCAAGCTTTACCTTTTGGATTTCATCGACATCACCCTGTAAAACTTTGGTGCAATTAATATCACTACTAGGATTCTCGCCAACCAGCTCCAAATGTCCAACGCTTACAAATTCAGGCTTTTGATGAATTCTTAAAACAGAGAAGGTGACTACGGAAAAAACAAGCAGCAAGAAGTAGTATTTCGTGGGATAAGAAAAAAGTCTTCTCCGCAGTAACTTCCTCAGCATCTCAAACAACAATCGGGGACTTTCCTTCATTAAGGGCAGTCTTCTGGGCTTCAAGCAGTAATGGTTTTCCCTGTCGTGGCCTTGAGAGTTGTCAGTTTGCATTTATCAGAAGTGTAAAGACATCTTGAAATGGAAAATAGCACTAAAAGAAAAATAGAAAGGATATCTATGAATACAGTCCTTTATAATATCTTCCTAGGCTCAAAAACTGTTCTCTTTGCTATTACGTCAGATGTTTAAAACAAAGTGGGTCAATCAGAGGAAAAGGGGTGGTGTTACAGGAAACCAGTTTCCAGTATTAATGCCAGATTTAAAAAAAAAAAAGTCAAGTACAACGATGTGCTAGAATATCCTACAACAAGCATTTTACCTCTCAGGTATATTGAGGTGCAAACACAGTTGAAGACCAAGGCTATAATGACTGAACTCTCCATAGTTGGTGAGTTTTTGATCCCATGCCATTTCTAATTAGCATCCCTCACCTTGAAATCATTACTAATCTGGATTCCACCTGACATTCATTAATGTCCATCAGTTGGCATCAGCAACGTCAAATATTTGAAGAGATTGGATCCATTCTGCTTTTCCCAATTTCAGATTGGGGTGTGGGGGCTGGTCTTGGTCACGCCAAATATGTCTCTTTGGCATCAGGATTATTTGAGGCTGGTTTCTTTGCAGACAGGAAAGCAACTGAAAAGTAGAACTTGCTTACCCTTTTGTTAAGAGATATTTACATTGTAAAAGAACTCTCCATCTGTAAAGATATTTGTAAAGATATCTCCCTCTGTACCTGGAAGAAGGGGAGATGACCTTATCTCTAGAAACTCTTAATGAATGGGGAAGGCAAGGACTTAAATCTGCATTTGTTTATTGTGCTTGTCTGGTAACCTCCTGTAACTGACTTCCCTCCCCCTCCCAACGTTGGCATTTCTTTAAGGATTAAGCATCTTTCCTTAGGCTAGGAACTGATTGTTGCGCTCACCTGTGACCACCCAGCTCAAGACAATAGACTTGGCTCCGGCTACGCCCTCTGAGACAGCAGACCACTACCTGCTGTGTCCATCAAGCACTGTGCTGACAGGGCAATCTTGTGGCTATCGTGGGAGGGACATTTCATCACATGTGAAACACCCTTTTTGGGGGTATATAACCACTCTGTATACCTCACTTCTTCGGTGCCCTTTCTTCCTTCAGGAAGAAAGGCCCTGGGCCATGGTCCTCATAAAACTTTGTTTAATTTTCTCTTGCTATTCTGTCTCATGTAAATTTAATTCATTCTCTGGCCAGACGAACCCAGGTAATGGAGAGGAAAGGTCTTCCTCCCCTACAGGGGGTACACTTAAGGAGAAGTTCAGACACGGCTGTGACTTTTAAGGATCTTTGAAAAAAAGGCAGGTCAACTGAATTTTCAAACGGGACTGGAAAGGGTCAGCTGAAACCAAGCCAGATTTGGGACCGTACTGGGTTGACCTCACTTAGGTCACTTCCATTCCAGGCGCCACAGGAAGAGAAGATATACACAAGCCAAAATAGAGACACAGCCTTACATTTCCTGCATTGATTACAAGAGGTTATAGTAAGTAAGCCTAGCAGAAAAACAGTTGTATACAAATTGTCATCTATGACAGACCTTTTGTCTATATTCAAATTCCAGGGACCCGACCCGTTTTTATTATGCAAAATGCTTACAAATATTGTTTTGTTTCCAAAAGTCAATTTTATAACTTGGCAATTGGTTCTGTAACTAAGAAGTGCTACTGTTCTAGCAAAGAAAGTCAAATACCATCAATTGTCTCCATACCAGATTTATAAAGATTTGAAACTAGAATTAGTACTAAAACTTTAAAATATTTAATTAGGAAATAAATTGGGAATATTAATAACACAAATAAAAATAAATAATTGACCATTATTAGTATATAATAATGTTATGAAAAGTCCTTAGACTTTTTACCATTTAGGGTTAAGTAAAGTCTGGATCATTTAGTTCTGATTCCAGGTAACATCCTTTGCCCAGGTAGAGTGCCTCTCATGCAGTCAGGTTTCTTGAATGTAGTAGGCATCCAGCAATGGTGTCATGTCCCATGAGGCTTTTTAAACAATCTGTGAAATGAAAAGGGAAATCAGTGAAGGGATGTAAGTATACACCCACTCAGAAAGCATGCTGTCGAACTAATCCCACATATTCACTTTTTTTCCACAAAATTATGGCTGGGTGAGTTTTCTCTTTTAACACTTGCTTCCCTGCCGTCTTATTTTTCTAACGTTATATTTGTGGATTGCTAAAGGTTTGAAAACATCCTGCAATTAAGATTGAGCTTTTTCAAAGAAAACTCCAGTAGCATGTCCCAAAGTGTGTGTCAAAGAACCGTTTAAGAGTCCGATGTGACTGGAAAATCCAACATGTGCCATCGCCACTGGGAGGAGTCCCAGTGCTCACCGGCTCGTTACAGACAATCCTGCCACTGAATTAGCCGCTTATGTCTTTCCAACTACCTTGCCCATCACTCAACTCCAAACCTCTCTTAGGAAAGCAAACATTGGGAGATTCTGCTAAAATACAAAAGCATCTCAACCATGAAAACATCAGATCCCTACACAAAATTACACCCTTAAGTAATTTCTGCCCCAGATTGGTTCAAGGTATTTGACAAAATCACTATCAGGGCCAGCCCAGTGGTGCAGCAGTTAGTGCACACGTTTTGCTTCTCGGTGGCCTGGGGTTCGCCAGTTCGGATCCTGGGTGTGGACATGGCACTGCTTGGCAAGCCATGCTGTGGTAGGCGTCCCACATAGAAAGTAGAGGAAGATGGGCACGGATGTTAGCTCAGGGCCAGCCCCCCTCAGCAAAAAGAGGAGGACTGGCAGTAGTTAGCTCAGGGCTAATCTTCCTCAAAAAAAAAAAAAAGAAAAGAAAATGACTGTCTAATCATTAGGCGACCTCTAAGCTAACAGAACAGAGACTTATGTGGCTTCACACAACAAAAAATATAGACTTTAGCAAATTTACCCAGGAAAGTCACTAAACTAGTAGCAACACAAACCCTGGGCAGGGCAGGGGCAGAGGTCCGATTTCCAGAGCTGACACATTATAAAATGTCCACTTTCAATAGAAAAATTACAAGCCATGTAAAGAAATATGACATACATACACAGGAAAAAAGCAGCCAACAAAAATTATCCCTAAGAAGTCCAGGTGTTGCACTTAACTAAACAAAAACTTTGTCAGCTATTATAAATACGCTCAAAGAACTAAAGAACAAAAAGAAAGCATGAGAATGATATTTAACTAAACTGAGAATGTGAATAAAGAGATAGAAATTATAGAAAAGAACCAACAGAAATCTGGAAATGAAAGTACAAAAACTGAACTGAAAAACTGATGAGAGGGGTTCAACAGCAGATTTGAACTGACAGAAGAAAGAATCACTGGAATTGAGGACAGGTCAAGTGAGAGTATTATATCCAGTCTGAGAAACAAAGAAAAAAGAATTAAAGAAAATGAACAGAGCCTCAGAGACCTGTGAGATACCATTAAGCATATCAACAAATGCATAACAGGAGTCGCAGAAGAAAAGTGGGGGAGGGGAGGTAAGAGAGGAAAGAGGAGGCTGCATGCACGAACAGGAGCAATAGAAAAAACATTTAAATAATGGCTGAAAACTTCCCAAATTTGATTTTAAAAAATTAATCTGCACATCCAATAAGCTCAATGAGCTCCAAGTATGTAAAATGGCACAATCACTTTGGCAGCCAGCTTGGCAGTTTCTTACAGTTAAACATAGGCTAACCATTTAATCCAGCAACCACATTCCTAGGTATTTAACCAAATTGAAAACGTACGTCCACACAAAAACCTGCATGTGAATGTTTACAGTAGCTTTATTCATAATTGCCCCAAACTGGAAGCAATCAAGATGTCCTCCAATAGATGAATGGATAAACAAACTGTGGTACATCCACAACATGAAATATTATTCAGTGATAAAAAGAAGTGAGCTACTAAGCCATGAAAAGACATGGAGGAAGCTTAAATGCCTATTGATAAGTGAAAGAAGCCAATCTGAAAAGGCTACATACTGTATGATTCCGACTATATGATATTCTGGAAAAGGCAAAACTATAGAGACAATAAAAAAGATCAGTGTTTGCCAGGGAGTGGTGGTAAGGAAGGAACGCATGAACAGGTTGAGAATAGGGCATTTTTAGGGCAGTGGAACTACTCTGTATGATACTGTAATGGTGGTTATGTGATATTATGCATTTGTTAAAACCCACGGAACTGTACGACAAAAAGAGTGACCTTTCATAACTATAATTAATAATAATGTATGGATATTGTTGCATCAATTGTAACAAATGTACCACATTAGTGCAAGTGATTAATAATAGGGGAAACTGTGTGAGGGAGTATGTGGGAACTCTGCACTTTCTGTACAATTTTTCTGCAAACTAAAAACTGCGCTAAAAAATAATCTATTCAAATTGAAAGAAAATGAATCTTCACACTCAGGAAGCTCAATGACTTCAAAAGATGATAAACTAAAAAAAAAATCCACATCTAGGTACTTCAGTTAAACTGCTCAAAGACAAAGACTAAGAAAGAATCTTGAAAATGGCAAGAGAAAAGTGATTATACAAGCGTCATAAAAATTATGAATAGCTTCAAATCAGAAACAATGAAGACCAGAAGATAGTAGATAACATATTCAGTGAGCAGAAAGAAAAGATCTTCAATGAAGAATTCTATAATCAGCAAAATTATCATTCAGAAACAATGAGAAATTAAGAAATTCCCAGATAAACAAAAGCTAAAAGAATTCATCACTAGCAGACCTGCCCAAAAGAAATACTAAACAGAGTCTTTTGGGCTGAAATGAAAGGATGTGAGATAATAACTCAAATCCACATGAAGAAATAAAAAGCAGCAGTAAAAGTATATACATATGAAATGTAATTTTCTTTGTAAGTCTTTTCATATGAAATTTAAAAGACAACTGCATAAAGTAGTTATTATAACACTGTGTTGACAGGCTTGTAATGTATAGAAACGTAATTTACATAATAATCATACAAAGGAGGGGAAGGGAACAGTTATAGTGCAGCAAAGGTTTTGTATACTATTAAAATTAAGATGGCATTAATCTAAAATGAAATGTTTAAAGTTTAGAAATTTTTTTTTGTAATTCCCAGGGCGATCACTTAAAAAAATAACTAAAACACATATAGCAAAGGAGACATCAAAGGAATTAAAATAGGATCAGCAAACCAGGTTTTTTTAAAATGATCCAACAATATGATTCTACAAGAGACACGATTTAGATTTGGAGACACAATTAGGCTGAGATAAAGGAATGCAAATAGATATTATGTAAAAAAATAGCCAAAAAAGGGCTAGAGTAACTATACTAATACCTGACAAAATAGACGTTAAGACAAAAATTAGAAATAAAGGATATTTTATAATTATGAAATGGATAGAAGAAGGTCAACAAAGAAACAGAAGACTTGAACAACACTATAAACCAATTAGACCTAACAGACATTTATAGAACACTGTACCCAACAAGAGCAAAATGTACATTCTTCTCAAGAACACACGGAACATTCTCCAGGATATGCCATATGCTACAGCATCAAACGAGCCTCAATAAACTTAAAAAGACTGAAATCAAGAAACATATGTCCTTTCACTACAAAAGAATGAAATTAGAAATCAGTAACAGAAGGAAATTTGAGAAGTTCACAAATACGTGGAAATTAAACTATACACTCCTAAATAGAGTCATGTGTCGCTTAATGATGGAGATACATTCTGAGAAGCGCATCATTAGGCGATTTCGTCCTTGGGCAAACATCATAGAAAGTGCTTACACAATCCTAGATGGTATAGCCTACTACACACCTAGGCTCTATGGTACAACCTGTTGCTTCTTGGCTACAAACCTGTACAGCATGTTACTGCACTGAATATGCAGGCAACTGTAACACAATGGTGAGTATTTGTGTATCTAAACATAGAAAAGATACAGTAAAAATACAGTATGAAAGATAAAAAAATGATATTCCCGTCTAGGGCACTTGCCACAAATGGAGCTTGCAGGACTGGCAGTTGCTCTGCGTGAGTGGGGGGAGAATGTGAAGGCTAGGACATCACGGTGCACGACAGTGACTTTACTAACACTGTACACCTAGGCTACACTAAATTCGTATAAAAATGTTTTTATTTCTTCAATAATAAATTAATCTTAGCTTACTGTAACTTTTTTACTTTACAAACTTTTTCATTTTTTTAAAACTTTTTGACCCTCTTGTAACAACACTTAGCTTAAAACGCAAACACATCGGATAGCTGTACAAAAATATGTCCTTTCTTTATGTCCTTATTCTATACGCTTTTCTCTATTTTTAAATTTTTTCTACTTTTTCAAATTTTTGTTAAAAACGAAGACACAAACACACACATTAGCCTAGGCCTACGCAGGGTCAGGATCACCAATATCACTGTCTTCTGCCTTCACATCTTGTCCCACTGGAAGGTCTTTGGGGGCAATAACACACACGAAGCTGTCATCTCCTATGACAACAATGCCTTCTTCTGGAATACCCCCAGAGTACCTGCCTGAGGCCCTTCTTGAGGAGCTGTCACTCTTTTAAAAAATATGCCCATGGTGGTTTGCTTCCTTTTTTTTTTACCACAGATTTGCTTGTAAGCAAGATAATGCACCAGGAACGTTCCTCTCTATTAACGAAAACCTTTTTGGTGTGGGGTCCATGTTATCAAACTTTTGAAGGAGTTTGTTGAGGTCTGCAAAAGCTTCTGATAAACCCTTCATTGTGAATTTTCTTGGCAGCTTTTCTTCTTTTTCTTCTCCTGTACTTTCCTTTCTCGTGCCTCTTCTTGAGCTACATGTTCCTGTTCCAGTTCCAACTCCTCATTAGTCATTTCCTCAGGAGCTCCTCAGCGTCATGCTCATCCACATCCAGATTAAAGTTGTTTGCCATCTCAACCAGTCTTGTTGATTTTTGGAACCTCTCCACCTCATCCTTGGAAAATCCTTTGAAGTCACGGATGAACCTCTTGAGCGTCTTCTAGACACCATTCATATCCTCCTTGGTGACATCACCACAAGCCCACGCAAGGTTCTTGATGCAGTCATAGCTGTTGTAATCCTTCCAGAATTGCCTCCATGTCTTCTCAGTGTCTTCCTCAGTTGCAACAATAGCCTGAGCAAAGGTCCTCGTCAAGTAGTAGGCATTAAAATCTGCTATAGGGGCTGGCTCTGTGGCTGAGTGGTTAAGTTTGCATGCTCCACTTTGGCAGCCCTGGGTTCACCGGTTTGGATCCTGGGCACAGACCTACACACTACTCATCAAGCCATGCTGTGGCAGTATCCCACATGGAAGGACTAGAATGACTTCCAACTAGGATATACAATTATGTATGGGGCTTTGGGGAGAAAAAGAAAAAAAGAGGAAGATTGACAAGAGATGTTAGCTCAGGGCCAATCTTCCCCACCAAAAAAGCATACCTTAAAAAAAAAATCTGCTATAACTACTTGATCCATTGGTTGGATGAAAGAAGTGGGGTTTTAGGGGAGAAGCATGGCTTTAAGTTTGGGATGAAGATCATCAATAAAAGGAGAATGTGTGGGAGCGTCATCAACAATAAGCAAAATCTTGAAAGGTACGTTATTCTCCACGTGGTACTTCTCTATTTCACTGGCTGCTTTAGCAGTTCAGAAGGGCATCTGGAAGAGGAGCTGGGTCATCCATGACTTCTTATTGCTCCTGGAGTACACTGGCAGTGTGTGCTTACTGATATGCTTGAAGGTCTTGGGGTTCTCAGTACGCCAGATCACAAAGGGTTTCAATTTGTGGCCTACAACATTGCCCCCAAGCAAGACTGTTAAATTGTCCTTAAAAGCCTTGAAACCTGGCATTGACTTGGCCTCCTTATGGATGAAAGTCCTCACACAGGCATCCACTTCTGGAATAGGGAGATTTCATCCATACTGAATTTTTGCTCTGGCAAGTAATTTTTCTCCATCATCAGCTTATCCAGAGTTTCCAAACAGTCTTCAGCTGCCTTGACATCAGTACTCACAAACTCACCACACACTTTCACACTGTGTAATGAATAAGAATTCTCAAATTGTTTAAACCAGCCAGAGCTAGCAGTAAATTTAATATCATGGCTGGGTCCAGCTTTTCTTTCAACATCGCAAACAAACTTTTTGCTTGGCTGTGATCAGATCATCATGGTGCTAAGAGGCTTATTAGGCTTGTGTCGGCCCTTCCATCCAGGTCATTACAAGTTTCTTGTCTGATACAGGCCCTTCTTGAATTTTTGTTAATCTCACCGCCTTCATGGAAGCAGATCCTTTAACAGCTTCCATCACTTTGTTCTTGGTCTTCAAGATCATAGCTATAGCAGAATGGGATACGCCTGATGGGAGAACAATAACCATTGCTGATTCCCAGCCTCATAGTCCTTAAGCACTTTTAATTTTCTTTTCAGGTCAATCACTTGATGTGGCCTCTTACTGACAACATTAGCAGCGGATTTTGTAGGCTTAGGGGCCAGGGTGAGCAAAACAACATGAGATTAAATCAAGCACAAGAGAAAATGATGCAATCAAGAGACTTGATAAACACAAAATGCTGCTGGCATAACATGGCATACTGTTTTACAGTAAACTTTTTTTATTAGTATAAAGAGTATACCCTAAACAGTAAAAAGTATAGTATAGTAAATATAAAAACAAGTAACACAGTAGTTTATCATCATTATCAAGTATTGTGTTCTGTATATAATCGTATATACTATACTTTTATAGGACTGGCAGCACAGGTTTGTTTGCACCAGTGTCACCACAAACTCGTGATGCATTGTGCTATGATGTCACTAGGTGACGAGAATTTTCCAGCTCCATTATAATCTTATGGGACCACTATTGTACATGCAGTCCGTTGTCAACTGAAATGTCATCATGTGGCACCTGACTATAACCAATGGATCAAAGAAGAAATCACTAGGGAAATAAGAAGATATTTTGATATGAATGGAATGAAAACAAAAATAAAACAAAAAAACCTTATGGGATGCAGCAAAAGCAGTGTTCAGAAAGAAATGATACCCATATTAAAAAAAGAACTCATATCAATAATTTAAGCTTCCACCTTAAGAAACAAGAAAAAAGGAGTCCAAAAGAAACCCAGAGCAAGCAGAAAATACTGGTGCAGAAATAAATGAAATTGAGAACAGAACACAAAAGGAAAAACAATGAAACCAAAAGCTGGTTCCTTGAAAAGCTTAAATAAATAAATCTTTAACTAAATTGACCAAGAAAAAAGAGGAGAATCAGTACTAAAATTAGGAATGGAAGAGGGAACATCACCTCCAACCTTACGTAAATAAAAAGAATTATAAGGGAATACTGTGAAAAATTGTATCCCAGTAAATTATATAACCTAGACAGATGGGCAAATTCTTAGACAGATACCAACTACCGAAAGTGATGCAAGAAGAAATAGAAAATCTGAACAGAGTTCTAATAACAGTTACCAAAAAACCTCCCACAAAGAAAAGCCCAGGCCCAGATGACCTCACTGGTAAATTTTACCAAACTTTTAAAGAATTAACAACAATCCTTCAAACACTCTTACCAAAAAAATGGAAGAGGAATGAAACACTTCCCAACCTACTCTATGAGGCCAGTAATTAATTACCCTGAAACCAAAATCAGACAATGACATCACAAGAAAACTATAGATCAATATCACTTATAAATATAGACACAAAAATTCTCAGCAAAATACTAGCAAACCAAATCCAGCAACATATAAAAAGGATAATATGCCATGACCAAGTGCGGTTTAGCCCAGGAATGCAAAATTTATTTAACATACAAAAGTCAATGTAATATACCATTATTAATATAGAATAAATGACAAATACTCTGTTATCATCACAACTGACACAGAATGGCATCTGACAAAATCCAATACCATTTTATGATAAAAATACTAAAATAAACTAGGAATAAAAAGAAACTTCCTCAACTTGATAAAGCCATCTATAAAAAATGCACAGCTAACATCATACTTAATGGTGAAAGACTGGCTGCTTCCCCTTAAGAGCAGGAACAAGACAAGGATGTCCATCCACTCTTGCCACTTTTACTCAACATTATATTGGAGGATCTGGGCATGTCAATTAGGCAAGAAAAAGAAATAAAAGGCACCAAGCTTGGAATGGAAGTAACACTCTCTCTATTTGTAGATGACACAATCTTCTACAGGCATACTTCGGAGATCTTGCGGGTTCAGTTCCAGATCACAGCAATAAAATGAATATCCCAATAAATCAAGTGACACAAATTTTTTGGTTTCCAAGTACATATAAAAACTACGTTTACGCTATACCGTAGTCTACAAGTGCTCAATAGTGTTATGTCTAAAAATACATACATACCTTAATTTAAAAATACTTTATTGCTAAAAAATGCTAATCATCATCTGAGCTTTCAATGAGTTGTAATCTTTTTGCTGGTGAAGGGAAGTGCAATAAAGCAAAGTGCAATAAAGTGAAGTGTGCCTCTATACAGAAAATCCTAAGAAATCCATGCACACAAAAAAATTATAATAAATGAGTTTAACAAGTTTGTAAGATATAAGATCACCATACAAAAAGCAACTGTTATTTCCATACATTAACAATGAACAATCCAAAAATAAAATTTATAATAGCATCAAAAAGAATAAAATACTGTAAGGAAAAAATTCAAAAAAAGAAGTGCAAGACTTATCTGCTGAAAACTACAAATCAAAAAACTTTTAGACCTGAACAAATGGAAAGACATTCTATGCTCATAAATTAGAAAACTTAGTATTGTAAAGATGGCAATATACCCAAAGATTAACCAATAAAGTTTTCAACACGATTTCTATCAAATTCTAGTTCCCCTTTTTTGCAAAAACTGACAAGTTGATCCCAAAATTCATACGGAAATTTGCAGAACCCAGAAGAGCCAAAACAATCTTGAAAAAGAACAAAGTTGGAGGACGTATACTTCCCAATTCCAACACTTACTTTAAAGCTATAGTAATCAAAAGAGAATGATGGTGGTACGAGAACAGATATATAGAACAATGGAATAGAGTTCAAAATATAAAGCCTTACATTTACAGTCAATTGATTTTTGACATGGTACCAAGAGAATTCAATGAGGAAAGAACAGTGTTTTACGTGAATGGTGCTGGGGCAAGTGACTACGCATATCCAAAAGAACCAAGGTGGATCCTTACCTCACAGCATATACAGAATTTAATAAAAAAATGGATGAAACGCCTAAAGCTAAGCCCTAAAACTAAGAAGAAAACAGGAGTAAATCTGCATGACCTACAATTTGGCAATGGGTTCCTATATATAACACCAAAAACTCAAGCAATAAAAGAAAAAACAGATAAACTGAATTTTATCAAAATTTAAGTTTTGTGGTTCAAAGAACCATCAAAAAAGTGAAAACACAACCTACAAAATGAGAGAAAATACTATATTTTCAAATTCATTATTTGGTAAGTATCCAGAAAATATAAAAAACTCCTACAACTCAACTATAAAAAGGACAACCCAATTGTGTCACCAGTGGGGTTTTTTAAACAAGTAGAACTATCCTAAACAGATTTTTTTTTCTTAAGATTTTAATTTTCCTTCTTCTCCCCAAACCCTCCCCCGGTACATAGTTGTGTATTTCTAGTTGTGGGTCCTTCTAGTTGTGGCATGTGGGACACTGCCTCAGCATGGCCTGATGATAAGTGCCATGTCTGAGCCCAGGATCCGAACCGGTGAAACCCTGGGCTGCCGAAGCAGAGCTTGCGAACTTAACCACTAGGCCACGGGGCCGGCCCCTACACAGATTTTTTAAGAATATGAGTACAGAAGGAGTCAGTCTAAAATTCATAAAGAATATGCTAAGCTCCTAACTTGGATCTCACCTCAAAAAAGGCGTAAGTCTTTACCATTCTCATCCACACCCAAAACATCCACCATGCTTTGCAAAATGCTTTTTAAAATGTAAGATCACCTTAAGTGTCTATAAAGTAGGTAAATGTGTGAGATAAGTGTATTTCATTAATAATGCTTTTGACTTTGTGTATTTATCACAATGGTAAATGGAGAAGATAAATTATCAAAAGAAATTTTAATTAACCAGCCTAACTTCAAGACATAGAATATTCTCTTAACTAAAATTTGCTGAGAATTAGAAGAAAGCTGATGGGAAAATATTTCATAGAGCAAAGGATTTCTGTGAGGAAAAGTTTAAAGGAAGCAAAAAGTGCATATGCTATACTAATTTAATGAAACTTCAGTCATCAAACATGCCTTAGTTTAAGCACACACACGAAGAATATTCAAAATACTCAAAAATGAATAAGAAAGCATGGCAGAGGTTAATACTGCTGGGCCCAGTGTTTCCTCACCTTCAGATTTCACAAAGGACATAGATAAGAATCGGGAGTGAGAACAGTCAATGACTAAACAATAAGACCTCATGAATGCTGAGACAGAAAGAAAAATACAAGTCCCAAACACATGCCAAGCCTTCCTCACTGAGGGTCTCCTACAAGACTCGGCAATTGTCTTAGCGAGTGTCCTGGAGAAGGTCCCTCACTGGAACACAGATGCCTTTCATGAAAGAGAAGACTGGCCACAAAAAGTTTTAAGTAGAAAAACACAACCTTAGAAGAAATGGTGGAAAAAAATAATTCCACCATGTGAAGAAGGAAAGCCAGTACCTGAAGGCAAGGGTTCTTAATTTGTGGCTTCTTGAAATCAAAACCAAGAAGCGCAAGAATACTAAGTTCTATAGACAATGACAGTAAACTCTGATCTTTTATAACGCTTGTAACAAGGACAGCTAGTCAAGGAAGGGGACAAGAAAAAAAGTATCAAATGCATCCGAGGTAACAAAATGGTCACTAGAAGAACAAAATGGTCACTAACATAAAATGAACAGCTCCAACCGGTCAGGATTAGGGTGCCATTGAGTATTTCCTGGAGCGGGAGGACAGACAAAATGACCTCAGAGAGCACGAGAGGAGGCAGCAAGTAAAATGCGAAAAGCAGATGGATGAACGGTAACTGAGTAAGCAGACCTAAGAAGCCCAGACTGACAGCAGGAAGGAATGAACCAGCTGTATTTACACTACGGGATCGTCAAAAGGTTCAGGGGAATGGTGGCACAGATACCAAGGGAGGATGAGAGTATTTAAAAAAAAACGTATTGACTGACAGCTGTTTACAAAGCAGTTGGGTCTCCACCACAAAACCCGGCAAAGACCCAAGATTTAGTCTCTGCAGAGGTTCTCCAGGCTGGACACGCCAGGCACAACGGAAAGCAGAGCTCTAATCAGAAAACAGCGGGAGTAAGTGAACCCAAGGACAATGAACAATGAGACCTCCTTTCCTATCCAGCTATCAGCTCCCAGAACTTTGGCAGCCAAGCCAACGCAGGCGTTTATTTACCAGGGAATCCAATCAGACCAAGAGGAAAAGACTTAAATGTGCTGCTTACATTGAAAATTCCCCCAAATGTTCAAAGGAAACACTGCAGGGAGAAGAAAACTACTAATAATATCCTCAGACAAGAAAAGATAGTGCATTCAGTCAATCAATCAATCAATAAGTGAGGCAGATTACACTGTCTGAAAATAGGCAAAATACTCCCATCCCATAGGCTCTTCCGCAATGCGACCTTTCCACTCCCCAATCGAATTCACTCCCTTTGAATTTGGACAACTTATGATTACACTGACCAGTAGAGTTTGGCAGAAGTGACACTATGGCGCCACCAAGGCTGGGTCATGTAAAAACACGCAGCTGCCACCTGATCGTCTTGGAAAATTTGCTCTCCAGAAGCTCCCTTTCAGAACCAGCTTCTGTGTTGTGAGAAGCCACGTGGAGAGGCCAAATATAGATGGGTAACCAAGTCAAGAGTCCCAGTTGAACCCACACTTCAATTCATCCCAGCCCAGGTGCCAGACATGTGAGTGAAGAAGCCACTAGACGACTTCAACCCCTGGTCACTCAAGTCTTAACTGAATTCCTGACCCACAGAATGTGTGAGCAAAAAATAAAATGGTCACGTTTTATGTTACTCCATTTGGGGTAGTTTGCCTCATAGCAATGATGAAAACAAACAGGAAACCACATAAACAGAACAACTAGCAAATAGAAAGATCCTAAAAATTAAGGACATAATAGTAAAAACTGAAAAGTGCAATAGATGCATCGGAAAATAAAGTTGAGGAAAACTCTCAGGGAATTAAGCAAATAGGCAAACTGATTAATGGAAAAATTAGAGAAAAAAATATAGTAACTTAGAGAACCAGCCCAGGAGATCCACCCTCTGAATAACAGGACAACCAGAAAGAAAAAACAGAAGAAATGGAAGGAAGTCATCAATTAAATAATTCAAGACTATTTCTCAAAATGAAAGAATGGTTTCCAGACTGAAAAGTCCCTTGGAAAACCAGCACAATGGATAAAAAGAGACCCACCCCAAGATGCATTCATTAATCATGAAATGTCAGAACACTGGGAAAAAGAATATCATGTAGGTTCTCAGAGAGGGGGGAAATAAGCCGCACAACAAGGATTCAGAAGCAGAATGTCTTTATACTTGATAAAAACCAACTGCAGAAGCCAGATGATAATGGAGCAACACCTCCAAAGTGCTGAAGGAAACTGAATTCCAGATGGGAATTCCTAGAACCAGATGAACTATTAAGTAAATTACAGGGAAAATAAAAACATTTTACATTTTAAGATAGGCAAGGGCTCAAAAGACTTACTTTTATGCACCCTTTCTCAAGAAGCTACTGAAGGACGTGCTCCATCAAAACTAAAGTACAGGGGGCCAGCCCAGTGGCCTAGTGGTTAAGTTCACACACTCAGCTTCAGGTGGCCCAGGGTTTGCAGGTTTGGATCCCGGGCACAGACCTATACACTACTCATCAAGCCATGCTGTGGCGGTATCCCACATACAAAATAGAAGTAGACTGGCACAGATGTTAGCTCAGGGCCAATCTTACTCATGAAAAAGAAAAAAAAAAAAACCCCAAAAAACTAAAGCATAAGCCAAGAAAGAGGAAAACATAAGAATAAGAAAGAGTGTCATGACATAAGAAGAAAGAAAAGGAAATACCAGGGTGCTAGTAAAGGAACATTCTAGGCTGTGTAACAGGCCAATAGACAATCATAGTAGTTAGAAGCAGATCACAAGACCCTGGGAGAATTATCTTCAAGAAGATGAAACCAGGGCCAGCCCTATGGCCGAGTGGTTCAATTCGTGTGCTACGCTTCGGTGACCTGGGGTTTGCCAGTTCAGATCCTGGCCAAGGACCTACACACTGCTCATCAAGCCATGTTGTGGTGGCATCCCACATTGCAGAACCAGAATGACTTACAACAAGGATATATAACTATGCACCGGGGCTTTGGGGAGGAAAAAAAAAGATAGGAAGATTGGCAACAGATGTTAGCTCAAGGCCAATCCTAAAGGGAAAAAAAGAGATGAAACCGATGGAATAACTGATGGGAATAAACATATTGAAAACCAATTTAAACAACTGGTAGAGTTTGGGGGGTGAATTTGTAATAACCACATTGAAAACAAAGCAAATGAAGGGGGCCCAGGAGATAATTATTGACTCCAAAGAAATCAGAGTCATGCAATGATGAAAAAAGCAATCATACTGTACTATAGCATACTATGTACGTGGCAATGGTGTACTCTGTGGCTTAGCTCTGAAGACCATCCATCTTAATAATGTAAACACTAGTTTTCCAACCGAGATTCAGTAAAACTCTATTAGGAGCACAGAGCAATGGGAAAGATGGGTGTGGAAAGAAACGGTCTGCGTACATTGCCCAACCTCATATAACTGGCCATGGGGGATGTTTTGAATTCCATTGCCGCTCCAAGTTAAAGGCCTCTTTCTAAATGTCTTCTACCACCAAATGCTCATGTCTGCAACAGGTCAAAATGCTAAGGATCAAATGGAAAAAATAAAGTGGAGGTAAAGGGGACAGCTCAGTACAGGACTGTTTTCACAGGAATAAATAGGAAGAGATACATGTAAGAGAAATCCAAAAGCCACTGATTATCAAATCTAGATTTCAGCCTGGAATAAGTAAGAAACATTAGAAGACCTTACAATGTAAAAAATAAGAAGCTATAGCGGCATTTCAAAATTAAGATCTATTAGATATGACTAGCATATGCCTCTGTATTTTAAAATAAATCAATTCTAGGGGCCGGCCCCATGGTTGAGTGGTTAAGTTCACGCGCTCCACTGAGGCGGCCCAGGGTTTCGCCGGTTTGGATCCTGGGTGCAGACACGGCACTGCTCATCAGGCCATGCTGAGGCAGCGTCCCACATGCCACAACTAGAAGGACCCACAGATAAAAATATACAACTGTGTACCGGGGGGCTTTGAGAGAAAAAGGAAAAATAAAATCTTAAAAAATAAAAATTAAAAAAAAATTCTAAAACATAATATTCACCCCAAACATACAATACACCTACTAGTTTAATTTAGAAAAATATCATTATATAGAGAAGAAAATGAAAAAAACATTTAAAGAAATGAGTTACATGTGGCTCAGGCTATATTTTCCTTAATTCCTTTTTTAATAATAAAAAGAAAGGCAAGGTGTGGGGCCGGTCCCATGGCCGAATGGTTGGGTTCACACGCTCCGCTTCAGTGGCCCGGGGTTTTGCCAGTTTGGGTCCTGGGCACGGATATGGCACCACTCACTGGGCCATGCTGGGGCGGCGTCCCACATGCCACAGTTGGAATGACCCACAACTAAAAAATGCACAACTACGTACTGGGGGCTTTTGGGAGAAAAAGGAAAAATAAAATCTTTAAAAAAAGAAAGGCAAGGTGGGAAGAGGGAAGGAGAAGGGAAATATATTTATTTTATTATAAACTAACATGATATAACATATTCAGAGCTTGAAGTAGAAGGATTTAATCTATTTATGTGACCATACACATACACACATACATACCTCTAAGAAAAATCTGGATTTTCCTGTTCAACCTCTATTTACACCCGAGATTCCTAGACAAGTAGAGCGATGAGAAGGGCTCTGGACTGGTCAGCTTCGTTAACCTTTGTTAAGGTTAAAGCTGACAGACATAACTGTCAACTATAATAAAGAAAGGGATAGAATTTTAAAAGGTAAACTCTTTTTTTCTCAACAGTTTCCACCAAGGTAATTCTGGTTTAGGTCCAAACAAAACTGTTATTAATAACTCTCCTTACCTATTGCCTATTGCACCTTTTTTAAAAGTAGGGGAAATACGCCTTCTTAAAAAAATACACGCACACACACAAACACTTACAAGTATACGTACACATCTGTGTGTCTGCACAGACGCACATAAACAAACAGCTGGGTGGATACATGAGAGTCCACAACCCACTGTCCTTCTGCAGCAGGAAGCACGGCCTCAGTTCGTTCACATGGCCCACGGCATACTCCTCTGGGGCTCAATTTCACCCACTCTCCAAGACTATTGTTCTGTGGCCCAGAGGCTGCAGTGACTGGAGCAAAATACCCCTACTGTGACTGATGCCAAGGCCATGCAAGTATCTCAGAGAATCGTGAGTCAACTGAGGATGCCCAAATGTCACCCGAAACAGGCCAAGGGAAGGAGCAGGAAGCAGATAAGATCCCAAGGCGATCCCTTGCCATTCAGGGTGGAGTTCTTTCCGGCATCTGCGCCTCCATGGCCTTCCCCCATCTGGGGGTACCTGGTGTCTGCCCCATCTACAGGCTTGCCCTGTCAGAAGGGCGGTCTGCGCTGCCTGGCTGCTGTCTGTGACTCACTGCGGTGAGCTGCCTAGCTTTTCTGAGGTCTCACACTGAAACAAAGTCTTGAGACCCCAACCACGCCTGCCCCTCCAGACTTTTCCAGACAAGAAAAGCTCTTGAGGCCCCCATAATTAACACCATGATTAAAAACACCAAGCTCCACAGTTTAGGCTGTTGTCTCTCACAATTCATCCCAGTTTTCTTGGGCTCCAGCCAGGGAGACAGAGGTAACAAGGGAACTTCTATGACCAGCACTGGACCACATTTCCTGTGTCTCCTTTGGAAAGCAGGCTTTCTACAGGAAATAAGATATTACAACTAAAGCCAGATGGTGTGATGAAGGAAGAGGAGGGCCAAAATCATGTTCCCTTCTTCAGATCCCCACATCCCAGAGCAAGGCACAGAACGTGGCACAGAGAACCACTCAATTATGTCTGCTGAATGAATAAAGTCTCCTTCAAGTGAAGCCCATGTTTCTCTGCTAAAAATCTAACATCTATCTAAAAATTTAACATCTATCCCCTTCTCCCTTTTGAAGGTCAGAGAAGAGTTCTGTTTCCAGTCTCTACACTTGCAGCACGGACTAGCCTATTTAGAGAGTATATCTAAAAGTAGGATCTGTTTAAAGATGAAATGATAATAAGTGATTTTTTAAAAAGCTCAAACCCCTCAAATACAAAGAATATAATGGAAGAAATGACATCAAAATTTTCAAAGCTAGAGCGGGTGAATGGTAACTGACTTGGCGATGTCAGAAAGCTGAATCCTAAAGCAGGCAGTAGGGGAAGCTGAGAGACAACCCACTTTACAGCACAGCTGCCACCCCCGCGCCCAACATCCGTCCCTTCCTCCAAATGCTCTGAAAGTGGCAGCACGATACCTCTGGAAGCAGTGGTGAAGTGGTGTTCAAAACTAAGGACTGGTTGAAAATCCTTTCAAGAGGCACTTAAGATTCCCAGGCCCCTCCCCGTATCCATCATAACCCAGTAAATTACCCTTCCAGGCACCAGCAGAAGACTCTGGAAAATCTAAAACGGAAAGGATCTGACCTGGAGGGCAGAAGGCACAGTGAGGGCAGGGGTACTGACCTGAAAACAGGGGAAATTAAGTCAAACTTTCTCATTTCCAGAATGTTGGCAGGCAGCACATACCTTCCAGGCTTATGCCTCAGAGAACAGAGAACCAGCAGCCTCTAGGAAAAGCTCATGATCCAAGAGAGATCAAAAGAGAAAGAAAAACAACTGCGGAGGGTATCAGTTAACTCCTTCTATATAAGCAACCACAATCCTTAGTGACTTAAAACAAGAATTTATTATTTCTCACTACTTGTAGAGTTGGTTGGGCAGTTCTGGTTTCCCCTGGGCTCACCTAGGCAGCTGCATCCAGATGGAGGACTGTCTGGGCTGGAGGGTTCAACATGGCTCATTCACGTCTGCACATGGTGCTGCTGTCAGCTGGGGTGTCTCTCATCCTCCAGCAGGCAAGACAAGCTTCCTTACATGGCAGCCTCAGGGCAGTAAGAGAGCAAACACAGCAGCTCCAAAGCCTCGTAAGGCTTACGCTCTAGAAAAGGCACAACATCACTTCCGTCACATTCTTTTGGTCAGAGAAAGTCACCAGCCCAGATGCTATTCAAGAGGAAATAAGGTTCTACCTCTGGATGGGAAGAGAAGCCAAATCATATTCCAAGGGACATAGATTGTGAAGTGAAGAATCTGGACCTAATTAAATATTCTACCACATGGAAAAATTAAGATCAAGCAAAGAGGTAAAAATTTCAACAACAAAATCCTAGTATTACTATCTGCAGAGACATAAGAGAAACAATTGCAGCCATGAAACAAGAACAAGAGGCTATGGGCCAGCCTGGTGGCGCAGCAGTTAAGTTGACACATTCCACTTCAGTGGCCTGGGGTTCACCAGTTCAGATCCTGGGTGCAGACATGGCACCACTTGGCAAGCCATGCTGTGGTAGGCATCTCACATATAAAGTAGAGGAAGATGGGCATGGATGTTAGCTCAGGGCCAGGCTTCCTCAGCAAAAAGAGGAGGATTGACAGCAGATATTAGCTCAGGGCTAATCTTCCTCAAAAAAAAAAAAAAGAACAAGAGGCTATGAAAAAGGAACAGAAAACAAAAATGAGCTTTTAGAGATCAAAAATATGATAGCTGACATGAAAAACTCAACTGAAGAATTAGAAATTAAAGTTGAGGAAATCTCCAAGAATGTAGAACAAAACAAAAAATAAATGGAAAAATAGGAGAATTAGAGGACTAACAAAGGAGATCCAATATTCAAATAACAGGTGTTCCACAGAGAAAGAAAAAAATAAAGAGGAGAGAAATCTATCAAAGAAAGAACTGATGGAAATGAAGGACAAAGATTTTATCAGTCTGAAAAAGCCCTATCGGTACCCAGCACAATTCATTAAAAACAATCCTAACCAAGGAAATTTCCTGTGAAATTTTAGAACACTGCGGAAAAGAAGATCCTACAAGTTTCCAGAGAAGTGATGTTCATAAATCCAAAGCGGAGCCGGCCCTGTGGCCGAGTGAGTGGTTAAGTTCGCGCACTCTGCTTCAGCGGCCCAGGGTCGGATCCTGGGTGCAGACATGGCACCACTCATCAAGCCATGCTGAGGCGGCGTCCCACATGCCCAGCTAGAAGGACCCACAACTAAAAAAAATAAACAACTATGTACCGGGGGGGCTTTGGGGGAGAAAAAGGAAAAATAAAACAATAAAATAAAAAACAAATCCAAAGAATCAAGAATTTCAAATGGCACTGAAGTTCTTAACAGCAACAATGAAAGCTAGAATAAAATAGAAAATTTAACATCTACTCTCTCTCCCTTTTGAATGCCCAAGAGTTCAAAATTCCAAAGGAAAACTATTTCCACCTAGAATTTGAGATAACCAGCCAAGCTATGGGTCAAATGTGATGCAGAATAAAGGCATCCTCATGCATACAAAGTCACAGGCACCTTCTCTCAGCAGACTCCTGCAGGAAGCATACCACCAAAAGATGAGGTACACCGGTAACTACAAAAGCACTAACACCATTTTGGAGCACTTAAGACGTTCCAGGAGCTCTTCTAAGTGACGTGCCTACGTAACTCATAGAATCTTCACGATAAGCCTCCACAAAAGGTACTATTTTCCAGATGAGGAAACTGAGGCATAAAGAGGTTAAATAACTGCGAATGTCACATAGCTAGGGAGTGGAAGAGCTAACATTCAAACCTACACAATCCAGCCCCCAAGTTTGTGCCATGCTGCCCATCGAGAAAAAGACAGAGGGGCCAGGAATTAAGGCAGCCAATAGAAAACAGAGGCAACAGAAACCACCAGGATTAAGGAGGAGACAGATCCCAGGACATGTTGGGGTCCTAGGAAGAAACCAGCCAACTGAACCAAGTCAAACAGCTATAAAAGAAATTTCTGTAAGACAAAACTGAGAGAACTCCCGCTGCAAATGAACGTATTTCGAAGAGATTTTGACAACTAAGGTAGAGTTCAGAGTTGAATAAGTAACATGTACAGGGTAAACAAAAAAACACGAAAATAAGACTATCTCTGGAGAAAACAAAAAAAGCACAAAGGAAGAAATCATGTTATGCTACCATAGCTCAGCTTATACACGGCCATAACAATGTAAGCATTGAGTTGTAGTCTAACAAAAATTATGATAATATTCAGAGGATCTCCAAACTGTTTTCATAATAGTGCTGAGACATCATTCACCCTTTTCACTGCCGTTTTCTTACAAGTACACAGTGCAGTTTTTCAGAGGCCACATCATGTGTGACTTCTCAACAGAATGAGGGCAGAAGTATTTTCTGTTTTCTGTTAAGCCAAACACTAAACAGATTTGCAAAAATATAAAATGTTGCTACTCTTCTAATTTTTATGAAACGGTTTTTCATAAAAAATATTACTGGGGTCAGCCCTGTGGCCTAGTGGTTAAGTTCAGGGTGCCCTGCTTCAGCAGCTGGCTTGGTGGGTTCAGATCCCAGAAGATCTGCACCATTCATCAGCCATGTTGTGGTGGCGACCCAGATATAAAGTGGAGGAAGACTGGCACAGATATTAGCTCAAGGCTAATCTTCCTCAAGGAAAAAAAGGGAGGATTGGCAACAGATGTTAGCTCAGGACTAATCTTCCTCAGCAAAAAATATATATATATATAAAAATATAACATGTTAATATGTAAAGGTCTTATCACTGTTATTTTGACATGAACATTTATTTTTTCTCAGTTTTAATTTTTAATAGGATAAATACTGATAAACATACCGCACATAAACGAAAGTTCTTCGTGACCTTCAATAATTTTTAAGAGTGTAAAGGCTATTGAAAGCAAAGTTTTCAGAACCATTGATTGGGAAAATGGGAAACAGCTGGGAAGTGAATAGGGGGAAAGTTTGGAGATAAAAGAGAATTAACTCCTCTTTAACAGTAGAGAGTCAAGAGGAAGAACCTAAAACTGAAAAATCTACAAACAGTATAACCACATTATTTAGAGAGAGAGAAATACACACGAAAGGCCCACCCAGTGGCGTGGTTAAGTTTGCACACTCTGTGTCAGTGGTCCAGGGTTCGCAGGTTCAGATCCCAGGTGTGGACATACACAACACTTGTCAAGCCATGGTGTGGTGGCATTCCACATACAAAAAGTAGAGGAAGACTGGCACAGATGTTAGCTCAAGGACAATCTTCCTCAAGCAAAAAGAGGAAGATTGGTTACAGAGGTTAGCTCAGAGCCAATCTTCCACACAAAAAAAAAACAAAGAAAAAGAAAGAAAGAAACACACACACAAAGAAATCTGTAAAAAGTTGAAAACAGTTCCCTCTACTGTTATGCTGACCATATGGCAGCCACTAACCACATGGGGCTACTGAGCACTTGAAATGTAGCTGGCTTGACTGAGGAAATAAATTTTTGTGTGTTTATTTTAATTAATTAAAATTAAAGTTTAAAAATTGAATCAGTATAAAATGTCTTTCCGTGAAACACAACTTTATTCTTGTGGTAGGACTCCATTTCTCTTTGATGGCTGCATCGTGTTAAGATACTACTGCTGTATTTTAACACAGGTATTGGACACAGGTGTCATTTTAATACCTCATTAATAACTTCTTATATTGCTTACCTTTTAAAATGATAAAATTTTGGATATACTGCATTAAATATTAAAATTAATTTTATATGTTTCTTTTTTCTTTTTTTTTAATGCAGCAACTACAAAATCATGTGTAGCTCACTTCGTATTTCTATTGGACAATGGAGTTCTAGAGAGTCCGAAGTTCTGGGGGGTCATAGGGAGAAGGGTGCAGTTTTTTATAACTACAACTCTTTGTTGGGAGACAATGCTCCATGCGCCCCCCACATTTATGCATATCTTGTGAAGCATTAATTGTTCTTTTTGTTCCGGGCTATTTGTTCAAGGTTATTTGTAAAGCAAACATCCTTGAAGGACAGAGACAGTGTTTTCCTGAAAGTTTCTCAGTGACCCATTCCAAATTTTAAATTAGATAACATTAAATAAAACTAGGTTTCATCTGGTGGTCACCTACCAAAGGAAAAAAAGAAAAAGGTTCAACATGCCTCAATTAATGGCATGAAAAGTTCTACAGAATTTTTTTCACATACTCATTACACTAGTTTGAGACAAAATGTCACTTACATAACGAACTCTTGCATTCTCATTCATTACTAGAAATAGTATTCATTCTTCTCTGTTCCCATTGCTTCCCCCACCCAGACCCCTGCCCCGGCACGTGTAGGGACACAAGCGGTTGACGGCCTGAGAGGTACTGAAACCTACCATTTCTGCTTACAGGCTTGGCAGGAAAGACGAAATACCCCAGCTGATGCCACGGAATGGACAGCTGCAAGGCCATCAAGAGGAAAAGAAAGAATCCAAGAAGGCTTCCTCGATTCCAGTTGGCCAGAAGCTTGAGCGATGGCTAGGATTGAGATATTAGGAAATAGGGCAGAAGTGCATTCCCTACTTTCTCTGCATACTTAGGAAGTGAAAGCCTGAAGCAGAGGAAGCCTAAAAGGAAGAAGCGATTGTGAATGTGTAAGGAAAGCAGTTTTAAAAAGAAGAGGAAGATGAGTAAGAGATAATAGCTGTTTGTCACTCATGTTCCCTAACCCTAAAGCTCCTCCTTTCCCACTCTTTTATGACATGAAGTCTGTTCCTCAATATGATGAACCACAATGAACAGATATTTCAGCCCATCTGTGGAAACCAGGGCAAGATTTCAGGAAAGGAATCATAAGAGTGATGATAAGCAGGGGACACAGACACACACACACACACACACACACCCCAAATGATGAAAATGCTCACTCATAACAAAGAGCCCTCTGAGCTGCAGCCCGGAAGGCTGTAGAAAAGTTCTGCACTGAAGGCAGCAGTGGTGCCCTGGCTCCGGGGCCAGCTCTGCCCTTCCCTGGGATGGCTCCTCATCCACAAAATGAGCTTTGCTCAGTAATAATGAAAATAATGAACATGCTCAATTTCCAGAAAGGAGAGAAACTGAGAAGAACCAAGATACTGTTTCAGACATTTCCCTTGCAAGTGTAAGGTAAACAGTAAGTACAGAGGTCAAAGAGACTAGACCTGATTTGCTGTTTGTTCTCTGAACACCTTCTTTTCATTGTCCATCCCTTACACACACACACTTTCTCTCTCTCTCTCTGAATATGTGAGACTAAGGACCAATGCTCTTCATCTGGGCCTCTCTTGAAATGCCCAATCACAGCCTGAAAGGGTGAAAGGCCAATAACTGGCCTGTGTTAGTCCTTTTCCCAAGGACTAAAGGAGTCAAAAAACAAAGCTGAGGGATGGGATGAGGGCACCAGCAGGCCACACACAATGCATCAGTGAGCTTGCTGAGGGCCTTTCTCTCCCAGGGCCATCTCTTTTCCCCGTCAGGTCATCTGTGTCCTTTGAGCATCCGAGCAGGGCCCATGGCTGAAGAAGCAGGACTTGAAGACACTGGTTCCAGCTCAGCACAGAGGCAAAACGGGAAACGAAGAAATGCAGGGGTAGAGCAGCTCAATTCAAGCAGGATTCTACGTTTATGTGCCCTTAAGACAATATTTGTGCTTTCCACAGCAAAAAAATTCCATTAATCCCACTACTGTTAGTTCCAGTGTTGTCTCATTATCTTTCATCCAACTTCTCTTTAAATTTAAGATTTAGTGCTAGAACTATATATGGATTTAGCTGTACAAGTTCTATACACTCCCTTGAAAGCCAAAAAAATGTGCGTGATTGTACAGAAGTATCAGGATTAAGACATCATATTAGTACGTACTTAGGAAAAGCAAATGATAAACAAAATGTAGGGTATACATTCAATGGAGTATCATTCAGCCTTAAAAAGGAATGAAATTCTGACACATGCTACAACATGGATGAACCTTGAAGGGATTACAGTGAGTGAAATAACCAAATCTAGAAACAGATACTGGTGATGGCTGCACAACACTGGGAATATACTCAATGCCACTGAATATTCCCTTCTCCATCAGCGACACAGTTTTAACCTTGAGGGTTATTATTTTCTTTACCTCTTTGTTATGATTTTAAACCTCCAGAGTAGGTGAGTACAATTAGACAAAGAATATTACTCAGAAAAGTCTTTTTAAATTAAGAGAAGGCAGACAGTGAAGGAAATATACAGACTATAGGGAGGTGTTACCCCAAGTTATCTGAAAACAAAATAAAAAAAGAACCTTTTCCAGTTTAGTGTCGTGAAAATTTGGAAGTAAAGAACAATGATCATCTGTCCAGCTCCTTCTCGAAGACCAGTGTTTCCTGCTGCCTTGGTGGCTTGAGTGTTATCCCGGTTTCCTTAAAGTCTGAGTAATGGCTAAACTCACTTTGAAATGGGAAAACCTGTCCTCTAAGATAGCAGAGTTCATCCACACAGGCTGACCTTGATGGACGTGAGGAGAAAGATCTGTTTATGCACACACACACAAAACAGAAACACAAAACAGTTTTTTTTTCTTTTTAAAGGAATCTTTAACCTCATTACCACTGCAGGGCAAAAATGAGTATAAAAGAGCTCATTGTGCACTTTAAAATTCCAGACTGAAGAGTAATAAACTTTTTGTTTTCTCTCCTTTTTTAAAATTTTCACCTAATAGTAAGCTGTTTATAATACTGAATAGAACACCATAGTTTCATGGAAACAACATGTTAGATTTGAAAGGTGCTTTAAAGTTCATTTTTTCCACTCTCAAAGATGAGAAATGGGGCCGGCGCCATGGCCAAATGGTTAAGCTCGTGTACTCCATTTCGGCAGCCCAGAGTTTGCCAGTTTGGATCCTGGGTGTGGACCTAGCACCGCTCATCAGGACATGCTGTGGCAGCATCCCACACAGAAGAACTAGAATGACTTACAACCAGGATATACAACTATGTACTGAGGCTTTGGGGAGAAAAGTAAATAAATAAATAAATTTTCATTTCCCTTAAAAAAAAAAATGCGAAAACTAGGCCACAGAGGTTACGGGGTTGGCTAGGCCACACGTCAAGAACAATACTTTGGCAGAGACATCTTAACAGTGGCCCTGGTTTCTGTCCCACCTGCTCCTCACACAGCCCACAGGTCCTGGGTTTTGGGAACAATCCCAATTTTAAATACTCTAGGCCTTAAACACTTCCTAGGACCCAGAAATTCTAATTCCAAAAATACTGGATTCCCTCTTGTTTTCAAAGGAGGTTCCAAAATTCCAGGTCATACCATGTGCCTAGATTTTTGGTTTCTAAAAGTGATTGCCACAGTCAATATTCTCAATCCGTATGACTAAATGTAAGGCTAACCATTGGCAAGAACGAGAAGCGCTCTCTTTGCCTGATTTCCTCCAACATGTTAAAATCCAGCCCAACCTTCTTTGAAACCCAATATCACTCACTATTGGAGGTCGCCGAGCAAACCGGAAGTGAGAAGTCAAACAGAAGTGAGTATAAGTCCCGACTGCGCCACATCCTCAAACGCAGCTTCAGCAACCACCTGACCTCTCTGAGCCTCAGTTTCCTCATCTGAAAAACGGAGCTCATCATACCCTCCTGGTTAGGTTGGTGGTGATTACAAACCCATAAAGCACCTGCACGATGACTGGTACGCAGGAGTTGCTGAGCAGGAGTTGTCACCATAGTCTCTCATTTCAGCACTTAATTCCACATAACGCGTCTCTGTGAACTGAGCCCTGCCCGTGCTTGGTGAGCTCCTAGTAACCAACGTCTGGTCTCAGGCTTCTTTCCCTCCCCCTTCTACTCACACGGCTCCCCGTGCCGAGCACAGGCTTATTCAATTGGTAAGGACCAAAAAATAAAAACTAAATAAAATTTAAAAAGTCTAAATATTTCAAAATCCACTCCCTTCCCCTCCAAAAGGTAGGGCAGTATCTTGGATGCTTTTTGTTAAATGTGCCTTCTAGCTCATAGTCTTTTCCAGATAAGGAAACGAAAGCACCGGAATTAAATGCTCTAAATTACAGTGGGTCGGGGAGAGCAACATGAATTCAGAGCACTGTGTTGGGTCTTACAGAATATCTGCAAAGAAACCCAAAATGACTGGCCTCATCCTGGGTGGCTCTCACCCTGTCTTCAGAACTGACCTCACCTTTCTTGACCTTTCTGCTCTTCGGTCCCCTCACCTGCGCACAGGAGCGGCTGGGTTTGCTTAGGGGTCCCAGCCCCTGAGTGATAAAGCCCTTCGCTGTTCCTCAGCAGATGGGTGACGGGTGGGGACAGGGGACTGAGCACTGGCTGGGCTGAGTCAGGAGAGGGGAGGATGCTGGGGAAGTCCCCCCGTCAGACAATGCTAATCAGCCTGTATTTCCACAGTGTGGGAACTTACCTTCTTCTCACATTGACATTTTTGAAATCGATAAGCATCTGACGCACTGATACAACATGTGTTCATTACTATCGTGTTTCTTTTTCCATTTCCTTACACACTGATGTTCAATGGATGGTGCTTTTACAATAGAAGTTATCAGAATTATGGAAACAATTAATGTTAATGGTTACCAAGTACTTTGCCAAACATTTTACATACATTTTCTCTTTAATTCTCACAACCACCCTGTTAAGTAGCTACTTTTATTCTCACTTGACAGTTAAGGAAACTAAGGCTTCGGCGGCTTCGAAGATGGTCATTTGCTCCAGTTGACCAGCAGGGTGGAGGTGAGCGGGGGCTCAACCAGGGCTGACGCCCCCGAGGGCAGAAGCAGCAGCAGCCCCTCTCTCCGGCCAGAACACCACGGGACCCAGCTATTAACAGCTTCAAATTAGCCCTCGCCTACCTCCTGACCTGCCAAGGAGCCCCAGAACCTTCCAAATCTTCCTGCGGGTATAAACACGACGAACTCCCCCGAAGGCTTCAGCCCTCAAGCACCGCAGAGCGGCCTCGTCACCCTCAGACAACCGCCTGCGACCTGGGCCCTCAGCCGTCCCTTTAGGCGGCTTCAGAAACCTGAGCGGCAAACGTCAACATTTTCATTTTAGCTAAATCACATTTAGTATATTTGTCGAATTTGAAAGTATTGCCAAAGCCAGAAATGAAGGAATTCTCTACTCAACACAGAAAAACGGATTTGAGATGAAACAGCATCCGGAGAGGAGCTGCGCCTCAGTCTGCACAGAAGAAACCCATGAAAAGACAAGCCTCCAATTACACTGACTGTGCAGGGAAAACGCTGGAAAAACGTGAGAAGCGCACGCAGAGCTCTGCAGGGACGGCTTCCTGTTTGGGGGGAGGGGGACGTATTCTAACACTCTTGTAAAGTGTGACTTTTTAATTTTCACTTCAGGAATTTTTTTTAATTGCAAATTGAGGTACAATGGCCCCAATCCTCCAACATAAGCTCCAGTTAAATATGTTTGCAAAGCATTAAAGATAATTTCCAAACGGAAAAAAGCCACTCACAGTCCCAGCCCCGTTACACTTCACATTCATGTCCCCTTCTGAGGCCTGAAAATCCGACTTTCCTCTGCTCACTCACACCTGTGCTCAGGCGGAATCGCAGCTGGGATTCCATTTTCTCTTCTGCTTTCTTCACTTAACGGACATCAAAGAGTCTTCACTGTTTTCACTGGTTAGTTTGTGCCTTGTGTTTGGATACTAAGGGTATTTCCAAATTATGTTACAATAAAACATGAGCCATGAACACTTTTGAATATGCTCATAGCTTTGTTTTCTCTTAGCTTTTTAAAGGGTTTCCTTGGAAGTCCCAGGAGCAGAATTCTTGAATCGAAACTTAAAAATTTCTATGGCTCTTGATTGCCTTCCAAATGGACTATACTTATACCGCCACCAGTAGTATCTAAGTACCATTTTCTCCACATTTACTATATAATTATCTTAATTATGTACTGCAGAGTCATAGACTGTATAATTATTTTTGTCAATATTGCAGCAGTAAAATGGCACATCACTGAGCTTTCATTTCGTATTCCTCTCGTAACCAGTGGCTCAGTATCTTCTCTTGAGTATGTTTACATGTGAGAGGAAGGAGAGTTTGGAAGCAATGATTCCAGCTCTTGAGCCAGACTGCCCAGCTCAAAAACTGGGCACCATCATCCACCAACTCAGACTTCAATAAGCCCTTAACCTCTCCAAGCTTCAGCTTCTTCACTGGTAAAAAAATAAAGAAAGAAAAAAATGTTTAAGTGATTTATTTGACACATAATGAGCCCTTAATAAATATTAGCAATTTATTCATTATTATTGTTTAGATTTTCTGTTTTCTGGACTTTGTTCAAATCTTTAATTCATGTCTAAAGGTAACTTTTTCACATTTCCAAAATGAGAAACTGTATTTCAAGTTTACTAACAAATACCTAAATACACTCAATTTAATTCCACTCTGAGCATCCATTATACAAAACAGAATCCTAGGTTGGGGGGGTAGGGGGAAAATGCAATCATAAATGACGCATCTCCCTGATCTCAAGGATTCACACAACGGTTATTTTCTGGGGGAAATTATAGGGTTGGTCAATAGAGTTAAAAACTATTTAGGGAACAATACATCCATTGTCGAGATGAAAGGGACTCTGGAGGGCATCTAGACCTGCTAGCAACACCAGCTCTGGGAGTAGTCACTAGGTCGTGGCGGTGGGGCTGGATTCTGTGGCCCAGTAAATTAAGAGAAATGCAGTCACAAAGTTAGACAAGACTCTGTACTCATGAGCTTCTTATTTCTTAGCCTTTAAGACAGCAACGTTCACTGTGAATATTTAAAGACAGAGACAGGTATCCAGTATTTCTCAAAATTATTGGACCAGGAAAGGGTTTCAGAGGAGCCTATTACTAGACCATAAGGAAAACTCCATCTAGTCCCAAGCCCCACTCTCCCCTCTAGCTCTCGAGGAAGCAGGGCCCAGAGGCACAAGGGACTTCTCTAAGGGCCAACAACGGCAGAAGGCAGGCTAGCCAGCGCTGGGAACTTCGCCCTGTGGGAGTGTGCCCTTCACACTCTACTGCACTGCCCAACTCAGTTCCTTCTTGGGGAGGAGGGAGAGCGGGCCACCCACAGAACCCCAGATGGGAAATCTGACTTTCCTTTGAGCTCACTTTCCATCAAACACGGCTTCACTTTTTTCCATTCCCGCTTTCAATACAGATTCAAATTTCATAACCAAAAAAAAGGAAGAAAAAAATCTCTCTCTGAGTCAAAGAAACCTAGTCTATTTTTTTAATATTTATTTTTAAAAGATCTTATTGTTTTTTCCTTTTTCTCCCCAAAGCCCCGCCGTACATAGTTGTATATTCTTTGTTGTGGGTCCTTCTAGTTGTGGCATGTGGGACGCTGCAGCAGCGTGGCTTGATGAGCAGTGCCATGTCCACGCCCAGGATTCGAACCAATGAAACACTGGGCCGCCTGCAGCGGAGCGTGTGAACTTAACCACTCGGCCACGGGGCCAACCCCCATATATTTATTTTTAACAGCCCACCCCAACTCAAAAATGGTATTACTGAGCATGATCAATCTACATTGTAAGGCTGACTTTCGTCATGTTCCAAAATCACATTGACCATCAAACACTGGTCCCTTTCCTAATGGGTCCAATTCAGCACAGAGGACAATCTTCAAAATGGTCAGAAATGTTGGTGGATACCAAACAAGGTGTTTAGTTTGAAAGCACTCATTTCAATTTACACGTTTTTTAAAATCCTGCATTTTTACAGCCATGTCTCCTATTCTCAGGGAACTCACAAGTTCTCTGATAAAGGCAATCAACACAACGTTGTTAGGCTGTCTATAATGTACTTTAAAATACCTCTGAATAGGCGGTCAGATGTAAATGTGTGGTTTTCATCGACAGCCCAGGGCTGGGAGGTCAGAGCCCCAAAAGGAACACATTCCTGGGCCCCACACTCTAGAAGCTGCAGCTACAGGTGCTTCGGGCATTTTCATTGCAAACCACAGGTTTTGTTCAGCAGGAGTGTTAGAACTGGGTCTTCCCAGAAGAATTTAATGACTGATTAGCAAAATAACAGATGTGAGAGAAGAGTGAAGGACAGTGAGATCCGGTGCTCCATCCATGTGGATGGTTAGGGATATTCTAGAAGCTCATCCTGCACTTACTTCAAAAGCACAAACAAGCCTGGCTAGTAGCATAGCCTGGGATGGTGCCCTAGGCACGTTCCTGGGTCCAGCTGCTGATTCCAGAAAATTCCTGATTACTTGACTCCAACTCGATGGTCAGCTGAATCCTGTGCCTAGAATGCTGACATGACTGCCTTATGTGAACCTTCCACGAGAGATGCAGTCAGAGCCCCAAACAGGGCAGAGCTGACCGGAGACTTGCTTTTACCCCTCACCTTCACCTGCCGGGAGACCTCTAGCCCTCTCCAATCTGTGTTTACCAAAGAGACCCAGACTGGCTTAGGCAAGTTCTCGGACAAAAGCACTGACAAGGCTAGTGGACAAAAGAATGAGAAACCGCACGGCCTATGTTTAAATGACAAAGCATTCACCTATCCGGGAGCAAAGGGATGATCACAAGATTTCTGGAAGTTCCATGTTTGTTTTTTAAAAGGTATTTAAAGGAGCTTATTTAAAGGAAGTTTACGGGCCGGGCCTGTGTCCGAGTGGTTAAGTTTGCACGCTCTGCTTCGGAGGCCCAAGGTTTCGCCGGTTCAGATCCTGGGCGTGGACATGGCACCGCTCATCAGGCCACGTTGAGGTGGCGTCCCACATACCACAACTAGAAGGATCCACAACTAAAATATACCACTATGTACTTAAAAAGAAAAAGAAGAAGATCAGCAACAGTTGTTAGCTCGGGTGCCAATCTTTAAAAAAAAGTAAAGGAAGTTTAATGTACACATTTCAAGAGAAACAAGATACACACACACTGTATTCATTACTTTTCAGAGTTGAGCACTTATTTCTACTCTAGGAGCAATTCTATTTTACACTGAATGAACTATAGGAGCACAGCATGTGGAAGAGGCAGTTTTAGATTAAAGTTTATGAGGAAAGCAAGTTCTCAGATAGTGTGTGTATGTGTGTGTGCATGTGCGTCTGTGTGTGTACAGAAAGGAGACTTTGATTCAAAAATTTAATGATAAGCTTGCAAAATTTTTACTACAAACACTAAGAGTAAAACTTTTGAGTAAGAATCCTCAATAAATGGACACTTCTTTTAAAATTATATGTACTACTGTACAAGCAAACTATGTGCATTGCAAAACAAAAGGATGGTGGAAAGAGGAAATAAAACCTATTAGTTTAGTCACTTAGGGCATAAAACTTCTTGTTCACTATGAATTGTTATTATTATTTGTAACGGAAGCAATACATGAAATATGTTTCATTGTTTTTGAAAACTCTCAGTTAGTTACTTTGTGATTCAGCACCCTGAGGGATGGCTTCCAGGCTCCGTGTAGTCTAACATCCTGTTTTAATGGCTGTCTGGGTGACAGGGACACACTGGAGAAACAGCAGAGCACTCCTGGCTCTGCTACCTAAATCTTGACACTTAGTTTTCAATCCATCCAACAATTATACAAAGTTTTTTGGTGAAATTCAGCTGGTAACTTTCAATCAATGTCCTTGCAAACTGGTCAGGAGGTGTCACATGTTTATAAATTTAACAAATGGATTCCACACTCATCGACATTCTTCACTTAAAGGTTTTAATAGACAAGTCTGTTTCCAAATTTTAAAGTTTTGTGGGTTTTTTTGAGCATCAATAAGTCACAAATCTGCCATATTTCTTAGCAAGACGTTAGCATGACTACGAAAACATTTCCAAACAGCCTCTCTGTAGCATAAATTTCTTTTGAAAAGCAGTCACTGTCCATCTCATCGTGAGAACTTCACATTTATCTTGGATTGTCCCTTCTCTGCAGAGTATCTGTGACTACTGATCGCAGAGCAGAACTGGCAAAGGGCAGCAGATTGGGAAACCCTGCCTTTCTGTTAAAGAAAGGTGCAGCCACCTGTAACCTCAACCACTCTTGGGTACGTGCCCACAGAGAACCTGGGATGCTCTGAGTGGCACAAAAGATGGTCCCTGCTCCCTCCCTTTACAAAGACCTGTAAAGCTTCTACCATCTGAAGCAGCGATTCCTTTTCACACCTCGACACACATCCAGAAAGGCAACTGCTGGACTTCAGCTCGCTCAGCTCACAGGAGAGGGCTGAGAGAATCACCATGGCAGACACCTGTGACCCACTCTGGAATGAGTCTAAGGCCGGCTGAGAGATGCTCTGATTTAAAGCCTTTGTGTTTGTAAAATTAAACGACTCAGGGATACCATGTACCTCTTAAAATGCAATGTTTTACAATACGCTTAACAGCCTTAACAGCCGGGTGAGCAGGCCTCGCCTCCGGCCCCGCCCCCCCGCAAAGCATCTCCGCCGTAGGAAATCACACTCACGTGCAGGACACAAGCCTGAGAAGGCACCTCTGGCCGTAAAGACTTTACACGTTAATTATTAATGCAGCTTGACTTCTTTCTTAAATGCTTCTAAAATTATGATAGAAGGTCTGAGACTTTCCTTCGACACCCCACAGGACTGCCATTCGCATTCTGCTCTGGATGGCAGTGTATTTGGTTCACAATGGTCTCAACTTCACCTTCACCCCCACTTGGCAAATAACAGTAAACTCCAGGGAACCGGCTGGAGCTCCACAGGGCAGATGGCTTCACCTGGTCTCAGGGCCACCTCCTAGATGACTGGCTCGCAACTCGAGCTGTGCATGGAACTGCCAGGGAGCTGTCAAAGAACACCATTACCTGAGTCCCCCCCACCAGAGATTTGATGGAATTGGTGTGGAGTTTGACCTGAGCAGCAGGAAGTTTAAAAACTCAGAGGACCTGGACATCTATCTACCTGTGCGCTGAGGAGGGGGTTTGAAAAGCCTTTCCCCTCCAGGAACCTCACCCCCAGGGGCTTTGATGTCCTTCAGAAGAGTAAGCTCTCAGTTAGCATTACTGCCTCTAGGCGTAAGGTTAAAGGTGGGAAGTAATTTGTAGAAAAAGTGGTGAGAGGCTATTTCAGGTTTACAGGGCTGAGCTGCTCTTACGACACTTCTGACACCAGATGTGGAGGGGTTTTCTCCTCCTGACGCCAACCAATTTCACACCAACTAGATGTCTAACCATTCAATTCAATTCTGTCACTAACTACCTGAGTTAGTGCAGATGTCATAGATTAAGGTCTCAGTCCCACAAGGCTGCCCCCACCTCAGATGCCAGCTGCAAATGGGCTGCCTAGGGCAACTACAAATTTGGGGGTTCCCATGATCCGCTCCCCAGATTTGAAAATTTGCTAGCACAGCTAGGACTCCAGAAAACACTTTACTTCCTACGACCAGCTTTTTAGAAAGGCTACAACTCAGGAACAGTGAAACGGAAGAGATGCACAGGGCGAGGAATGGGGGAGTGGGGCAGAGCGTCCATGCCCTCTCGTGGCACGCCACCCTCTCGGCACCCTGATGTACTCGTCAACCAGAAGCTCTCCAAACAGCAGTGCTCAACAGTTTCTATAACCCAATCTCTAGGCACGCTCCCCTTCCAGAGGTCGGCAGCTGGGGCTGAAACTTCGTGCCCTCTAATCACTTGGTCTTTCTGGTGACCAGCCCGATCCTGAGGCTACCTAGGCCCGGGACCCCCACCTAAGTCACCTCATTAGCATAAACTCAGGTGTGGAAAGGGGCTCCTTTATGAATAACAAAGGATGTTCCTATCACCCTATGACTCAGGAAATTCCAAGGGTTTGACAAACTCTGTGTCAGAAACCAGAACCAGGGACAAAGACCAAATATACATATTTCTATTACATCACAAGGCTGGCAATCAATGTCATTCGTATACCTTCCAAGGAGCCTGCCACAATGACCGGCACTGGAACGTGCCCAGTAAATACTGGCTGAATGTCTGACTTCACACACAAACACATCAAACTCAGAAGACGGTTTTGCCTCCTCCTTCACAGAAAAGAGAATTCTGGTCCCCAAATCTAAGGCCTCTTTATCCATCCTCTCGCTCCCTCTTCCCGTCAAAGACCAAGCCCCACGCTGTGTTTTGGAATCCATCCTCTCTCGCCTTCTCTGAAAGCTGGCGCTATCATTTGTTTCTCACTCCCACATCTTTAGTCTCTCTACCAGAAACTTCCCAGCAGCATTAGAACATGTTCAAGTCTCTCCAGTCTCAAGTGGGAAAAAAAAAGGAAGAGAAAGCCACAGACCCCATCTCCTCCTCATCCCTCATGCAGACTGGCTTCTCGGTGGCCTGAGGCCCCTTATCCTTGTCTTCCAAACACAAGGATCTGGCTCTCCAGGGCCAGCCCCTTTCTCCTCTCATCTACACCTTTCTTTGGATGATCCTTTTTATATGCAATGATTATTTACATGCAACAGCCCCCAAACAGGTATTTCTACCCCAGATCTCTTTCCTGGGTTCCAATTGCCTATTCTTGTCCCCACCTGAATGTTTCATAAGCAAAACATGTTCAAAGGGAACCATCTTCCCTCCCACCTCATGCCAACCCGTTCCTCCTGCAGTGTTACTCTAACACCGTAAATGGTGTCACTAACCTAGCCCACTCACTTACTTATGCCAGAAACTTCTGAATCATCCTTGATACCTCCCTCTCCATCAATTGTATCCAAATAATCACGACTTTCTTACTTTTGTTAACTACGAACTCACCCTCTCTCTCTCCTACCACTGACTTCTTCTCAGCATCCCTGCACCATCCCTGGGTGACTGCAAAAGCCTCTGCACTATTTGCCCACACGCCATGCTCCCCCTCCTCAGGGTGGCCATGTATGTGCAAAGTGACAGCTGAGGGGCTGAGGCCTTTGGCCTGGCCTGGCTGGGACAAAGCAGTACCTCTTTTCTAACTGGTCCACCCAAAAGGAAGCCTTTTTCTAGCTTGCGCAAAGGCACCATAGAGGCCAACAGGGCCCACCCCTGCAAACCATTCTCCACATAGCACGATGATCATTTAAAAACCCCCAATCTAATCAACCATCTCATAACCCATTTAACACCCTTCAGTGGGTTCCCACTACCTTTCCGTTAAAGTCCGAAGTCCTAAAAATGACCCGAGAGGCCTCACCCCAAGCCGCATTCCTGCCTTGGTCTCCACCCTTTCAGCCCAGAACTTCAGCCCCTAACCCACCTGACTCCGTCCTCGTCATTTTCCAGGCCTCATTTTCAAGATCACTTTCGAGGGAGACCCACCCTGAGTAATCCCCTCCCCTGGGTTAGGTCCCCAGGGGAAAGGCTCTCCGGACACACTGTAAGAGCCTGTAGACCATGTGCTCATCTGTGCGCCTCCTCCAGCCACTGGACTGGATGCTCATGGAGGCAGCGCCCCTCCATCCTGTTCACAGTTGTAGCCTGAGCCAACAATGCGGGACATCTAACAGGCGCTCAGTAAACAGTACCTAGGTACCCAGGGCCATCACAAACAATTTGGCTATCTCTTTAGCAAAAGAAAAATTAATCGTGGGAGGAATTTCTTAGTAAATTTAGTTCATTGATTACCAAATACATGTAGACTCCTGATTGGAAATATAATCCAATTGATTGGAAGTATAATCAACGAATCAGAAACTCTGATGCTTCGTGGCAGCAGTTAACGTTTCCTTCTTCGGGTTTGTATTTGCGATTGCAATCCTCTTCTGAGCCGGGGACAAAGAGTTTTATGGGGGCAGCTTCCTGGGTGCGCAGCCAGTGCAGCCGCCCGGGGCCGGCGCTGTGCTGCATGCGCCCCGCCTGCCGCATGCGCCCCGCCTGCCGCCATCTTGAAATCCTGAATAATATTCAACAAGGGGCCCCACAAATTGTGAAGCATTCTAGAGTCTTACAAATGAGCTTGATTTCCAGAGAGGGCCCAGTGGACAGCCAATCTCTAGCTAAGGATGCATCTTTCATAACCAGGGCTGCTGTGTTTGCAACCTCCCAAGCTTAATGTCTAAAAAAAGGTTATATTTTCAGGACATTTTTTTTCTAGTATGTAATATTGTATATTATGTAGGGCTGTTTCATAAAATTAAGATTTTTCAAACTACAGAAACACATGGTTGTCTTATTTACTGCTGTTGGCTAAAAAGGTTTTAATTTTTCCTAAAACTCAATTCTACTGCAAACATGATTTACACTATCATTATTAAAATTTTGCCTTCAAATTTTTCTTTAGGGTTCTAATATTAGCGATTGTGTCAATTTCCCCAAATCAACACACATGGCCCATGGATACTCCATCACCTTAAAAAAACTGAAAGACTGGGGCTGGCCTGGTGGCGCAGCGGCTAAGTTCACAGATCCACTTTGGCGGCCCAGGTTCACCGGCCCGGATCCCGGGTGTGGACATGGCACCACTTGGCAAAAAGCCATGCTGTGGTAGGCGTCCCACATAGAAAGTAGAGGAAGATGGGCACAGATATTAGCTCAGGGCCAGTCTTCCCCAGCAAAAAGAGGAGGATTGGCAGCAGTCAGCTCAGGTCTGATCTTCCTCATAAACAAACAAACAAATAAACAAAAAACTGAAAGACATCAGGTATACTAAAAGGAGAAAAATGAAAACTACTGTGGAATTCCTTTTTAGTTTCCACCATTTTAAACTTTAGAAATTTAACAACTGTATCAAACATTTGAAATTTCTTTGGAGATAAAACCTGGCAGGACACATGGGCCATTCATGAAGAACGCTGGTTTAGTCATGTTTATTACAAAAAATATTTTAAAAATCAGATGTTTGTTTAAACTTTACAAATAGCTTCTCTAGTCATTAGGATTTTAAAGTTATTGTGTTTAATTTATAGTTTAGTTCATAAATATCTAGAGCATTTTAAATGTTGGCTCATTTTTTCCTCAGCTGGGTGACTTTGTCCCCAGGGGACAGGTGGCAATGCTGGAGACATTTTCGGTTGCTGTAACTGGAGGGTGGGGACCACTGGCATTTGGTGGGTAGAGCCAGGGATGCTGCTGCCCATCTTACAACGCACGGGACAATCCCCACAACAAAAGATGATCTGGCCAAAGATGTCCAAAGTGCCAAAGTTGAGAACCTCTCGTCTAAACACACACGGCATTGGCCACAGATGGGCAACAAGGAAACAGGTCATCCCTAAGCCACGCTTCCACGTCAAAGCCAAGGTGGTGAAGAACACGGACGGGCCTCAGGAGAAACACACCTGATTCAGAGCAACAGTCATGGGGGAGCTCCCTTCTGAAGGCAGGGAGTCAGGCACCTGACATCCCCAGCTGGAACCATGAACACGTTTTTCATTAGCATGAATATTAAAAATAGTGACATGATTCCTTGGCTGGCCCATGAAAGACTCCTTTACTCAATGCTCCTGAAATAACGTACACTTCACAGAAAACAGAAATTGAGAATCAGAAGAGATCATTTTCAAGAGTAGTAACTTGTTTCCTACCATCTCATTTCAGCAAAAATGTACAATATCTACATCATAGGTCAGAATTTTTCATTCACCTGAGGATGTAATCACCATATACAGCAGTTTCTTTCTTTTTCCTGCTTTTTCTCCCCAAATCCCCCCAGTATAGTTGCATATTTTTCTTTTAGTTGTGTGTCCTTCTAGTTGTGGCATGTGGGACGCCGCCTCAGCATGGCCTGATGAGCGGTGCCATGTCCATGCCCAGGATCTGAACCGGGACACCCTGGGCTGCCAAAGCAGAGCGCATGAACTTAACCACTCAGCCACGAGGCCGGCGCCAAGTACAGCAGTTTCTAAGACAGAGATTTGAAAATGGATATTGCATGAACCAAATTTGATCAAATTCCTTCTGTTAAAAAAAAAGCCAATATTTAAAATCAAGTTTTACATGTTTTTAAAAAATAAGGATTTTTCAGCTATTTTTGAGGAAAAAAAAGCTCTGGTCACACTGGGCCCAAATTACTGCGTGGTTATGGGGAGGGAATCGCCGATACCCACAGATTTCAGCAGGCGCTCTGCAGGTCACCTGGCACCAACCCAGCCCACTGGGCTCCCCCCTGAGGTACCTTCAGTCCTGTAGATAGCAGACTTTGCAGACAGTTGATAGCTTTCAGAGAAAACATTTTTATTAGTTTTAAGCAACTAAATTACAAATGGAAAAGAAGCACTCATATATAGGACCTATTACAGGCCTCGGAGTCCTATAACTAATCAAGGATGAACTATAATTAATGAAGGGTGGGCTCCAGCACACACTCGGGGCCCACCCTAAGCAGGTCCTCTCCAGGGTCAGGCTGAAGCAGGGGCCGAGGAGCCGACAGGCAACCTTCCAACCCTCACCGTGAAATGGAAAAAACGTCAACTTTTTCCATCTACCAATAAAACTTAAAAGTAAATTCACGGTATGTTACATTGTTTTTAAAAATAGACGCGTTAGCCATTTCTAAGTACTCAGTTTCCCAAAGTACCATATTGAAGGCCTGCAAAAACTCCATCGAGCAAAGCAGATACCCACAGGGCTGGAGTTGTCCTTCTTCCAGACCTGAAATCTGTGACCAAAGGCTCTGGCGGGGGCTTGTCCGGAACGGCCTGGGCTCCGATCAGGGAATTTACACTGATCTTTAAAAACCATTCTCCCTCCTCCTCCCTGTATTATAACCAACCTGCCTCTCAGAACAGGTCTGACAGGGGGCAGAATACCCAGAGGAGGGGACGAGCCCCGCCCGCGGGCCTCACCTACCGCGCGCCCAATTCAGGCCGCAAAAAGCTGTGGCCGTTCTCACCTCATGGCACCACCGCTCTCTCTGAACACCGTACATCCTCCCATTCGCCTCTTGTCTTACTGTTTGTACAATGAAGGCTCTCTTCCTTCCAGAAAGCAAGCAAGCAAGGGTGCGAAGGCTGCCAGGTGAGTACAAAGCTTACCTCCACCTGGGCAGTGCCCGGGCGCGGCCGGATCTGCAGGCGACCTCATCCACCGCGAACGACGAGGAGCGCGGGGCAGGCGAGGGCGCCCGTGTCTGCGCTGCGCAGAGAGAAAGCGCCGCCAGGGGAGAAGCTGCGAGCCAGAGCCGGGCTGATAACCCAAAATTGGAAGAGTCTGAATCAGAAAGTGGGTGCTAACAAAACAAAACAAGAAAACAAAAAAGAAACCTAGGAGGGGACGGGAACACGTGTAGGAACGATCACCTGGTTCCACTCCGCCGCGCGAGTTTCCCAGACGCGCGCGTGAAGGATGGGGGAGCCGGGAGCCAGGGGGAAGCGCGAGGGCTTCGGGCCCCCGGACTGGCGTCTCCTGTCCAGTGGTTTGCCCCAGGGCGAGTCTCTTATCGTCCTGGTGTCGGCTTCTTTATCAGTAAAATGGGGGTAATAATGCCTCCTCGCAGGGCGATGGCTGGGATTAAACGAAGTTAAAGCCGCTGGCACCCAAGGGATGGCAGTGAGCGACTGATCGCTCTCCGCCTACCCACGCCCGCAGCAACTCCTCCGATTTCTAAGCTCCTACTCGCTACGCGGACCAGGGGAAAAGAGGCCAGAAGAAGTGGCTTCCAGGTGACACTGGGCACCAGAGACCTGGCCCCTGACTCCACTGGTCCGAGGGAAGAGCGGAGTCTAGGGAGGGCGCCCTGCGCCATCCCCGGCCCCGGGCGCACGCGCTCGCCGCGGATCCCCACCGCGCGTCCTCTCTCTCCTGCCCCGGCTGCGCGGCCTCTTCCCCGGCGGATCCCACCCCGCTCGGGCAGAGGGGCCCCGGGAGGGAGCCGGCTCCCTCGGTCCTCCCGCCCATCCCTCCCCGGCCGGCGGGCGGCCGAGCAGGGGGCCGTGGGGAGCTGGTTACCTGCAGCGGGCGTCCGGCCCTGGGGCGCAGGAGGGAGCCGCGCCAGGCCGCCCCACAACCGCCGCGCGAGGGCCGGGAGCTGCGCTGTGCAGCGCTCGGAGACCGAGCCTCTGGTCAGGGGGCCGCCCGCCCGCGCGCCACGCCCCTGGGCCCGCCCCTCCAGGGCCCGCCCCCCGCATCCCCGCCTCGCCCGCATCCACCAGGCGGCCCCGGCGCAAGGCTGCGGGCCGAGGTCAGCGCGCCCTCTGGGCGGTTCCGCGGTCCACGTGGAGCGCTGGCGTCCGTGCGCTCCCTCAGGCTCGCCCGGGTTCTTCGCTCCCCGAACCGCTAAGGGCTGGGCGCGAGTGGGGTCCTTGTCAAAATTGTGTGTCCCCTTCCTGGGAGGCAGGAAGCGCGAGAAGTGCTGCCTTTTCTGATTTTAAATATGAAAATATTTTATGCCAGAAAAAGAAAATAATTTAATGCCAAGGTTTATATCATGTAAAGTTTAGAGATGACCATGTGTTTTTTTTTTTCCCTGATGTGCCTTGCTTACTAAATTTAGCATTTAAAACCTCATTACATTCATCTGTATTTTCACATAAAAACTAAGATTAAATCGTGGAACAATCCACGGCGCTGTGCAAAGCTGAAAACACTTGTCTCCCGCCCTTACAGCACGTAGCCCTGTGTCGATTATAAAAGTTGATACTGTCTCCTTGGTAGCAAGAAGAATATTGTGGATGTGTCTTCCGCTGGATTTTTAGCTCCCGGAAAGCTGAACAGGTTCTTATTCATCTACATTTCATTTATTCACCCGACACCATGTATTGAAGTAAAGGAAGGCACTAACTGTATGCACACTCACTTCCCCGCCCGCCGTGTCCTGCTGGGGCTGGAGGGTAAAGCTGAGACCCTGTGAGTACGTGGGTTTCCCCGTAACAGCAGGCTTGCCTGGTGTCCATCATTCTAACAAAAGGAGGTCATCGCTCTTGGGAGACACTCGTGAACGCTGAGCAGGGCTGGGCTGGCTTGGAGGGAACCGCTGAGTCTCTGAGGCTCACCCTCTTGGGCTTTGGAGCTGAGGAGGTTAGATACCCCGGGGGTGCTTGCTTAGACATGTCCACACGGAGCAGAGGATGACAGTGCCCTGTAAGTGAAGCATGAATTAGCCACGCCACATGGCATGCTGGATTCATGTTAACCCACCTTTCCCCTTCGTGCAGACCTGGCCTTCTCTCTTCTAGGCTTTGGGATATTCTGGAAGGATTGCTCTGGACTCTTCTGTCCCCTCCCCACCCTTGTGCCGGAGTGTTACTGGGTGAAGTCACCATGCGGGCGAGCTGTAGTGACGATGGCAGAGGAGTTAATGAAAGATTCCTGGGGGAGGGTAAATCTTGCCTCTTCCCTAAGGAGATTCCTCCTCCAATGACAATCTTGCTTTAATTTGATTTAGGAAAGTAATCTTCTTATAATGCATCATGTGCAAGACCTAGAACAAGAGGAACACGAGCTCCTTTTAAACTGTGGTTTATATTTTTATTATGGAAACACAAGTATGAACCCAAAATATCTCCTGCAGGTATACACAGAATCTGCATTCTGGTCAGAACTAGAAAAACAGCAATTGCAATTTGTTTTCTCCATCTATTGCTAATCCAGACTACCCTTTTTACTAAGGGACAAAATGATATCTTTAAATTCCTTAAGTAAAGCATCGTGAAGGCAAATAGGCTGTGAAAACCCTCATAATGCATTATGAAATTAAATTCATAAATTTTATCAATTCGATGTTTGAAGCTAAGCCTGTGACTTCTTTCCACGAGGCTAAACATGTTTGCTCCATCCTCACTGGACCAGTTTTTTCTTACTGGGCTTATGTCAAGAATATGTTAAGTTTGTTTTTAATTGTCAATACTCAGTATGCTTACCAGAATATTCTTTTTAATTGCCAAAGGAGTGATCAAATTTGCTTGCTTTTGAGTTACCTGTTCATATCATTAAGCATTTGTATCTTTAAAAAAAGAAAAGAAAATGTGTGTATTTTATGACCCAGCAATCCTAGTCTTTGGCACATCCTCTGCAGCTGTATCTCTACTGTAGCTACTGAGCCAGTGAAATGTGTCTACACTGCATTGAAAGGTGTGGTAAATGTGAAATACACACTCGATTTTGAAGTTTTAGTATGAAAAAACAGCTTTAAATATCTCATTTAATTTATTTTTAAATATTGATTATATACTGAAATACTATTTTGGATATATTGATTCAAATAATAGTATTAAAATTTTTTAAAGTAAAAATAGACAAATAAAAGTGTGAATAAAATTTGTTACTAATGCGGTAGTTGGAACTTTGAATGTATCTTGCCAAAGCACTGCTAATTCTGTTCCCTAACACAATCTGTACAATATTGTTCTTCAGACATATTATGAGCATTGATGGATTGATCCGATTGTCTAACTTCAATGTGTAATATTGTTTTCATAGGAAAATTAATTTCAAGATCCAAACAATAGACTTATAAATTAACTTTTAGAATGTATCTTTTTTGTCAGTTGGATACTGCATGTATCCCATAAATGTAACCTGCTTATTTTTAATTACCGCAATAATATATACCCATCATAAATCTACATGAGTAGTTCAGAAGGTGTTTCTGGATCTCTCAGGGGTGTATCAGTCAGAGGCCAGTCGTAAAATACAGAGGCCGCCCCGTGGCCGAGTGGTTAAGTTCATACGCTCTGCTTCGGTGGCCCCGGGTTTTGCCAATTCAGATCCTGGGCGCAGACATGGTACTGCTCATCAAGCCATGCTGAGGTGGAGTCCCACATAGCACAACCAGAGGGACCTACAACTAGAATATACAACTATGGACTGGGGGGCTTTGGGGAGAAGAAGAAAAAAACACGAAAATAGATACAGCAGTTACTTTTTTAAAATTGTGTTAACATTGGTTTATAACATTATGTAAATTTCTGGTGTACATCATCATATTTAAATTCCTGTATAGATTACATCCTGTTCACCACCCAAAGACTAACTACAATCCATCACCACACACCTGTGCCCTGTCACCCCTTTGGCCCTCCTCCCTCCCGGCTTCCCCTTTGGCAACCACCAATCCCATCTCTGTCTCTATGTGATTGTTTGTTGTTGTTTTTATCTTCTATTTATGAGTGAGATCATACAGTATTTGACTTTCTCCCTCTGACTTACTTCACTTAGCATAATGCCCTCAAGGTCCATCCATGTTGTGACAAATGGCCAGATTTCATCGTTTGGTTTTTTTTTTCATTCTGGTGAGGAAGATTGGCCCTGAGCTAACATCTGTTGCCAATCTTTTTTCTTTTCTCCCTAGAGCCCACCCCCAGTACATAGTCGTACATCCCAGTTGTATGTTCTTCTAGTTCTTCTATATGGGATGCTGCCCCAGCATGGCTTGATGAGAGTGCTAGGTCCATCCAGTATCTGAACCTGTGTACCCTGGGCCACCAAAGCAGAGCACGTGAACTTGACTACTCGGGCACAGACCAGCCAGAGTTTTGTTTCTTATGCCTGAGTAGTATTCTGTTGTATATATATATGGCACATCTTCTTTATCCATTTGTCCCTTATTGGGCACCTAAATTACTTCCAAGTCTTGGCTATTGTGAATAAGGCTGCAATGAACATAGGAGTGTGCGTATCTTTATGCATTTCTGTTTTCATGTTCTTTGGATGGATACACGGCAGTGGAATAGCTGGATTATATGGTAGTTCTATTCTTAATTTTCTGAGGAATCTCCATACTGTTTTCCATAGTGGCTGCACGAGTTTGCAGTCCCACCAGCAGTGTATGGGGGCTCCCTTCTCTCCACATCCTCTCCAATATTTGTTGTTTCCTGTCTTGTTAATTACAGTCATTCTGATGGGAATGAGATGATATCTCATTGTAGTTTTGATTTGCATTTCCCTAATAATTAGTGATGTTGAGCATCTTTTTATGCACCTGTTGTCTACCTGTATATCTTCTTTGGAGAAATCTCTGTTCAGATCTTTTGCCTGTTTTTTAATTGGGTTGTTAGTTTTTTTGTTGTTGAGATGTATGAGTTCTTTATATATTTTTGATATTAACCTCTTATCTGATATATGGTTTGCAAATATCTTCTCCCAATTGTTAGGTTCTCTTTTCGTTTTGTTTTGTTGATGGTTTCCTTTGCTGTGCAGAAGCTTTTTAGTTTGATGTAGCCCAATTTGTTTAGTTTTTCCTTTGTTTCCCTTGCCTGGTCAGACATGGTACTTGGAAATATGCTGAAAGACCAGTGTTGAAGAGCGAACTGCCTATGTTTTCTTCCAGAAGTTTCATGGTTTCAGGTCTTACATTCAAGCTTTAATCCATTTTGAGCTAATTTTTGTGCATGGTGTAAGATAATGGTCTGCTTTCATTCTTTTGCATGTGGCTGTCCAGTTTTTCCAACACCATTTATTGAAGAGACTTTCCTTTCTCCATTGTATGCTCTTGGCTCCCTTGTCGAAAATTAGCTGTCCATAGCTATATGGGTTTATTTCTTGGCTCTTGATTCTGTTCCATTGATCTGTGTGTCTGTTTTTGTGCCAATACCACGCTGTTTTGCTTACTATGGCTTTGTAGTATGTTTTGGAATCAGGGAGTGTGATACCTCCAGCTTTAGTCTTTTTTCTCAGGGTTCCTTTGGCTATTCAGTGTCTTACATTATTCCATATAAATTTTATGATTCTTTGTTCTATTTCTGTCAAAAATGTTGTTGGAACTTTGATAGCGATTACACTGAATCTGTAGATTGCTTCAGGAAGTACGGACATTTTAACTGTGTTAATTCTTCTGATCCAAGAGCACATACTATCTTTCCATTTCTTTGTGTTTTCTTCAATTTCTTTCAGCAGTATTTTATAGTTTTCTGTGTACAGATCTTTCACCTCTTTGGTTAAGTTTATCCCTAGGTATTTTATTCTTTTTTGCAATTGTAAGTGCAATTATATTCTTTTTTTTTTTTTAAGATTTTATTTTTTTTCCTTTTTCTCCCCAAAGCCCCCTGGTATGTAGTTGTATATTATTCGTTGTGGGTCCTTCTAGTTGTGGCATGTGGGACGCTGCCTCAGTGTGGTTTGATGAGCACTGCCATGTCCGCGCCCAGGATTCGAACCAACGAAACACTGGGCCGCCTGCAGCGGAGCGTGAGAACTTAACCACTCGGCCACGGGGCCAGCCCCGCAATTATATTCTTAATTTCTCTTTCTGCTGCTTTGTTGTTAGTGTATAGAAATGCAACTGATTTTTGTGTGTTGATTTTGTGTCCTGTGGCTTGACCATGTTCATTTATTATTTCTAAAAGTTCTTTGGTGGATTCTTTAGGGTTTTCTGTATATAAAATCATGTCATATGCAAATAGTGACAGTTTCACTTCTTCCTTTCTGATCTGGATCCCTTTTATTTCTTTTTCTTGCCTGATTGCTCTGGCTAGGACTTCCAACACTATGTTAAATAAGAGTGGAGACAGTGGGCATCCTCATCTGGTTCCTGTTCTTAGAGGGATAGCTTTCAGTTTTTCTCCACTGAGAATGATATTAGCTGTGGCTTTGTCATATATGGCCTTTATTATGTTGAGGTACTTTCCTTCTATACCCATTTTATTCAGAGTTTTTAAATCATAAATGGATGCTGTATCTTGTCAAATGCTTTCTCTGCATCTATTGAGATGATCATGTGATTTTTATTCTTCATTTTGTTAATGTGGTGTATCATGTTGATTGATTAGTGGATATTGAACCATCCCTGCATCCCTGGAATAAATCTCACTTGATCATGGTGTGTGATCTTTTTAATGTATTGTTGTATTCAATTTGCTAATGTTTCGTTGAGAATTTTTGCATCAATGTCCATCAGGGATATTGGCCTATAGTTTTCTTTTTTAGTGTTGTCCTCGTCTGGTTTTGGTATCAGGGTAATGTTGGCTTTGTAGAATGAGTTAGGAAGGTTCCCCTCCTCTTCAATTTTTTGGAAAAGTTTGAGAAGGATAGGTACTAAGTCTTCTTTAAATGTCTGGTAGAAATCACTAGGAAAGCTGTCTGGTCCTGGACTTTTATCTTTTGGGAGGTTTTTTATTACTGTTGTGATCTCCTTATTGGTGATTGGTCTGTTCACATTCTCTGTTTATTTTTTTTTTAAAGATTTTGTTTTTTAGAGACATGGCACTGCTTGGCAAAAGCCATGCTGTGGTAGGTGTCCCATGTATAAAGTAGAGGAAGATGGGCACAGATGTTAGCTCAGGGCCAGTCTTCCTCAGCAAAAAGGGGAGGATTGGCAGTAGTTAGCTCAGGGCTAATCTCCTCCCCCCCCCCCCCAAAAAAAGGACTTTATTTTTCCTTTTTCTCCCAAAGCCCCCTGGTACATAGTTGTGTATTTTTAATTGTGGGTCCTTCTAGTGGTGGCATGTGGGATGCTGCCTCAGCATGGCTTGATGAACGGTACTATGTCTGTGCCCAGGATCTGAACCAGCAAAACCCTGGGCTGCTGAAGCAGACGGTGTGAACTTTACTACTCAGACATGGGGCCGGCGTCTCCTCTTTCATTTCTGATTTTATTTAATTGAACCTCCTCTCTTTTTTTCTTGGTGAGTCTAGCTAAAGGTTTTTCAGTTTTGTCTGTCTTTTCAAAGAACCAGCTCTTGGTTTCATTGATTTTTTTTCTGTTGCTTTTTTAGTGTCTATTTCACTTATTTCTGCTCTGATTTTTATTATTTCCTTCCTTCTACTGATTTTGGGCTTTCTTCTTCCATTTCCAATTCCTTCAGGTGCACTGTTAGATTGTTTATTTTGAAATTTTTCTTGTTTTTTGAACAAGGTCTGTATTGCTATAAACTTCCCTCTTAGAACCGTTTTTGCACAGCAGTTACTTTTAAAGAGAATTTAAGGACTTGGTTAAACGGAATGGAGGGTCGATAAGTCAAAAAGGAAATGTTGCGGTAACAGAGAGAAAGAAACTGCAGGAAGAAACTGCAGGAAGCAGCTGCCATGGCGAGAGGTGGAGAGAGAAGTAGTGGATACCAGAAACCAACAGCTGGGGGCGGGGACTCAGACCTCCAAGGACAGCAGTGCCCAGTGATGGTGCTATTTCTGATGGTAAATGCTGAGGCTGGATGTGAGAGGGTGGATTAAACACTAGAAATTGGAACTAAATGCTGCCTCCAGGGAAAAGAACCATCTCTTAGTGACACTGGCGGGGACAGCAAGTAAATATCAAGGAGCAGGTCCCTCGTCCCTCCTCCAGCCTTCCAGTCTTCTCAAGTGCCCACTGTTGGCACCTCCTTACAGGAAACGTGGTCTGCTCTGTCACAACCACAGCATCACTGAGCAGAGTGTGCAAGGATGGGTTTGAGCTGCAAGATATACCTTAGTAACCAGCACAAGGAGTGATCTCATGATTACAAATATCCACTGTCCTAACATTTATAGATGCAGGGAGGTGCTGACAAATACCACTGTTATAGCGATAATTAATACACTTATACATTCTTTAAATATCATAATAAAACCGTGGTCAAAAGTACAGCTCAAATAAGGGGACAGTGTTGAACTTGACCTTGTTGACCACGTGCTCTCAGAAGTCAGTGATGGTTAAAGACACTCCCACACCACACCTTTGTGTTCCAGGAAACAGCTTCCTGCAAAGAACCACCACCTTTCCCCAAATGACTTAGCTAAGACTCACAGAGAGTACCCTTGTTTATCTAGACAAGGCCAGACACAGACCCTCCAAGCTGCCTTGTTTGTCTCATAAATGATTAGCTGGCTATTTGACTCCACTGACCATTACACACAAAACGCCTGCTCACTGGACTTGCTCAAACTTTATCACAGGGGCTGGCCCCGTGGCCGAGCGGTTAAGTTCGCGCGCTCCGCTGCCCCAGTGTTTCGTTGGTTCGAATCCTGGGCGCGGACATGGCACTGCTCATTGAGCCACGCTTAGGCAGCATCCCACATGCCACAACTAGAAGGACCCACAATGAAGAATATACAACTATGTACTGGGGGTCTTTGGGGAGAAAAAGGAAAAAAAACAAAAACAAAAAACTGGGACCATAGCATTTCTTTTAAAAAAAAAAACAAAACTTTATCACAGTGCCCTCCCCAGGCCTTTGACCTTCACCCACCTTCAGCCTAAGCCAGCACTGAGATGCATAATAAACCCTTAATGGCCCTTCTAAGAAGTCCCTTCCCAGCTGACCTCAAAGAAAACTTTTCCTGATTGATGGTCCTATCAGCCACCCACTCATGCCACTCCCTGATAACAGTTCTTTGTAGCCTTGTTGACTCTTTCCTATAAAGGAAAAGCCCTTCCTGGGCTGGCCGGTGACACAGCGGTTAAGTTCGCACTTTCCCATTCTCAGAGGCCTGGGGTTCAGCGGTTCGGATCCCTGGTGCGGACATGACACCGCTTGGCAAGCCATGCTGTGGTAGGCGTCCCATGTATAAAGTAGAGGAAGATGGGCACGGATGTTAACTCAGGGCCAGTCTTCCTCAGCAAAAAGAGGAGGATGAGCAGTAGTTAGCTCAGGGCTAATCTTCCTCAAAAAAAAAAAATAAAAAAAAGAAAAAGAAAAGCCCTTCCTGCCTGGCCTTTCAAAAGGTCAGATATTACAATTGAAGCTCTCTCCCCCTAGGGCCATAAGCCCCTTCCCCTAATTGCGATAATCCTTTTGAATAATCTCTCCTTTACCTGAGTCCAGGTTTGGGTTTTATTTGGCAGTTTTCTGGTGCTGTGATTCAGCTCAAGATTGGACCTCACCTACGGACCCCCACCATCCCCACCCAGGGAGGGGAGCCATATTCGGTGACTTGAGGATCCTTTGGTGAGTTCAGTGTTTGAGCCAGTGCTCTGGATGTCTTGTCTGTGAAGCAGAGTCAAGAGTTACTTTAGTTCTCTCCAGCCGAGATCCTTTCTCTGGCCCTGCTGGGAGGCCTCCTCTGCCGTTCCTCAGTTCCCCACCAAGAGATTGTGCAGGGGAATTCATCACATGGAACACTTTCTCGGCTCCTTTGAAGTTTCTTTCTTTGGGTTAACTGTCAGCTAATCTCGCAAGTAACTCTTACTCTATCAGGAATGCTCTCGCCTCTTCTCCCACTGACTGCATGCCATTATGGCACTAATTCAGTTTAATATCTCCAAGAATTGGTGAAACTTACTAAAGGCAATTTAGAACTTCAAAGGTCTCTTTGGGAAACTTGGCATCTCCCCAGGGTGGTTCATCTGACGCTCTTCCCTTCCCATCATCCCCACTCCTTCTTTTTATCACCTTACCCTTCTCTTTGGCTGCCTTGAATCCTTTGATCTGTTTCCCTTCAACACCCCTCCTACCTCCCCCACCCCCATCCCCGTCAGACCCTTCCCTACCCACTCCAGCCCCTCAAGGCACAGTCACTCAAGATTTAGGCCCCCTCTGTTCTGCTCGCCTCCTCTTCACTCCACTGGTGAAGGACGGATCCCCCACCCTAAATAGTACGAGATGGCCAAACACACTGCACTGATACTAGACAGATGAGATTGAGAGCAGTTCATTAGCTACCTGGACTCACAGCCTGAGGGAGGAGGACCCTGCACACCATTCAGGGCCACATGGGGGTTACACTCAAGAGCGCAGTCAATCAGCAGGGGCTGTGGGAAGCAGGTTTTATAGCACAAGGGATGGGTGACCCTGGGCACCCATGAGAGTGTGATGGCTTGTTTAAATAACTTTATGGGCTGTCAAGGAGGTGAAACTCCTTAGGTTGAGGATAAAGAGGGGTGAATCTGATCTGGCTGCTATGGGAACTAGCTGAGTGTGGAACCATTCCCTCTGCGTGGGCGCATATCTCGCAAGAACAGCAAAACTGACAGTTAGGCCTTTGGGGCCCTGTGACAAAGATGTTAAGTCAGCACATGAAATTTCCGACCTTATAATACACCCTCCCCCCTTCAGGGGCTCTTGAAGGGCTTGGGGACCCCAACAGCAACCACTTGAGCCTGAAAAAGGTCATTGGAGACTGACTGGATATTTTATCTACTCATATAGGCTTTAGAGACACACAGATGGCCACTTGGTCTTTCCTCAGTCCCTTGCCTGAAATTTAGTCCACAGACTTCATAAGATTACATTACAGGGAAGAGAAAATCCTAAGGGTCTGCTCCACAAATACTGGTGAAGATGCTTAGGCCTCATATTGAGCAGTAACCATTTGTCAGAAACACAATCCTGGTAAAAACGAAAAGGATGAGAGCTAACACTTTTTGGGGGTGGAGGGCGGGGAAGATTAGCCCTGAGCTAACATCTGCCAACAATCCTCCTCTTTTTGCTGAGGAAAACTGGCGCTGAGCTAACATCTGTGCCCATCTTCCTCTACTTTCTATGTGGGACGCCTACCACAGCATGGCTTGCCAAGTGGTGCCATGTCCGCACCTGGGATCAGAACCCATGTACCCCGGGCCTCCAAAGTGGAATGTGTACACTTAACCACTGCACCACTGGGCCAGCCCCAAGAGAGGTGGCACTTTTATATGAGCCAATGAGTTTAAATTTTATTGGAGAAGAAAGAATGCTTCCAAACTCATTTTACAAGGCCAGCATTACCCTGATACCAAAACCAGACAAAGACACTACAAAAAAGGGAACTTATAGGCCAATATCCGTGATGAACATAGATACAAAAATCCTCAACAAAAATTAGCAAACTAAATCCAACAATACATGAAAAAGATCATATACCATGATCAAGTAGAATTTCTTTCAGGGATGTAAGGACAGTTTGGCATCTGCAAGTCAATCAACATGATACACCACATTAACAAAACAAAGGATGAAAATCATGTGATCATCTCAATAGATGCAGAAAAAGCATTTGAGAAATTCCACATCAATTTATGATAAAAACTCTCAACAAAATGGATATAGAAGAAATGTACCTCAATGTAATAAAGGCCATATATGACAAGCCCACAGCTAACATCATATTCAATGGTGAAAAGCCGAAAGCTTCTCCTCTAAGATCAGGAACAAGACAAGGAGGCCCACTCTTGTCACTTTTATTCAACATAGTATTGGAAGTCCTAGCCATAGAAATTAGGCAAGAAGAAGAAATAAAAGCTATCCAAATTGGAAATGAAGAAGTAAAACTGTCACTATTTACAGATGACATGATACTATATAGAGACTGAAATTTTAAAATTAAAGTTACAGGGGCCGGCCCATGGCCAAGTGGTTAAGTTCTCACGTTCTGCTTCAGCAGCCCAGGGTTTCACCAGGTTGAATCCTGGGTGCGGACATGGCTCCGCTCATCAAGCCGTGCTGAGGTGGCATCCCACGTGCCACAACTAGAAGGACCCACAACTAAAAATACACAACTATGTACCAGGGGGCTTTGGGAGAAAAAGGAAAAATAAAATCTTTAAAATTAAAGTTATAAACTGTCTAGTTGTTCCTGTCTATATACTTATGTATATGTGTTATATGTATCCATATATGTGTATATGTATCATATATGTAATATTGTCTTACCTCTCAATGGTATTACCCAAGTAGATTATAAAAGGTCCTCGATTCTGATTGACTTGAGATAAGCGCTTATATAAATTAAATATTCTTAAAATTCCCATAAATTAAAGATATTGAATTTCTAGTACTTTGTACAGTATTCTTACAGAAACTATCCCACGTGTTTTTAAAATTCAGGTTCACATAATTTAGATAAATCTTTGGCTAATGAAATTAGTCTAATGTTGTTGGTTTAATGAAACAGCTGTCTTCTGAGTTATCAGCATTAACTATAAAACAAGCATACATTTTTATTCTATTTGAGTATGTTCTTCCTAAACTTATAGGGGTTTACTGATCAATATGCTAATTTACAGCTACGACATGTTTACAGTTATTTTAAAAAATGTAAATTTGTGTTTAACCAAGTGGAATCATTATTCTGACAATAATTTCAACAATAATTATGTTTAGTAATGTGTCAGCTTGAAGATAGTCTCCAAGATCTTTTAGGTATCTTAAAACCTTAGACTTGTGCTAATTTAAATTAACTAACGGATATTCACTAATTACCTAGATCATTTCTAAGTAAGATAGAATCCTGGAACATAATTTTAAGTTTATGTAAACTTGAGGTTTTTGCCTCTTATTTTTATGGTACAGAGAGGCTAAGTCTATTTTGATCTGTTAAGGCACGTGTTCATTTTTGCCACATTAAGTAGTTGTATAAGGAAGTGTATGATTATAAAAAAAGTCATGAGATGTATATTCTTAAGGCTCGCTAGTCTGCTAGAATGTGCTGGTTTATGCCGGACAGTTCACTATGATCCCCCTCGTCTTCTCTGTGAGTGTATTGGTTTGCTAGGGCTACTGTAACAAAATATTAGAGACCGGGGGGCTTAAACAACAGAATTTTATTTTCTCACAATTCCAGAGGCTAGAAGTTCAAGATCAAGGTGTCAGCAGGGTTAGTTTCTTCTGAGACCTCTCTCCTTGGCTTGCAGATGACAGTCTCTGCCTTCACATGGCTTTCCCTTTGTATCTATGTCCTAATCTCCTCTTCTTATGAGGACGCTAGTCATATTAGATTCAGGACCACTCTAATGACCTTGTTTAACTTAATTATATTTTTGAAGACACTATTGTTAAACATAGTCATATTCTGAGATACGAGGGGACTTCAACATATGAATTTTAGAAGAACACGATTCAGCCCATAACAGTGGGCGAGACTCTGCTTGGAGAAATAATGCCAGAACGGGACAACCTTGTATGCAAGGCATGCAGGAGGTATTTTTTTAAGAAAGGGACAGTAATTTTATCCTGAAATAAAATGACTGGTTGTTCTCAAATGCGGGAGAGAAAAGTATAGGAAAAAACAGAAGGGATGTTGAAAATTGTAGAAAGTTCTCAGATAGGAAATTTTGTTTGTCATTGTCAAAGCTGGCTAAAGCTTGATAGTTTCATTTATAACATTTTTTTAAGCTTTAGTATCAAATAGTTATACTGATATAAAATCAGAATTTAGTGTTCTCTTTGTTAAAATGACAAAATTTTCTTGGATTATTGGTCTGTTCTTAATAAGAGGTTTTTGTTTCTTTTCTGAGTAATCTGCTTAGAAGGCAAAGATTCTGTGTTTTATCAGAATAATTTCCTGTGCTTTATGTTGACTTTATCATATTCTTGATTATTTTAAAAAAACAAAGTCTTCTCATCTTTGAAAGACCTGTGGTCCTTTACAATCATGTTATCGCCTATGTTTGCTTTTAAAACCTTCTGTTGCCATTTTGATTTTGGATTGACTTCATTCTGCAAGCCACATAAACAAATTTTCTTGCTACTTGCATTATTTTTGGGATGAATTTTCATCAGATCTTTCACTTTTGAAAATTATCATTACTAAGTTAACCACGGCCATACTGGGCGTTTGATCATCTACGGATAGTTTTTGTTTTACTCTGATGCTTCCCTGAAAGTGCTTCCAAAGCAGCTACAGGCCAGATGCTTTGTCTTCAGAAAGGACCGTCTCAGAGACCCATGGAAGAGGACTCTGCCCACCAGGTGCTCTGGGACACACACTTCTTTTTTTTTTTTTTTTTTTTTTTTGAGGAAGATTAGCCCTGAGCTAACTGCTGCCAATCATCCTTTCTCTGCTGAGGAAGACTGGCCCTGAGCTAACATCTGTACCCATCTTCCTCTACTTTATATGTGGGATGCCTGCCACAGCATGGCTTGCAAGTGGCGCCATGTCCACACCCAGGATCTGAACCAGCAAACCCTGGGCCGCCGAAGTGGAACGTGGGAACTTAAACACTGCGCCACTGGGCCAACCCCTGGGACGCACATCCTGATGGCATCACTCACATAACTTTGAGAATATACCAGTAGCAAGTCAAGATTTCCAGAACTCTAGTGGAGAAGCAGATCTGTTCATGAGACTGCCAACCAAGATGAGTCAGAACACGAATACTGAGGACTGGATGAAGAGCTGACGAAGGACGATTATGTTTTGTTTGGAATATTGTTGATTCTTTAATGTTCTATTTTTTCTAGATATACAGAACCCCCCTTCTCTTTTCCCTTAAGATGTCTGTAACTCATAACAATTTAGTAGACTGTGCTTTTGTAAACAGAAATGAAATTTATCTTTCTTCTCCCTGATTTCCTCTTCAGAATTAAGAATCTCATTGAATATTCTTATTTTCATGGCAATATAGTTATTTGCATGGGTTCACTAAGAGTTTATCCTCTTTGTGAATAGAATATAATTGGAAATATGGGTTAAAAAACACAAGGCTTTGGCTGCCATGTCATATTTGAGAATGATGCTCGTTTACTAGACGCTTTTAAGAAGCTAATGTTGACTTTATTATGGAGCCAATGCTTACAAAACCCTCTTGGGAAAACAGGCCTGGCACCTGGCTTACAGGATGCCCAACCTCACAAGCGAGTAAGGAAGCTCACTTCCTGGCAGGCCCAGGAACCTTAGAATAATTGAGGGACATTAAGAAGAGAGAGATTTATCCAAATCTACAGGTATTGCAGGGGAAATGTCATGGCTTCCTAGCCTTAAGAGGTTTATATAAGTTCAACCTGAGACGCTTTATAAAAATTCTAGCAAAGCAAACATAAAAAGGCCTGTATGTCGAATTAACATTCCTGCTACTCCTGCATAAATAATCAGGTCAACCTTCGTGAGGCCGGCTTTATTTTGTGATCAAGAATAATCTTTCTTTAAGGTTATCTCTGATTCAAAGGGACGTGAATGTAGAGAGAAATTTTGCGTTTCAGTACAACACCAAAGTACATCCTTCTGGGTGATCAGGTTCTGCACAAACTGTCAACTCTGCCAAATTTTCAGTTCTGCCAGTTTCCTGCAACATCCGATTACAACCTCTAAAGTAGTATTTCTGTTTTCTCTCCCTCCCTCTTGACCAGGAACTAAACCTGACTGCCCAGATTATCAGGACTCCAGGTTGTCTTGTAGCTGAACTTTTCCTCTGGGATCTGAAGAAGGACTGGGAACCGAGGCCCAACAACTTGATATAGTCTGCCTTGAAGGACGCATCACCACACAGTCCATGCATGTGTGTGCTGCATTCTTCCCCACACAAGCCACCCTCTGGGCCACTAGGAAGTCTGGCGAAATGCTCAGGTCATACATTCCTTTATGTGAGAGGCAACGAAGGCTGTGGATAACATCGCCAAGGGCACTGACATCTTTCAGATGCCTTTCAGAAACTCAACAAGCAGTGCTTGCATAGTCAAAAGATCTTTTAGACTTCTAAATAATAATATTTCTTTTCTCTCTTTCTTTCTTTCTTTTTTTTCTTTTTGAGGAAGACTGGCCCTGAGCTAACATCTGTGCCCATCTTCTCTCTTTTGTATGTGGAACTCCTGCCACAGCATGGCCTGATAAGCAGTGTGTTAGGTCTGCACCCGGGATCTGAACCTACAAATCTTGGGCCACCAAAGCAGAGCGTGTGAACTTAACTGCTACACCACTGGGCCGCTCCTTAATATTTCTTTTTTTCCATTATAGGCATTCCTCTTTGAAGAGCCTGACCTTTTCTACCAGCTCGCAACAGATGTTTCATCTGATTTGGCCGGAACAAAGCCAAAAAGAGTCCTTGAGAGATTTTTAGTCCCTGACTCACTCCACTCAGGAGGTTTATGATCGCCTCTCAGTTATTCAGCAATGACTAATATTCGTCCGTCTTGAGCGAAAGGAGAACTGGCAACGCTGAACTTTACCAGAGCCTTGTGCTCCAGAAAGACAGCAATGGTTACAGATATCTGCCCACATTTTTGCAGCAGCTCCCCTCTCCTTCTTGCAATAATCCTTTTGAATAAAGTCTCTGCTTACCTAAATCTGGATTTGTTTATTTTGACAAAGGCTACAAAATTAGTTTTGAATCATTTTGTTAAAAAACCAACAAAAATTACATTGACTGGAGCTGGAGGAAGATATATGAGGGTAAGGTTTCACTCTCTAAGCACGCGCAGGGAGAAAGCAAATTCAATAATAAATGTCCGGTTTCAGACAAAATAAAGTGTAACTCCCAAGCATACAAATTCCAGATAGAGTCTGAAATGTGTTTATAAGCCCACATAGATAAGTCCTAAAATTGAAAAAGAAAAAGAAAGAGGAGCCGGCACGGTGTGCTGTGGCAGCATCTCATATACAAAACAGAGGCAGATGGGCACTGAGGACTTAATACATTAAAATGCTAAGTGTGGGCACAGCAAAAGATATACAAACAAAGGGAAAAGTTAACAAACTAGAACATATATGCAATAGTATACAAGCAAAAGTTAATTTCCTTAATGAATTCTTTACAAATTGATTTTTCACATAAATATTGACACGCCACAGGGGAAAAATGAGCAGAAGACATGATCAGATAATTCACAAAGAAGAAACCCATATGTAAAGATGCTCAACTTTAGTAAAAACCTAAGAAATGCAAGTTAAATCTGGAAATCATTTTCACCTATCAGATTGGCAAAGTTGAAAAAGATTGATAAACCTAATTGATAAACCTAATATTGACCAGCATGTACAGACATGGGCTCCTATACTGCTGTGGGGAGGAAAACTTTCCTTCTACCATTTTAGGTTGTGGGAATGGTTGGGGGCCTGTGGATTAACTGAGAATAGCTAGATTAACAGGAGAAAAGACAAGGTTTATTTGTAAGAACATGTGGGAGTGTAACCGGAAACTCTGAAAAGCCTGAGAGAAAGGTTTACATATCACCTTAACAAAAGGGGTGCACATAAGGGAGCATGTAGGGCGTCAGTGGGGAGGGAGGGAAGGCTCTCTTGAGTTCTTTGATGCTAATGACAGCTGAATTCCCACTTCCAGGGGTGACGGATCAGTCTTGTCCCAATCAGCAAACTACCTCAGAGGGGCCTCCCCTCTGAGCTCCATTTTCTGGAGGCTCTGCTACACTTTAGATAATGTTTCTTTTGGGGCCAGCCCGGGGGTGCAACGGTTAAGTGCGCACGTTCCACTTTGGCGGCCCGGGGTTCCCTGGTTCAGATCCTGGGTACGGACATGGCACCACTCATCAAGCCATGCTGTGGTAGGCTTCCCATATATAAAGTAGAGGAAGATGGACATGGATGTTAGCTCAGGGCCAGTCTTCCTCAGCAAAAAGAGGAGGATTGGCAGCAGATGTTAGCTCAGGCCTAATCTTCCTCAAAAAAAAAAAAAAAAAGATAATGTTTCCTTCTGTGGCTGGTGGTTGTTCAGATATTTTCAGTTTAAAATAATTTTCATACCACTTTGATGGGCTCTTAATCCCTTCACTGCTATCATGGTATAAATTGTTACAAACTTTCTAGAAGGCAGTTGGACAATGTGAATACCTATAACAATAATTCATGTAGGCATTTATCCTACGTAAGGAATTTCACAAGTGCACAAAGATTTTTGAATAAGGATGTTCAATGATTATATGAACATCCTAATTATATTGATTATATTGGAAACAATTAGGGTTGTTAAAAGATAATTTTCAGAAAAAGGTAAAAGCATGACTCATACAGATATAAAAATGAATGTGTGGGGGCCTGACCCCGTGGTCGAGTGGTTAAGGTCCTGTGCTCCCCTTCAGTGGCCCAGGGTTTCGCCGGTTCAGATCCTGGGTGCAGACATGGCACTGCTCATCAGGCCATGCTGAGGTGGCATCCCACATGCCACAACTAGAAGGACCCACAACTAAAAATACACAACTATGTATCCGTGGGCTTTGGGGAGAAAAAGGAAAAAAAAAAAGACAATTGGCAACAGTTGTTAGCTCAGGTGGCAATCTTTAAAAAAACAAAAAAAAGAATGTGTGCTACACGATTTATTTTACGTATATGATATGAGGGAATCCGGCAAAGGTTATAACCAAGTTCAAACGGAAAGTCAAAACAGCACAGATTTATTTGGAGTAAAGGGATGTTGAGATGAATTGCAAACGGAGACAAAACTTACTTTTCCACAGGACTGGGGACAGGGAAGTCAAGCACTACCACACAGGTTGGAATTTGCATATGTATCCGTTACCTATGATGCGGAGCAGAATTTGTCACCCCAAAATATGCCTCTTTGCATAAGGATTATTTTAGGCTGATTATTTTTAAGGAACAGCAGACACCGGAGACACTCCATTCATAAGGGTGTCTCTCTGTACCAGGAAGAGGGCGATGACTACATCTCTAGAAACTTGTCATTGGAGAAGGTTTGGATTCAAATCTGCATTACAACTTTACCCTTGTTTACTGTGCTTTGCCTGGTAACCTCCCGTAACTGCCTCGTCCCACCCGCAACATCTTTCTTTTGTGTTTAGCTGAAGACCCTGTTACGGTGATGAGAGTTGCTCCATTTTCCTGGGTCTCTCCCACGTATACAGGAGGTATATACAGATCCTTAAACTTCAGTTTGTTTTTATCTTATTACTCTGTCTTTTTATTACCAAAGGGGGTCTCAGCCAAGAACCTAGAAGGGTAAAGGGAAAAATATTTTCTCTCCTTTACACCTACAACTTGTAAAGAGCAGCAAATAGCTCAAAGACAATCATCAGGGCTGGAATGCATGGTGTTTCATTGGAACACTATTTTTTTAAAAAACAGAGTTCATTGATAGAAAAATCATTGTTATGTTGTGTTGATATCATGCAGCTGTAGAAAATGGTGGGGATATCACCCTATATTGTTTTAGAAAGTAATGTTAATATATCATTAAATGAAAAAAAAAGCAAGAATAATCATTTTATGTGTTATTACCCCTGATCAAAGATATAGGTAAAAAATGCACATGCACTCATTTCTGGGGATTTTTACTCTGCTACTGAAATGTTTGAGTAAAAAATATACATATAAACACTTTTTACAAATATAGCTTTAAAAAGATATTTCCATTTTGAAAAAAAATATAACATGCATGAATAAATAAACTAGTCAGTAGTAAGTTCAACATTTCTGTCAAAAAGAAAAAAGAAAAACTACTGAGCAGATGTCTATCAGGATGCTTAGCAGAAAAAAACAGCTTAAAGGAAGTACCTGTCTGAATGCATATCCATGCACTGGAATACTACTTTGTTTTAAAAAAAAAAACAGATTCAGGGGCTGGCCCTGTGGCGCAGCAGTTAAGTGTGCATGTTCCACTTTGGGTGCCCAGGACTCACCGGTTCGGATCCCAAGTGCGGACGTGGCACCACTCATCAAGCCATGCTGTGGTAGGCATCCCACATAGAAAGTAGAGGAAGATGGGCACGGATGTGAGCTCAGGGCCAGTCTTCCTCAGCAAAAAGAGGAGGATTGGCAGCAGTTAGCTCAGGGCTAATCTTCCTCAAAAAATCAGCAACAAAAAAAACAGATCCACACAACAATATGGATGAATCACACAGACCTCATGCTGAGATAATGATGCCAAACACAAAAGAGCACATGCTGTTTGAGTCATATTTACATATTTGAAGTTCTGAACAGGTAAATCTAATCTATAGGCCAGGAAGGAGAGTAGTTGTGGCCTGGGGCTCAGTGGGGAGGCTTACTTTTGGGGCTGAGAGAAATAATCTTTACTTTGATTGTGGTAGTGATTACTTGGGTACATATATTTCTCAAAACTCATTGAACTGTACACTTAAAACAGATATACTTTATTGTATGTGTAGCGAAGGAAAACTAATTTTCCCTCCACCCTTCTAGGTTCTTAACTGAGATCCTCCTGTAATAAAAGACAGATTAACAGGAGAACAATAGAAGTTTACTAAGACAAATACCTCCTGTATACAGGGGAGATACCCAGAAAAACTGACTAACTCCTTCAAATGGTCCAGGTCACCACCCTAAATATCATCTCCAGCTAAAGACAAAAGAAGATGTAGGTAGGGATGGGAGGGAGCCAGGTAGGGGAGGTTACCAGGCACAGCACAGTAAACAAGAGAATGGTTGTTATGCAGATTTAAATCCACGCCCTCTCCATTGGTAAGTTTCTAGAGAGGTGGTCATCCTCCGCTTTCTCGTACAGAAAGAGAGACACCCTTAAGAATGGAGATTTCCCTTATCAATATAAATGTCTCTTACAAAAATGTGACTTCTACTCCATTTTCAGAGTTTCTCCTGTGTTTGCTGTTTCTTAAAAATAACCAGCTCAGGGCTGGCCCTGTGGCCGAGTGGTTAAGATCAAGCTCTCCGCTGCAGGCGGCCCAGTGTTTCGTTGGTTTGAATCCTGGGCGCAGACATGGCACTGCTCATCAAACCATGCTGAGGCAGCGTCCCACATGCCACAACTAGAGGGACCCACAACGAAGAATATAATACAACTATGTACTGGGGGGGGCGGGGGGGGGGGGCGGGGAGCTTTGGGGAGAAAAAGAAAAAAAATTTAAAAATCTTAAAAAAAAATAAATAACCAGCTCAGGATAATCCTTATGCCAAAAGGCATATTTTGGGGTGGCATAGTTTGCACCCCTTCATATGTAAACTCTACCTCCACAAAATTGATTTTTTAAAAACATCTGTTTAAAAAGACTAGGAGGCATAAACAGAAAGGAGAGAGCATTTGTTGGGATGTGGACACACTAAGTTTGCAATGATGACGAGTTCTCAAGGAGCAGAGGACCTCTAGGGCTCTGGAAATATGCCTGGACTCCATGTTTCCTACGTAGAAGCCACCTGCAGAGGGATGGCTGGTGTGGCCATGACACCAAATGCACTCATCTGAGGGTGAGAATGCCTAGGAGAAGCTGGGGGTGGGGCGGGGGGTTTACAATATTGAGGCACTGGCACAACAAAGGAAGGGGAAAGGCTTGGAGGCTGTGAAGGAGAAATAAATGAACACTGTGTCCTGGATACCAGGGAGCGTGCGCTCGCGTGTGAAAGGAGACAGTAGTCAGGTGGGCTCACAGAGCATTTTAAGCTGAGCACTAGACTTCTCATGCTAAGTGAACTAGAACTTTCCAGATACAAAATCGTTTAATACTGACTTTCTAGTGGTGGTTGAAATGTGGCAGAGGTGCCCTCTGGTGGTAGTATCCCAAACCAATGTATAAAGGTGAAACAGTTGAGAAATACGATGAAAATCAGCTCTGGTTTTTATATACATTAGATGTTGAAGTAATATAATTAATTTGTACCACAGGAAAATCCACTATACTCAGCCAGGGTTATCTAAAGTAAGGAGCTTGATAGATTTCCATTTCCTGTCAAGAGAGAGTAACATGGATCAGATTTCCTTTTGTTGAAAACAATACAACAGACCCCAAATAGAGTTGCTTATGCTAAGCTCCACGTGACCAAACCAAGACTTAATTATGGTTTCGGCTCTCCCAGAAATGGAAGCTGAAACCAGTCAATCAGGAATCGCCTGATCGGCGTTAGTTAGGTAATCTGCCTGATAGACCCCTGCCATCCCCTAAAGGAAGGTGACTTTGCGATAACCATCTCCCGTCTTGTATAACTTCCCTGTTTCCTCTCCTTTCTGCCTATAAAAGTCTTTCATTTTGTCCAGCTCCTCGGAGCTCCTTTCTATCTGCTGGATTGGATCCTACCCAATTCACGAATCGTTGACTAAAGCCAATAAGATCTTTAAAATTTACTCTGTTGAATTTTGTGTTTTAATACTTCCCCATCTGAAACAAACGAGCAATCATACAAAATACGTTAAAATTATTTCTGAAATAGTGGTTTTCAGAACTTAGACATCAGGCAGCCCAGGGCAGTGATCTCTGAAAAATGGGAAGCAAATGAGGCGAGTCCTGTGATTGCCCTGGAGAACGTTTCCAGGCTGACCCTCGGAGCAACTCAGGCAGAGCTCAGCAGCCTTCCTGAGATACAGAACCAGAGTGGGAGGCCAGCGAGGCCAACGTAGCTCGACTCTGCAGGGCAAAATACTAGAAAGGAGGGAACAACATGGGGAGAGAGCTCCAAACATCTGCAAAGGGAGCTCTTCAATCTTCAGCTGAGAATGGTGTTTATGAGGAAACTGCTCGAGGCCGGGAAAGTACCACCTGGAAGGAGCAGAGGGAACAATGCCACAGTTCACGAAGAGCTGAGAACAGTGCCTGTTCCCACCAGCCTTGTAATTGGAGACACATCAGATGAAGCACACAGTAGTGGGCAAAACCATCCCTGGTCCGAATAGCAAAGCTCACAAGCACACTTCAAAAGGATCCAACTATTCCAAGTCACTTACCTGGGTCCCAAAAAAGGTCAAGAATATTTATAGAAATAAAATATAACCAGCACCCAGCAGGGCAAAGTTCACAATGTCTGGCATCCAATCAAAATTTCCCAGGCATGCAGAGAAGCTGGAAGATATGACCCATAATAAAGGGGGGGCGGACAATCAATAACAATAGATCTTTTAAAATGATGATAGGACATTAAAACAGTTGTTATAACTGTATTCCACATGCTCAAGAAGGCAGAAGAAAGATTGAGCATGTTAAGTAGTAACATGGATGATCTAAAATTGGGCTTCTAGAGATCAAAAATACACCATCTGATATAAAAAAAGATAGCTGAGATTAACAGCAGATTAGAGAGGGAAGAAGAAAAGATTAGTGTACTTGAAGACACAGCAATAGAAACTATGACAGTAATAGAAAATTAATCACAGAGAGAAAAAAGGCTGAGAAAATGAACAAAGCATCAGTCGGCTGTGGGACCACCTAGAAGCTGCATAATGTCTGTGTAATTGGAGTCTTTGCTATCCTTTCTATTAACCACTCTATTTTCAAATTCTTTTCCTATGGTGTCCACTTTAATCATTTACTTCTCATCACTCAAACTTCCACCTACAAACTATTAAGACTACTCTTAGGGGCGGGACCTGTGGCCAAGTGGTTAAGTTTGCGCTCTCTGCTTCAGCCACCCAGGGTTTCACCAGGTTGAATCCTGGGCACAGACATGACTCTGCTCATCAAGCCATGCTGAGGCGGCATCCCACGTGCCACAACTAGAAGGACCCACAACTAAAAATACACAACTATGTACCAGGGGGCTTTGGGAGAAAAAGGAAAAATTAAATCTTTAAAACAAACAAACTACTCAAAGCCTGCAATAACTCAGTTCAGTGAAGACTTCATATAACTCCATCCTTCTGTCAAATCCAATGGATTTGACAATTTCTCTGCAACATACAACACTGTTTCCTTCTTAATCCTTGTTTCCTACCCTCATTCTTTGAAGTTGACAAATTTCCTGCCTTCCTCTAAACTTTGTCACTCATCTGATTCCTACCTCCTCTGTCCTCAAATTTAGGACATCCCTCAGGCTGTCATAAAGTCGCAAGATTTCAGGGTTGGCAGAGATCTCAGACACTACCCGCTCTGACCCAGTCATTGATGAAGACTTGCTTTATGCTCACAGCATCGTTATGATATGGGTGTCCAGCTTTTGTAGGAAGACCGTCCATGATGGGGATGTCTACCTCTCTATTCCACCACCAGCAGCTCTAAGCTGTAGATTCTTCTTTCTCACGTTCAGCTGAACAGGTCTCTGTAACTTCTGCCAGGTGGTCTGGTCTCAGGCTCCTTTCTTTTGCTTCCACTCTAGTCTAGACCCATTAACACCTCAAGCATGGAATGCATCACAATTTGACAATCTCCATTGTAATTCTTCTCTGTCAGTTAACTTGATGTATAACAATTCTTACCTGATTAATCTTAAAACATAGTTTTGATCCCGTTATGTTTCTCTCCTGCTTAAAAACTTATAAGGGCTCTCATAATTTTTTTCCTGTCAAGAAATGTATTATTTTTTCAATGTATTCTTTTTTTGATTGTCATTCATGCACAGATACAGAATTCAAAATATATAAAAGGGTATAGCCTCCACAACTCCGCTTTTCCTTCAGAGACAACCCCTGGTGAAAGTTTTTTTGGGAGTTGGTTTGTCTTTTTTTCCCTAGTATCTTTCCAGAGATGTTCTGGACGTTAAAAGAATGTGTATCCTTTGCCTACCTCTGATGATAACTCCACCAGTCACCTTCACCCTGAACCACACAGAGGCAATTTAGCAATATCTATCCAGCACATCTGTTCTTTGCCTTGCTGTTTTTCACTTAACGTATTTTGGAAATAACTCCCCACTGGTTTATAGAAAGCCTCTTTGTTTTTTTCAATGTGTGCAAAGCAGAGGGGATGTACCATGATATTTAAACAGATCCTTAATGGGCATTTAGGTTGTTTCCAGTCTTTTGCTATTGCAAACAATGTTCCAATGAATATCCTCATACATGTATGAAATAGATGTGTAGAATAAATTGCCAGAAGTGATATCGCTTGGTCAAAATGTGTATACATTTGTATGTACCAAGGTTGATTGGTATTGGCCTCTGTGTGGTTTTGAAACCGGGCACAACTTGCTTTAACTGTACTGTTAGTTGTCTGTTTGCAAAAGTAGTTAGATAACGCTTACTAAAACCCACCCTACGGATAACATCGTTGAGGCTTAGGTTACCATGGTAATGGATGATTAAGTCTTTCAGGAGCTGAGAGTCTTCTTGTCCTTGTTCAGGTCGGTTAAGCCCACTGAATCAGGGGCCAGCCCAGTGGCACAGCAGTTAAGTTCACACGTTCTGCTTTGGTGGCCCACAGTTCATCGGTTCAGATCCTAGGTGTGGACTTACTCACCGCTTGTCAAGCCATGCTGTGGCAGGCATCCCATGTATAAAAAAGTAGAGGAAGGGGCCGGCCCCGTGGCGCATTGGTTAAGTGCACACGTTCCTCTTCAGCAGCCTGGGGTTCACTGGTTTGGATCCTGGGTGCAGACATGGCACTGCTTGTCAAGCCATGCTGTGGCAGGCGTCCCACATAGAAAGTAGAGGAAGATGGGCATGGATGTTAGCTCAGGGCCAGTCTTCCTCAGCAAAAAGAGGAGGATTGGCAGCAAATGTTAGCTCAGGGCTAATCTTCCTCAAAAAAAAAAAAAAAAAAAGACCACTGACTCATCAACTGGGCCTGTGCAGATGTCCAGTAAGTGACTTGACATCAGGGAGCTGACAACTCCACCCTCAGTCCATGCTAATGCCACCATGTTGTGAACATGTGTCCTATGAAGAGCCATGAAGTTTGACTATGCTTGTCCAGATCATCAATTACCTCTCTTCTCTTTACCTCCAATCATACTTCAGGCCGCCCCACTCCCTTTAGCCCATCAAAATCCCTAATCCCCATTTTTGGGGAAGTAGATGTGAAATTTCTCCCATCTGCTTGCTTGGCTGCCTTGTGAATAAACCCTTTCTCTGCTGCAACCTCATTATCTCAGTGATTTGCTTTTCATGAGATGGGCAAAATGAATCAGGCTTGGTAATAGGTTCCTTCAAGGGCAAAGGTGATTGGCAAAAGATGCTATAGACACAGGCAAAGGAAATAAGTTCCTTAAATGAAGGTAAAAGATACAAGACTTTAAACTCTAAGAAGACCTCCCAGAGCTGGAGATTCAGCCACCATCTCTGCCAGAAGGGTAAACTTCCCTGGACCCTGGTGCTGGGGTGAGGATCCTATCAGGTCTTCAAAAAATGTCCTTTGCTACACTCACAAGAGGGTTCGCGCCCTCTCAGACCCTCTGCATGTTCTGGAGACCCCAGCTGTGTGCCTGACCACCGAAGGGAACTGCTAATAACCCAGCTCATTCCTGAGTAATCACTGCAAGGGTGATTGAAGGTCAGTTTCACCTGGTCAGTTTCCTGGGCGGACGATGCCCTGAGAAGGTGCAGGCTTAGGCTTCCTCACGATGTGCCTCCCATATGGAAGGTGCACCAACGTCCACTCTCACCCACAACATGTGGCTGTCTGTTTCCCACATACTCGCCAGCAGAGCAAATATCAGAGTTCTTACCTCTGCCAATTTTCATAGGTAAAAACTGAAATACGTGGTGTAACTTTCACACTTCTCTCATGTGTGAGGTTGCACATCTTTTCACAGAATAGTAATAACAGACATATGTCTCTACTCCTCGCAAGGCCAACTCTTCCTCCTGGGCCCTTGACGCCCACCCTTCTGTCTCAGCCAAGAACATCACCCAGCAATTCTCTCTTCTGCAACATGAATTTTTATTCTCTCTATTGTGTCTGTCTTAGCAGCATGCAAAAATGGTCCTTCTCCCTTCTTTAAAAACCTTTTTCTTGAGCCCCTTCCTCCTGTAGCCACTGCCCTAATTCATTCTCTCTGTCTATTTTACAGCAAAGTTTGGCAACCCTTTTCTGAAAAGGGCCACATGGTAAATATTTTAAGCATTGTGGGCTTTACGGTCTCCATCACACTACTTACCTCTGCCCCTGGAGGGTGACATTAGCCACAGACCACACAGAAATGAACGGGCGTGGCCGTCGTTTGCCTTAGTTTCTGACCCCGCTGTACAGAAAGCGGCCCCACAGCATCTCCTGGCACTGAGCTGGTAGGAAGGAGCTGCCGCCAGGCCTGCGCCCTGCACTCAGCAGGCTGCTGGCTGGGATCTCCAGACAGCGCAGGGGCTCCCAGGGGGCATGAGCCTTCGCGTGAGCACAGCAAAGTGAGTTTCAGGAAGGATCTGGTTGTTTGTGTCTGCTGTCTCCAGATTCTGTTAAACCCTCTCTAAGGAAGTGTCTACTCCAGTGGAAGTAAAGTCTCCAGGGAAACTGCTCTTGTCAAATTCAGCTCCACGTTACTACACCTGTTAGGCATTTATGTGAACTCATCTTGCTTGTCATCTCAGCAGCATTTCAGACAAATATTCATTCTTTTCTTCTTGAAACACTTTCAAACTGAGCACTGAACCCTCTGTTTTTTCTGCTGTCCTTCTAAGCCTGGTGGTTCCGCCTTATCTTCCAGCCTCTTCGCCCTGCAAAGGCTCAGACTCAGAACTCAGATCTCCTCTCTGTTCTCTCTACAGTCCTTCCTGGGGACCTCATCCAGCCTCACGCTGCTAAAAACAGCTATATTTAACATCTCCCTCATTTTTTGTTTCCAGTCCGGACCTCTCCTCTGAACTCCAGTTTCATATTTCTCACTGCTTAGTTGACATCTCCGCTTGGAGGTTCAATCAGCATCTTAAGCATGCCCAATACGCAGCCCCAATCTCCTCCCACAGCCTCTTCTTCCTCCTCCTCTCCCTCTGTCATTCATAACTCCATCCATCCAGCTGCTCAGGCCAAAAACTCTTCAGGTCACCCCTGTCTTGCCTCTCTCTCTCACACAGTGGAGACCAATTGGTTGCAGAGGTTGTTTTAAATTTTTTTGTTTTTGTTTTTGTTTTTTGAGGAAGCTTGGCCCTGAGCTAATATCTATGCCCATCTTCCTCTATTTTATGTGTGGGATGCCTGCCACAGCATGACTTGATAGGCAGTGCTAGGTCCACATCTGGAATCCAAACCCGTGAACCCCGGGCCTTGGAAGCAGAGCATGAGCTACGCCACCACGCCAGCCTCTGTTTTGTTTTGTCTTTTTGTGAGGAAGATTAGCCCTGAGCTAACATTTGCTGCCAATCCTCCTCTTTTTGCTGAGGAAGACTGGCCCTGAGCTATCATCTGTGCCCATCTTCCTCTACTTTTTATATGTGGGACACCTGCCACAGCATGGCTTACCAAGCGATGCCATGTCTGCACCTGGGATCTGAACCAGTGAACCTTGGGCCACTGAAGTGGAATGTGCAAACTTAACTGTTGCACCACAGGGCCGGGCCCCAGCCCCTGTTTTAAATTGGTTTGTTCATGGTATATGCCCAACATCTATAAAGTGCTTGACTCACAGTAGGAGCTCAATAATATTTGACGAATGATAAGGGAACAAACGGGTGAATGAACACATTATACTCACCACAAACAGAATGACTTTAAACAGCACAAATTTAGGGGCTGGCCCCATGGCCGAGTGGTTAAGTTTGCTCACTCTGCTTCAGTGGTCCAGGGTTTCGCAGGTTCAGATCCTAGGTGCGGACATGGCACTGCGTGTCAGGCCCTGCTGAGGCAGCACGCCACAACTAGAAGGACCCACAACTAAAAATATATACAATTATGTACCGGGGGGCTTTAGAGAGAAGAAGGAAAAATAAAATCTTTAAAAAAAAAACGGGGCCCGGCCTGGTGGTGCAGTGGTTAAGTGCGAACATTCCACTTCGCTGGTTCAGATCCTGGGTGCAGACATGGCACCACTTGGCACACCATGCTGTGGTAGGCGTCCCACATATAAAGTAGAGAAAGATGGGCACAAATGTTAGCTCAGGGCCAGTCTTCCTCAGCAAAAAGAAGAGGATTGGCAGCAGTTCCCTCAGGGCTAATCTTCCTTAAAAAAAAAGAGAACCCCCTCCCAAAAAAACCATACAAGTTTATTATCTTACAGTTCTGGAGGTCAAAAGTCTGATGCAGAACTCACTGGGCTAAAATCAAGGCATCGGCAGGGCTGCATTCCTCTCTAAAGGCTCCAGGGGAGAATCCATTTCCTTGCCTTTTCCGGCTTCTAGAGCTGCCCACATTCCTTGGCTTGTGGCCCCTTCCTCCATCCTCAAAGCCAGCAGTGGTCAGTCGAGTCCTTCTCACAGCAAATCACTCTCACCTCCGCTTCCATCTTCTCGTCTCCTTCTGACTCTCTGTCTCCCTCTTCCGCCTCCATCTTCTGCTTTTAAGGTCCTTGTGATGTCTTTGGGCCAAGGCAGATGATGGAGGATAATCTTCAAGTTGGCTGATTAGCAACCTTAACTCCATCTGCTACCTGAGTTCCCGTTGGCCATGTAATGTAATATATTAACAGTCTCCAGGGACTCGGATGTGGGCATCTTTGGGGACAGGCCATTATCCCTCTCATCACAGGCAAGAATCTATGGGAATTCCTCAGGAGTCCCAGCTCCACCCAAATCAAGCAAGAGCCTGGCAGATAGATGTCACTAAGAGGTGGCAGCTCTGTGATGAAGACTCTCTTGCCAGGGCAGGATCCCCTCCACGGCCTTCTCTGCACAGCGCCTCCTGCTCTGGATCTATGGCACTTCTCAGTGGTCACTCAGTCAAAACTCCCTCTCGGCTAGTTCTCAGTGGACAAGATGCCAGTAAATGACTTCAGGTCAAGATATGAATAATAAGGTTTCCTCTCCAACGGCATTTACCTTTTTTTTTTTTTAAAGATTTTATTTTTCCTTTTTCTCCCCAAAGGCCCCCAGTACATAGTTGTGTATTCTAGCTGTGGGTCCTTCTAGTTGTGGCATGTAGGACGCTGCCTCAGCATGGCATGATGAGCGGTGCCACGTCCGCGCTCAGGATCCGAGCGGATGAAACCCTGGGCTGCCAAAGCCCAACGTGCAAACTCAACCACTCAGCCACGGGGCTGGCCCCCAAGCATTTGCCTTTTTTGAGAGGAGTTTTTTCAGCTGCAAGTCACAGAAAACCCATGTGGTTTATACAACTAACGGTTTATCTTTCTTACAAACAAGACTTCTGGGGGTAGCAGCTGCCGGCCTCGGCTCGAGGACTTAGTAAGGTCAGCACCAGCGTCCCTGCAGCTGTCTTTGCTTACCCTTACAACCAGGGGGGCTGCAGCCCAGCGTCACACCCCCATTCTAGTAAGGAGGAGGGACAGGGCAAAGATAGCACCGCTCATTATGTCTCTTTTGCCAGAAAAAAAAATCTTTTCAAACCGCGCCCCACACACACGCACAGACTTCCCTTAGTGTCTCAATGGCCAGAACTTGTCACATGGACACTCTTAGCTGCAAGAAAGTCTGGGAAAATGAGGGACTGTATGACCATGATTGATTTAGATCCCTCCTGATCCAATGTCTGCAGATGGGCATATTGCTGCTGCAAACAGAATTTCCATTTAGTTAGCATAGGGGTGCCAAGCTTCATAAATAAATACACAGGACACCTAGTTAAATTTGATTTTTGGACAAACGGTGAATGCTCTTTTTTGGTATAAGTATGTAATATTTGAGACACATTTATACCAAAAATTGTCCACTGTTTATTTGAAACTCAAATTTAACTGGGCATCCTGTGCTTTATCTGGCAATCCTAGGTTAGCAAGGAAAAGGGGGAGTGGATATTGAGTGGGGAACTCATAAGATCTGTCACGATGGGGATGGCGTTTTATTCCAAAAGTTAAATCTACTTTGGAAGAAGTTCAGTCCTCAACCACAGCCTGGTGGGGAAACTCTTCTGTGACAAAGTCCTTAGGGGCATTTTGACGTTCCATTCATTTAGTTGTCGGATATTGTATACAATCTGCAGGTGACACAGGTCTTCAGTGATATAGACAGGAGGCTTCCACTCTGATAATCCCCAACGAAATGGCTTCTTCTTTCCAGCAAGTGTCTTCTGTCCTGCCCATCCCAGTGCAGAAATTGTTCACCTGTGGAAAGCAAAATAGGAAAGTCACAGAAGCAGCCAAAATACAGGTCTGTTCAATTAGTCTATGCTCCTCTTTAGACTGATTCAACGACTGGTAATAATGGGATTAATAATTTACAACTTCAGCACTCAATCAGAAAAAAGGTTAATTAAAAATACGAAATTAAACTGAAAGCATTAATTTTTAAAATAGAAACTGTATCTGTATCCCTAGCAACTCTTTTTCTTTCATTTTTTACCCATTGTAATTTAAACATTCTGTAACCCCCAGGATATGGGTTCTGTGGCCTGACAGTGCCTTTGGTCTGAATTTTTTGACATTTATTTTGAGCCAGAGCTGGTGAACAGAAGTATGTCCGGAATCACACGGTGTGAAGTGCTGTAGAACAAGCTAAAACTATTTTGAGGTTGATTCTGACCACATGTGAGCATTTCTCACAGCTTTTAGTCAGATTTTATTATTAAAACCAAAACTATTATTAATTTTTTAAAAAAATCATGATCACTTTACTCTTCAGGTTTCAGGCTTCTCAGATATAAAATCTTAATTCAGAAATTACTACATGATGATTCCATTCAGACTGCCTCACCCATTAAGATTTTCCAAACTCCTTTTGGTCCCAGGAACCTCAAAGAATAACACAGCAGTTGCCATCTTGTGTGCCTTAAGGGGAACAGTGTCTGGGAGAAGGTGACAACATGTATACGCCCTTCAACAGTTCATCTGTGGCCTTTCTTACTGAGTCACATTTTCCCTTTGTGTCTCAAATTTCCCATCGGTGAGGTAGGGTGTGATGCAAATTGAACTCATGTAGTTATCTGATGTACTTTGAACAAAATGGTTATAACGTCTCAGCATTGCGTGTGATTTTGCACACTGTTTAGTCCAGTGGTTCTCAAACTTGCCACACGTTGGAATTACTTAGGGAACTTTAAAAAATACTGGCTCCTGGGGTCTGCACGAAGGATGCTGATTTAACTGGTGTGGAATATGGCCTGGGTGTTGGCATTTTTAAAAGCTCCTCAGATTATTCTAATGTGTAATGAAGTCTGAAACCTGAGACCACTGCTCCTAGGTAGCTACAACAGGCCTCTTTCAGATGTGCCACTTCCTACACGAAGTCCCTCAATAATGCCCTGTGGGCATGGCCTTCATTCTCCCTGTCCGGCTTTGCTCCCTATAACCACCAGGAGGGAGGCAGAACAGTGGGGTGCAGGACCCAAGCCACACTAAGGGGGGCTCCGTCAGGGTGGATCATCAGTCTAAAAGGGACCCTGCAATCTGACCAGAACAAATTGGAAACGTGATACCACTGTAACTCAGGTTTCCTATCTGCCAAGATGGAGACATGCAAATTGACATCACCCTCACCAGCCCAGCGCTGGGGGAGCCTGGGAGCGGGTGAGGCTTTTGTTCACAAGGCAAAGTCTTCAGCCTCAATAGCATTCCTTCAATTTCCTTGAAAGTGGTATTAGCTAGTAGCGGAGGTAAAGACTTTTAAAATTTTTGTGGGCATTGAACTGAATGGCTGTCAGAAAAAAAGGTCAGAGAGAAGGTGAGGTGTCAGGAGCAGGAAGAGAAAGTTGGCCCTAGAGCTGCCGAGTGAAGAAGACAGGTTTGGGAGAGGAGTTATCAGGGCCAGGGTGGGAGGAGCGGGGAGGAATTTATTCTTTTAAAAGCAAAATCCTGATACCATGCTATCCAGCCCCTCTCCTCCAGAGCCCCTCTAAAATCTTGAGTAAATTTTATATTCCTCACTAATGCACTGATCCTGGTGCAAGGAGAGTACAGTTTTCAAAGAGCTCAAATAAGAGGAAAGAACATCAGAGTTTGAATCATATTATAAAGAAAGGGGCATGCAGCTTTTATAAAAAATTGGTTTGCCCCCCACTCCATTAAGTAAATGTAGACAAATATATGTATATTTTTTCTTCTTCTCCCCAAAGCCCTCCAGTACATAGTTGTAGGTCCTTCTAGATGTGCTGTGTGGGACCCCGCCTCAGCATGGCTTGACGAGCAGTGCTAGATTCACGCTCAGGATCCGAACTGGGAAACCCCAGGCCTCCGAAGCTGAGTGTGTGAACTTAACGACTTGGCTACTTAACTTAACTACTTAACTTAAATACTTAACCACTTAACTACTGCCCAGCCCTGCAGACAAATATTTAAAGACTATTTCCTTGAAGGAACACCAGGTATAGCCTGCCTAGGCACCCGCATGTCTCAGTTCTGCACTGGGCAGAAAAATAAAAGAGGAGAGAGAAGTTAGAGTTGTGAGAAGGCTTTCAGCATCCGTTCTCAAACTTTGTCATGCATCAGAGTTACCAGGAGGGTGGGTAAACACACAGATTCTTGACCCCACCCCCAGAGTTTCAGATTTAGTAGGTAGGACCCATTTCTAACACGTTCCCCAGAGATGCTATTGCTCCTGGTCTGGGGACCACTCTTTGAGAAGGACTGGTTCACAGCACTCCCCTAGAAATTACTTCCTAGTCTAGCATTTATCCTGGTCCGTTCTTTGAAAATTTAATAGGTTTTATGAGAAAAAAAGAGTTATAGTCAAATGAGTTGGGAGAATACTAAATTAAAAGAAGTTTCTTTTGAGAAATCGAAATAACTTACTGTCTACACATGCACAGCTTACTGTCTATATTTATCTGACTTTCCTATTCCAGGAACTTCTTACCCAGAAAGATGAAATGGCAAATAATTCTATTGTATGTTCTAGGAACTTCCTGAAAATCCATTAATCTGAATACTAGACTACTCAATTTACTCTCATTAAAGTAAATATACTTTCCCAGGAAAATAGATTAGTGTCGAACATTGTTTACTCTTCGAGACTTGCCTGGAAACTCTCCTTGCTGTGCTCACCAGTCGTAAACTATGATGTCACAAACTTGCCCAATTCTAATCAAGCTCTGCATTGAAATAGCCACCTTAATCCAGACCCCAAAACCTCATAAATATCCTGCCTTTGCCCTCATCCTTCCGAGAAACTAAGAGTCTATCCCTCACCTCAACAAGCACTGAACTAAGCCCAGCCTTCTCCAGGGGTTATTTTGGTGGCATTTTGAGGAAGCCAGCATTCAACAACCTATTGCCTTTGAAAGTTGCTAAGACAGTAAATCTTTTTTTTTTTTTTAAGATTTTATTTTTTTCCTTTTTCTCCCCAAAGCCCCCCGGTACATAGTTGTATATTCTTTGTTGTGGGTCCTTCTAGTTGTGGTATGTGGGACGCTGCCTCAGCGTGGTTTGATGAGCAGTGCCATGTCCGCACCCAGCAGACCGCCTGCAGCGGAGCACGCGAACTTAACCACTCGGCCACGGGGCCAGCCCCTAAGAGAGTACATCTTAAAAGTTCTCATCACAAGGAAAAAACTTATAACTATGTGAGGTGATAGATGTTATCTAAACTTACTGTGGCGATCATTTCGCATTATATACATACATGAAATCATTATGTTGTACACCCTAGACTTAAGCAATGTTACATGTTGATTATATCTCAATAAAACTGGGAAAAAATTGATAATGAAAAAAAAAACCCAAACCAACCTATTGCTTTAACATCCTACACTAGGTTAGGTCCCTGCTCTCACTCCCTGTCTTATTCACAGTATAGCATAGTGCCTGGAAAATAGTGAACACCCAATAAATATTATTTAAGTAAAGGAATGAACTCTTCAATCTTTAATATGCTATTGTGCATTGCGACATTTTCTAAGTGGGGAAAGGTGGGACTGTCTCAACCTTTCTATCACTTGTGCAAGGGATGTTCCTCAGAGCACCCTTTGGGGAAGCCTGTCTTAATTCGTTTTACAGATGTCTTTTTAAAAGGTATGGGAACTACCGATTAACACTGCCATTCTTATTACTAAAGGCAGCAATATAGGGGTTAAATTTATAGACAAACTTAAGATCCTCCTCTGTGTGAAAACCCTGATCTCAGGAACTCCCTCCCGCTCATGATTCCAGTTTTTATTATGCACTGAATTGAGTCCCCCCAAATCCATATGTTGAAGCCCAAACCCCCACAGTGACTATATTTGGAGATAGTGCCTTTAAAAAGACAGTTAAGGTTAAATGATGTCAGGAGGTTGGGGCCCTAATCTGATAGGACCAGTGTCCTCAGAAGAAGAGGAAGAGGCCGCAAAGCTCTTTCTCTGTCCACGCACAGAGGAGAGGCTGTGTGAGGACACAGCAAGAAGGCAGCCATCCACAAACTGGAAAGAGAGGTCTTACCAGAAACCAGCCCTGCTGGCGCCTCCGTCCTGGACCTCTGGCTTTCAGACTGTGAGGAAACAAATTTCTGTTGTTTCAGTCACCTAGTCTGTAGTACCTTGTTGTGGCAGCCCGAGCTGGCTAACGTAGTTTTCTAAGGGCTGAACTGGGAACCAGTGAGTCATGAACATGAACCCTGACCTATGGCTCAGGCAACTCCTTCTAGCCCAGCTTATCTCTGACATCACAGTTGTTGTCGAGGATAATCAGATGATTATTTTTATATTACTTTGCATTTTACAAATTTCTTTCACAGGTCTGAGTTCAGTGGCACTTCACAACAATGAAAGAATGTAAGGAGATTTCCTGAAGGACTGGAAAATGGAGACCTACTTAAGAGTCACAGCCATGAGGCCGGGCTGGTGGCGCATCGGTTAAGTTCACACGTTCTGCTTCTCGGCAGCCCGGGGTTCACCACTGCAGATATGGCCCCGCTTGGCAAAAGCCATGCTGTGGTAGGTGTCCCATGTGTAAAGTAGAGGAAGATGGGCATGGATGTTAGCTCAGGGCCAGTCTTCCTCAGCAAAAAGAGGAGGATTGGCAGCAGATGTTAGCTGAGGGCTAATAGTCCTCAAAAAAACAAAAAAAAGAAAGAAAGAGTCACTGCCACTAGAAAATGGAAGGGCCAGAATCCTGTGTTGTTTCAAATCCATCACAGAGCAACCCATCTGGTACATGAACGGTAATATTAAACTAGATGCTAAACATTTTAAAATTCAATCGCCAGTGATTTCACTAGATAGTTTTAATTTTAATCGCCCACATATTTTTTAAACTGATGTAATATATTTATGTTGCATAATAAAGAACTTGATAAGGGGTTAATATCCAAAATATGTAAAGAACTCATACAATGCAGTATCAAAAAAACAATCTGATTAAAAAAAGGGCAGAGGACTTGAATAGACATTTTTCCAAAGAAGATATACAGATGGCCAACAGACACATGACAAGATGCTCAACATCACTAATCGTTAGAGAAATGCAAATCAAAATCACAATAGGGTATCACCTCACACCTGTCAGAATGTTTTTTATCAAAAAGACAAGAAATAACAAGTTCTGGTGAGGATGTGGAGAAGAGAACCCTCGTGCACTGTTGGTGGGAATGTAAATTGGTGCAGCCCCTATGGAAAACAGTATGGGGTCCTCAAAAAATTAAAAATAGAACTACCATATGATCCAGCAATTCCAAAGTGGAATGCTTTCTTTATCCAAGGAAAATGAAAACATTAATTGAAAAAGATATATGCATCCCTATGTTCATTGCAGCACTATTTACAATAGCTAAGATATGGAAGCAAACTAAGTGCCCACTGATAGATGCATGGATAAAGAAGATGTGGAATATGTATAATGGAATATTGCTCAGCCATAATAGAGAATGAAATCTTGCCATTTGCAACAACATGGATGGACCTAGAGGATATTATGCTAAGTGAAAAAAGTCAGAGAGAGAAAGACAAATACCATATGACTTCACTTATGTGTGGAGTCTAAAAACCAAAACAAATGAACAAACATAATAAAAGAGAAACAAAATAAATAAATAAATAAAATAAAACAGAAACAGACTCATAGATACAGAAAACAAACTGGTGGTCACCAGAGGGAGGGAGGTAGGATGGGGGAAATAGGTGAAAGGGATTAAGAGGTACAAGCTTCCAGTTATGAAATATATAAATCACAGGGATGTAATATACGGCATAAAGACTATAGTCAATAATATTGTAATAACTTTGGTGACAGACGGTAACTAGACTTACTGTAATGTATATAAATGTTGAATCTCTATGTTGTACACCTGAAACAATATAATATTGTAAGCCAACTATACTTCAAGTAAAAAAAAAAAAAAGAAAGAAAGACCAACACTTGATGAGAGGGTTGAGACTTTGACATCAGCCCAACCTCCTGACCTCCAGGGTGGCAAGAGGGGCTACAGATTGAGTTCAATTATGTGGCTAATGATTAAACCAGTCATGCCTCCATAATGAAACCCCACTAAAAATTCTGAGACACAGAAGGTCATTGGAGCTTCCTGGTTGGTGAACACCTTGCTGTGTGGAGAGGGTGATATGCCTTGATTCTACAAGGAGAGATCAAGGAAGCTCTCTGTTCTCTCCCAGACCTCATCCCCTGTGTATCCTCTATAATAAAACTATAATCATAAGTATAGCACTTTCTTGAATTCTATGAGTCAATCTAATGAATTGTCAAAGCTGAGTGGGTCCTGGGAACTCCCAAATCTGTAGACAGTAGGTCAGAAGCCCAGGTAGAATCCTGCTAGGTTTCCTGGGAACCCTACTTGGGGCTGGCATCTGAAGCAAGGGCAGTCTCGTGGAGTACTGAGTCCTTAATTTGCAGAGTTTGAGGCTGACTCCAGCTGGTTAATCTCCAAACTGAATTGCAGTACACCCAGTTGCTGTTAGCCCAGTAGGAGACTTTACCAGAATATTTTAACATGTATATTTACTTTCCTAACCTCTCTCCCATAGTAATAGATATTCATTTTAGAAAATACAAATAATGGAGAGGGCCCAGTGGTGCAGCGGTTAAGTTCGCACATTCCAGTTTAGTGGCCTGGGGTTCGCCGGCCTGGATCCCGGGTGAGGACATGGCACCGCTTGTCAAGCGATGCTGTGGCAGGCATCCCACATATAAAGTAGAAGAAGATGGGCATGGATGTTAGCTCAGGGCCAGTCATCCTCAGCGAAAAGAGGAAGATTGGTAGCAGTTAACTCAGGGCTAATCTTTCTGAAAAAAAAAATACAGATAAGAAAAAGTAAAAATAACCTGTAATTCCACTACCCAAATTGAACCATTCCAATATCTGTTCTTCTAATCTTTTTTCTGTGCCTGTGTGTGTATATTATTTTAAAACGTGAGTGCTATGCCAATAATGTGTATATACTATATGCCAATAATTATATGTACAACTAATATGTACATATTAGTACATGTACTAATAATTAGAGAAATGCAAATTAAAATGGAAACAATGATGAGATGTCGCTTTATCCTTCCCAGATCAGCAAAAAATTAAAGACACATAACACTAAGTGTTGTCAAGAATGTAGGGAAGTAGAAACTTTTATCCACTTACAGCATATAGTAGATTGCAAAAAATAGCCCCATATTTCTCTCATTCCTGTATGCATGACCCTATGCAATGTAACTTTGCCACTCCTCCTGTCAAGTGGTGGGGTATATTTCTCCACTCCTTGAATCTGGGCTTGGCCATGTGACTTGCTTTGGCCAACGGGACATTCACAAACATGATGAAAGCAGAGGTTTGAAAAGCTTCTGTTCATTAGGACTCGTCGTTTCTTACTGCCAGGAGCCTTTCTGCCTCCATGTCAACAAGTGGGAGCCTGATGAGAGGCCACGTGGTGGGACCTCCAGCTTTTCCAGCTGCCCAGCCATGATAGATGAGGACTCAGACATATGAGTAAGGCCATCCTAGAAAATCCAGCCTCAGCCAAGCTCACCAGACCAACCTGAAGAATCATGAGAAATAGTAACTGTTTGTTTTTTAAGCCAGTGACTTAAGGAATGGTTTATTATACAGCAAAAAGTAACTGATATACAATGGGAGTGTAAACTGATACCATCACTTTGGAAAGCATTGAGGGAATGTCTAGTGAAGTTAAGATGCATATTCTCAATGTCCCAGCAACTTAAGTCTTCAATATACACCTGGGAGAAACCTCACAAATGTGCCCAAGGAGAAATGTACAAGAATGTTCACTGCAGCCTTGTACATGTCAGAGGAAAAAAATTGGAAAAACCCAAGTGATCATTAAAGGAGAAGACAAATTTATATTACTGTGTATTCCTATAACGGAATACTATGTCACAATTGGAAGGAATAAGCTAGAACTACATGATTCAAAATGAATGGATCTTGAAAATAAAATGTTAAGAGAAATTAATTTTTCAGAATAGTTACCTTTCAGGGGATAAGGATGGTAGTGGTAGGAAAATATTATTGAAGAGAGGCACAAAGATCATTCAACTTGCCAGCCTCATGGCTAAGTGGTTAAGTTTGCACACTCCACTTCAGCGGCCCGGGGTTTGCCAGTTCAGCACTTGAGTGTGGACCTATGCACCTCTCATCAGGCCATGCTGTGGCGGCGTCCCGCACAGAAGAAATAGAGGCACCTACAACTAGGATATACAACTAGGTACTGGGGCTTTGGGAAGGAAAAAAAAAAGATCATTCAACTGGATTTGTAATATTTTAGTTCTTAAAAAAAAAGAAGAAAGTATGTCAAAATATTAACATTTTCAAAATCAAAGTGGTGAGTATTTATATTATTCTCTTCACTTTTTAGTATATTTGAAATCACTCATAAAACAAACAAATAACTTTACATGTGTCTAATTCACCTGCAAGAATAGCATTTGTAATGACTACTTAATATTCTAGCTTAAGGAGCTAACATTTCTAAAATTAATCTCTTAATTTTTGTTATCTAGGAGATTTACAATTTTTCACATGCATAAACTAGGCTGGAATCAACATCTTTGTATAATACTGATTATTTCCATGTGATTCATTCTCAAAAGTATAATTGGTGGGTCAAAGTGTATTCACTTTTTAAGATTTCTAATACTTATTTTCAAATCGTCATTCAGGAGTGTATGACCGCTTTATCAAGAGTGAATAATATAGTTGTTTGTTTTCTCTTGGACAACTTGAGAGTTGTAATGGCTGCTTTAAGCTGCGTTCTTTCGATTACGGTGATGGTGTATCAGTTTGCTAGGACTGCCACAACAAAGGACCACTGGGCGGCTTAAATAGCAGAAATCTATTTTCTTACAATTCTGGAGGCTAGAAGTCAGAGACCAAGGCATCTGCAGGGTTGGTTTCTTCTGAGGCCTCTCTCCTTGGCTTGTAGACGACCGTCTTCTCCCCACATCTTCACACGGCCTTCCCTCTGTGTGTGTCTGTGTCCAAATCTCATCACGTAAGATTGCCAGTCTTATTGGATTCGAGCCCATCCTAATGAACCCATTCTAACTTAATTACCTCTTCAAAGACCTTATCTCCAAATTGTCGCATTCAACATATGAATTTTGGCGTAACCACAATTCAGCCTGTAATAGACAGTGAACATTTTTTCATAAATCTATTATCCAAATGAATTTTTCTATTGCAATTTTTATATTTGTGTCCTTTGAACTTTTACTGTATCCTCTTATTGGGACTTTTGTTTATTGATTTATAAGAATTTACTATATATTAGACTACTTTGTCATAAAAGTTGCATGTGGTAAAAAATGATTAAAGAAGACAGTTTAGGTGATACAAACAAACTTTATTTAACATTTTGTGAAGTGGACAGTCTCCTCTTGGAGAACTGCAAAATGGGGGCAGAAGCAGGAAGTTTTCATAGGATAAAGAATAAAGAATAAGGAAGAGAAAAATAGAAAATATTTGATTCGCCAGGCCACATAATCAACCTAGTCTAGGGTGAGAAGGAACAAGGAAATGAGTAGAGAGCCCAGAGCTGGCTTGGCATTTGGGGGTCGGCTGACTGGATACACTGCGTTTCGGTCAAGCAGGGCATTTACAGGGAAACAAAAATTATCTGTGTTTTAGTTTGCTGACATAGCACCCCAGGCAGAGCGGCTCCATTTTGGGCCTAGAAAGTTTTTCAACAATGTATTTTTTCCCAGTTTGTCATTGGTTATTTAATTTACATATGATAAAGTTTAGGGTTTTATTTCTGTGCAGAAGTTTTATGTAGTCAAATGAAATAATCTTTTCCTTCGGAGTTTTCTGAATTGAGTGTCCCAAAAATTTTGTAAATATCTATATATCTAACATACACTAAGAAATTTTACTTATAATTCATAGATAAATTTTCCCTATAATTTATATTACTTTTACAGTTTATTTATTTTTTTTTTTGAGGAAGATTAGTCCTGAGCTAACTGCTGTCAATCCTCCTCTTTTTGCTGAGGAAGACTGGCCCTGAGCTAACATCCATGCCCATCTTCCTCTACTTTATATGCGGGACGCCTGCCACAGCATGGCTTGCCAAGCGGTGCCATGTCCGCACCTGTGATCTGAACCTGCGAAGCCTGGACCATTGGCGCGGAACATGAGAACCCAAGCACTGTGCCTACTGGCCGGCCCCTATAGTTTATTTTTTATACGTAAACACCTAACATTTTTGACATTTAAACATTTAATCCAGATGGAATTCTTTTAGTGTATGTTATCAACTATGGAACTAACTTTATTTTTTCCTAAATATATAGCCTGTTGCTTAAACTTGATAGCCCACATTTGGGGTAAATAAGTATTTTAGGGGCCAGCCTTCACATGCTCTGCTTTGGTGGCCCGGGGTTCTCTGGTTTGGATCCTGGGCACAGACCTGTGCACTGCTTGTCAAGCCATGCTTTGGCAGGCATCCCACATATAAAGTAGAGGAACGTGGACATGGATGTTAGCTCAGGGCCAGTCTTCCTCAGCAAAAAAAAAGAGGAGGATTGGCAGCAGATGTTAGCTCAGGGCTAATTTTCCTCAAAAAAAAAGTATTTACTTATTTTCACTGAGGTAAGGTGGAAGTATTTGCAGTGAGTGAGATTAGAGTAATTAAACCAGTATTCAATATTAAGGAAATGGCTGTAGGGATGCTCTAAGCAAGGAACAAAAAAATACTTCTAAATAATATTCTAGACTTTATTGAATCAAAAAACAAACAAACAAAAAACCCCAAAACAAACAGAAAAGTATTTAAAAAATAAAATTACTGTCTCTTATTAGCCTTTTGGCAACATTTTTCATGTGAACTTTCTTAGTGGTTCAATGTCCTTTTTTCACTGGAAGTTTTGGCAAAAGTACATTTGACTGTTGATTTAACTTGTATGTTGGCTGATTTCCTTTTTTCTGAGGTGGGGTAAATGAATCACTTTTGCCTTAACATCAATAGGTAACTTTTGACCTTTTCGTTTTGATCAGGGCACAAAAAGAGATCTATCCACCCATCAGCCAGTTCTATATTACTCAGAGCGCTCTGCAGCACACAAATGCATCATCCTACAGGTTCTGTTTAGCTTTTGAAAAAAGGAAGGACTTTTCAAGTATTGAAGTACTGGATACTTTTCACAACACTAAACAAGATAGTAAAGGCTGGTTTTCATCTATCAATGAGGACGGATATTCATTTCACTAGCGTGGGAAAGCAGCCTCTCCAGTTTCTCCCCCAGCTCTGGTGGCTCCTTAGAAACCACCACAGTCTGGAAAATGTTTACACAGTCAACTGCTATCACCTTTGATTCAAAGGTAAACTACTCTTTGGATCTACACCTCATACTGCGTGCAAGGTAGAAAGGAAGATGTCAACACGTAGTTCTGACAGGTAAATTTCACTGTGAACCAACTCTGCCAGGTTTGAGCAAAAGCAAACCGTTGATCAAATTGTTTCAGAAACAAACAACAAAAAAAATATTCTATCTCAATAAGTTCCTTGCCATTCCACATTGGAAAGTTTAGTGATAACATCACATTGACTTACTTCTCTGGATTTTACTCAACTATGTTGTAGCTTTTATTATTCTTAGAAGAGTTGTGGAATCCTTATCTCAAGGAGGCGGGAAAAGAAATCAGAAACATTATCTGTTCCCTTCTTGCTGCACATCTTCAAGGAACATGCCATTGTGGGGGACAAATCTAGTAATTCTTTTATTCATTAAGATCTTTTAAAACTGGTAACTGTGATGACCTCAAAAGAGGAAAACTTGGTGGGTAGAGGCAAGGTTGGCGGTGGTGGTGGGAACTTACTTTGCACTCTGTATCATTTTTACCTTTTCAACTTTATACCATGTGCATATATCATATATCCAAACTAATTAGTTCTTTTAAATGTTATTTTAACCATTAATTTTTATGTTAAGGCTCAATTACACTTGGAATAAATGCAAGCCAGAATGTAACAATATGATTTGTACCACTGCTCCAGATGGAAACAAGTGATTTACATTTTAAAGCGTTTATTTCTTTTCCTTTCCTTCATTCATTCACGAAATATTTAGGTAACAACTGTGTGCCAGGCATCAGCTAATAATCATGTAAATAAGTTGGTGAAGTTTGTCAGGGGACTGTAAGGGTTTGTGCACAGACCTGAAAGAGGGAGAGATTGCTGAGGTTATACAGGTTATGCAGCCATCCATAAGGCGTCACAAATGTGAATATTGCGTGGGATTTGCTATGACCTTCCTGGGATGTGATAAGTTGCTGGAAAAGTGCCCTGTTGTAAACACTGAGGTGGGTAAAAAAGATGAGGCCACATTTTGCTGAATACCTGTGACGCTTCCTTATATGCTTCTTTAGCTGTCTCCCTAAATTATATTTCTTGCCTTATAGTTTGAAGAGGGAGCCAAAGGAAGATTCCTTTTATATTACTAATGGTTATTAAGGCAAATAATTTCAGAAATTTCATAAATAGCTTTATAAATGATTCCAAAGGAAAAATTGTTTCTTACTTCATTGTTTAGATTTAAGGCAGATGAAGGACAAATTCATGACTATATGTGGCTCGCATCTTATTCTATCCAAAACTAAAAAAACAGAAAAGTTCTACATTCTAGTGCAAACAGAAAGCAAGCTGTGCAATAGATAGCTCTAAGGTAGTTGTTTTTGCTTCAGTCTCTATTATTACCAGGACACAGGAGGGCAAGCTTGGCAATAAAACTCAAAATACTGAATAACAATGATTTGAAGGCAGAGCACAGAAAATCACAATGGAAAGACAAGCAGGAAATCTCTGGGCTTTTTTGTTTTGGTTCTTGTTTTGAAGAGGGTGGAGAGAAACATTTTTTTGCCCTACTTGTTAACTGTTAGAGTTTATCTTCTACTATTTGTTTTCAAAACCAAGACATATTTCCATTTCATTAAAAACTGCTGAATCTTCTAAGCAAAGCCCAAAGGCTATGAATGAAATTTGACCATGTTCTTTTTCACATTTTTAATAAAATGTCAAAAATTCAGAGTGGTTAAGTAAACTTTCTGGAATGTAAGCAAATTTTACATCAAAAGGATCTTTTGATATCATGATATAACTTAGAATTATTTTTATTTTTGGCGAGGAAGATTGTCCCTGAACTAACAGCTGTGCCAGTCTTCCTCCACTTTATATGTGGGACGCCACCACAGCATGGCTTGATGAGTGATGTGTAGGTCTGCACCGAGGATCCAAACCCTTGAACCCTGGGCTGCCAATATGAAGCACGCAAACTTAACCACTATGCCACCTGGCTGGCCCTTATAACTTGTTTTTTAAGATAATAGATTTAATAGGGATCTCTTATTCATCCCACTAATACAAGGAAGCTAATTTAATTTCCCCATGTATTAGAGTTAATATTTTGGTAGAAATGAGTCACATTATGTTGCCAACAGAAGAATCAGAACAGCTTGGTGTGCTATAGGAACCAAACAAGATAAAAAGGATCCAGTTCTCAACTAAACATCTAATATTAATGTATGAATATATTAATCACAGTTTTCAAGTCAGACCTTTTCTAACTTATAAAGTACAAAATGCAGAATCAGTACACTGATCTGCAAAACACGGTTTTGCTATGTATTTCAATTTCATTCAAAAGGAAGCTTAGCTTACTCCTGCCAAATGACAAAAATAATACAATTTAGTAATGAGTTGGATGCCCTTTATTCAAGGGAGAACAATGCATGGATTGGGGGCTGCAGTGCCTCACAAACAGTGGAGCACTCTTCCCGAAGGATTTTGGGCAGAAGCGAGTTCTACAGAGTGTTAGAAGGAGCAATGTGGGAGCAGGGCAGGATTGGCTAGGAGGTGGGGATTTCCTTATGAGGCTAGCAGGTCCTGTTTCCTAGGGTAGGTAAGCTAGCTAAAGCTGAGTTGGAGTATTGTGATTGCTGTATGTTAGGTTTCCTTGATGGGTGTTTCCTGCAAGTTCAGGCTGACTTAGGTTTAGATTGGTGATGTGGGCCAGGTCACTGGGGCAGGCTCCATTTTGTGGGTCCTGATAAACAAATTAACTTTGTCACTTATTGTTTCCCTGGTAACAACCTACCGTATGGTATTAGCTATCAACATAAAGAGCAAATGATTTTTGAGACTCACACAAAACTCCATAACAATGCATAAAATTTTATACTATAGAATATTTATTTTCATGTATTACGTATTTAAATATATTCTTCTTCTTCTTCTTTTTTTATTTTTGGTGAGGAAGATTAGCCCTGAGCTAACATCTGTGCCAATCTGCCTCTATTTTGTATGTGGGACACCACCACAGCATGGCTTGCTGAGTTTTGTGTAGGTCCACGCCCAGGATCCAAACCTGCAAACCCTGGGCTGCTGAAGCGGAGCACATGAACTCAATTACTACGTCACCGGGCTAGTCCCTAAATATATTCTTATTTTCAGGGCTATATTTTGAAAAATAATCAAAGTTTTTAAAATTAACTTTGATAGGAAACACACGCACAGGGAAAAATCTCTTTTCCCTCTCCCCCCATCCCCCTCAGGCCCTCAGTACAACCAGTTTCTTGTGTAAGAAGTTCTACACATATCTGATCATTATGTATGTATCCGACCTCTTGGGTACACAGGATTCTGGGAGTTTGATTAAACTTTATATTTGCTTCCTTGTGACCATTTAAAATTTATTCAACAGGGTTCACTTTCCTGCTTCAGGATGAATACTGGGCAGGTCCTTGAGGCTCAGCCTATGTGTAGCTAACATGGGACAGGTTCTCAGTTCAGTAATTTGATTGTTCACTCACATGCATTAACCAAACTCCAAAACTAATTTCAGGCTTCCCACTGCCACCTCCCATTCCCTTTGGAAGTAGTGGTTTCTGAGACGACCGCAAGAGCCCTCTCCAAATAAACTTCTTCATAAATCCTCCCTCCGTGCCATACTCTATTTTTAAACCTTGACTTGGATAAGGGATCCAAGGGTTGTGTAGCTATTTGTCAGCCATTTCCTTTGTGGATTCCACAGGGTAAAGGGTACCAGATTATGCCTCCTCAAAATATGCCTCTTTGGCATATGTATTATTTTGAGCTAAAGGCCATTGAGAACCAGCAGATGCAGACAAAGCTTTAAGAACAGGGCACAAGTTTTCCTTTGGTAAAAGAAATTTACATTTATAAAGGAAATTTCCATTTGCAAAGATGTCTCCCTCTCCCTTACTAGAAAGAAGAGGAGGCTTAAGAACTCTTATCAATGGAGAAGGCATCTGCATAACAAACCTTACTAAATAATCCTGTTTACCATACTTTTCCTGATCACATTCCCATAACTTGTCTCCTCCAGCTAGAACCCCCAAACTCCTTTTCCTTTGTTTTAGCCTAAGATGGTATATAAGCCAAGTTCTAGCCACCCCTTTGAGTTACTCTTGCTGGGTACTCCCATGTGTACATGCACAATGTAGATGTTGATAAACTTCTGTTTTTTTTTTCTTTTGTTGATCTGCCTTTGGCCAGTCTCATTTACAGGGTCCCAGATGGAGAACCTGAGATGCGTGGAGGAAAAGATATTTTTCTTCCCCTAAAACACGTGAGGTCTATTTCACACATGCTTTCATGTTGAATAGTTTATTGGTGTTTCATTAAAACAGAGATAGAGTCCTATTTTTAAAAAGTGTTTTATAAATAGAAAACTGTACATAGTCATGCATCTTGCTTTGTTCATTCAATGATAAAACATTTGAAATTATTTGGAGTTTGGGAACGCTCAGGGTGTTTTAGTTCTAAGTGTTAAACAATAGAGGAAATACCATCTCTTCTTTAAATCCTTAAAAGCCATAGCAAATTATTATATGGCACACTGTGGAGAAAATTCCCACATGCTTCCTGCTCCCTATACCCATTTTGTCCTTTTTAATTACTGAGTTTATGTGTCTATGGTCAGAAGGCTACATTTTAAACATAGTGTTGTCATCCACAGGCCTGTTTAGAGAAATTTTTCTTACCTGATTGTCTTCGGTCACATCTACTACAATAGACTACCTTGTGTTTTGGAATGAAAGATGGAGTAAGGAGAACCAGACAATAATAAACTTTAAAATTTTTCACATTAGCATCACAATTATACTGGTTAGAGTTGGAGGAAAAGTAGATCACTGGAGATCCTTAGGAGTTACATTCTATAATGTATATTTGTAACACTACTTTGACTGCCTAATTATATTTCTCTTCTGTTTAAAAAAATATTGGATCATCGAAGGGACTTTGGTTTCTGGTCTGGCTTGTAAGGAGATTAGAATTCACCATTCCGTCCCAACAGCAAGGAAAATGTTGAACAAACTGAAAAATAAACAACTCTTCTTAGATGTGTCAGAGAAGTGAGGTCACAGGGCAAATGGCTGCTCCCAAAATTGGAAAGACAGATAGGCAAATACAGATAATCACCACCCAGTGGAGCAAAAACCTCTGCAGAACCATTGCCAGGGTAGGAAAATTTGCACTGTAATTGAAGAATTGCTGGAGGCCCAGTGTGGACAAGCCTGAGAGAGAAAATCTCTAGTGGGGGCCCTGCACTTTTGTGAGTTTTACTTCCTGGAGCTCTACCAGGAAGGTGCTCAAAGGGAGTATCAGTGAAAAATTCCCTTGGGCTTTCGGCAGCATGAGGGAAAAGTAATCATTTTAAAGACAACAGAGCATTCTGTTCTTCTTAACTAGGTCTGCTCTCAAGAGAAACTATTTTATCAGAGCCTAATCTATTGGGGTTTTAGCAATGTCTAACTGACCTGGGTGAAGGGAAATACCTGGTTCCATACCCCTCCAGCCATTCTGTCCCACCCAGGGTAAAAACACTAAGAGGCCTTGTAAAGGTCACATCCCATGGGTACAGGCTCGCCAAAAGACCACAGATGTAGTCATAAGACTGTAGAATGCTTCTCTCCACATCCTCCCAACTTTACCATCACATAACTAAAAGCTCATTTACAGCAGTTTGTTTTACTCAGTATATCATGTCTGATTTTCCACCAAAAAATTACAAGGCATACTAAAAGGCAAATAAACAAACAAACAAAGAGGTTTAAAGAGAGAGAGCAAGAATCAGAACCAGACTCAGATATGGCAGGGATGTGGGAAATATCAGACCATAAATTTAAAACAATTATGATTAATATACTAAGGGCTTTAATAGAAAAAGTAGGCAGGCTGCAAGAATAGGTGGGTAATATAAGCAGATGGATGGAAATTCTAAGAAAGAATAAAAAATAAATGCTAGAGCTCAAAAAAAAACTGTAACAGAAATGAAGAATGCATTTAATAGGCTGAGGAAAGAATCTCTGCACCTGAGGACATGCCAATAGAAACTTCCAAAACTGAAAAGCAAAGAGAAAAAAGACTGAAAAAATTGGAACAGAACATCCAAGAAAAGTGGGATAACTACAAAAGCTGTAACATATGCATAATGGGACAACAGGAGAAGGAAGAAAGGAGTAGAAGAAATATTTGAAGCAAAAATGACTGAAAGTTTCCCCAAATTAATGTCAGACACCAAACCACAGATCCAGGAAGCTCAGAGAACACCAGGCAAGATAAATGTCAAAAGAACTATGCCTAAGCATGTCATGTTCAAATGCAGAAAGTCAAAGACAAAAAAAGAAAAATTTGAAAGAAGGAAAAACATCTCACTTAAAGAAAAGCAAAGATAAGAATTACGTCCAACTTATCCTCAGAAACCATGCTAGCTAGAAGAGAGTGGCGTGAAATAGTTAAAGTCTTGTGAGGAAAAAACCACCAACCTTGAATTCTGTATCCTGTGAAATTATCATTTAAAATTGTAGGAGAAATAAAGACTTCTCAGAGAAATAAACAGTGTCATCAGTAGACCTGCCTCATAAGAAATGTTAAAAGAAGTTCTTTAAAGATTTTATTTTTCCTTTTTCTCCCCAAAGCCTCCCAGTACATAGTTGTGTATTTTTAGTTTTGGGTCCTTCTAGTTGTGGCATGTAGGATGCTGCATCAGCATGGCCTGATGAGTGGTGCCACATCTGTGCCCAGGATTTGAACTGATGAAACCAAGGGCCGCTGAAGCGGAGCGCACGAACTTAACCACTCGGCCACAGGGCCAGCCCCAAAATGGAATTCAATACTCACAAATGATAAAAACTCGTGGCAAACTAGGAACAGAGGGGAACTTCCTCAACTGGATAAAGAACATCTACAAAAAACCTACAGCTAACATCATACTTAATGATGACAAACTAGGCATTTTTCCCACTAAGATCAGGAACAAGGCAAAGATGTTCCCTCTCGTCATTCTTTTCAACATTGTACCAGAATTACTAGTTAATGCAATAAGACAAGAAAAGGCAACAAAATGTATACAAATTGGGAAGGAAGAAATAAAACTTTGTTTGCAGATGACATGGTTACCTATGAAGAAAATCCAAAAGAATCAACAAAAAAACTCCTACAAGTAATAAGTGATTATAGCAAGGTTGCAGGATACATGGTGAATATACAAAAGTTAATCACTTTCCTATACACCAAAACAAGTGGAATTTCCTATACAGCAAAAACAAGTAGAATTTGAAATTATAAACACATTATCATTTATATTAGTATCACCAAAAATGAAATACTTAGGTATAAATCTAACAAAATACGTTAACTCAAAATGGATCATAGACCTGAATGCAAAATGCAAAACTATAAAATTCCTGTAAGATAACATAGGTGAAAATCTAGACGACCTTGGGTATGGTGATGACTTTTTAGATACAACACCAAAGGCATGCTCTATGAAAGAAATAATTGATCATCTGGACTTCATTAAAATTAAAAACTTCTGCTCTGTGAAAACTTCAAGAGAATGAGAAAACAAGCCATAGACTGGGAGAAAATATTTGCAAAAGACAAAACTGATAAAGGGCTGTTATCTAAAATATACGAAGAACTCAAAATCAACAATAAGAAAATGAGGGGATGGCCCCGTGGTGTAGTGGTTGGGTTTGGTGTGCTCCATTTTAGTGGCCTATGTTTATGGTTCAGATTCCACGCACAGACCTACACTACTTGTCGGCCATGCTGTGTCAGTGACCCACATTCAAAGTGGAGGAAGATTGGCATGGATGTTAGCTCAGGGCTACTCTTCCTCCAGCAAAAAGAGGAAGATTGGCAACAGATGTTAGCTCAGGATGAATCTTCCTCAGCCAAAAAAGCAAAACCAAAGAAATCAATAAGAGAATGAACAACCTGATTAAATAATGGGCAAAAAACCTGAACAAATACCTTACCAAAGATTATATACAGATGGCAAATAAGCATATGAAAAGATGCTCCACATCATATGTCATTAAGGAAGTGCAAAATAAAACAACAATGAGGGGGGCTGGCCCGGTGGCGCAGTGGTTAAGTTTGCACTTTCCGCTTCTTTGCGGGCCAGGGTTCACTGGTTCGGATCCCAGGTGCAGACATGGCACCGCTTGGCAAAAGCCATGCTGTGGTAGGCGTCCCACGTATAAAGTAGAGGAAGATGGGCATGGACGTTAGCTCAGGGTCAGTCTTCCTCAGCAAAGAAAAAGAGGAGGATTGGCAGTAGTTAGCTCAGGGTTAATCTTCCTCAAAAAAAAAAAAAAAGAAAAGGAAAACAACGATGAAATATCACTACACACCTATTACAATGGCTGAAATCCAAAATACTGACAAACACCAAAAGCTGGTGAGAATGGAGAACAATAGGAACTCTCGTGGCCTGTGGGAATGTGAAATGGTACAGCAACTTTGGAAGGCAGTTTGGCGGTTTGTTACAAAACTAAATATACTCTTACCATATGATCCAGCAGCCACACTCCTTGGTGTTTACCCAAATGAGCTGAAAACTTACATCCACACGAAAACCTGCACATGGATGTTTATAGAAGCTTTATTCACAATTGCCAAAACTGGAAGCATCAAAGATATCCTTCAGTAGGCGAATGGATAAATCAACCGTGGTGGCATCCAGACGAGGGGATATTGTTCACTGCTTTAAAAAAAAATAAGCTATCAAGCCATGAAAAGACATGGAGAAAACTTAAATGCATATTGCTAAATGAAAGAACTAACTTAAAAAGACTGCCTACTGTATGAATCCAACCATATGACATCTGGAAAAGGCAAAACTATGGAGAGAGTAAAAAGATGAGTGGTTACCAAGGAGTAGGGAGTAGTGGGGGATGAATAGGCAGAGCATAGAGGATTTTTAGGGCTATTCTGTATGCTACTACAAAGGGGGATAACATGCCATTATACATTTGTCAAAATGCATAGAATGTACAACACCAAGGTACCCTGAGGTAAACTACGGACTTTGAGGTTCATCCATTGTAACATATGTACCACTCGAATGAGAGGTGTTAATAGCCGGGGAGGCTGGGGTAGGGGGTAGGGGCATATGGGAACTCTGTGTTTTCTGCTCACTTTTGCTGTGAACCTAAGACTGCTCTAAAAGCTAAAGTCTATTTAAAGGGAAAAACAATATTGGCAAAACAGAGTTCACTAGCTGGTTCCTGCAGAACAAATGACCCAAAACTTAATGACAAAATGACTTATTACTTCTCACAATTCTGTTGGTTGGCTGGGGCTCAGCTGGGGCTGAAATGTCCAAGATAATTAGGGCCTCTCTTCACAAGGCTGTCTCTCCAGCAGGGTAGCTAGTCTTGGTATACAGTGACTAGCTTCTAAGAGCAAGCATTCAAAGCATATGAAGCAGGTGCTGCAGATCTCTGTGGGCCCCCTCTGTGATCACACAGCATCACTTCTGCCTAATTCTATTGGTCAAAATTACAGGTCCAGGCCAGCTTAATAGGAAGGGGAAATGGGTTCCACCTCTCAACAGAAGGAGTGGCAAAGAATTTGTGGGCATGTTAGATCTTCCACACTTTTTTATTCAACCAGTGATGACTTTTCAATCTAGATGACTCTACATTCACTTTTTTTCTCTTCAAAATATAGCTATAGTCCATGCTGAAAACAATCAGCAGATTAGAGACATGTTCTGTGCAGCTGTATTATTTTACGTATGGCGCTGAAAAAATGTCAGACCCCAAAATTTCATATCTTAATTGTGAAAGAGGAGAAAGGAAACATTAGTGATTTTGGAGACAAACTGAAATCATTAAATATGTAATTAGTTTTGGTAACATTGATATTTTCGCCTTGGTTGTCAATGGCAAAGGCATCATGAGGTTGATAGAACACAGGACAGGAGGCTCCTACCGAAGCTAGAGAATGGCCAATTTTATGATGCCTTAAAAGGGGAAGTTTTCTGAAAAGAACTGAAAATTTGTCTCCAGAATCTGGGAAGCGTTTACTAATTATTGTGAAAATATTCCAGTGCCCTAGAAAGTTTGTCTTACCTCTCTTCTAAGAAATTTTTAGCATATCTTTTTCTCCTGTACCATCATTGTACCAAAAACATAATTAAAAACTTTTTTTTAATAGGAAAGAGGTCTGAATTCTTCCATTGAATAATTCTGGCTTTTCTTCTCCATTGTATCTTTCTTAAGGAAACATATATTCAAAGGAAGCTCTAAAAATCATATCTTTTCAAATTAGAACAATCTATTATCAAATACTTTGTGACTGAAGAAAGAGATGGAATGCAGTGGTCATGCCTCACAAAGAACCAAATCCAAGCACATGAAGCAGGGAGTAAGCCAGACTTCTACTGAGGGCAGAATTCTGTGCCCAGCACAATGCCTGAAGTGAAGGCAATTCCTTAACTGTCGTTTTCCTTTCGCATTTCTAAGTTCAATTATCAGTGAAGAAAAAAACAAAGTGGTAATGTGCCACCTTGTGGAAGCACAAGGAATAGAATTATTGTAGGGGTTTTTTTTTTTTTTTTTTTTTTGGTGGTGAGAACTTAACGTTGTATTTTTATGGCTTTTCCAATTATACAAGCAATAATTGTTCAGTACAAAAAACACAGGAAAAAGATAAAGAACAGTGGATACCCAAAAATCAGTGGAGTATATGAAAAAACATTTGCAATCGTTCCAATCTTGATTTGGAGTGTGTCCTATTCAAGCAGACAATGAATGAACGAAGGAATTTTTCTTAAAAAAACTGATTTTTCAGGTCAGCTATTGGCTCCAGGACTGGCCTGACATTAGGATCTAATCTTCCAGAAATATTATTAATGTCCCATTTGAAGAGAAGATGATAACATTTTGCTTACATTCCATACAGGTATAAAAATTGTTTATTAGTACTACTGACAACTCTCCATTTCCATGTGTGGTGTGTATTTATTAAACAATTAACTAAATAGACATTTCACTATGAGTTATTATGGGATTGTTGGATATCGAAGACTTCAAGATCAGTTCTCTCTCCCAGAAAGGGTGATCTTAGGTCCACAGTCGAAGACAGAATTCAGGGCTGGATGGCTCCCCACTATTTCATAGATTCTTCATGTTATTATTGTTTAAAATATATTTGACACGTAACATTGTGTAAATTTAAGGTGTACAGTAAATTTAAGGTGTGCGACATGTTAATTTGCTACATGTATATATTTTAATATGATTGCCCTTGTAGCAATATTTAGCTACATATCACATTCTGTAATTATCCTCTTTTTAGTGGTTGGCATAATTAAGTTCCACTTCCTGTTCTTTGGGTTTAGTAAGCCCAACGTTTTAGGTCTCATTTTCTTTTTTTGCAAAATGATGGTGTTAGACCAGATCGGTAATTTTCAAACTGTGTGCTTGAAGAGGCTCCAAAAATATTTGATCCAAATTTCATTGTAAATATTTATTTTATGAACTTAGTTTCTATAATATTATACTAAAATGTATATTTCCTGAATTTAGTATGTTATAAAAAGTACATACAGTGATATGAACCAAATTTAGATGTATTGGAGGCTGTCAACATGTTAACGTGTTCTCATCGAGCAAATTTACACTAAACAAAGTAAATTTCCTAAGTCTACACTACAAAATACATTGGTGGTAATATCACTTTTCTTGGTTTCTTTTCTGGGGTTTCACGTGAGATTTTACATGTCTCTTTTCAAGGGTGAAATTCTGAGGACATTGACACCTCAGTCAGCTCATTTGTATTGTGGTTTCACTATAGTACATTCTCTACAACAGATCAGCAGGTGGTTGTAGTAAGAACAGGTAATACTGAGGGTTCACTGTGCATAAGACACTGACTTAGCTGCTTTCCCTGCATTGACTCTTCAATCTTTCCAATGCTTTATGAGGTGGCCATTGTTATTACTCCCATCTGACAGTCAGGAAACTGGGCACAAAGAGGCAAATTAATGTCCTAAAGAAGTGGGAAAGGCAGGGTCCCCCTCCTACCTCCGCCTAAGCTCTACCAGCTGGCCATAGAATCTTCCTGCTCTTGTTTGCATATTGCACATTCCTGCCTCAGAAATGAGGGAACTGGCCCCAGCTTGACAACTTTCCCTCCCTCCTCTCTGTACTTGATTCACACCCATCCGGAGGTTCCAGTTCAAGTCCCCCCTCTTCCAGAAAGCACTGCCCAGTGTGCCTGACTCACAGGGCTCCCGTCTCTCTGGTCCACTGTAGCATTGGCTCATGCCAGGATGCCTGTTTGTGCAAAGACCCAGGAGTGAGGCAGAGGAACTACAAAAGTTCATGAGAGCTCCTGGGTGCTGTGGGTGGGATAGGAGGACCCCGTGAATAATGATTTAGTTCAGACTTACCCTAGGACAATGGCAAGCACAGAAGGGCTTTTGATGTGACTTGATCAGACTGGCATTTGAGAAAGGTCACGGCAACATGAAAAATTGATTGGGATTGACTGGGGTCAAATCTAAGGCTTGGGAGAATCAAAGGGAAGCTGTTACACTGGGCAGATAAGAGTGATGCCTTGGATTCAATTGGGGCTGGGGAGAGAGATGGATTGGGAGAGACTTGGTGACTGTTTAGATATGGAGGGTGTGAACCCTGATGTCAGACTTAAAAGTTAGCAATTTTTAGATTCACTTTTTTTAGAGTTTAGAGCAGTTTTAGGTTTCCAAAAACCTGAGTGGAAAATACAGAGAGTGCTCATATATCCCCCTCTCTACCCTCTCCCCCAGTTTCCCTTTTTATTAATGTCTTGCATCAGTATGGTACATTTGTTATCACTATAAGCCAATATTGATCCATTATTATTATAATTTTTTTGTGTGTGTGAGGAAGATTGGCCCTGAGCTAACAACTATTGCCAATCTACCTCTTTTTGCTTGAGGAAGATTGTCACTGGGCTAGCATCTGTGTCAATTTTCCTCCACTTTACATGTGGGATGCTGCCACAGCGTGGCTTGATGAGTGGTGTGTAGGTCCATGCCTGGGATCTAATCCACAAACCCTGAGCCACCAAAGCAGAGCATGTCAACTTAACCATTATACCACCAGGCCAGCCCCTGACCCATTATTAACTAAATCTCATCAATTACATTAGAGTTTGCTTCTTGTGCCGTACAGTTCCATGGGTTTGGACACATGCATAACATCTTATATCCATCATTACAGTCATGGGGGAGCAGAATTTGCTACCCCAGAATGTGTCTCTTTGGCTTATTTTTAAGAACAAAGACTCAGGAAGGAACTTTGACCTGCCCCCTAACTGCCTAAAAGAATTTAAGCTAGAAGGCCTGTTTCAGGAAGGAGCTAATAACATAGATAATTATAGTATGATATGAACTAGGTGTGGTAGACAGGGAGGAACCTAGCCAAGGCCCATTTGATCAAAGTCCTCTCCATGTCTCATTGTCTTCACAAGGCAGGGCAAACATTTACCAAACACTTGCTTTTCCATCTCCATGAGAATTCCCTTCCTCCCCATGGAAGACCCAAACTACTACCCCCACCATCCTCCTTTGTCTTCAGCTAAAGATGATAGTGCAGGTGCTGGTTTTGGCCATTTAGCAAGTTACTCAGATTTCCCTGGGTTTCTCCCATGTATACATGTCATTAAACTTAGTTGATTTTCTCCTGTTATTGTGTCTCAAGACAATTTAATTCTTAGACCAGCCAGAAGGACCTAGAATGGTAGAGGGATATTTCTTCCTCCCCTATTCAGTATTTTTTATTTATTTATTTTATTTATTTATTTTTAAAAGATTTTATTTTTCCTTTTTCTCCCAAAGCCCCCTGGGTACATAGCTGTGTATTTTTAGTTGTGGATCCTTCTAGTTGTGGCATGTGGGCCGCCGCCTCAGCATGGCTTGATGAGCGGTGCCATGTCCATGCTCAGGATTTGAACCAGCGAAACCCTGGGCTGCGGAAGCAGAGCACGCAAACTTAACCACTGCACCAGGGGGCTGGCCCCTGCTCCCCAGTATTATACAGAATAGTTTCACTGCCCTAAAAACCCCTGTGCTTCACCTATTCCTCCCCCAGCACCCCCTCACCTCCCCAACCCCTGCAGCCACTGATCTTTTTACTTTCTCCGTAGTCTTGCCTTTTCCAGAATGACATATAATTGGAATCATGTAGTATGTAGCCTTTTCAGATGGGCTTCTTTCACTTAGCAACACGCATTTAAGGTTCCTCCATGTCTTTTCATGGCTCGATAGCTCATTTTTTATTGCTGAATAACATTGCGTTATATGGCTGAACTGCAGTTTACCCATTCAGCTACTGAAGCACATCTTGGTTGTTTCCAAGTTTTGGCAATTATAAACAAAGCTGCCATAAGCATAAGTGTGCAGGTTTTTGCGTGGACATAAGTTTTCAGCTCATTTGGGTAAACACCAAAATTGCTGGATCACATGGTAAGAGTATGTTCAGCTTTGTAAGTAACTGCCAAACTGTCTTCCAAAGCTGCTGTACCATTTTGCATTGCCACCAGCAAAGAATGAGAGTTCCTTTAACTCCGCATCCTCATTGGCATTTAGTATGGGCAGTATTTTGGATTTCAGCCATTGTAACAGGTGTGTGGTGGTATCTCCTTGTTGTTTTAATTTGTCATTTCCTGATGACACAGGATGTTGACCATTTTTTCATACGTATATTTGCCATCTTCTATATTCTTCGGTGAGGAGTCTATTCAGATCTTTTGCCCATATTTTAATTGGGTTTATTGTTTTCTTATTGTTGAGTTTTAAGAGTTATTTAGATTCTTTTTTTTTATTGTGTATTTAGGGTGGGCCCTTTCTCTTTCCTTCACAAGTCTCCCCAGTCCTGCTCCCTCCTGGAGATTCTCGTAGGTGAGCTTTCTTCCTGCAGAGACAACCTGACACCAAAGAAGTTGGCTCTTTGGCCACCTGCAGAGGAAGGGATGTCGCCAGTGCAGTTCGGAGACAGAAATAAAAAGCATATTTTGAATACTTCCTTGGTTAAAAGTACTAAGCTTGATAAAGACACCCACACACCCACTCTAAGCTCTGATTTACATATAAAATGGTAACTGAGGATGCTGGGTAGCATATTTTTGTAGTCAAATGAGTAGGAAAAATAATACATCCTATAGGCTCCAGAACAATCACCTGAGTTGTTTCAGGCACATTCTGTGGCTGCTGAAGTGAGGTGCAGGCTCTGATTTGACTAATGGATAAAGCACTTGAAGGGAGTCCTTAAAGATGAAATCTGAAATGGAAGATTGAAGGGGACCCTTGGAGGGCTATTTTATTCTCCAGTGACAGGGCAGCCATCAAAGGCTACTGAGCAGCAGTGAAGATGGTCAAGCTTCTGCCTTCCATAGCCTACAGCCATTACACAGTAATTATGCCCCGTACTTGACATGGCAATGCAGTTACAAAAAATTGGAGCCTGGCTTCTCCATCCTACAAAGTCTCCAAATCTCCCTTTCCTTCTTCATAAATTGGGGTTAATGCTTTTCTCCAAAGCTGATATGAGGATTACATGAGATAGTGGGTACAGCACTTAGTATTAGCTCATTTAATTCTTAAAGCCACCCCCTCACTTATCTCCCATGACTCAGTTAATTATTTTATCTCATTTAATTCTCATACCTCCTGGGAACCTGGGGCATGGAGGACTAGAACCCAGGGCTCCTTTACCGGCCTCTTGCCTCCAGGCTTTTCTTACTTGGTGTATCATTGAAGATGACAGGGCAGGCAATTCATTAAGTGCTTTACATATATTATCTCATTTAAGCCCCACAACATTATTAATATTCCCATTTAGTTGATAAGGACACTGAGATTCTGACAGGGGTCTTTGCCCAAGGTCACCCAGCAATTAAATGAGGCAAGGCCTATATTCAAACTCTAGCTTATCTAGTTCTAGCGCCCGTGCTCTCGACCATTAACTATACAAAACGCCTTCTTGGGAAGACAGCTCCCTCTGCAGCCTTCCAAACACTTTGTCAGGACTCCTGTGGGCGTATTTACAGCGTAGCACTGGGATCAGGCTGACCAGTTGTCTCCCCAGTAGCCTGAGTCTTCGAGGACCAAGACCTTGTCTGAGTCACCTTTGTTCCGCCAGCACCTTCCGTGGTGCTTGGCACACACTTGCTGTGAACCACGCGTTATGCTAGTGTTAGGGAAATAAAAGTCTGGCCAACGAAGATCCCTCCAGAACCAATATACAGAGCAAATAATTTTAACACTGGGCGAGACTTAGCAGAGTTACGTACATCCAAGGTAGAAGGAAAGTGACTGCAAAGTCTGGATAGAATTTCACACACATTTATAGAGAAAGGTAAGGAAACAATGAAACCTTTCTCCAGAACACGACTAGAGGATGCACCTCGCGACTGAGCAATGTACAGCTTGTGAGGGACCCTTGAGCTACTTCCCTGGGTAACGTTTACAGTTCCAACGGTCAGAAGACCCACGAATTTCCACCGCCATAGAGATGAAGCTTTTCATCAGGTTTATTAAGTTCTCAAGGAGGCACCCTCCAGAGGGAGGACAGGAGGGCAGCCGCATCCCTCCTCCAAGAAAACTGCATCCCTGTAACTTCCACTCGTCCCCGGGGCTGCAGAGTTACAGACCAGGACCCGCTCCCCTGGGGTTTACAGTCTGCTATAACTCCATACCTGCTCAAGGGCTCTGGGGGAGGGGAGGGCACTTCCGTAGGTAGTCAGGAAAGGCCTCGTTGAAGAGGAGATCTCTGAGCTGGAATTCTGGAGCTTTAGGAAATGGTTAAGGAGAGAACGAGTGACGAATGACGATCAACCCAGCGGTTGCCGAGGTTAAAGTACGGCTCTCTTTGGCGTCAGGAGCCTAATGAAGTGGAGGAAGGGAACAGAAACACTTAGGACTATCCGAGAACGGTGCTGTCACACTCCCTCAGCTGAAAAACGGGCTGCCGCCCCAGTGCCCACGCCTGGGGCCAAGAGGTACTCCAGGAGCGGCGGGCCAGCGGCTCCGGGGCAGCGGCGGGGGGCGGGGCTACAGCGGGGCGGGGCTACGGAAGCCGAACGGGCGCAGGTCGTTAGGCCGCAGAAGCGTGCGCAGACTCGCGGCGCTCTGCGAGCTGGGCTCCTCCCGCCCCGCTGACCCGCTGCGCTCCGCCTGCAGGGCGCGGCCTTCTGCCGGCGCCGCGGCGCTCAGGGCACAGACGCAGTCTCCGAACCGTCCGGCAGCTTGTATCGGTTCAGCGGCGGCACAGACTCGCTCGGGCTTGTCGTCGGCGCCGCCCGGCCCGTTGTGCACCCGCCCGCCCGATCGCCCGAGCTCCCGCCCGTGTCCCCCGGCTGGTCCAGGCGGTGCGGGCATCACCTCCACGGCGGCCCCTCAGGACGCGCGGATCGGACTCCCCGCGCCCAGGGCGGACGGGGTCATGAGGCACCTGCCGTACTTCTGCCGCGGCGAAGTGGTGCGGGGCTTCGGGCGCGGCTCCAAGCAGTTGGGCATCCCCACAGGTGAGCGCAGGGGGCGCGGAGGTCCCCCACCCCGGGCCGGGTCACGTGGGAGCGGGGACGTCAGCGGGGGCTCGGGCCCGGGTTGTGGGGCTGCGGGCAGGGTGACCCCTCCGCTCCGTCCCCGATGTTGAGGCGGAGGACCTTCGATCGGGCTGAGGGAGCTCGTGCGTGCCGGTGGCTCCGAGCCCATCAGGGACCGAGCTTGAGGGGTGATGAGGGCGGAAGCCCAAGCTGAGCTTCGGGGTCCGCCTTCCCGGTCTCCCTATCTAGCCATGATGGACCTGCCAAGCCTGGCACGCGCTTTGTCCATTAGAAAATGTAATGTGGAGCACATTGGCCAAATTCTCAAGCCCGCTGTAAGGTTTTCTTTTAAGTCTGTTACTGGCAGTTGAATGAGAACCACATCTTTTTTGTTTTGTCTACATTAGTTTTAATAGTCAGGACCTGACGGTATGCATAATTCATCGTTAAAAATACACCCCAGGGCTGCCCCTAGGCTTTGTAGCTTGGGGCCTACATATTGTGTATTTCGAAAATAAGAATCTTTTCTAGAGATTCTGAATCTCCTTAAGAAAGACTAGGTCTAAAAAACCCAGCTTGGGTACCTGTTTTCTTCTCCTACTCGAGAGTGTATGCTTTTTTTGGAGAGCTTTCCGCATTTACTGTGATCTGATACCTTGTTCTTAGCCTATCCACATGCAAAGGAGAAAAGTCGGAGCCAGAATATGGAGTGATGGGGTTGATAATCATAGGAAAGATCCTAGGAATTTTGTGAGTGTAATGATTTAGACTAGCCTTGCTTGCAATTTTTAGAAATATTTAATATAAAACTTAACACTCAAAATATTTACTTTTGTTGTTTAGCTAACTTTCCTGAACAAGTAGTAGATAATCTTCCAGCTGATCTCTCCACTGGCATTTATTATGGTTGGGCCAGTGTGGGAAGTGGAGATGTCCACAAGATGGTGGTGAGCATAGGATGGAACCCATACTACAAGAATACGAAGAAGTCCATGGTAAGACTTGTATTGAGCTCTGTAACTGAAAATAGGATGATGATTTAGGGTAATCTGCAGTATTAGATGCAGTAGAACTCTCCAGTGGTAATCACAACATACCTAAATACTAGAATTTCTGGCAGTGTACTTGAAGGATTTAAAAGTGAAGTATTTAGTTACTATTTGAATGGAATAACTTTTTCCATCCTTCCATTTTCCATCTATTTGTGTCTTTGGATCTAAAGTGAGTGTCTTATAAAGGGGTATAGTTGGGGGATGGTTGGTTTTAATCCATTCTGCTAATCTCTGCTTTTTGGTTGGAGAGTTTTAATCCATTTACATTTAAATTAAATGTAAATTTAATTTACATTTGGGGATAGGGAGAGACTTCTCTATTTTGCTGTTTGTTTTCTATATGCCTTATAACCTTTTTGTTAATCATTTCGACCATAACTGCCTTTTGTGTTTAGTTGATTTTTTTTTTTGTAGTGACATATTTTGATTCCCTTCTCATTTCCTTTGTGTTACTTTCTTTAGATATTTTCTTTGTGGTTATGGTGAGGATTGTCTTTAACATCCTAACCTTATAAAAATCTAATTTGAATTTACACCAACTTAACTTTAATAGTCTACAAAAACTCACAAATTTCACCTTTATATATTGTTTGCCCAATAACAGATTAATAATTTTTGTGCATTTATCTTTGAAATCACATAGAAAATAAAAATGGAGTTATAAACCAAATGACAGCACTATTAATAAATTACAATAAAATTAATTTTTTTTTATAACTGCCCATGTATTTACTTTTACTGGAGATAAAAGTGACGTATTTAAGATCACGTTTTATAAAATTGTGCCTACCACGGTTCATGTAGTTGATTCACCCTTTGATTACTTGGTCACCCTGTTAAGATAGAACTGCTTACTGTGTGAATGATGTTTTCTGATAAAATTGCAAGGTGATGCTTTTTTCCTCTTTTAAACCACTTTGAGGGTATGTTCTTCTGCTCTTTTTACAGGACCCACACAGCTTAAGGGCTTAATCTGCTGGATATGGCTGAGCAGTTCAAGTGTTTGGCAAAAACAGTTATAGTGATCTAAATTTCATCCCCTTTGAAGAGTTTATAAAAGAGAAGTGTGTCACAATTGGAAAACCACACGGCTGAGTGCTGTATAAGCAATAGAAATGGCCCAGATGACTTAACATTGTGCTCTATTTCTCTTATTTTTGAGTATTAAGCATGTGAAAATTATTTGTTGGAGTAGATAAGGGAAAGAATTGGTGAAGAAACACAAAATGTTTTTCCGTAGAATGAGGGAGGAAATGAAGGGGAGGGGAGACCACTGGCCCATGACTAATTTTTCCATATTAGCTACTCAGATAACAGAACTGTTACTATAGATCTAGTCGTGGAATCCCTTGGAAGTCCTTCCATGGTTAGGAGAAACTCAGTTTTCCATTGGTAGGAGGTCTGTACTTTTCAGAGTTGTTCTTTTTCCTTTTCCTTTTCTTTATCAATAACAGAATCGATGATGTGCCTGTTCAGGTCTTTTTCCCTTTTTAAAAATTCCGTTGGCTGTCTTACTACCTTAAGGAAGTTCTTAATATAGTCTAGATCCACTTTCCTTGTGGAAACTGTGTATTGCAAATATCTTCTCCCACTGTGTTGCTTCCTCCCCCACCCTCCACTTAATGGAATGATGTCATTTGAAGAATATTTTAATCCAATTCATCGTTTTTCTTTTATGCTTAGTTAGTGCTTTTTATATTCCATTTAGGAAACCTTCGCCTACTCCAAAGTCATGGAGATAGTCATCTGTGTTTTCTTCTAAAAGTTTGTCTTAGTTTTCTCATCAAATTGCTTTTTGAGCATGGTGTGAGATAGAGGTCAAAATTAATTTTTTTCCATATGGATATTGACCCAACTCATTTCCTGAAAATATGGTCCTTTCCTGACAGCACTGCCATGTCACCTTGGTCATAAATCAAGGGACTGTATGTGTGAGTCCAAAATACACTCATACATACTCAGTCTCCTCGTGTATCCTCGGGCCAGTACCACACTGTCATACTTTCCATAGCTTTAATAGTCTTGACATCTGATTGTGTAAGTCTTCCAATTTTGTTTTCAAGATTTTCTTGGATGATTTTGGCCTTTCACCTTTTCACATAAATTTTAGAATCGTGTCAGTTTCCATCATTTAAAAAAAAAAACCTGCTAGGATTTGATTGGGATAGCATTGAATCTGTGGATCAGTTTGGGGAGGGTGGACATCATACTTTTTCTCTCAATAATGTTTGTAATGATCAGTGTTGAGGTCTTACATATCTTGGTTTCCTTTTTATTAGTCAAAATTTTACTGAAAAGAAAGAATGCAAGTCAAATATATTGGTTTGCGCTACAAAACCATGGGGCACCTTGTGTCTTCTGACTGAAACCCATCAGTTACAGCTGAGAAAACTGAGCCCCAGCGAGGGTGGGTGTGCCGTTAGCCAAGTGTGGACCCAGACTTGATTCTTAGCTCAGCTCTTACTGCAGTGCTGCCCTGCTTCTCTTAGATGCTTTCAGTTTAGCCTCGTATATAACTTCCACTCTTCTATACGCAATTTTAGATTTAGTAATCTAACCAAGCTGAAGCTCTAATAAGAGCCATATTATAAAGAAAAGTCCTGTTTCTAATATCCATATTTTCTTTTTTAAAATTGTTTAAATCAGGGTTCTTTTTTTCCAATGGGCTTCATTAAATCCATAAATCCCATTAAGTTGTGTGCAAAGTTCTACATAGGGACACTTGAGAGAGCCCATTTTAATGACCTCAGAGGACCGTGATCCTCCCCACAACAAACCAAAAAGGTTATGAGAGACTAGATTATTTTCTTTTTTTAAAGGAGAAAATAAAACTCATCTTAATTTAAAAGTCTTGCTTAATATTTCCTTCCTTTTTTTGGTCTGAATCATTTTAAGTATACATGGGGAACTTGCTATGTTAGGTAAGAAAGAATAAACAATTACTGAGTGCAGATTTTCATATTTGATTTCTCATTAGGTGTAAGTTGCTCCTATTATCTCTGTATTGGTTTTATTACTCTGAACGGTCTAGCTGCACTCTTAGCTGATTTGTAATAGACGCTTCAGGTTTAAGGATCACTTCCTAGATTCGATTTTCTAAGTCACACATGAGAATATACTTCTGGTCTCAGGGTACATGTTTCTAAATTGTCTAAACGTCTCCATTTCCAGGGCCACATCCTAGTCCAGCCTCAACATCTTCTGTATTTGTTTGCTCTCTTCATTGATTTTCTGCCTTTTGGACTCAGGTTTGTCCTTTATAGGAGTCTATGAAAATTCAGAGCCCAGAGCACTCCTCCCTCCTGCACCGTTTTGCTTCAGCGCGTCCTGTGCCCGTTTGTCACGTCATCCCCGTGTCAGGAACCTGCGTTGACTCTTCTGCCCCCACGTCAGCCTCCAGCTCTGCCTGACCCTCAGGGTTCTGTAACGTGGTGTGTGTCAGAGACGTGGATCCTGATTCACCTCAGAACTAGTTATTTCAGTAGTAACTTCTCTTAATACTTTGCTCATTCCCTCCTTGATGTCTTTGCTCAGTTTTTTCACCTTGATAAGACTCTTAATTACTTCGGTGCATGTCAGCTTTTTCTATAAACGTCAAATCGTATCAGATTTGTGGTATAACATCTGCCTTACTCAGTTATAATGTTTACGTGTAAATTCAGGGGCAGGAACAGGAGCCGTAGAAAAATGCAGGAAAAACTGCCCTTAGATTTTAAACTGTCTGTAAAAATTTAATGAGCATTGATTGTTTCATTTAGATTACCCCACCATAAACATGAAGATACATTTCAAATTTCAGTACTCTGTAGTCTGATGGTAATCTTTTTAACATTTCTTGACTGTAGGAAACTCATATCATGCACACCTTCAAAGAGGACTTCTATGGGGAAATCCTCAACGTGGCCATCGTTGGCTACCTCAGACCAGAAAGGAACTTCGATTCTTTAGGTAAGGTCTTATTTAGATCTTCTAAATATTAGCGCAGCTCCTTCTACTGCTTCTCCTAGTAGTAACCATGGCAGGACAGATAATATTTGCACACTTGATATGTGCCAGGCACAGTTTTAAGTGCCTTATGTGAATTAACTCATTTCATCCTCGCAACCACCATATGAGGAATTATTCTGCCCATTTCACAGTAGAGGAATTTGGCACAGAGAGGTTAAGTAGTTTGCCCAGGGTCACATACTAAGTGATGGAGCCTGGATTCAAACCCAACAGGCTGGCTGCCTCTCCCTAACAATATGCAGTTAATGACATCTTTATTTCCTTTTCATATTTTAAGGAACAAGTAAGAATACTGTGATGACTAATGGGTGCTTTGCAATGCTTGACGTGTAAGAAATAGTAAATCAGAACATTTGAAGTGAATGGTGTCGAGTATCTTAGTGTAGTGTGATAGTGTTAATTCTGTTGTAGAGTTTCTTTCACAGGTGTAAATACTGAAGAGAATTGATAGTGAATATTTGTTTCTTCCATCTGGTATTTGCGATGTACCTTTTTGCTGATGCCTTTCTCCAAGAAATTGCAAGAGGAATAAGGCCATCTTTTGTATACCATTAACTTCTACTTGAGTCTGGAAGAAGGGATGGGACAGGCATTTACAGGGCATCTACGCCGTGCTAGAGATGCTGCCAGCCTCAGAGTCTGCAGGAGGCTGCGCACGGGAGTGGTGGAAAGTCCAGCGGCAGTTTCTGATCATCTTGTCCTGGTGTGTTCTCTCTGCAGAGTCACTTATTTCAGCCATTCACGGTGATATTGAGGAAGCTAAGAAACGACTTGATTTACCAGAACATTTGAAACTCAAAGAAGACAGTTTCTTCCAGGTTGCTAAAAGCAAAATAATGAATGGCCACTGATGAAAAATTATCTTATTTATTCATTCACTGTTTTCTTGTATTTTACTGCTCATAACTGTGCAATCTAATCTTGGTTCTATTTTAAAAATCAAACCTTTTCCTACAGCTGTGAATTAGTTTAAACAGTACAGTGTAGTTACGCTTCAGCTGTTCAGTTAAACCCATCATGCTACAGTACTAAAAAGATTCGTTGTAAAAATCAAGATTCTTTTTAGTGTGATATATAGATTAAAATCTACCACTGGAAAGGTCTTGAGTGTCTTATAATGGAGATGAAATGTATATAAGTGTGGGTAAAAAGGGAAGTCACTAGTTGGAGATGAGAAGGACAGCTCTCATGGTAAAATAGTCGCATGTCTGTACTTGTATAGCATGTGCCGCTCAACAGAGAAGGTGATAAAAGTCAGTGGATTAAACAGAGGTTTGATAGTTTATGACAAACCTCAGGGGGAAAATCAAGACTTTGTATTTGTGATATTTTGTACATTAATGTATTATTAGACATGAAGACTTGTGAAATTTCACTGTAATCAGTCATTTCCTTGATGGGGTCAGATCATTGTACTGTGTTCCATTTTTGTTACAGCTGCTTCGGACTAATTGGTCTAGACTCCCTCTGCCTATCTTTTTTTTCTTGTTTGTCTTTTAAAACAGTAAAATGAGTGTTTTCTGAATCTCTAGGTCCTGTGTTGTATAACACTTCTCTATTTTTAAGATAGATGTTCGTCTTCAACATTTTTCTTGACTTTGGTTCTTTTTTTCCTTTAAACAATTGTCAGTCTCAGTTTTTTTCCATTTAGCTTATCCCACAACTGTTCACTTAGAGAAGACTGCATCTGTGTCTACCATTCCATCCCTTCACTATATGGACAATGATTAAGTGCATAACTGTATTACATTTTAGGAAAAAACTTCATATTTAGGTTTTTTCAAAGTTTAAAAGAATGTGTAACAGTTAATTTATATATACCAGTTTCTTAAAGAACAAAATACTTGTTTTCTCCCAGGAAAACTATTTAAGAGCCACTTAAACTATGAAACAGAAAGTTATTTATTTTTAATGTGATCATATGTTCCTGAGCAGATGTAAATTTGTATGCGCACAATATAATTTAATGCTAAAGAGTGCTTGCATCTTGGGGGAAAGGCATAAACAATAAAGTTTTAGTTAGATAACCTTCATACTATGCATTTTTTCCTCCATTACTAACTACTAAGAATTGATTTTTTGCCGCTTGAGACTTTTGTTTATATTGGAAGAAAGTTGGAATCTTTGGATATTTAGGAAATTAAAATTACAGATTGTTTGGGCGCCCTGAAACAGTACATTGCATTATTGTTTACTTTAGCACCAGATTTTGTGACGGGATATGGGGGCAGAAATATATAGGAGGTAATTTTAAAGATAAACTCATTATAAATAATTTTCCCTAATCTGCATAAATGAATTAGAGAATAGATTTTAACAAAAATATTTATGAATTATCTAGAAAAACATCTAAAGCTCATGTTGGAGAAGGAGAAAGCATGGATAAATTCAGTTGGACTGTGTTTTACTTTTTGGTGTATGAATTTATGGCAAAAATGTAGTATATGTCCTTTTCATTTCTTCTTTATAAAAACTCTTAGAAAATGGGGGCTGACCCCATGGCGTAGTGCTTAAGTTCCGTGCTCTCTGCTCTGGCAGCCTGGGTTCATCAGCTTGTATCCCAGGCGTGGACCTTCACCACTCGTCAGCCATGCTGTGGCAGTGACCAACATATCAAGTGGAGGAAGATTGGCACAGATGATAGCTCAGGGCGAATCTTCCTCAGCAAAACAAACAAACTTAGAACATGTAGTTTAATGTTAAAAATCTTCCACTTGACTTGAAAGAATCCTCAATTATCAGTGACCTTATGAAACAGTTAAAAACAAGCATGGAAAGTGTAGAAACAGATGTGCGTGTGTTCCAATAGCCTGCTGCTAATTGTGTCCTCATTAAGTGTGTGAAAGTTCTGTGATGTTGCCACCTTACACTTTGCGAAATAGCCATCCCTTGTGAATGATATGGTATGTGTTTTAGGAATGAATAATGTCTACATTTTTTGAAGTTTATATTTAGTATTTATGCATTATAAGAAATTGCAATAGTACCATTTTTGATTAGTCTGACTGCTTTCAGGCCTTGAAGTCAGTCTTGACTAAGCGGTGTTTCCTGTCTCCCTGGGTCAGCTGGAATCTTTGCCTTGTTTGCATAAGTCCCTAATTTGTTGGCCGATGCTTCCTTCAGGTGTGTTAGAGGCCTTATTAGCAGGTCATAGGCGGCAGCTGTAGGGACAACCTGGCGTGTGGTGGTGGTTGTGCAGCCAAAGGCCTTTCCTGTAAGGGGCCCTGTTTTTTATGCTTGTGGCGCAGCGACAGGTTTATTTGGAGAGCATTCACAGGCGACAGTACTCTGAAAAGTCCACTCTCTGAGAGTGAGGGTCCTCATGCCATTTTGGAGTTACAAGAGCCAGAGGAGTGTAAGTGGGTCTGAGTTCCCTTCCATGACTCCTGCTCCTAACAGGGCTCTGTAACCTTCATGACTTGCGCCACCAACCCCATGGCAGTGACCTGGCACTCTGGCCTGGCTCTGCTGTAAGCAGGAACGCACAGTTGCTCTTTCAACCCTCATCTCCAGTGCTCTCAGCCACGGAGGCCTAAAAGCCTGCAGTCAGGGCTGGCATGTGACACGGTTCTGACCAGGGAGATGAAAGCAAAGTCCACTTGGGATTTATGAGGATGGTTTCGCTTTCCTCGTGAAAGTGCCAGTCTGTTCCTGTTCCCTCTTACCTGGAAAATGGATGTGAGGCTGATAGAGGAGATCCAATCTGACCTTCAGAGACGGAGCTGGGAGATAAGTCCACGCTGTAAAAAGAGATGCGATTGTAAGCAAGAGTAAAAGAAAAATTATAGAATAAGCCCTAGGAAGATGACAGATGTAGGGATTATCAGATACAGAATCTGAAATGACGGTTTAATATGTGCAAAGAAATAAAAGAGTATCGAAAGTGGTAAAATAAAGTTCTGTAAAAATTGGCAGATTTAAGAATTGTCAAAATTTATGGTGAAAAAATGATTGAAATTAAAATCTCAATGGACGGGTTAAGTACGGTTCAGACACAGAATTGGTGAACTCAGATCTGACGAAGGCTATGAATGTGCTGCCATGTGCCTATTGCCTGTCATTGCAAAGTCACCTTCTGTACTCTTTGTGATGTGGCTGTGACTCGATGTTTCTTTGACAGTTGACTTCCTTCTGGGTCAGGTCATACATGGACTCTGAGCCCCAGCTTGTGTCCAGGCGGCTCAGTTCGTCCGTGGACCTCCCCTGTGCTAATTTCCCCTGGTCCTGAGTGTATTTAGAACAGACATACTTGAGAACTGACAGAATCCCCACTTTGGTTCCCTGATCGTAACGAGGGCTAAGTAGAAGCCAGAACAGTAAACCAAATCAATGCGACATCTCGGGAAATTGCAGAGAGCCATCGTCAGAAATCCTGAAAGATTCAGGGTAAAGCCACCCAGCATATCTGTTCAGACCAGACAGAAATTTGATGGATCTTGTAGAGTGACTGCATTATCATAAACTAATCAGGTGGTGACCTCCACTGCAGCTATTGTCCAGGACACAGAAGATGTCTCAACAGATTTCCAAGGATTGGTATGAAGAACACGTTGATCACAACATCATGGAGAAAAATTAATATTTTTAAAAATGCAAAAATATCACAATGGAAAGCTATGTTGAAGTGAACAACATGCAACATGTAAAAATTAAAGGGATGCAGCTAATGCTTCCCTCAAAAGATTTATAGCTTTAAATACATTTATTAGGTAAGATCAATAATGTAAACTTTGATCTCAAGCTAGAAAAAGAACAGCAAAAGAAACCAGACAAGAAAGTACATACTGTGTGATTCTGTATAAATTTTAAGAACAGGCAAAACTATAGCAAAAAAAGGTCTGAATGGTTCCTGAGGACAGAGATGACGGGAGGATCATGAAGGCGGTTGGGTGCTTCTGTCTTACTGTCCTGTTTCTAGAGTTGGGGGCTGGTTGCATCGTGTGCTCGCTTTGTGAAAATTCATCAAGCTTTTGTACTTGTGCACAGACAAATAAGACAATGTTCTGTATAGCTCAGCTGTGACTATCATTTACATGGTCATAATTACAGCACTGAATTTTTATAAAACGAAATAGATCTGTTGGGAGGATGAGGAGATGGGAAGTGTGCAGGGGCAGCGGTAGGAAGCGTTTGGAGAAGAAATGCTCATCTTCCCTTAGTGGGAAGTGAGTAGGTAGATGCCCAGCCTGAAAACATGAGCAGCAGCAGTGTGAGCATCTCCCTTAGAGACAGGGAGACACACGTTACACCATGGAAAGGGGGAGAGTGCTTCTAAGACGTGGGAGATGGGGTGTGATGGGGGCAAATTAATGTCTATTTTTCTTACTATGTCTTGTTGAGTAATTTGATTCCTTAAATTATGTGCAGGTATTTCTTGATTAAAAAAATCAGCCTTTAAAAAGTTAATTATATATTTAGATGGTGTTCAAAACGTTGGGAAACCTAGACAAACTTATTTTTAAAGAGTGTATTATATTTTCAAATTACATGATCAGTATGTTTTTGTTCAATTGCCAAATACCTTTTCAGGTAAACTACGTCTAAATTTATTGAGTCCAACTAGTAATCTGAAAAAAAAAAAGACAAACCGCATTATAAAGCAGTGCTGTCCAATAGAACTTTCTGCTATGAGGATAGTATTCCATTTCTTCACTCTCCAATAATTACTTTAAATAGCCACATGTGCCTAGTGACGACTATTAGACAATTCAACTATAGAGGATTTAAAAAGTCTGGAAACACACAAGGGAAATAGTATATTTACTTTTTTCAGATTAACAATTGGATCCATTGTCTTAATTTTGAGGTACTTTATGTGAAAATGCATTGAGCATATTTCTTGAAATAGAACTAACATACTGTTTAAGTTGGTTGTTTCCCAACTTTCTGGATAACTATATATGATACTCTTTCCTCCTACTTAGTTTGCTATTCTTTTAATAATTGCTCATTGATTTTCAGCCGTTATTTCCCACATGAGTATTTAGGTCTAAGAATCTCCCCTCACCGACTACAGGTTGACCCGCTGGCGTGTGGACTCAGCCCCTTGTAAAGGGAGTGAGCTGCCGGGCAGTTGCATCTCAGCCTGGCTTTCCTGATGGCATTCCTGCACACAGTCACCTTCCCTTAAAGGTCTCAGCGAATTGCATTAGTCTGTTAGGTTGAAAGGCCTTTAACAGAAGGGAGATGGATATATTTGAGTGGCACTCATGAATACATGAGTTCCCGTACCAGCCCCACAGCAGTCTCTTCACAGCAGCCTCCCACAAACTCCGGTGTCTCGCATTTTTATAATCGCCTTAGCTCTTTGACCCAGAGTGAACGCTTCGAGAGGCCCTGGACTGTGTTTTCGTTCCCCCAGCATCTATGTAAAGAAAGTGCTCTGTATGCAATTGTACATTAATTAGAAATAAATGTATCTCTGATATTGAGGTCTTAATACAGCGACAGAAGTAGAGAAAGCTTCACTGGGAACCCAGCTTGTGAGACGAATAATTTTTAAACCTGGCTCTGCCTCCCTCATCTCCGTTTTTTTTTAAATTAATTTTTTATTGAGGTAACATTGCTTTATGACATTAAATAAATTTCAGGTATACATCATTATATTTTGATTTCTGTGTAGATTACATGATGTTCACCACCCAAAGACTAGTTATAATCCATCACCACACACCTGTGCCCTGTCACCCCTTTTGCCCGCCCTCCTCCCTCCGTGCTTCCCCTTTGGTAACTGCCAACCTAATCTCTATATGTAAGTGTTTTGTTGTTGTTTTCATCTTCTATTTATGAGTGAGATCATAGGGTCTTTGACTTTTTCTGTCTGACTGACTTCACTTTCGGCTCCATTTTGTTCTCGAAGGCAAAATCTGCTATGGTTGAAACCTCTAGGGCTAAATTTTGGTATCTACTGAGCCTGAGTCAAAGTCACTATGATGGGTACTAAATTATCTCATGTTTTTTTAGTAGAAAATTTGTGACTTGTAGAATTTGTTGTTATTTCTAATCCTTCATGAACTAATACTTTTAAGGATACAATAAAAATTAATTACAAGAGGGCCAGCCCTGGTGGCCTTAAATTCACTGTGCTCTGCTTTGGTGGCATGGGTTCACTTCCTTGGTGCGGACCTACACTGCTTGTCTATCAGTGGCCATGATGTGGTGGCAGCTCACGTATAAGAAAAATTACAAGAAAAGTAGTCATACACTTGCATGTCTTGGCAATGTCAACATGCTGTAGAAGATTCTAAACACTGAGTTTCAGTGTCAGTTCACAGGCCAGGAGCAGTCGCAGATCACACTTGGGGTGGCCCTGTTCTAGGGGCCTTCGGCTTTTCCTTTTAGCTGAGGCAGGATTGACAAATCATTTATGTATTTATTTATTTATTTATTTATTTTTGAGGAAGAGTAGCCCTGAGCTAACATCTGCTGCCAATCCTCCTCTTTTTGCTGAGGAAGACTGACCCTGAGCTCACATCCGTGCCCATCTTCCTCTACTTTCTATGTGGGACGCCTACCACAGCATGGCGTGCCAAGCGGTGCCATGTCCGCACCCGGGATCTGAACCGTTGTGTCCCAGGCCCCGGAAGCAGAACATGCGAACTTAACCACTGCACCACCTGGCCGGCCCCAGGATTGACAAATCATTTTGTAAAGGGCTGGGCAGTGAATTCTTTAAATTTTGCCAAAGTGAAAAAGCGACCATAGACGATATGTAAATGAATGGGCGTGACTATGCGCCAAACTTTCCTTTACTGAGGCAGCAGAAGGCTTGGGCTCACAGGCCTACGTTTGCCACCTCCTGAGTCAGGAGTTTTTTTCAACCTTTTTTGGGGCATAGTGAGCTAGTAACCTTCTTTTTCCTCATTACTATGCAGGTTTTATGTGATTCATGTGAACATTTAATTTTGAAGTAGAGGTGTTAAAATCGGGGAGGATAGGATAGATTTAAAGTGCTACTGGCATCTTCAAATCCAAGTGTCCAGGTGCATTGAAAATGTTTCCGGTTTTTGCTGGAGCTGTAGGTGAGCACAGGATGCCAGCGCTGGAAGGGGACTGAAAGTGTGTGTCCTCCCCAGGTTCGCATGTTGAAGTTCTAACCCCTAGGGTGCTGGTGTTAGGAGGTGGACCTTTGGGTGATTAAGTCATGAGGGTGGGGCCCCATGAGTGGGATTAGTGCCCTTGTAAAAGGACCCCAGAGAGCTCCCCCGCTGTCTTTCACCATGTGAGGATACAGTGAGAAGTCGGCAGTCTGCAGCCCAGAAGAGAGCTCTCACCAGAACCCGACCACGCTGGAACCTGATTTCGGACTTCCAGCCTCCAGAACTGTAAGAAATAAAGTTCTGTCATCTAAAAGTCACCCGGCCTCTGGTATTTTGTTAGTAGCCTGAACAGACTAAGACAGCAGCCCTGCTGTGGGGCTTCAAATAGATGACCTCTTCCTTCCTCCCCACCTCTCCTTTTCCCTCCCTTCACTCTCTCCTCCCCTCCCCCTCTGTCTTCCCCTCTCTCTTCTCCTCTTTTCTCTCTAAACAGGTGTGAGCGGTTGAATTGGGAGTGAAGAAGATATGAACAAAGTAGTCATCTATAAAATATTTGTAATTTTTTCTCTTTGGAACTGGATTTGAGATGTCAGATTGCCTGACTCCAGGATGTTGGTCTTAATGGAGTTTCTTAGGATCAATCCTCTAAACCAGTTCTAGTTCCCTGGGTTACCCAGGACAATGGGGAGGGCAGAGCTGCGGAGGGGTGTGTGGGGAAGTGCGGGTGCCAGCCCTGCACAGTTAAGAGTCTTGAGGGCTCACTATTGCTGTCTATACAGAGCCTCATCTTAGGAGGTGGTTAGGTTGTAAAGTCAGCAAGCACAGCCAAAAGCGGATATAGACGTCAAAACTACCCACGCAAACTTCTTGTCTTTAAATTGCAAAACCTGGGTCTTCTGAAGCTCACCTAAGATTTAATTCTTTGTGTCTCTGCTTTTTAGCTAAGGCCTCCTTATTCTGGGACAGTAGAGGCCTTGGTTGAGTTCGAACAGGAGAGGATAACTGAGCAAATAAAAGAATCTTACTTTCCTCTCTCATGCTCTTCTCCAATGAAGCCACATAGTTGAATTCTCTTCAGTCAAATACAAGGATTATGCAACTGCACTGGATTATCTTGTATTTCCCACAGCAGACCTAAGCCTCATATGCTACCATTTTGGTTGGGAATCTAACTGGTTGAGAGCAACAGAAATGGATTCTGGCTGATTTACACAGGAAAGGAATTTATTGGGAAAATGATGGGTAGCTCAGGGAATGGATGGGAAATCTGGAAATTGGGTGGGAAAAGGTGACCCCCAAACTAGGGTCAGAGCCAGAGCCAAAGTCACCCCACAGCCAGTTCCTCAAGGACACGCCCACCGCTGCTGAGCCAGAATGCCACGAGAACCACGTCCTCCACGCAGCTGGCTGGCCCTGTTTCCCTGGAAACTAATCTTTCTATGGCTAGCATCTGATTGGCTGAGCGTTGATCACGTGCCCCTGGATTAGCTGCAAGGGGGGCTGGGAGATGGAGTTCCTGGCTATTTCACCTTCTGTAGAGAGACACATTTTCCATCAAGGCTTATGCAGTGGGAAATAAATTCCCTTAACTTAAGGGGGTGGGGAGGGGGGAGGGGGACGCGGTAAATACTGGGCAGTAAAAGAGGGGAAAAAAGGGATAAATAGCCATTGCTGTTATTTAACCTGAAGGAAATGGTGATCTGAGCACATGCCATCCATCCAGTTCTTCAGCCATTCCAAAAAGCACTTCTTATATGGATTATGTTAGAATGTTCCAGAGAGCCTGTTAAAACCTTTTGTTTTCTTTTATCGAAAGAAGAAAAAAAATTAATCCATAGTGTTTCCCTGGTTACCCTGATTTGCAGGAAGTTCAGCGCTGACGTTCAATCACAGGCGCTATAATCACCTGGAGCCCTGAGTCTCAAAATGTTCCCCAGAGAGCCGGAGGGCCTCATGGAAGCGTCCGGGCGATGGGCAAGCCAGGGGCCTCTGCTCCTTCTCGCCCTGCTGACTAGGAGGCAGGAATCCTGACTGTTTACATCTGTGGGGTCCCCCGAGGACCACATCTGACTAAAAGCCCCCATGGGTAAGAAATGAGCCCACCGGCCTCCTCCTCCCTCAAGGTCCACATTCTCTGTTTTCATGTCAACAATTTCACTTTGTACACGTGACAGACGGTATCACAAGCACTTTTCTGGAAGTGGGTGGGTCTAAATCCTGGAGGAGTCGCTCCCTCTGGGGACTGAGAGGACTGCCTGGGCGGGTTCTGCTGGGAGCCGTGTAAACAAACACCCGCGCTGATTGAGTCCCTCCCTGCGGGTCCGCGTCCACCCCAGAGTTCTGGCCTCTCTGCGCCTTCACGATTTCCTACGGTTGCCCAGGAGTTGTTCCGCTTACAGATCTGCTGGTATTTCTCGTTTACTAAATGCTCCCCAACCAGCACAGTATTTCTGTCAAATGACGTTTTTTGCTTTGTTTTCGAAACTGTCTCCTGAACTCAACAAAACCAAATACTAATATTCTGAGATGTCCACCATATTTCACAACCAGGATTTTCCCCTGGCCCTTCGCCTGACCAGCTAGACCAGTTCTCTACTGTTTCCTGTAGATTTGGTTTGACTACTTTTTTGAGGTTTTAGAAGATGGAAGGAGGTTTTACCTTGGATTCTCCGCCCTTTTTGAAAGTTTGTTTTCTTCATTCCTTTGTAGACAATCTTGGAAAGAGAGGGATAACATGAAATGTCTATTACTGCCTCGTTGAAGATACCATGTTCTCTGTAAGAACACAGTTTTGAAAGTCAAACACAGATGACGAGGTGCACACTGACCATTCAGAAGCAGAGTCGGTCCCGTGTTTCACTGCAGCGACTCAGGGCGTGAGTGAGGACATTCTCTCCATTTCATCCACTGACCAGGGGTAAAGGTCAGCGGTTGCAGCAACAGGAGCTTCAAGGTGCTTCTATTGACGTCACCTCATTGTTCCTCACAACAAGTCTGAGACGTCTAGATAGATGTGATCGTTACTTCACTTCAGGTGAAGACGCTGAAAGTCAAAGATAAACTCAGACCAACTCAAACTGTGTAGGTAGAAAATGTCAGAGCTGAGCGTGGAACCCTGGTCTTCAACCTGTTTCAGGAGGGAAACACTCTGAGTAGACTCAGGCGCAGCTGCCTGGCCCTGGAGGAATTGTGTACATGGGACCCTGGGAGCTATGGGTGGTGGAGGGGTGGGCGAGGACCATCCCTAGGCCCACCAGCTGGCAGCTTTTGCAGGACATGGGGGCTCACCCTTTGCCTGGCTCTTGCCTCTACTGCTAGAGTGTTTCAAGCACAAGGATAGTAAGACTGAGATCAAACTTTTAGATGAGGCAGCAAAAAGGCAGAAAGTTTGCAAACACAGAAGCCTTAATCAAATTGACGCATTGTGGGCAGGAACCAGGTCTCTCAGTCTGAAGGGTGTGCCAAGGGTCCAGGTCACAGACTGGAGCAGGACGGTCAACTAAAGTCAGGGAGAGCCCCTGGCGGGCTGGGTTGCCTGTTGTTATTCCACTGACCTCCATCCTTGTTCCCTGTAGAGTTCCATCATACACGACTCTCCACGGGAAGCTCATGTTCCCCAGTAATCCCCAAACTCGGATGGCTTATTCCAGACTCCAAGCCCTGCTCATTCTCTTCCCATTCCCTTCACTTATCCAGAGCCCAACCATCTATGAAATGATGTGAATATGGAACTGCTCTTTCCCTTCTGCTTTTGGAATAGTCTGCCAAGGGTGAAATCTTTGTGATAGGTGATGCTGAAGCCCCCAAATTCCATTACTAGGTCCTACAAAACCCAGGTCCTGCTACGAGAATGTGAAATCTGTTCTGCCCATCACCCTCCTCCTATCTACAGAGAAGTGGAGTTGAAGTGAGGAGGAGGGAGAATTCCTTTGGAGGTAAACATCAGTGTGCTCTGTCTCTTCAAGTGTATCAATCAGAGAGCTATGTCCCCTCCATTGGGAGGTGGACATAAGAATGTGTGAGAAAATGGCTAGATTGGCCTGAGACAACAGAGCAGAGAGAGAGAGAAGGTGGTACTTTCACTCTCAATGGAGGGGGAGCGGAAGGGGGCAAGGGTGCATGCTTCCCAGGGACCAGATATGCAGAGAGAACTGGAGCCATATCGTAAAGAGACTCCACCCCAGATGGCAGCCTGGCGTAGCGAAGGGACCCAAAAGAGGGGCAGAGGAAGGCAACCTTTTGACATCAAGAGGCTAAAAATTCCACCCTCAGATCATGCTAATGCCACCATTTTGGGAGCATGCATCCTATGAAGAGCCATGACGTCTGACTACGCTTGCACAGATCAGTTACCTCACCTCTCCTCACCTCCTATCACCTATCTCGACATTTCAGACCACCTTGCCCCCTACTGCATAAATATCCTTGACTCCCTGTTTTCAGGGAGGCGGATTTGAGACCCATGCTCTCTCTTCCTCGCATGGCTGCCTTGTGTTAAAACCCTCTTTCTGCAGCAATCTCGTCGTCTCCGTGTTTGGCTTTCCGGGCGGCAGGAAAAACGAACCTGGTGCAGTAACAATTAGAATATGCTGGAAATATCATGTAATTTGGATAAGTATTGTTTCCTGAAACTTTGCTTCAGGTTTATAAAGAGGTGTTGGTGTAAATTTTATTTTTTTTCTTTACTGTGGATCGCAGTCCAAAAACGTTTGAAAGCCCCTGTTTTAATTTGCTCTCCTTGTGCCTTGTTCTGGAGGGATCAGGCTGCTGAAATCTGGGAGGTTACGAACAGACCTCTGGAGACAGTTTCTACGTAAACTAGGGCCAGTTATCTTACCTCTCCGTGGCTTGGTGTCTTCTCCGTAAAACGGATAACGATAGTGCTCAACTCACAGGGTTGTTACGGCACTTAAGGGGATTAAAGCTGCACCTAAGGGCATTAAAGCTGATCCACACCAAGTGCTTCTAACAGGACTTGAAGAACAGTATGTATTTGGTAAATGCTAATCATTGTTGTAATGGGGGTTATTTCTTCCCCTGGCCAGAGGCAACATTGTAACTATAGGGCACAGCTAATTCTTCCCTAGATTGTATGCATACAGCCCAGCTTTGTTCAGCTGTAGACAATGATTTCTGTGAGCAAATAGGCCCCACAAATATTTATGGAGCAGCTCCTGTTACTGAGCAAGGGCTTGCCATCCAATGTGCAAAGAAGCTGCTGCCGCAGTACGCCGGTCTTTGAGAGAAACAGTTTGTCACTCAATTCATTGGTAAAGAGGCAGAAGGACAGGCTTTCAACTCCGTCTCCCGAATCCAGGGTATGGGGTAAGGTTTAAGGGATCAGGGAGGGCAGGCTGGTATGCAGAAGTGCTGGCAGGATGGGTTTCCATCAGCAGATCAAAATTTTCTCTTCTGCACATACTCCTGGCTGGCTCACAGCCCCTGAAAAATAGCTTTACCATCTGTCAATAAGATGAGGTCAGCACAGTAAACAAGGGTCGAGTTGTTGTGTAGGTCTAAGTCATCGCCTTCTCTACTGGGAAGAGTTTCTAGAGATTTAGCCGTCTTCTCCTTCCTGGCACAGAAAGGAAGGCACCCTTACAAGTGAAAATTTCTCTTATAAATAAATGTGTTTCCCTTATAAATGAGTAACTTCTACTAGGTTTTCAGAGCTTTCCCTGTATCTGCTGTTTCTTTAAAATAACTAGCCTAGGGGCCGGCCCAGTGGCGCAGTGGTTACGTTCACACGTTCCACTTCGGCAGCCCGGGGTTCACCGGTTCGGATCCTGGGTGTAGAAATAGCACCTCTCGGCACGCCATGCTGTGGTAGGCATCCCACATATAAAGTAAAGGAAGATGGGCACAGATGTTAGGTCAGGGCCAGTCTTCCTCAGTAAAAAGAGGAGGATTGTCAGCAGATCTTAGCTCAGGGCTAAAGTTCCTCCAAAAAAAGAAAAAAACCCTAAAATAATTCTTATGCCAAAGAGGCATATTTTGGGGCAGCAAATTTGTTCCTGTTCCTGTGGTTACACTGTTGTGTGTTAGCACTGCTGTGTGCCAGGGGTACAAACTGGAATAAGATAATGTCTCTGCTTCGAGGATCACATAGTCTCCCAGAAAAACTCTAATTTATTTGACTTTATCTCCATCACCGTTACTGTGCAAAATTGGAGTTCTTTGCCCAATGTGCGTAAACAAGCCAATTCATTATGGCATCAGCCTTGGGGAGAGAAATCAGCTGTTATTCTGTGAGATTGATCTGCAGGGAGACGGTGTGTGTGTGTGCTCTCAGATCTCTTTCCATGATTCAGGATTTGGGGAAATTTAAGAGGTGAGGGAAAACAGAAACGCTGTTAGAGGTTAGGCACACAGAAACGCTGGTAGGACAGGTTTTGACCGGTGGGCTTCAAACATTTATGGTAACGTTTTAAACATTTATGACAGGGTTCTAAACATCTACGATGGGGTTCTAAACATTTTTGGTGAGGTGGGGAAAGGGTTTTAACACTGGGTCTTCCTGAATGAGGGACACCTTGTTTCTGATAAGAGTATGACTTTCAAGTTCTGGTCGAGTCCAGGTCTTTGAGTTTCGTGGGGAGGAGGATCTTTGGTTCATTTCGAGGTCATTTTGGGTCATGATTTCTTCTTTTGTGCATGTCCTGGCTATGTGACTTTGCAGATTTTCTGAAAGGCAATTGTTAATCACTTTGCTGATAAGAGATGGGTTCAGCTGAACTGGTCCTGGAGGGCCCACGGTTACATCACCCCCAGGCAGTGCCTGGTATGTGTTAGTTCTCCAGGAGATATGTGTTGAGTGAATTTCTAAGGCAGGGGTCATGAACTCTCTTTATCTCACCCAGATGCAGTAGCTAAGGGAGCATAATGTGCCCTCATTTTTTCCAGTACCTTCCAGATGTGGAGGAGAGAACAGCAGCACTGGGCACCTCTCTGCAAATGCCAAAGGTCTCCAAAAGGCCACTTTGAGGGACGATGAATTTGCTCTTGTAGACATCCTCTGGTGTCTAATTCATAGTGTTTATTGAAAAAAGTTTTCAGGAAAGAAATGAAAAAGGAAACAGACGGCACCAAGTGACAGAGAAGATCCTTACAGATTTCTTCTCTCTGCTGCTTAGAGCAGCTGACAAGCCAGCAGCAAAAACAGAGCAGGGGATGTGGTGCAGCCTCCTGGATCATCGACGTGGTCCCCCACCTCCGTTCCAGCACTCCCAGTCCTATAGCTACATAAACAGAGCTCTGATGTCACAACCCGAGGGAGGTCAGGCTGGGTGAGAGTGGTCTTCCTCCCACCCTCTCTCCTTCAGAGCTTGGCCGAGACTTCCAAGTACATTATACATGACATTAACAAACTGATAGGTTGTTTTGTCTTTTGTTTTTGCTTTTAGCCCAGGGGGAGTAGAAAACAGAAAAAAAAAAAGGACTGATTTCAAACAATGTAAAGCCCTGCACAGCTATTGCCTTGGAAGGAGTGTAGACCTGCACATAGGTGAGGCCCAGTGTGAGAATCTGTACACGTGTGTCTTTTCTACAAGGGCCAAGAACTACTTTTAAAAATGGCAGCAGTAAAAGTTGACACTTGAATTGGTGTAGAGTTTGCAAGTTTACAATACACAAGGCACAGCCACGTATGTTAGCTCAAATGACTTGGCCGGTCTCACACGGAGCTAAGATGGACATGAAGATATCCTGGACTTGAAGACTAGATCTCTTTCAATTAAGCTGTTTATTCTGAAAAGAAGTTCTTCCTCTTCCACATCAAACCATCTTCCTCAGTGTTTTCCTTATAGCTACGTGTTTTGTAGATCTTAAAGAGCTCTTCATCCCTTTTCCCCAAAGCTACCACGTTTGATATGTAAATTCCTTGACGCACTTGGGGATGGAGGTAGATGCAGAAGCTGATGCATTTGGCAAGCCTCACGTTGCTCTAAATATGTGACGTCTTGGTCAGCTTCAGGGGTGTGCCACCCGGGCAGGCACACATGGCCTGATGCTTAGAAGGGCTCTAGGCTCATTTTCAAAGCTCTGCTGCCACCATCTTGAGATTGTTAGTAATTTTTACACTGGGCCCCATGAATTGTGTAGCTGCCTCTGATTGACCCAATTCATTTTCTGAGAAACCACATCCAGATGGTTGGCCTGAGAATATTTTTTGATTTCTCTCAGTTTCCACATTATAGTGGTTGCCTGCCCAGGATGCACAATGGGGGAACAGGGAAATAATAAACTTGGGGTAGCACCTTACAGCTCACAACAGACTTTCACATGCCTGATCTCCTTTAATCCTCACAAGTGAATGTCAGGAGGCAAGCCAGTTTAAGGCCATCGGAAATCCACCTACAGGGCACAAAACTGATTCCATAGGCAAACAGCAAACAGCTCTTTAAAAGTGAAAATCAACAGAAAAGCAAGACAGAGAAATTATCCGGATGCTATACAGCGGTGCTGCAAAGGAAGTTACAAGGCAATAAAGGACTCAGCATGGAGTTTGGCCAAAGGGATCATGGGCAATAAAAATTCCAATCCCAGAGAAGGAGACATTGTTCTTGGAGCATCCTGGAGCATCAGTCACAAAGATCATTCATGATTCTGAGGGTTACTGTAGATATTCAAAAAGAACATGATTACCTTCACTCTGTTCCCAGCACGGACACAGATGGGGAGAAGTTAATCTTGATAATTTGCTGTTTTATTGTTTAAACTTAGGGGTGACTCAAGGGTCACAAGGATTTATGAGCTGGTTTTGCTGAAGAAAAAGAATACCTTTAAGGGAGTTACTATCACCAGATAACCAGCCCCCAGCTGCCATTGACACCCAGAAGTCGATTGTCTAAGGTCTTATCTGGAGTGAAAGAAACACAGATTTCCCTTTTGTTTCTCTGAAACTCCTCCTCCCAAGTCCCTTAGCACTCCCTGCTTTCTTCTTTCATTAAGGCAGATTTGAGAAAACCTATCCACTGTTTTCTTGTTTTGACTGATTCAAATAAACCTTTCTCTAGCTCCAAGTGGGTGTCTCAGGGATTGGCTTATTGTGCATTGGGCACACGAATTTGAGATTAAGAGGTTCATATCAATCCCTCACAGCCCAGGGGTATTGTCGACGAAAATAATCCATAACCAATCTATAAATGAAAATTTGGGAGAGTTTATTCTGAGCTGAAACCTGAGGACCATGGCCCAGGGCCTTTCTTCCCAAAGGAAGAAAGGGCACCAAGGAAGTGAGGTATACAGAGTGGTTATATACCCCCATACAGGACGTTTCACATATGATTGAAATGTCCCTCCCACAATAGTCACAAGATTGCCCTGTCAGCACAGCGCTTGATGGACACAGCAGGTAGTGGGTCTGCTATCTCGGAGGGCGTAGCAGGAGGCAAGTCTATTGTCTTGAGCTGGGTGGTCACAGGTGAGCACAGCAATCAGTTTCTAGTCTAAGGAAAGATGCTTAATCCTTAAGGGAATGCCAACGTTGGGAGGGGGAGGGAAGTTGCACCTTTATCTCAAGGGCCTTTGTTCTTGCCATAGGGAATATCTAAAGCAGATATACAATGCATGCTCAACGGCCTCGGTCACTCCCTTTTGGAAAGACAAGGTCAGGCCGAATTAGGTTTGCACAAAATGGCTTCCTCATATTCTCCAATATATCCTATTGCTTGCCATTTTTATTTGTCAGTATATTTCACAAAATCTGGTGAAAATCCCTTTGTCAAAGATTCTATCCTTGTCCAGTTGCTTTTTTTTTTTTTGAGGAAGATTAGCCCTGAGCTAAGATCTGCTGCCAATCCTCCTCTTTTTGCTGAGGAAGACTGGCCCTGAGCTCACATCTGTGCCCATCTTCCTTTACTTTATATGTGGGACACCTGCCACAGCATGGCTTGCCAAGTGATGCCATGTCCGAACCTGGGATCCTAACCGTTGAAACCCGGGCTGCCGAAGTGGAACGTGTGAACTTAACCGCTGCGCCACTGGGCCAGTCCTAGTCGCTTCTTGATTAGCAATTTGATTTGGTTTCTGTGTCCCTGTGTTCCAGAAACAGATCAATACTGAAAACACTGCTCAAGACAACTACCTTTATAAGCTTGCTGGCCTGAGACCTGGAATCTGGAAGCCAGACCAAACACAACCTTTTGAAGTCCTGCAGCCCCCAGACTGTGGGTTTTTACTTGCTTCCACCTAGCTGTCTGACTTTCAGACCTCCTGCCTCTGCTGGCCCCATTAGCTGTGCTCTAGTTCGACCCTGACGTCTGAAGTTCAGGCCACTGCTGCTTACTGCTTGGTGTTGACTGGCTGGATTTGAGTGGAGGAGCATGATGAGCACAATGTGGTCCTCAACGCACAGCCATTTGGAGGCCAAAGGAGGCAGAGGAGGATGCCTTCCTAAGTTTTCACCTCCACACTTTAGACGAGCCCATTTCCCTGACTCTGTTCTCAGGGCATTTTCTTTTTTTTTTTTGAAGATTGGCACCTGCGCTAACATCTGTTGCCAATCTTCCTTTTTGTTTTCTTCTTCTTCTTCTTCTCCCCAAAGCCCCCGGGTACATAGTTGTACATTCTAGTTGTGAGGGCCTCTGTGCTATGTGGGATGCCACCTCAGCATGGCCTGATGAGCAGTGCCATGTCCACACCCAGGATCTGAACCAGAGAAACCCTGGGCTGCCAAAGCATAGGGTGTGAACTTACCCACTCGGCTCTGGGGGCCGGCCCCCTCAGGGCATTTTCAAATCCAGCATCCTAAGGGTTTTTCTATATGAATTCAAAGTAAAAGTGACCTAGAGAAAGACTGGATTGCTGTCCTCCTTCCTTCTCCAATGTTCTCAGTATACTCCTACGATTACCTGTGGCTTTGTAGCCAAACTCTAACATTTGAGTTTTTCAAGGCTTGGAGAGAAAGGAGGGGCTTATTGTAGAGCATGGATTCTCTTGGACAATCAAGGTATACATAGGATTTCTATTAAAAAACTAGTCTGCTGGGTGGAACTATGGTTTCTTTTTAGAGAGTGAAAAGCCTTGGGGAGATAAGCAGATTTGATTAGAGCTCGAGCACTTAGCCAGTGTGTTTATTGAGTTTATGGCCCTTTAACCAAAACTTTTATCACTTCGATGAAGAATGAATTTTATTTTCTCTTGGTTTTGGAACAAATCGCTGTTCGGGTTTCTGCAAGAACAATCTCCTGTTTCTCTATCTGCTGAGAAATCGAGCAAGAAAATCCAGTTAATGACCTGGTTATGTAAACCTGCTCATTGGAGTGCATTTGCTTGGCTGAGAAGAAGGTTTTGTTAATAAGGGCTCAGTGGGTGTGTCTTTGCTTCCAGATTAAGTGTAGAGAGAAATTTAATCTGCTTTTCTCTCCCTCATGTGATCTTATGTCACAAATCCTTTCAAAACAGTGGGTTCATGAGAGAGAGACTATCAATGAGCTTCCATGCTACTAAAATGATATGGGAGTGGGGCAGGGGCATGTTAGCACTTATAGAACCCCTTCTGTGTACAAGGTCCATTGCGTATAATAATCTCATTCATTCCTCCCGAACACCGTGGGTGGTCTGGAGTTCGTTTCCCGTACGTAGCAGAGAACCAGAGAAGTTCAGTAACTTACCCAAGATTCCACACAAGGAAGAGTTGGAACTGGAATTCCATCCCAGGAATCTTAACCCCAAACTCATGACATTTCTGTTACGTCAAACCATCTTTATAAAAATGAATACAGGAATAGTGAATCTAATCAGGGCATCTTCCACCCAGATTTAAAAACAAAACAAAACAAAACAAAACGAAACAGAGCTTCATACTAAGGAATAGTCTGTGAATGGATGGAATGAGAGTTAACTACTGGAACTGAAGTGAGGACGCAGTTCTCAAGCTGGCACTGAGCCAATGTCTTTTGACGCGTGTGGAACTTTGCCATTTCTCAGGCTCTCTGGTGCCTTGAGAAACAGGAGCACGAGGAGGGGAAGTGATGTGGGCAGAGAAGCTAGGGCCCACCAAAGACAGTCTGCCTGCTATGCTTGTCTTGCTTCTATGAGCTTCGAGGGCCCAGGCTGGCCTGAGGACTAATATCTTTTATCAGATTTAGTTGAAATTGACCTGTGACTTCAAGTTCCTTGTGAAAAGTGCTCATCATTTTACAGACCACGGGAGAGTTGGGATAGAGTCTGGCCTTCCACTCTTCCTGAGCTCTGCAGAGCCTTTTGTCCTCCTAAACTCTGCCCTCAACTTTCCTCCCAAAAGCGTGTGTAGATGCATGGATTTGCTTTTTCCAGCAGTCTCTGTGTTCCAACAGTTTCATTGCCTTTTTTCCCTGAATTATTATACTGTTCACATTCTTCCTCATTTTGTGGTTATTTGTACACATATCTGATTTTCCACCTCAGTATTAAGCTCTTTGGGGCAGATAATGTTTATCTTTGCTTTCTACAGTTTAGCTTGCAGAATCCATGTGTTTTTAATTTCAGAAACACACTTGAAATGGTAGTCTACATAAACTTTTATATCTTGGTTATTTATTCTATGTAGCTGTTATAGCATATTTTGTATAGTTTTTATGAACTTACTTTTAACATGTAGTAAAGTAGTTTTAAACTACAAACAAAAATGAACTTTTTTGTGGACACTTTGATTCTGTTTATTATATTTCCCAGCAAGGAACTGGTGAATGCATATAGAACAAACATTGAAAAGACTTGACTCATTTTTGTGACTTGATTCCCAAAAGAGTTTCACTGGCTATGGCATGGAAAATCCTAAAATAGCCCCTCCAGATCTTCCACTCTAATCCCCAGGACTGTGAATGTGATGAGATTTCATGCCTATGATTATGTCACATTATGGACAAAGGGAGATTCTCCATGTGGGCTTAATCTAATTGCAGGAGCCTTTTAAAAGCAAAGAGTTTTCTCCAGCTGGTAGCAAGAGGGAAAGTCAGAAAGTGTCAGAGCATGAGAAGGATGCAATGCATGGACGTTGACTTTTTTTTTTTTGGAAGATTAGCCCTGAGCTAACATCTGTCACCAATCCTCCTCTTTTTTGCCGAGGAATACTGGCCCTGAGCTAACATCCATGCCCATCTTGCTCTACTTTATATGTGGGACAACTGCCACAGCATGGCTTGACAAGCAGTGCGTAGGTCCACACCCAGGATCTGAACCAGTGAACTCTGGGCTGAAGCGGAACTTGCAAACTTAACCACTGTGCCACTGGGCCGGCCCGGATGTTGACTTTGAAGGCGGGATGGAGGAGCATCCACAAGACCAGACAGTGGCCTCTAGGAGCTGAGAGTGACCCCTGGCCGATAGCTAGAAAAGAAAGCAGGGACCTCAATCCTAGAGCCACAGGAAACTGAATTCTGCCAGCAACTGAACACATTGGGAAACTTCTCCAGAGCCTTCAGGTAAGAGCCAGCCTGGCTCACACTTTGATTTTGGCTTTGTGAGACCCTAAGCAGAGAACCCAGTAGAGTCCACCTGGACTTCTGACCTATAAAACTGTCAGGTCGTAAATGGAGGTTATTGTAAGCTGCTAAACTGGTGGTAGTTTGTTATGCAGTAGTAGAAAATGAATACAGTGGCTTACTCTATGCCAAGTAATACAAGAAATTGTCCATGTTGCTACAGGTAGCAGTGGACAGAACTCCAGAATTGTATGCTATAATTAAAAAAGTCTTTGCTAAGACATTATTATTGATTAAATTTGTTTTTCTTTGATTGCTGATGGAAATGAGAAAAAAAATGTTGCCTTTTGATAGCACTGGAGTGGGGGAACTAATTAAAAAACCAAACAGGAAATTCTGGATAAGGGACTTTATATTGACAGAAAGAAAACAATCACAGAGGAAAAGATTCTACCTAAAAAAGTGTGGTGTGTTGACGCTGGCTTGTCCCAGCTTATGAAAGTTAATTCTTCATTTTTCAGGAATCTTGTGAGTCTGTTGTTAGACATAGCTATTATTAAAAATTAAGTTATAAAGCTTTCAATAAAGAAGTTATATTAAAAGCATAGGTAACAAGTACCAAAACTCATCACTTCCTAATTATTTTACACTTTACTATTAGCTATGCTCTTGAGATTATTTGCATCTAATGCATCTGTATGGTAGAATGGTTCACTTCGTTACATTTCTTCCCAATTCCACTTTAAGTGATATCACTTTTGAAGCTTGAAATTGGCCAAGATGGGAATATTTACACCATAGAAATTGGCAAATGTCTTTTCTGAGCCAATGAGATACCGTGAAAGTTTTTCTGAGACTCAGATCAGAGGTAGGGCCTTTTTTCTATTGGACGTGGACCCAAGAGAATGTGAAGTCTACCACCGCCGGCAGCCATCCTGCCAGTGTGAGGGGGACCTCCAGTGAGGATGGAGGCAATTTAGTAAAAGACAGAGGCAAGAGGTAGGGATAAACCAGTACCAGACGCCATGATGTGAGCCCCCTTTCCAGCAGTACCTGATCCCACCCCTAGCCCCAGACTTTTGATTAAGGAAGCCAATAAATTCCTTTGTATTGTTGATGCAAAATAACCAATAACCATTCTATAGATAAGAGGTAAGGTGAGTTTTACTTGAGTCAGGGTGAGAATTATAATATAGGATGGCCGTTTCTACAAAGGAAGAATGTGTTCCAGAGAAGAATGGTTTTCAGTACAGTTTTATACCCTTTTAGAACAAAGAACATACATGAAACATACCCAGGATACATAGTCATCAAAGTTTCAGAGAAGTATTCAGCTGCAAATTAGCAGGTCAACACGACCCTGATGTCCGGAAAGGCACTAATACAGGGCACTACTGATAGGGCCTGGGAGGGGAGCTATGCATTCTTATCTTGAGAGTGCATCCTCTACTTTAAGGTTAAAGCAGATGGACACTGCATGTCTGATAGGCCATAAGTCAGACTTCCTTAATTCAAACTGAATCAGTTTTGAAGCCAAGTCAGTTTTGAACCCAAATAGATACTCCATATACCTCAATATGTGAAAATCTCTTGTCAGTATTTAAACCAGTTTGGGTTGACTTCTGTGTCATTTATAACTAAAAGCAGCCTAAAGGATATAGCAGATTTGTATCAGGTCCAGAATCTCACTCCTAGCCACTAAAGAGGCTTCACTGATAACCATCACTTCCTCAGAAAGGTGGTGATCCTCCTGGCATCAATCTTGTTCTGCTTTTGTATTAGTTACAGTTCTGTCTTTTACAAACATATTTGTTCCATTTAACTGTTGAATAAGCCTTATATCATTTCCCTCGCAGGCTGGGACCAGTTCTTATCAATAAATACTGTTGTCAGAGTGAGGGGCATTCTTCTCAGACTATCTAACAGCTATCCTGCCCTACCCTCCTCTTCCTTGATAATGGAAAACTTTTATTCTGGGTGGCAAAGCCCCAGAAGATGAGTCACGGTTGTTCTAACCCCTCACAGTAACCTCACTATCCTTTACCAGATATTTGCTTTCAAGCCTTCCTTACAATACCGTGTGGCCATGGAAGCTGGTTCTGGCTTCCTCTCTTAGCTCAGAAGGCACACATATGCAATGATTTTCATTCCTGTCATCACTCAACAGACATTTGCCTTTGTATCATGTAGTGTGTTGGTCACTAGGGCTGCAGAAGTGAACAAAAGAGACTTCATCATCTTCTCTTTCTTCGCAGAAGTGAAGTTAAGAGGGGAAACCTCAACTAAATCAGTTTGGGAAGGCCTGTACGGGGAGCTCTCACGCCTTATCGTACATCATCAATTACTCCAACCAGGAAGAGACTATGCTTGCATCTCCAACAGGAGGGTATTTTCTACTTCACTACCCAGCAGGAGGAAGGATGATTTCTCTCCCTGCCCGGCAACAGCTCAGCCAACGAGAGACTGTAGCAACCCAGCCAACGGGAAGCCTCTACACTTTGGACTCCCAGTTTCCTCTGATGGATTTTTAAATTTATTACAACCCTTCTCAACTCCCTCTTTTCCTCTGTAAAAGTAGGCCCCTTTTTGTTGTTTCTCTGGATTTGCCTATGGTCCCCCAGACCCTGCCTATCTGGAATTGAAATTCTTTTGGTCATTTCCAAATAAACTCGTTTTGAGGGTAAAACACTGGGCCAATTACTTTTTAAGTTGACACCTTCATGAGTTTTTTTTTGCCTGTGTTTGAGAACAATGCAAGGTAGACATAGGTGGCTTTAAAAGTGAAACTCTACATCCTCAAATTTTGATTTTGCTCTCACTTATTCATTATCAGATGTTGTTGACGTGTGGTGATCAGTTAGATCCAAAGTCTGTGCCGGTAGAGTTCATGCACTGATAGAGTTCATATATTTCTTTTTTGAAACACAATCTATTTACAATTCTTACATATCAGTGTGAAATGCAGACTACTATTTATTTCAATTGATGGCATCTAAACTTGGTTCTTCAACTTCACTGAGCAGTTTCTTTTTTCATGAACTCTAAAGTAAAGCTCCTTGACTCTGAACAGATCTTGAAAGGTCAACTCCAATGTCAAATGTAGGTATTAAACACCTAAAGTCTTCATCTTCAGTTTTTCTAAATAGCAGTCTTTTATCCTCATTTGATGCCACTTTTGAATTCATTTTTGGAAATTCTTAATTCTTGAGATTTTTTTCTTCTGTATGGTAGAATCTCTCATGAATCCTTTTTAATGGGATGACTTATAGTTACATATAGTCATTATTCACAATTACCTGAAATTATTTCTTCATCGTTGACTCTCTGCACTCAGGCTCCAGGTGAGATTAAGCACCTGAACTGCAGGAGCCATAGGGGTTTCACTGGTGTCACCTGGTGCTTCATTTTGATGGCAAATTCCACACGGCTAAAACCAACCCCAAAAGGAAGTCCAGGAATTACTGATGGAGACTAGGTCCATTCTTTGGTGAGGTGCAGAGTGGTGGGGCAGAAAGACTACGAACTAGAGAGTGCTAGATTCCGATACCAGTTGGACCACTCACAGACACCCTGACCAACAGCACTTTGAGCATCCTCACTGAGCCTCCATTTCCTCATTTGTAAAGAAAGATCGTATTACCTACTCCATAGCATTTGCGTTGTTAAATGAGATCATATGAGAAGTGCCTCAGACTGTGCCTGGCACACAGAAGGCATCAAATGTGGTAGTTGTGTTGTTATATCTTTTTTTGTCCCCAACTAGATTGCAAGTTCCAGAAGGCCCAAGATCTGATTGGTTCCACTCTCTGTTGTTCTCTCAGAATCTAAAACAGTGCCTGGCACATGGTAAATTCTTCACATATACTCGGTGAATTAATATTATTACTATTATTATCATAAATTCAGGTCAGCAACATATTAACTCCAGTGACTTCCTCAAGGAATACCTCCTATGTCTTTTTTCTTTTTCAAATCAGGTCCAAGCACAAATCCTTTTCCCATGAAACTACCCCTACATGCTCTAATGTTTAGTTATCTCATACTTCTCATACTTAACTGACATCACCTCTCCTCCCCCTTCCCACTTACCATTTACACTCAGGACCAAACAGGAATGGACCACATGATACAACATATGGTCTCTATCATCGTCTAATTGTTTCCTATATGCGAGTCCTGTCTTCTTAAAATTCAATTCCACCAATATTTCTTGATTGTTTACCAAGTGCTGGGCACTGTGTTAGGTTCTAGAAAGGAAATGATAGCTGCCTCAAGGAGTACTTAGTGTTTTAGTGGATATAGATATATAATCAATCAGTTCTATCACAATGTGATGTGAAAAACTATATGCACAGAGGTTCTAGGTAGCAGACAGGTGAGAAGGCGATTAACCTTTTCCAAGAAAGTCAGGGAAGCCTTCCCAGGAGAGGGTATGGGGGAACAGGATTTTAAAGGATGGTCAGAAATGTTCCAACTGGTCCACGTGGGGGAAGAATACTCCAAGGAGAGTGAACAATGTGCGCCCAAGAAGATGAAATAAGAGGACGTTATCCTGGAGAACTTAGAAGCAATTCAGTCCTACTGGAATATAAATGGGAAGCTGGGAAATAAGAAGGGCCAGGAACTCATGAGTGATGAGATTGGGGACAGAGCCACTGCCCATATGTGCAAAGTTCCCAATGTCATAATCAGTGTTGGTGATGGGGAGCCTGGAATATGATGATCTGACTGACCTTAGAAATGACCTTTGCTAGCAGGGTAGAGGATAAATTGGGAGAAACAGAGACTGAAGTTCAGCAAGAATTCAGGAGGAAGTAGAAAAGGTGCAGATAAGAGAGACTGAGGGCCTAACCAAGTCAGTGATGATGGGGCTGAAAGACAATGGGAATAATTTTTAGGAGAGAAAATTCATAATTAATATGACTAGCTTAGTCATTGAAGGCAGAAAGCTAAAAAGGAGGAAAAACAGTACTCTTTTTTGCTTTGTATCTCTTACTTGGTAAAGCCTAATTTGTTGTTTTTAGTGCCACGGAGTCAATTCCAACTCCTAGCAGCCCTGTGTATGGGAGAGTGGAACCCTGCCCAGTCTTTTTGCACCATCCTTTCACCTTCTGGCACTGTATTGGACAATGGTTGACTGCTGTTCATAGGGTTTTCATGGCCAATTTTTTTGGAAGTCGGTGGCCAGGTCCTTCTTCCTACTCTGTCTAGTCTGGAAGCTCGGATGAAACCTGTCACCATGGGTGACCCTGCTGGTATTTGAAATACCGGTGGCATGGCTTTCAGCATCACAGCAACACGCAGTGTCATGCAGTATGACAACCAACAGATGTGTGGTGTGGTTCCCCAACTGGAAACGAACCCACAGTGAGAGCCCTGAACCTTAACCACTAGACCACCAGGGCTGGCTTTTCCCCCAGTTTACAGGTGAGGAAACAGAGGCACAGGAAGGTTGTGTAAATTACTCAGGGGTGCAGAGCTAAGAAACCAAAGAACAAGGATTCGAAGCCAGGGAGGTCCATCTCTAGAACCAGTGCTTTTAGCCCCTGTGCTGCCACTTCCCGTGTCACTAAAGGGAGCAAATTTATATGACGCCACAAGAAAGAAGCAGCAAATTGATGAAATGAATATGATGTACTAGAAAGGAAGAGGGGGGAAAAGCAGTGGATGTGGAGATTTATCCTTCCCCATCTTGTTAGGTGGTAAAACTGTTGTCTACATGGATCTGTCATGATGCAGCAGGATCAGCACAGCGCTTAGGCCGATGGGGGTAACATCAAAGTAGCGAGAAACTGTCTCTGGAGAGGCGAACTGGGGTGAGAAGTATTGAATTTCAGTCTTATTCGAGTTGCTATGGTGTTCATGTATTATTTTCATAAAAATAAAAGAATATTTCCATTTATTTAGAAGTAGCTTCAACTGTGTAAATGAATCAAAACATGAAATTCAAAATCATCTTTTACATCTCTCACACATTTGTTAAACGTTTGCGTTATCAGAATCATTGTTTTCAGCTTGAAGGCCTTTTTTTCCTAGGTCATGAAGTACGAATTTTTAAAATTTCTCCCCGATGACGTTGCAGGCATGGCAGAGGGAGGAGGCAGGACTGTAGAAGCAAACGGGGTTTCGGCCCTGCCTCTGAGAGGCGGCTCCACCGCAAAGGGCGGGCGATGCTCTGAGCCGGGGAGCAGGGGCGTGGCTCTCTGGATGGCGATCCACAACTTAGAGTGAGTGACGGGCGGCAGGGGCCTGGAGGGGTCCGGCGGCCTCTCTGGGGGGCGGGCGCTGTTAGCTTTACAGGGCTGCTCGCATCAGCGTGGCTCTAGGCTCAGTGCTGTGCATTCTTAGGCTCAGTTATCACATTTTTCCTTGTGTTTATTTCATAAAACTCAGCACTTTTATGCTTCCTTTAAAGTGGGGATCTTCTATTTGAATTGCCTAGTGAAGGCAATCAAAGCACTATTGCTTCAGGAGCTTATTAAGTATATATATATATATATATGTATGCGCTCTATCTCCATCCATCATCTCTGTATCTCTGTATCTGTTTATCTATCTCCTTGCCTACCTACCAGGCTGTATTAGTCTGCTCAGGCTACTGTAACAAAATATCATAGACAGGGGGGCCTAAACAGCAGGCATTTATGTCTCACAGTTCTGGAGGCTGGAAGTCTAACATAAAGGCAGATTCAGCTCCTGCTGAGAGCCCTTTTTCTGGCCTGCAGATGGCCACCTCCTTGCTCTGTCCTCACATGTGGAGAGAAAGCTCTGATGTCTCTTTCTCTTCCTGGAACAGCACTAATCCCATTGTGGCAGCTCCGCCTCACGGCCTCTTCTAAACCTGATCACCTCCCAAAGGCCCCACCTCCAACCCCATCAGCCCCTAGGGGGTTAGGGCGTCAACACATGAATTCAGTCCATAACTCACTCACTCACTCTGTCTGTCTGTCTGTCTGTCTATATATACATATATCCTTATGTATAGAACAATAAGAACATGGTTTATAAGTCACTTCCCTGCATTATTTTATTTGATCCTTCCAAAACTCTTATGAGGTAAACAGGCCTTAGATTAAGCACCAAGTTCACTGACACACTTGAAGGCTGAGTCAACTGTGCGATCGCACGCTGATAAATGGTGGTGCAGAGAATTCAACGCACATCTTCTCTGTCCTCCCTCCCTCCCATTTGTGACTCTTCCAGCCACATGAGTTCACTGACTGCTCCCTGAGGACAGTGGGCATCCTTCCTCTGGGCCTTTGCCCAGATTGTTCCCATGATCTGGAGTGCTTTTCCCTCAGTCATCTGACTCAGTCGCCTCCCTCGAGACTGTTCAAGTCCCGCCTTTCCAGTGAGGCTCGTCCTGTCCGCTGTTTAACTCGAAAGCCCTGCCTCTCTGCCCACAGTCTCAGTCCTCCATGTGCCCTTTATTCTCCAGAGCATCTGTCACTGGCTCACCCACCAGATCATGGACATAGGTCTGTTGTTTCTTTTCTCCCCTCCAACTGGAACGTGGGCTCCACACAGTGAGGAGTTTGCCTTTATTAGGTCTAGTCAAGACCCAGCGGAACTGTAGGGTCAGCCAGAACTGGGCGCACCCACAACTCGGGTGATTTGATATGTTAGCAGTTTAGATTAGAGCCAGCCTGGTTATTAAAGAGGATTTTTTCTGGTATTTTTAAGCAGCATGATAAATTCTAAGTAAACTTAAATTTTTAATAATGACAGAGCAGGCATGAGCTCGTTCTTCCCTTGTTCCTCCAGATGCAAGAACTTGGATGCCAAATCCATCCTCTCTGGGTGAAGTGGGAATGTGTGAGGACGACAGGTCTAAGTCTAAATTAAATAAGACACACACACAAAAGGCATTTAAACATTTTAGAAACTAAAACTATAAAGCGTGGTTTCCTGTCTCACACCAGGGGTTATCTGGCCTCCAGTGAGTCAGAGTTGGGAGAGAGAAGAGCAGCGTGGAGGGAAGAGGCCAGGCTGAGTCCCCGTCTTTCCCTCATCTGGACCTTCCTTCCTCCTGGAGGGTCACCTCACACTCAAACCCAGATTCCAGGGGTCAGCACGTGCAGTCATGGAGTGTGGCTGCTTCTGCAACCCAGTCACTGGGACACAGAATATTTTGCATAGTTAAGTTTGGCTCAACACATCACCCCTCAAATATGTCAATTCTTTCTCTACAGCTGAGCCAAAGAGGAAAGACACATGAGCAGAGGCAGATTAACAAGAACAGGGTTTATATATATATATATACACACACACATATATATGTACATAATCTGGGGAAGGTAAGAGCCCATTGAGGCAAATGGGTAGGGGGAGAGAAAGCTCCTGTGAGCAGCGGTGGGCAACCTGTCAGCACCCACACTGGAGAAAACTGGCCCAGAGCCTGGGTCGGCCACGTCAACGGTCAAGCCGAGGATGACACAGTTGATGCTACATGCAGCTCTCTTCTGTTCTCCACGCTGGAGCTTCTCAAGTCTGGGGTAGTTCTGAACTGGGCTCCTAGCCCCTCATCCTGCAACACACATACTCCACACATACCCACACAACACACACCCCCTACACATACACATGCATAACCTCTCCACACACACCCCACACTACATGTACACACACACACCACGCATACACCCGTGAGGTGTGGTCCTCTGGCTGCTGAGGGAAGAGAGCAGGTTCAGTTTCGCTGAAAGGGGCTGAGCCTCTTTCCAATGGAGCAAAGTCCCTTCCTGGTCACACACAGTTTGCAGAGGAAGATGTGCTCTTTGTTTGTTGAGCTCCGTGACAGAAGAAAGGAATTGGTCGGTGGCTCCTATGAGGCCCTGGCAGGTTGATGATGGTGCGCCAGAGGCGAGGCTACCACTTGCTGTGCCCTGAGTTGCTCTGACCAGGAGCCTCCAAACACAGTGCTGGCTCCTCCAAAGTCAGGGGGGACCCTGATGGGGCGTTGGCGGGGAAGCAGGTGTTTTAACTGAGAGTAAAGGTTTCTCTCTAAAAACGTTTGGTGCTGTCCCCCAACACCCCACCTGCGCTTTGCTCATGTGGTGCTGTGGCTTTTCTGTATGGACAAGGGACCGTAAGAGTATCCAGTTACAGCATGAACAGTGGTGTCCCCCATCACCCTACCTGTGCTCTCGGTACATGGGCTCCAAGTGTTCTGATGGCAGGTGGTGACACAGGAGCCTTCTATCACAAGTGAGATGTTATTCTCTCTGACTGCAACACCTGTGGTTTGCCCTGTGGGCCTCAACTGTACTGATGGAAGGTGGGAATACCAGGTCTTCCAGTCATGGGAATGATGTTGTCCCCACCCGTAATACCAGCTGAATTCTGGACAGGTGGCCCCAGGTGCTTGGATTTAAGCTGTTGACAGTGGTGTCAAATGCAGAGCCTGGCAATGTCAAACTGCAAAACCTGATGTCCTTATGCTGCCTCTGGGTGGCCAGGCTGCAGGACAGGTTAGACCTACAGCTTGTGCCAGGTCTACCAGTTTTCCCAGCAGGAAAGGGTTGTTAGTCTGTTGCCCATCACAGTCCTCAAATGTGGGCTGAGCGGTGATTCCTGGGTCAAAGAGAAGGTGAGAAGTTGCAGTCTGTCTGCTGACTGACTGAGCAGGTAAACGGGTGGAGACGTGGGCCGAGGCAGTGCTGCCCCTGAGTGGTAAGTTCTCAGAACCAGGAATTGCCACGTAAAATGGGCAGTGCTTCTCCCTGGAGATAGGGGGAGACTGGAAGGTGACAGCCTGGGAAGGAGAAGTGGGATCCAGAGCATCGGTGTCAGGGGCAGCCTTGAGGTTTGCAGAGGTGCTGCCTTCTGGAGAGTGGGGGCCTGCAGGAGCCACGAGGGGTGGGTGGTGAAAACAGGAATGCGGGGGAGAGGGGCTTTCTGCTGCTGCCCATCAGGGGTCCCACATGTGGGCTGAGGGGCAGTTTGGGGGCCAAAGGGATAGTTAAAAATTGGGGTGGGGAAGGGGACCATCAATGAAGGTGGGCTGATGGAGACCGGTCCCTTTGCAGGTGCCTCTGCTCCACACGGCAATGAACTTGGGAAAATGGGAGAGATCTCACACTGGAGTCCGGAGACCTGAAAATGCCAGCCTGGGAATGGGGAGTGGTGTTCAAGTCAGTGACACCAGGATCTAAAGTAGGCTGAGAGGTCAGACCTGCAGATGCCATGGCTGTGATGGTGGAAGCGACTGCCACAGGAGGTATGGGCTGGCCGGTGAACACAGGGCTCTTGGTAGAAGGGACTGGAAGATGAGTGGGTATGAAAAAAGGAGGGAAAGCTACACACATAGGTGTCAGGGATTCTTTTTGGCAGGAAGGTGGCTGGAAGGAGAAGGATGAGGTGCTAGAAGATGTGGGGAGGCTAGAAATAGAAGCCGCTGTAGCTCTGATGAATGAAAAGGACCTCCATTCTCATGAAGTGGAATTCCCTAGGACTGGATCTAAAGAGAGGAAGAGAATCAGCAGGAACAGGAGGAGAGTTTGGGACTGTGTATCTTGTTTCCTGATCAGTATTTGTGGTGGAGTTAGAGAAGGTAGACGGACAGACAGGCTTGGGGGTCTGGCAGATAGGTCAGCCAAGTCAGTGGGAGGAGGAGAGACCTGTAAAGTGTGGGTGACCAGGGGCAGGGAGGCTGCAGTCTCCAAGGCAGGAGGGGAGAAATGAGGGGTAGGCTGAGTGGCCCTGTGGTCTGCCATGACCCCGTTTGATCCTCCAAGATCTTGTTCCGCTGACACTCAGTGTTCCTCTCCAAGCTGCCCGGGTTTTTGGCAACAGCTGTGCAGGGAAGCTGAGGAGGTGGGGGCAGCTCACCTTGGCCCCACAGCAGCGCAGTGTCAGGGGCAGTGTCAGGGGCAGCACAAGTGGCATGGTGATTCTCCGTTTGCAGGGCCTACTGCTGGGAGATCCCGGTGGACAAGAGCTGCATGATGGGATGTCTGCAGGCTTTCGTCCTGCATCTCCTTCCCGGACGTCAGTGAGCCTGGAGAGCTGGGCCCACGGTCTGCACCCAGCACTTCCTTTGGTGACCTCTCGGGCAGCAGGGAGCAGCACGGGGTGGGGGCAGAGAGCACCACTGCATCTGGATCAGACTTCCACAGAGGCAGGGCATCTCCAGCAGGGCTGTGTGAGGTGGCAACGATGTGGCTTTCTTGGGAGATGATTATCAGAGACATCTGGGCTTTCTCACTCAAACTGACTTCTGGGTGCTTGGGATAGAGGTCCAGAGGCCCAGGACTGCACTCAAGGGAAGTGAGGATTCCATTGGTCTCCAGAGGACTAGATGTCAATGGTACATCCCCACTGCTGTGGGGACTCTGTGCCCATCGCCCTGTCCTTTGGTCTCTACTTGATTCTCCTCCTTTGCCATCCTTTTTCTGGTACCTTCACCTCAGTCTCCTTTGGGCAAGGAAGGTTGAGGTGACTGGATGGTACCGGCTTCATAGCCTTGACTACCTGCTCAGGTGGAAGGGAGGAGAGTAAATTTGCACCCTGGAGGAGGGATCTGTATGGTTCTTGTGTGTCTGAACATCATGGAATGACAGCGGACAGCACGGGCTTCTTTGGGGAGTCCCTCCAGTTCACCAAGGAGAGGATCCCCAGAGAGGAGCACATGGCATCTGGGATTGGATACTGCCTCACGGGTGTGATGTAAAAGCCAGCTGGTAAAGGCACAGGATCCCAGTGGAACAGCCTGTGACCAGGGCGGAGGGCAGGCACAGGAGTAGGGCGGTGTGCCTGGCCAGGTGGGGCAGCATCGTGGGCAGGGGAAACCAGAAGGCGAGGGCCAGGTTGGGGGACAGCAGTGGGAAGGGGACAAAATTTAGAAAGGAAATTGCCCATATAGAGCCTATTGTGCGCCAAACAATCCCCAGAATGGAGGCTGAAACTGGAGAGCGTCTCCATAGCTTCCAGCTCTTCTGGAGGTCAAACAGGTACTGCCCTGTTCAGCCTGGAGCTTGTGACATCTTTTTGGAACGTGTCACAGAGAAAGGGCACCAGGGGCACATGCAAGCCCAGTGCATGAAGAGACGGCATCAAAGGGCAAAGCAGAGGCCCCAAAGGCCAGCCCAGTGGAACTTTCTAGCTTCTGTGACTTGCTGCTGTGGTTGCAGCTATTTGGCATCAGATGGGGCCACCATGCCGGAATAGTTCAGGACTGGGAAGCCCCATCCCCAGAGCTCACCCAACCTGGGCACTGGCTCTGCAGGCCCCTCTGAGCCTGGATGTGTGTCCCCAGCCCTTTCCCCTGGGGTCCCGAGATCAGAGCCTGCTCAAAGCCAAGCAAGGAGCCACCCAGATCCTGCCAGCACGTGGCCTGCCTCCCCCGGGGACCCCTCGCCCCAGCTTCTCTGCAAGGCCTGGAGCCAGGCATACCTTCTCCAGTATCACTAGCCAGGCAGCGAATGTTCCTGAGGAGGGACGGGAGCTTGACCTGACTAGATGCTGCACCCATGACGTCCTTTCCTGGCAGGCAGGTTCTTCCTTCACTTCTTTTGAGAAATTTGGTAAAACAAACTTTAAACCTTAGAACAGCCTAGATTTTCTCTCTGGTCTAGTTTGAAGGATTCAAATATACAACAATTCATTGGGAAGCTGTAACTATTCAGATCCACCAAGGACCTAACCCTGGTTGCCTAGTGGTTAAGGTTTGCAGCTCTCACCGCCCTGGCCAGGATTTGATTCCGGGTCAGGGAACCTCACTGCCCATCTGTCCCTTGTCGTACGGTAGCTTCGCACTAAGCACATAAGTGCTCAGAAACAGTCTATTAACATGCAAGCCCTCATAAAATTATCCAATTTTCATTTAATCTTATTTCGAATTTTAAAATTGTTTTTTATGATCTAGAACCTTCCAACCTATTGCCCAGCCTCTTGTTGTATTTCCAATATACAGGGATTCTCTTAATATTTCCAAGTTATTTACAAACAAAAAACCAAAAAAATGACTTTGTTTTCCAATCACATATTTATCTATTTAGACAGTTGTTACCATAGCATTCAAAAGAAGTCTGAGAATAACATCTAAGAACAAAGATGGAAAGATGTCCAATTGTACCCATACACAGTAGGAGCCTTCCTTTCAGGCCCACATAGAGTAATAGCAACACAATTTTTCTTAGTATTCAAGGTCATTTCGACCTCATTTAATCTTTGTGTATCATAAACACAGATTTTTCTTGAAAAGTGGTTTCCAGGCTACACAAAGAAAATCAAACGTCTATCAGAGCTTTAGAATGATCAAGGAAGATGAATAACACAGTATAAACAAAATTACTTCTTTCCATAGGCTACACTCAGTAATTACACAGCAAAAGACGAAAAATCCAGAAGGCAGCCATTGATATAATGACTATCTTACATGTATTTTTATTTATTTCTAAGAATTGAAAGGGAACTATCAGGACTTCAAATAGATTTTGAAGAGATGACTTTAAATGGTAAAAAACTTGGGGAGCATATCATATGTGTGTGTGGTACACATTGTCTCTTAGGAATTTTTTTTAAGATAAGGTTGGCAAACCACAGTCTGTTGACCAAATCTGGCCCATCACTATTTTTGTACTGCCCTGAGCTAAGAATGGTTTTTACATTTTTAAGCGATTGGAGAAAAAAATCAAAAGAAGAATAATATTTTATAATATGTGAATATTACCTTAAATCCAAATTTGGGTGTCCATAAATAGTTTTATTGGCGCACAGCCCACCCGTTTGTTATGGTTTGGCTGCGTTCACGCCACAACGGCAGAGTTGAGTAGTTGTGCAAAGCCTGAAGTATTTACTATCTGGCCTTTTCCAGAGAAAGTTTGCCAACCTTTGTTTTACGAGCTTTCCCCTAAAGAAACAGTGAGGCCTTCAATAAACTGAACACTTCTTTACAGAGATTTCCTGTGTCAGTGATAGATTCTGTTTTTTTAAATAAAAGAAAGAAAATGCACAAACTCGGTAAAGATAAGACAGTTGCCATATCATAAAATAAAATTATAGACATGACTTTGTTAGATTTAGGATGCTTCTTTTTCCACTTTAGGTAGTGAGCATAGTTATTAAGAAGATGTGCTTTAAGGTCATTCTTTTTCCTTGAATCTTGATTAGTTGTCTGTGATCCTGAGCTAGGTACTTAACCTCTCATAAGCCTCGGGTTTCTGATAAAAATAGGGTAATAATTGTGCCAACCTCATGAAGTTATGGTGGTAGTAAGAGTGATTTTTTAAAATGAATTATTTAGCTCAGTACCTGGAACATAGTAGGTGTGCAATAAATTTTTTTATGATCATCCTCATCATGTGAAAATGTCACTTTCTGCTGGTCCACTCCATTGCTGCCTATCACTTCTGCTTTGACAAGGAACTCGGCAAAACCCTCCTTAGGTAATTTCACACAGCAAGAGCCCCTCTCTCTGTAGTATCTGCAGAAAAACTGTCCCAGGTGCACAAATCCAAGAGTGTATTTGACAGAGTGTGGAAAAAGGGAAGGCCTGGATGTCTAGAAACAAGGATCACACAGATAAAGAGTGCTGGTCGGCAGCTGGATTGAGCTGTGAGCAGGACCTTGGGATTTTCCATGTTAGACTCCATTCCAACTCTTTCTATGGAGAGCCCACAGTTCTGTGATGGGCTGTTGATGAAAGCTCTTTGATTTAGTAGCTAAAGTCTTTTTTTAGAATGGATGAAGTTTTCGTCATTTTATCCCATTTTATGTTAGGTTAACACTGTCGTTTTTCTTTTCTTTCTTGGTGTCTTTGATGATGTTTCCAACCAGAAATGCTCTTAGAAAATCATGAGGGTGTAATGCTGCAATTCTTGGAAACAGTGATTTTTTTTGTTCCTACTGGGCTTGCTGCTGCCTACCTCCTGCCTGAGCTTGTTCTTTCCCTAGAATCATGATGACTCTGGATTACTGCAGGAGAGCCAAAGCCCAGCGAACACATGGCTCCTTTTCTTTCCTCATCTCTAAGTGGGTCGTGACCAGCCTCAGCAGGGGTGGTCTCTTCTGCTCACTAGGGGCGGTCTGGAGTCAATTGATAAACAGCATGAGGAGGAGAACCTTCTTTGGTTGCTCCTTATAGAACCAATCTCTGCCTAAAGAGAGCCAAAAGGGGAGAAAAATCCCCTCGGACAAACAACTCCTTCATCTCCTCAACCCCTCAAAATCATTTACAGAAATATCAGAATTCCAGAAGGTAGCAAAAATCTCCACAATGCAGCTGAGAAACAGAATTTCTCTAGGTCCATTTCCTTTGTTTTTTTGATCATGTAAAAGTTTGTACAAATCTCACTTTTTTCACTTCCTGTGTTTTCTGTCTTGACATATTGTTTTGAGGAAAATCCCTCTGAATTTTATCCTTGTTCCTCAATAACAGTTGAACAATTATGGTTAATTGAGTTTAGCCACCCAAAAGAAGAACAAAATATTTTAGCATTCTTATATACTCTAGTTGGACTCATGGTTAAGAAGACGAATACAAACACCCAGACGTCACCCTGGTGTGTGGGGATAAAACCCAAAACTGTAATGCTCACACATGTGCCTGTGCGTGGAATGAGGCTGGGGAGGAGGAGGGTGGCCTCTGTTTACTGGTAGGAGTAGCTCTCATCATCGTATTCCAGCTCATCGTCATCATCATCATTCAGCAGCCCATACTTAAACTTCCGGTAGACAGTGCCATCTTGGCCCATGTAGACAATGTCATCATCATCATCCTCATCATAGTCCCGGTCCCTGTACTCAATCACTTGATCCTCTTCGAAGCTGGTGCTCTCGCGAGGGCTGCTCTTATAGGAGGAGTAAGACTTGCTAGGGTCAGCCAGTTTTTCATAGCGGACCTTTTCTGCTTGCTGGACTCGGCCCCGTGATTTCCTCCACACCATCACAGCTGCCCCGAGCAGAAGCACCAGCATAATGGAGGAGGTGATGAACAGGGCTGTCTTGGAACGTTCAGCTGCAGGCCCTATCTCACCTGCTCGAAGGATACACTCGTCTGTTGGAAGATGACCCAAAGGAAGAAGGCAGAGGAGAAGGGTGGGGAGAAGAAATGGAATGCAGACAATTAGTTTCTGAGATAAAGAACTTTATCTTTTAAACCTAAAATGGTGGAATCACTGTCTCTGATTTCCTTAGAGAGCACACCACTCTACAGAAGTGCACCCCGTGAGAGTCCCAGTCTGTGTCAGATGATACCAACAAACCCTTCTAGGAGGAAGGCCAGTTTGAGATCCAACGCGAACCCCCTCATCCCCATGCCTCATGGGTCAGTCACCAAGTGTCCAACCTTACCAATAGATTCTTCTATTTCCTGCCTCAGAAAGATACTCCATCTAGGGCCATGTTTCAGTTGTTACTAAATGCTCTACTTTCTGTTTCAATTCTGATTTTTTTAAGATTGAGTCCTCTCCCCAGCTACCTTTAAACCTGGTCTGACATGATTATCCCACTGTTCATGTGCAGGAGCAGATTATTTATAAGACCATTGACTCATTGCTGTAGAAATAACTGAAGTCAATCTGTTTCTTGACAGTTGAGGAAACCGAGGACCACAGAGAGGAAGTGAATTGTCACATTGTCAAAGGTAAGAGCTTGTTTGTGGAGCAATCAGAATGTGAACCCAGGAATCCTTACTCCACACTGCAGTCTGGAGACATTAAGGCAAAACACTGTGACAGCTGTTTTTTGACTTCTTGGCATTCTGTGGCTCTAATCTGGTAGGAGGAGAAGCACCACCTTTAAATTCTGACAACCAAGTTGAGTGACAAGGGATTTCTTCTATCAAACTTAAGATTTCTGAGGTTGAGGGCTCTGTCCCCTGTCATTCATCAGCCTCTTGGGTTTTTTTTTAAGATTTTATTTTTTTTTCCTTTTTCTCCCCAAAGCCCCCCGGTACATAGTTGTATATTCTTAGTTGTGGGTCCTTCTAGTTGTGGCATGTGGGACGCCGCCTCAGCATGGCTCAGTGAGCAGTGCCATGTCCGCGCCCAAGATTTGAACCAACGAAACACTGGGCCATCTGCAGCGGAGTGCGCGAACTTAACCACTCGGCCATGGGGCTGGGCCGGCCCCCATCAGCCTCTGTTTTGATGCCTTAGTTGAGAACATGGAGTAACCAAAACAGTATCACAGAAGAAAGGATTAAACCATAACTTCAGTGATGAGCTCATTTTTCTTACTTCTCCCTCATTTATTCAGTTGGTATGATTTGGGTAAGTTACTTAATTTTTTTTTTCTTTTCTTTAACTTACCAAACGGGAATGTGAAAGAGAGTATAAAAGAACTAGAGAAAAAAACTAGCAGCTTATGTTGGATGTACATGTTGAAATACATATTAAGTTTTCCGTAAATATTTTTAGAACCACCTGAGTCTGGTCCCCAGGATTCTTTTATGAGAGATTCTGGGTACATTATACATACTAGCGTAATGGATAGAATATTGCTGCCAGTTATTTTAGGGCCAATTATTTTTGCTTACTAGATATTGGATGAAATCAAGATGTGATGATGTACACCTAAAGTTTATATAGTATTGTAAACCAATGTTACCACAATAAAAAATAAATTAAAAAAAAGATATTGGCCAATTACATCTCATTCATCACCGATATGTAGCTCTGTCTCTTTTTGCTGTGATAAACAAGTTTTCTGTTTTATCATAACTTTCATTCTTATGGGATTTTGCGCATCAAGCAGAATTTCCTCCTCTAAAATAACAGCATTATCATTATTGCTTTTATCATTAATAATATCAGCACAGAATTTTTCCCTGGAGGAAATATTAAAGCACCAGAGGGATGGATAAGCCATCTGTATGTGGTACTTGGAGATGAATACTGCCCAAGGCAGGAGAGTCAAGAAAAGAACTTTGGAGGTTGTTCCAATTACTAGGGTGCCATATGCAATCATGCCTTACTATTCCCAGTCTTAGGTCTGCAGAGTCAGAGTTAGCCTCTGCGATCTGGCTTCTTTGAAGAGACAAGTGTCTCACGAGAGAATGAGGAGGTAATCAAGAGTATTTAGACTTTGGCAGAGTTGTCCAGGTGGATCTTCATGAGCCACAGAAGGCCAAGAAAAGCTGACTAAATAGTTCTTAGTGGTAACAGGCTTGCAAAACTCTATACCCAACATGTACACACTTCTGGTTTCATTTAAAGCCATCCATGTAATGAGGGTTATGATTCTTAGCTGACACAGCATGGATATTTTAGACCCTGAAGGTGGATGTATAGGATGAGCTGGGAAAATCAGCTGCTTGCAGGGGTGAGAATGCTGAAAGAAAGAAATAATTAGTTTTGGGGAAGATGATATCTAGAATTTAGTTGAAAAGGCTGATAAAAAAATAAAACAGAAACAGTTAGGTGTCTGAGATTTACTTCACTTATCAATGGACAGGCTCCCATGAGTATGGGGTCTTTGTTTGTCAGGCCATGTCTGAACCCCAAGGAAATGATCTGCCTCTGGACTAGAAAGTGCATTTTAAAAATTTATTTTTTCTTTCTGTAAGGAATCACTCCATTTGGGATCTTTTTAAGGTTGTGGCCAATGAGGACCAAGTACCCATATGGATGGGGCTGGGGGTGGAAATAGTTGGGGGACAAAAAATTGGTAGAAGAAGTTTTGTTTCTTCTTAGCCTTCAAGGAAAGTTTACTTCTAAAATGCCTTAAGTCTCTAACGGGAAGCACAGCTTTGGGCTGACTGACACAGAATGATTCTTCAACAGAATCAAGACGATATTGGCATCAACTTTGATAGTTGATTGTTTTTCCTTTTTTCACGGGAGGGAAGAATTAAAAAAGAAATAAAGTAACTTTATAAAGACAAAATTCTAGACCTTCTTGAGCTCTAATTTTGGAGGAAGCATAGCAGTAGAAAGAATGGGGGGTTTGCAGTGCAAAGGACCCCCAATCTAATTACAGATGAGCCTCTCAACAATGGTAGGGACTCGGGCAGACTAATCAAAGGCTTTGAGTCTCAGTCTCTTCATCTGTAAAACTGGATTAATAATACCTACTTTATGAGATGATGGACAGAAAGTTTCAAGTACAGTAGGCACACAGCAGGCACTCAATAAAGAGGTAACTCTATTGATTCTCCAGAACTTTCCATCTTCCTCCCTCCATGCTCCCATCAGCTTCCTGAGGACACACCCTTCCTCTGCAGGCTGCTCTCCCACTCCCCTTACCCATGGTGCCCTGGCAGTCACAGCACTCCTGGGCATCGGTAGGATCGGAGGCGTTGCAGCAGCGCAGGCAGCGGCCGTCATCCATGTGCAGCACCAGGTTGGCAGGGCACACCGTGCAGTTCTTGGCACCAGGTCCCTTGCATTCTATGCAGCTCTCATGGCATTTTTCACAGTTAAGTTTCTCCCCCTGTCAAGAACAACCAGGAGATTCTTTTTGAGTGTTGAGGAATTAAGAAGGCACTGGAGTTCCCAGATGGGGGTTCCATCTTGTCTCCATAAGGGAAGAAGGCTCGCGGGGGATAACAGGAAGATGGTTTATTTGAACTATGCAGAGGGAAAGACAGAACCGACTGTCTGCACCTGGATGGAACCATTGCTGGGCTTTACCCTCTGAGTTCTACTGGTAATAATAGTGGGAGAACAGGTTTCTAGAATAGCTCAGGTTACAACCTGAGGCTCATGCGCTGTAACTGGTCAAGGACAAGTTCTGTCTGGCTCATGCTAAATTGACTTTCATAGTTTAAAAAATTTTCTTTACTTTTGAACTTTGGGAGAATGGTATGATAGAAAAAGAAGGAACAGAAATTGCCTTTGTTGAGCACCTTGGCATGTTTCAGGGGCTGAGAAGGTGCTTTCTCAGCTGTTACAGCCTTTATTATTTCATCCGATTCCGGATTAGGAGTCAGAACTCCTGGGTTCAGTCGCAGCCTGTTACTTACTACCCATGTGATCTTTAGCAAATTATTTAATCTCTCTGAATCTCAATTTCACCAAAGTGGAATGAGGGCTGTTTCAGAATTTAAAGAGAACTCATATGTGAATATGCTGGGTTGTGTTAATTTCACCATGGAGAAATTTACTTAATTTCTAAAGTTTGGAAATGCAATCAAGAAGTTAGTGGACGAGAAAATCTATGGTTTCTGGGCAAATAATGAAAATATATCTCTCTTAATACAGTGAAGGGGTGGAGGAAATGAAAGACCAACATGAACTGTGTAGTTCTGACATTATTTAGATGTTTCAGGTTGGACAGTAGAAGGGTAAGAGAGAAGATATTTCTTATTTCTGACATAATATTCCTTTATAGACCTGAATCATCTTCTTTTTTTGGGGGGGGGGAGGAAGATTAGCCCTGAGCTAACATCTGCTGCTAATCCTCCTCTTTTTGCTGAGGAAGACTGGCCCTGAGCTAACATCCATGCCCATCTTCCTCTGCTTTATATGTGGGATGCCTGCCACAGCATGGCTTGATAAATGGTGCATAGGTCCATGCCCGGGATACAAACCAGCAAACCCCAGGCCTCTGAAGCAGAGTGTGTGAACTTAACCACCTAAACTTGAATCTTCTAAGGTCATAAGCAATGAATGTAAAGTTAATTCTGAGGCCTTCGTTTCTTAATTTCCCCATTATTTCTTTCCAATTGTCTCAGTTCCTTTGATCAAAATTAAGGCTACAGTAGGGTAGCATAATTATTCTATGATGCAATGGTAGAAGATTTTAAAATATTAAACCTGAACTGCAGTGAGTGTAGGAATTTTAGGACTTTTTGATTTTGCCCAGAATGACATGCAGAAACTAGCTCGCGTCCCTCTGTAGAAACGGCAGAAGGCACACCATGGCCAGCTCTCAGTACCTCTCCCACTCTGTATTCCCCCACCAGACAGTCCGAGGCACAGATTCCTCCCACCAGGTGGTAACTCCACACACAGGATAAGCAATCCAACGCTTCTCTTCCTGAAAGAAAAAAAATGATTCTAAGTTATGAGATTGACCTTGAATTTCAACCTCTGTCTTGATTCCAAAAACTCTTAGGAGCGAGGAATATGTCAAGTAAATTGAAGGAGAAGGGTGAATTGATTGAAGATATGAAAAAAAAAGTCTAGAAGTGGAGACCTAGAAATTATCTAATTAGTCCAATCCATGTAAACTCTGAGTTTGGAAACTGAAGATTTGAAATGACAAATCTTTGATTAACATAATAGGAGAGATTTTCAGAGAATGAGAAATCATGTAGAAAGTTTATAAGAGCTTTATTTGTCATTCTGCTTATTGTTTAACTAGTTTAGAGGACAAGGCTGCTACAAGCTGATTTGGAGGGTCCCAGAACTTGGTGCTTAAATCATGAGTAGGCAGTTCCTCATTGAGAAACAGCACCAGGCTTGGAACTTCAAATACTAGGGCTAAAAGGATTACGCAGTCATTTTGTCCAGTCGTTCTTAATTTTGAGGGTGGTGGTGATAGATTCCTTTGACGCTCTCTTGAAAACTATGAACTCTTTTCTCAGAAATTTGACATCCTATTTGTTTGTTTATTTTCTTAAGTAACTGAAAACTAAGGCCCAGACATGTGAAGTCACTCAATCAAGGTTACATAGGTAACGGTCAAGTCAAGATTCAAATTCGCCTTTGGTGACTCACAGTCAGCATCCTTTCTATCATTCTCTCTGCCTTAATACATGAACCACCAAGTAGGGGAGGGCTGAATCTATGGACTCTGTTTGCTGTGGAGGTGATGCCCCTCTCTCCTAATTCAGAGACCTCAAGAATGACTGATGCAATCATTTCCTTCTATGCAGCTATCAAGGGATAACTTCTGGAAAGAGTTTGAGGAAAGGAAACCTGAGCTCTAGTTCATTCTGTTAGGAAGGCCCTGGTGTTTTTGCTGAGAATTTCAAAACAGAAGAAGGGAAATAGGCAGGGCCTGGAATGTGCCTAGTATTGTGAGTTGGAACTTGATATACGTCTTCCCATCAGAGGAATGTTGTAAAGAGTGGTTAGTGGAGCTTGAACTAGAACCAGGAGTCCCGTCCTTCACCATCACTATGGAGTTAAATTGACTTTTCATGTCGGATCAGTGAGCTCAATCATTTATAGTGTTTTTATGGAAAAATTAATTCTGAGCTCTGAACAACAGCTTAGAGAATAAACCTTTATTACCCAATTGCTTCTTAGATGGGGGGCTGCCCGTAGTGATACAAATTCAAAGCCATTTTATTTTTGTTTTACCTCTAGCTTCATGCAGAATTTCCTACAAGTTCTGGAACATAATTGTGGTCTCTGATGAAAGACTCAGTCTTCCTCTACTTCCTTCCTTCCCATCCTACATTTTTCTAAAATATAACTTAGGTGCCTTACTCCAATTTTAAAATATAAAAGTGTGGATTTGTGTTTTTGTTTATTTTTTTCTTTATGAAGAGAAATTCAGCGTAGGAAAAATTAAGAGGGAAAGAGGCAGTAAAAAGGTTAGGTCACAAAAGTTGTGCCTTAAGATTGGTTACATTTTCCAGAAGACCAGCAACAATTTGGCTGAGGCCTTGATCCTGAGCCATCCCCAAAGGCACTACTTATCACCTCTGGGTGACAAATCAGGACTCATTTTACATATCCTACATTGATTAATTGCAAAATCTGCATACTTAGGGTACCCAGAGTCAAACCCTAACAAAAGGCAGTTTGTTAATTTCCAGAATGTTTTCTAGTGTTTTCAAGCTGAACACCCTACATTTATCATTGTTTCTAAGGATCTGCAAGAGCCTTGAGACTTGTAAAGACAGCTTTGGCATTTCCTCAAAATTCAGAAGAGCTTGCCATCTGCTCTCTCTTGGACTGACCCCCACGGGATGAATTCAACCAAGCAGAGCGACCCCTGGGATCTGTCCACAGTGTCATTCCATGTGGACAGAGAGAGGCTGCTCACAGGAGGCTTCGGGTACCAGGCCTGGATTGTTATTTAAAACAATTTTGTGAGGAGGATAAACAAAAAGTTAAATGTGTGGAGGCAAGAAATGAGCTAATCTTGGAGGAACCAGTTGCAACAAAGATGCATATTAAGCCTTAGTATGTTATACTCCCCCCCAACCCCCTCAGAGCTTTTCAGTGTATTTTTTTTAACACTCTAATAATATTGGGCAGTCAAATGTGAATGAAATACAATCTATTTGGTAAATTTCTTATTTAGGTTGCTAAATTTTCCCTGAATCTTTCGTATATCCTCATTTCTTAGTATGACAGCTAATATTTAAGAAAGAAGGAATTCACCCTTTTTTTCACCCAGTTTATAACCCAAGAGAAAACTTGTCCCCAAAGTTTGTCATCTATATATTGCAAAGCCAGAATACAGCACAAAGATTCACTAACCAGCAAAGGATGGGTGTGGTAGGTGAAGAAAGGATGGCAGAAGAAATGAGTGTCAAGGACAGAAAGCTTCAACCAGGCCTGTTGGGGGTTCAAGTCAAACACAGGAGGGGGAGGCACACACGCTTAGGATGGCTTACAGCCTCACCCAAATATGCCCAGTAATCCCTGGAATACAATCTCAGGGAGACTGTGTTGATGATTTTTTTTAAGCCTTTATTTTTTTAGAGCAGTTTTAGGTTTACAACAAAATTGAGAGGGAGGTGCAGAGATTTTCCATTTACTCTCTGTCCCCGCATACGCATAGCCTCTCCGTTATCAACATCACTCACCAGAATGGCACACTTTTTTTTTTTTTACTGGCGATGAACATCACCCAAAGTCCACACTTTACCTTAGGGTTCACTCCGTGTTGTACATTCTTTGGTTTGGGACAAATGTATAATGACATATATCCATCTTTATAGTATCATACAGAGTATTTTCACTGCCTTAAAAACCCTCTGTGCTCCGCCTATTCGTGTCTTTCCAGGCCCCACCCCTGGCAACACTGATCTTTTTATTGTCTCCATAGTTTTGCCTTTTCTAGAATGTCATATAGTTGGAATCACACAGTGTGTTGCCTTTTCAGATTGGCTCCTTTCACTTAGTAATATGCATTTACGTTTCCTCCATGTCTTTTCATGGCTCGATAGCTCACAGCTCTTTAGCGCTGAATACTATTCCACTGTCTGGATGTGCCGATGAACTTTTGAGACTGGGAATGCTCAAAACCATGATCCTTAATTCACCCAGGAAATCTCAAACCCAATTAAAGAAATTTATAGTTTTTCAAACTGTGCTTACAACATCACTAATAATTTCTTCAATCTTCACAAAAGTCTTAAAAAGCTGCTGTTGTCCTGTTCTCATTGACTGATGTTAAGAGACACTAACTTACCTAATGATGGTCACCTGGTCTTGATTAGAAACCAAGCGCCCCTTCTCCCCCCACTAGCCCACCGTGCTGCAGTAAGCGGCTGGAGCTAGGGTTTTCATATTTAGCAAATTAAAATACAGTATTTTATCTCGCAATCTTAGTTAGAACAAAGGCTCCACACATCTAATAATGGTGGTATCAGAGATACCTTCAATTGTCTAAAAACCTAATAGAAAGTCAATATTTACCATGATATGGTCAATGACAATGGGAACTTTCCACTACTCTCCCTCCCCACCCCCAATTCAATGTATTCTCTCATTTGTTATCTTATTCTGATTAGAAGTTTTGAGCGGCAAGTATATGTGCCTCTGGAATGAAAAAAAGAGAACACAAATTAATGATTACTTAATAACAGTTTGGAAGGCTAATTCTTTCAAAGATGAGACAGCCGCAGAGAGAAGAGTGGGAATCGCTGTGCTAGCGTTTGCAAGGACTGCCGGGAAGAGGTGGGGAGGGGCAAAGGGGCGGAGTATCAGATGGAGCTCCAAGAGCCCTGCCTGCTCCAATCAGAGCAGCTCTGCCTTGATCAAGGTACATAATAGGATTCAGCCTAAGATTGCATCTGAAGAAAACGGCCAACTGCTGAAATGCCATCTGAAACCACGGTTCTACACTAGAAATGTGCTGTCCAATACAGTAGCCACTAGCCACACGTGGCTATTGAGCTCTTGAAATATGGCTGTCCAACTAGACTTGTGCTGTGAACGTAAAATAAACATCAGATTTCAAAGACAGTACAAAAAAAGAATCTATCTCAATAACTTTTATATTGATTCTATGTTCAAATGATAATATTTTGGATATATTAGTTCAATAAATATATTCTTTATAATATATATATATATTTCCAAAGTATTTTTATCTTTTTAAATGTGGCTACTAAAAATTTAAAATTATATGTATGGCTTGAATTATATTTCTATTGGATAGTGCTGATACACCATGCTGTGAGATATATAAAACAAATTCTAGGACTAGTATGAATAGCACTCATAGGTGAGTTTAGATTTTCCACTAGTCTAAGCACTTCCTGGGTAAGAGTCATTTATGTTTATGTTACTGAGAGTCACTCAAATAATAAAAAATTGTTATTGCGCAATCTCTCCAAGTTTTTGTTTTCCGGGATATGTTTTTTTCTTGGTATTAAGACTTGGGCTTTGGTTGCAACCAGCTGAGGAAAGAGGGTGCCGTGACACTGACCGAGCGTTGCAGGAAAACGCACAGATGGCAGCCCAGAGCAGGAAGCCACGGCTCTTGCTGAAGATCAAGACCAGCCCCGCCCCGCCTGCGCGTACCTGGCCCCGCCCAGCAGCTCCGTAATTAACATGACTGACTGCAGGTTCCGCTGAGCCAGCAGCAGCTTCCGCTCTTCCTTTTTTTTTTTCTTATAGCTTTTTCTGCTCCTCTGTTTGTAGCTTCTCCAGCTTTTTCTGATTCCTACGGAATTCACAGTCCTTCTGTTTCTGTTTCCTCTTGCAAAGCTTTTTCTCTCTCCAATTCTAGCTCTTCTGTTTCCTTTCCTCTGCTCTCTGCCTCTCCTCTTCCTCTTAATTGAGGCATCACTCAGCTGTTTGGTCAAATCAAAATAAACCTTGATGTTGGGGGCCATGGCCTTACAGTCCTCGCCTTTGTACATGAGTTTCATCCTGCACAAGATGTTAGTGACTTGGATGAAGCCCATGTACCTGCGGTACTGGATATACGCCTTAAAGTTCAAGCGTCCCCCGAAACTGAAGGTGTGGAAGTTCTGGGCCATCATCTCTTCCTGTTAGGGGTCCAGCATGGGGATGTGTATGTTCTGTATCTCCCTAAACTTCTCAAATACTTTGACCAGAACCTCCTCACTGGGCTTTTCTGAGCCCAACTCCTCCAGGGGCAGCCCCTCCAGGTGAACTGCGTCTGGCCTCTCTCCTGGCAGCGTTTACTTCATATTCTTCCCCTGCGGAAGAAAGAGTCCCCTTGGTGGCAGGTTGGGAAATGGATTTTGAACTTGGCGGCGTTCATCTTAAAGATGTTGGAGAAGCCACTGAGTTGGATGGTCTTGCCATGGAGGCAGGCCAGGAAAGACTTGACCAGACTTTTGTTCTCTACCTTGCCCTCAAAGTGGACGAAGCTCTTGGAAATCTGGAGGGTGGAGAATTGGTGATTGTGCCCCATGCCCTTCAGTCTTTCCATCACCTCCCAGCTGGGGATGGACTTTCTGGTCTACTTCAGCTGGTGATCTTTGTGATGGGCTTGAGGTAGAGGCTGTACAGAGGCAGAGCTCCACCACCTCAGACGTTATGGTCTATGGTAGCTGATGCCACAGCCGTAGCATTAGGCCAGCATGGGGCTCCCCTTGTGTCCTAAGTGGCCACCACTCTGGCCGAAGTTGTGCCCCCCCCCACCTCCCCGCCCCGACCCCAGCAGGGGCTGCCTCCCCACCCAGCATTGCCTCTGTCAGCCGAAGATTTCCCTGAGGTGACCCGCCCCTGTGCTGCCTGCCCTATGACAGTGCTAAGTGCTGGAGATACAAAGGTGAGTAAGACACGTTAAGTTGTGCCTTTGAGGACCTCAGTCTACGGAGACAGGCAAAGGATAAGTAAATTGTTAGAGATATGCCCTCTGGGCTGCAGGGACCTTGACTGTCTTGTTCACAGTTAGATTGTCATTGTCTGGCCATCCTGCAGGATAAATATTTGATGAATAAATAAATAGGTGAATGAATGCAGAGTACTAAGGGAACACAGAATGGAGGAGGGAGGGAAGGCTTTCCAGAGGAAATGCTGACTTTAACAGATCAGTAAGAGGTAGCTAGGCAAGGCAGGCTGGAGACAGTAGTCCGGAAGGAGAAAGGGCAAGGTTGGCTCAGGTTTGCAGTAACTAATTATGCCTGGATTAGAGGCTGGCACAAGAGGTGATGAGAGATGAGCCTGAATGTGAAGAGTCCCATGATGAAGAGCCTCCTATGAGAAGCTACTAAGTTAGGATTCTATCCTGAAATCAATGGAGAGTCATTTTTTTTTTAAGTGTGCTTTTTGGTGAGGAAGATTAGCCCTGAGCTAACATCTGTTGCCAATCTTCCTCTTTTTCTATTCTCCCCAAAGCCCCAGTACATAGTTGTATATCCTAGTTGTAGGTCATTCTAGTTCTTCTATGTGGGATGCCACCACAGCATGGCTTGATGAGTGATGTGTAGGTCCGTGCCCAAGATCTGAACCAGTGAACCCCAGGCCGCTGAAGCAGAGCATGTGAACTTACCTACTCGGCCCTTGGCCGGCCCCTGGAGAGTCATTTTTAAGCAGAGAAGCATCATCGTGATATTTGTGATGTAGAAAGGTGAATCTGAGAGCATATGGAGGACTGGTTGGATATAGAGTGGCTGATACTGGAGCCAAGAAGACCAATTAGAGAAGTGGTGAATAATTCAGGCAAGGGAAGATAAGAGTCTGAACTAAGGCAGTGACACAAGAAAGCCAAGAGGGGCAATGGAATTAGGAGATATCTAAGGGATAGATTTGACAGGACTTGAGGAGAAATTGACTGTGGGGATTGAGAGAGAAGAAGCAGAGGGTAATGGCCAGGTTACTGTCTCAGGCAACTGGGTAGGTGGTGGAGCCATTCATCAAGTTAGGGAGCATAGGAAAAAATGGTCTAGGGATGGAGTGAGGTGGACTGAGAATAATGCACTTACATTTCAAGTCCGGGGTGTCTGTTGGGCATCCAGTTAGAGATATTAACAGGCAGTTGGATGTACAGAACTTGAGCTCAGGAAACCATTTGGGAAAGAGAAGTAGATTTGGGGGCATCAAGATACCGCTGATACTGGATGCCACCTTCGATCTGGAGATGGCTATGTTCATATGTACTTGGAAAGCACTTAGGAAGAAGTTATTTTAAAATTTCCTCAAGATAGTGCTCAGGAAGGTCAGCTCAGTGGCTAGACAGCAAGGGTGGTTGATAGTCTTCTCCCAGAATGGGGGAGCTGAGTTTTCATCTTGTCATCCCCACTCCTTGACGTTTTTATGTAATGAACCTACTGCTCCAAGATGAATGATTTTGGAAGGGAAAGGAAGCAAGATTAGAAGCAGGCTCTAACTGGTTGGCCTTTGCTTGTTTCATCCAAAAGTCTTAAGTACCAAAAAGTAAACAAAAACAAAAAAACCCTGCTCTAAAATACACTCCCTCCCCTGACCCCAGGCACTTGGATTAGAATGAGGCTGGGCAATAATTTAGGGCAGGATGCTCTTCTAAGACTCTGATTATCCATTAGGAACACATATACCTAAAAAATCACATGTAACTTGAGGTTCTGACATGGCCCCTTCACTACAAACTTACTGAAATGGTAGAATAAATATAAACAGAGAGAACCAAAAAAAAAAAAAAAAGAGAGAGAGAGAGAAAGAGATAGGTGGGCTCAAAAATAAGATGAAATCTCTTTGGACCAGAAAGGGAATATAAATGCAAAATAGTAGTCAGACTCAAGCCACTCGCCTGCTTTTCTCTGGGCCTAGATGTAGGCAGTGGTGGCTGTAGTTCAACTTTTCTACTGTAATAGGAACTGAAAGTGTTTCATATGAGACCTGGGCCAAAATCCAGGCTTAGAGTTTAAAACAGGAGTCAAGGTGGACTCTCTGCCCTCATTGATATCACCTCTGACCAGGAACTACTCTGAGCTGTGGATCGGATTGCTGATGGGATCTCTGTCATCAATATCACCTCCAGGAATGCTGGAACATCCTGTTGCTAGACTGAGTTCACAGTGAGAGGCAGGGATAGAGCTAACCGAAAAACTACTAGACTATAAGGAGTAAGGATAAAGGGAGAGAGGGAGTGAAGAACCAAAAACAAAGTCTCCTGTTCAAAATGAGCTTAAGACCAAAATTCCAAAATATATACAGAAAATAAATGCCAAGAAAGATGACAAACACAATCAAGAATTAGAACATGAATTTAATTCAGATAATATTTTATAGAAAAGTTTGACAAAGTTTTTAAAATTAGCATGTTAAAGTGTTCAAAAAATAAGACATAATATACATAAAAATAATAAATTATGAAACCCAAGCAGGAAGATATGAAACAAAGATAGATGGATATGAAAAAGAAACAATTAGAAATCTTAAAAACAAGCCATTTAAATAAAACAACTAAAATAATAGATGGGCTTAACTTTAGACTAAACACAATCAGATAACAAACTAGGGAAATGGAATAGGGTGCTGAAGAATTAACTTAGTATAAACCATGGAGAGTCAAAGAGATAAAAATATAAATGAGCAGGTACGAGACATAAAGATCAGGATCAAGATCATAGAGCAAGAAACTCTGAATTATCTTTAATAAGGAATTCCCGAAAAGGAGATTGGAAGGAAGGGTGGAGAAACAACACTTGAAGATCTAATAGCTGAAAAATTTCCAATTTGCAAAAAGACATTAGGATTTCTTTGTTTTCTATTCATTCAGCAAACATTTAATGTACACTTACTATATGTTACACTCTAGACTAGAACAGGGGAGACAACATGAATGTGGTGCAATCCTTCACCTGAGGGTCTCACACTTAGTAGGAGAGATGGATATGTTTAATTAAAATATAATGTAAAAAGAGCTATGGTAAAACTGTGTACTACAGAATCAAGACGAAGGAAAAACGTTTCTGAGAGGACTGAGAAAAGCTTCATAGAGATTACATTTGAGCTGGGCCTTTAAGTTGAGAGTTCCCTAGAGCAGTGTTCTCTGGGAAGAGGAAAGGAATGGACAAAAGTCATGGCGGCATGAAAGAGCATGACTTATTTGTGGCTGCTGAGTGGTTCTATGTGGTTCTAGGTTCTAGACTATGTGGGAGGAGAGTTGAGACATAAGCTAAAAGGACTCACTGGGGAAAGAATTGAATCACCTTTTAAAAATGGAAAACATTTATTGAAAGTTTATTGAAGGACAATAAGTAAATAAATACCATGGAGAGATATCCCATGTTCATAAATACGGTAACTTAGGGTCATAAAGATGGATTCCCCCCCAAATAAATTAAATGCAACGCCAATCAATATCCAAATGAGTTTTTAAATGAAATGTGACTGATTATGAAGTTTATATGGAAGGAGGGTAAGGAATAACCAAAATCATTTTGAAAAGCATAACAGGAATGTACCCTGTCTGCTATCAATGTTAATCTAATAAGTTTTAACAATTAAAACATTGTAGGAGGTATTTCTTTCTTAAATATTGAGAAGGAGTCACTGTGACCACCTTTCTATGGCAAGCTGTGGAGGAAAATGAGCAGGGTTGAGTATTAGAACGATCGCTCTGGCATTATAGTACAGGATGACCTGGGTTTGGAGGGTGGCAAGACCAGAGTTGAAGTGATATGCTGGCTGCTTCAGAAAGTCTGCTAAGAGATGCTGAGATGGAAAATGAGGACAGTGAGGATAGAGAAAGAGATCTGAGTAGAGAAATGGTTAGGAGAGAGAATCCACAGACCTGGAGTTTTCCTGTGTTGGAGGTAGGTGGGTTGGGCAGGAGGCAAGGGAAAGAGAAGAGATGAGGAGAACTTCAAGGCCCCTAAGCTCGTAATTGATTGGACGGTGCGCCATGAACAGAAAGAGCGACTATCAGAGGAAACCCCTACTGTGTTGAGTCTGGGGTATGTTGATTTAAGGATCTCTGGGACAGACAAGTGGGCATCTGGAAGATAAGAATGGGGCTTGGCAGAGTTTGAGGCAGACATCTTAAGTAGTTGCCGAAGTAATGAAAATAAATTTCGTTAGGCAGATTCCAAGTTCAACAGGTAGAGAAGGAAGACAGAATAGGAGGAAAACACTGCCTGGAGGCGATGACGCTCTATCTGGGCCTTGAAGGATGGGAGCATCTGAAGCAGCAGCAGTGTGTGCAGGAGAAGCCGAGGCTAGAGGGCAGATGCAGAAGCTGAGAGAGAACTGAGCGTGCTGGAGAGAATTGGTTATGAGGTTGGCAAGCGAGAGGAACCTCCAAAGGTGGTGAAAAGGAGAGAGTGGCTAAGCAGGAAGGGAAACTTTTCATTTTTCACTCACATGCAAAACGAGAGAGGCGCCCTCACCTTTGCATTTATCGCAAGTTGGATGGCATCTCTCACAGGTCTGCGCGCTTTGCTCTGCATAGTAATGCTCTGGGCAGGTGCGACGACACTCTCCCTTGGAGCGGAGCAGAAAGAAAAATGGATCGCAAGACAGGCAGTCTGTGGGCCGCGGGCCCCGGCAGGCCTTGCAGCTCCTGTTGCACCTCTCACACCGTCCGGTGGCGTTTTCTGCATAATATCTGAAACCAAGGGGGAAGTGAAGATTAAATGCTAAGCTTTGCTCCTGAGTTGAATGTGGTAGAAAAAACACAGACAGACAAGGTTTATTTACAGGACAGGTGACTTTAGACTCTTCAGTCATTAGATTCATTGCTAATTACACTAATAAATCTAATGATTCTCAGTTTTATTATTTGTAAATTGGGCATGACAATCCCTCCCCTGCTGTTTGTGAGGATTAAGTTAGATGACACACATGAAAGGATCTAGTTCTTACCTCATGTAGTAGCACCACGATAATGGCTCACTACCTTCGCCTTCTGCCTACCCATGTGCTCCTCCCATTTCACATGAGCTTTAAGTAGTGTGGAGCGGGGTCAGCGAATAGAAGACATTTTAAGTGTACCTCTGAGTGGTTCTTCTAATTTCTCAATTTAAAAAGCATCTTGAAATAGGAAGTGACGTGAGTGATGTTGACGTTTACATAATAGATGTAACCTCTTTCGAAAAGCTTTTTAGAGTCTAAATATAACAATAATCATCATTCATTAAGTTTCTACAATATACCTGGTAGTACACTAGGGACTTCGTAAACATTGTTTCACCTTACTGAACCTGAAAATGAGACACTAGAGCATGGCAGCTAGGAGCTGGCTCCCTGGAACAAGACTGCATGGGGTCAAAGCCTAGCCATACCACGGATGAGCTGTATGACCTTAGGCAAGTCACACAACGTCTCTGTGACTCAGGTCTGTAATGTGGGGCTAATGTTAGTGGCTAAAATTAAACAAGTTATTACTGAGAGAGTTGCTAGACCAGTGTCTGGCACATTATAACTAATGTATATTAGTGATAATTATGAATTGTATGATTAATCTTTATAAGAAACCTTATGGTTTAGATACTATTATCACTATTTTACATATGTAAAAACGGAGGCTCAGGGGCCAGCCCCACCCCCAAGTGGTTAAAGTTCCACGTGCTCTGCTTTGGTGGCTGGGCTTCGCAGGTTCAGATCCCTGGTGAGGACCTACTCCATTCATCAGCCATGCTGTGGCAGCAACCCACATACAAAGTAGAGGAAGATTGGAACAGATGTTAGCTCAGGGCAAATATTCCTCACAAAATAAATAAATGAATGAATAAATAAAAAAAAGGAAGAAAGAAATTTTAAAAAACCCCTGAGGCTTAGAGAATTTAGACAACTTGCTTAAGGTCAAACAGCTAGTGAAGTGGGGCAATATGATTTGAACTTCTCTCTTAAATACCACTGTAATAAAGCAGTGCATTATTTGAAGGTAAACAAAAAATTTTCAAGTAAAATAGAAGAGAGCAAAGGAATCATTGTCAAAGATGAACTTCTAGAAGTCCTCTGACCCACCTCAGCATCTCTGGACGTTGCACGCTGAAGCCATCCTAGAAACCCGAAGGCTCACTGTTGGTTTCTCTAATGCAAAACTATTGGCCCATCAGGTTTGTTTTGTTTTGTTTTTTTGATGAGGAAGATTGGCCCTGAGCTAACATCTGTCCCAATCTTCCTCTATTTTTTTGTATGTGGGATGCTGCCACAGCATGACTGCTGATGAGTGGTATAGGTTCACACCTGGGAACCGAACCCTGGCCACCAAAACAGAGTGCACTGAACTTAACCATGTAGGCCATGGGGCTGCCCTACTCTTTGATAATTTTTAAAGCCTATTTGGTATTGATAAGCTTTCTTCTCCACAGTTCCTATTGATGCCTTTCATCTTAATAACAGTCTATAATAACAACATTAGTAAAGAGCGTTTATGCTGCTTTAGAGTTTATAAAGTATTTCCCCTCACAGTGTATCATTACATTATGATTTGATTCTACAACAATCCTGTGAGATTGATATTATTCTCTCCATTTTACAGATGAGGAATCTGAGGCTCAGAGAGGTTAAGTGACCTTCCCAAAGCTGCCATGTGTGGCTATTAATACACAGAGGAGCCAAGACTAAAAAGCAGATCTTCTGACTTCTGTCCTGTGTATTCCCTCTGTGGATCAGTATGGTTTTCACTTTTCCCTGTTGCTTTCCTTCTTGAGTCTTATGTGGTCTTTATCAACAATCAGTTCACGAGTGATGCTTTCTTGTGTTCTCTTTTCATCAGCCTGTCTCTCAAATACCTCCGAGTCTTCCTGAGTGACTAGAGCGGTCACTGTTCCTCACCTGACTGCAGAAGGAGAGATGAGGCTTGACTTGCCACAAGCTGAGCCACAGGGGGACAAGGGTCCTCACTCAGACCACTGACAGGTGGCTAGGTAGAGGTGGACTCAGCATTACCTAGTCTTGGTTTTAGTTTTCAACAAGTTAGTGGAACTGAAATAAACTTTAAAAAACCTAATGGAGGGGCCAGCCCAGTGACATAGTGGTTAAGTTCTCACAGTCTGCTTCAGTGGCCTGGGGTTCTCATACAAAATAGAAGAGGATTGGCACAGATGTTAGCTCAGGGCAAATTGTCCTCAGCAAAAAAACAAAAATTAAAAATTAAAAAATTCTCAAAGAGTAATCCTAAGGGAAAGACAATGAAGAGTTTAATGGATCAGATTAAAAGAAGAGAAGAGTCCAATGGCACCGCTTACTTTGATGACTCTTTTGCATGAGATGACTGTGAAATCTCTGAGCCTCATGCTTGAAGGGGATCTTGTGCATAAGTACAAACAATAACTGGGGCCTTAAAGAACTTGCTCTGAGGTTAAACACCAAAATAATTACGTGCACTGGGACAGGGTGCGGAGGATCGTATCCCTGCCTTTCCGAGGCAAAGAGACGTAACATACGAAGTTTATGCAACGCGTGTGCAACATTGATCCTACAAAAGGAACTAGTTCACTTAAATATCTCCACTTATACCTCATTTATACCTCACTTATTCTCCATCAGAGATTTATGGCAACCCATACCTTTCATCTCCTCCCAATGGGTAACTTGACACACCATGGAATAATTGTCTTCTTAGTTCCATGGTCTGCAATCTATTTAGATCACAGGATTATACTCTTGTGTGTGTATAAGAGTATTTAATGACTTGATTTGAGGAAGATGGAGATTCTTTATATGGGATCCATATCTTTTCAGGCACTTATGAGGATGAAGGGCTAAGCCAGGTAGCCCCATCTCCTCTCCTGTCTGGCAGGGCCCTTTCTTCATTGATCTGTATGGTTGGTGTTTTTTTAAAGGCGGCTAATGTGTGTGTCTCTGTGCCGAGTGTTGTAGTAGCATGTGTGAAAAATAAGAGGTGTTTTTTTTCTAGGAGCTTCTAATTTTCTTGGGAAGAGGTATATAAGAAGAAGCTCTTGAAGGTCAAGGTCTTTGTATTACTCATACAAGGTGCTCTTCGTTAAATATGTATTGAATGAATGAATGAGTGAATAAATGAGGTAAATCAAAATACAAGGCAGTGTGTAGCACTACAATGAGTGATAAAAGCAGTAATTGCTGTAGGACTGAAGAGAAGAGAAGAGATGTGCAGATCTGGCAAAAGCACTGGGGGAAAGTACAAGGTTACAGCCCTTCAATCTGTGTCTGGGAACTCTCAGTGCCTTAGGTTACTGGCTGGGAAGGAGGAGTTAGTAACAGGCTTGTAATCAATCTTCCTCTTTACTGGGGATGCCAGGGGAAAAAAGGGATGAGTCAGTCAAATACTCTTCCAAATATGTTGGTAACCAGACCTCCTGATAAACACACTAACAGTTTTTCCTAGCAGAAAAATAATTTCTTTTGTTTTTTTTTTTTAAAGATTGGCACCTGAGCTAACAACTGTTGCCAATCTTTTTTTTTTTCTGCTTTATCTCCCCAACCCCCACCCCCACCCCCCCGCCCCCGGGTACATAGTTGTATAACTTAGTTGCAGGTCCTTCCAGTTGTGGGATGTGGGATGCCGCCTCAATGTGGCCTGATGAGCGGTGCCATGTCCGCGCCCAGGATCCGAGCCCTGGGCCGCTGCAGTGGAGCGCGCAAACTTAACCACTTGGCCACAGAGCCAGCCGCGAGAGTTCTTATCTGTGAAATACTCTTAGAAGGATACATCTGTGTGTTTAGGTTGCTCATGGTAACCAAACCTGTAGTTTGTGGATTTATAGGGTCATGGCAGGTTGGAGACCTAGTGGGGCATAAATGGAGATATTTAACTGAAATGGTTCCCTTTGTAAAATCAATGCTCCACGTATGTTGCTTAGACCTCATGTACTGAATCTGATCAGAACAAATCCTAATGCAGAAGAGGAAGAAACTATATTCGTGGTCTTGGACTTCTCTAAGGGAAGAATGCCTCACCTCTGCCTTGTGATTGCTTGTATCCCTTGAATGATGAGTGATGTTTGGCACGTGAGTGTCATTGACAATCTGCCCTTTGTGTTATCTCACTGGGTCAGCTGTCTCTCCTGTTTATTCCATTGCTGTGAACTGGCTGAAATCCTTTAGAGACCATTAGACCTGGTCTGGACTCTCCTCTTTATTCCTTACTAGTGATGAGACCTCAATCTGGTTATATAAGTTTTCTGAGACTTAGCTTGCTCATCTGCAAAATGGGTTTGCTAATAGTGGTATCTGGAGTGGTTATGGGATTAAATGAGGGAAAAGTGTGTCGAGCACCTTACCCTTCCCTGCACTGGGGCAGGCACTCCTTTCCCAGCTGGAACCAGCCTGGTTGGCAGGAGAGGCACTGCATGCTGTATCTCCCTTCACACGTCCTACAAGAGCTGTGGCAGGGCACACAGCGGTGGCTGTCCTCATCAGCGTAGTAGCCCTCAGGGCAGTCCTGCACGCAGGTTGTGTCTGCCAAGGGAGGAAAAAGTCCATCTTGGTATCAAGTATGACGCATGTCTCCCAAACCTCCTGTACATGCTCCCCACTGTGCACCATGGGGGGAGGAGGGATGCAAGAGGAATAAGACAATGTACTTGTTGGCTGAAACATATCTTTGGGAGCTAAGGTGAATGTCCAAGAAATAGAATTGACCATAAAGCCATTAGGAGTTGAGAGAAAACAGAGGTCAGAGTGGACTGGCCTTGGCGGGCAGGACAGAAACCACAGGCTGTCAATGAGAGCCAGAGGATGTGCAGGGTGTCCCAGGGAGGGGGGTTCATTTAAGGCAGGCGCTGGGGGAGCAAGTGTCAACGCTGCAGTGAAAACAGAAAGTGCCGGGCCAACATGATGACATGTTCCCACAGCTTCAACTTTCTATTTCTACCCTTGAATGTGTTCCCTTCGATATAAGATTTAACCTTGGTTCTGTTGTGCTGCCCACTCAGTGTAGCTCTTGAAATGAAAATGAAATAAGATTAAAACTTCTGTTCCTCACTTGCATGAGCACAGATGTAGAAGATTTCTGTCGTGACAGAAGGTTCTATGGACAGTGAGTCTCTGTTTTGCCCAGGTATTTAAAAATTAGATTAAACCCCTAAATTCTCTGCTTTACACAGTGAGATAAGTTGGAGTTGAGTTGTTCAGCCCCACACCACCCCAGTCCTTCCTCCACCAACCCCAGTGGCACCGCTGATTCTTGCCTTCTTCCTCAACAACAGCTAGGGGTGGAAGGTGAGGGCGGCTATGCAGGTTAGCTCGTGGTCCTTAGAGGCAACTTCCTCCCCAGCTTCCGCTTGACCCTGTGGAATGGAAGCCAGGCTCTCCTGCGTTTTTAGTGTGAGCCACTGGTCAACTCTAGACCAGAAGCCGTAACTCTAGTCAGCATTAAGCACACAGGCACTGGTGGAAAAGCTAAATAATATTAGAGCTGCTGTAAAAAGTGCTGTAGACTCAAACTCTGTTCTGGGAGACCCTGAGCTCCATGAGGGCAGGGGCCATGTCATTCACTCTATTTCCAGCACCCAGCACAGTGCCAGGTCTCTAGCAAATGCTTGTTCAGTGGCTCTTGTGTTAAAGATGGATGTTGGCAATGGTTCATTGTCCAGTGATGTATCTGGTTAACTCAGGTGAAGCCCTAATCCCCTCAAGATGAAACTCCTCTGGATCAGTTTCCTATTGCTCTTGTAACAAATTTCCACAAACTTAGTGGCTTAAAACAATACAAATTTATTATCTTATAGTTCTAGAGGTCAGAGTCTAAAACAGGTCTACCAGGCCATGTTCCTTTTGGAGGCTCTGGGAGAGAATCTGTTTCTTTGTCCTTTCCAGCTTCTAGAAATCACCTGCATTCCTTGGTTTGTGGCCTCCTCCTCCATCTTCAGAGCCAGAGCACAGCATCTTCTCTCTCTGTCTTCCTCTGCTTTGTCATCACAGAGCCTTCAACTACTGACTCTGATCATCCTGCCTCCCTCTTGTAAGGACCCCTCTGATAATCCGGGATAATCCTCCCAAATCAAGACCATTAATTGAATCACATTTGCAAAATCCTTTTTGCCATGCAAGGGTCTGAGGATTAGGATGTGGACATTTTTAGGGGCAGCATTGTTCAGTCAACCACAACCTCCAGAGGAAACACCTAGTATATAACTAGCCTGACCACGGTGGGGTATGCTGAGGGGCAGGGTGTGAGAAAGTGAGAAGATCAGGCCTGAGACATCCTGTGCCCAGCCCTTGGGGGACTATGGCTCTGTGTTATGCACCAGCACTAAAGTCTCAGTTCTAGTCTAATTCATATCCCTAGTTTAAGGGAAGACCACCTTGTAGTGGTAAGACGTCTTCCAGCCTGTCTGAAGGCACCTGAGGTGATCACTGGTAGCACTTTAGGTTGGGAATAATTAGAAAAGAAGTTCTAGGGGTTGAGATGATATAGGAGAACTGGAACATTCTCATGAAGCAGCAACTGCTGGGAAGGAAGTTCACCGAGATTTGTGTAAGAGGAGCTAAGATGGATGGATAGAGAAGATTGGTATCTTTGAGTATTTTCTACTGGGAGGGGACCAGGAATGGTGTGGAGGATAGCTATCTCTGTGTCTTAGCGGGGAAATGGTGCCCTTGCTGATGATACCTCAACAAGAAGAGGAAAAATTGTCACACATTTCTACTGTGAGGGTCTTGCTTCTCAAGTCTACTCTCCTGGGTTGGGGAGATGAAGGCTGACACTTTCCAGGTCTTCAGCATATCCTTTTTTCTCTCTCCTATCCCCTGCCCCTTCTGTCAGTTGAGTTGAGTTTGGTTTCATTTTCTTTCTCCCATACCTGTGCTCAGACTAATCATGGTATCCCTGGAAACCTGAAGGCATTGCCTCACATTGGCAGTGACCTTCACTTGGGATCTTCTGGAGGTGGCCAATCTCAGACTGTGCCATACTTTGTTCAAGAAGATTTATTAATCAATGGATGTTAAATCAAGGGGAAATTTTGATGAGGAGCTGAATACCTACATGTTCATAAAGTGTCTCTTCGTGGACTGCTTATTGACCACATGGGAAAATATAACTCCGCAGTGGAGAAACTGGACAGCACCCTGAACAGATGACCAAAATGAGCATCACCGACAAGTGGCAGGTGAACATCGTGTGTGTTTCCAGAAAGACACAACATCACCTGTGAAGAATTCTGGCTGGGAATGAAGAATCTCCATCTAATCACAGGGGAACTTCACACAAACCCCAGTGGAGGGCTAGGGACTGTATTCTTCTAAAATGTCAATGTTATAAAAGACAAAGTCTGTGGAAATGTTTCAGATTAAAGGAGACTAAGGAGACATGGCAGCTAAATGCAATACCTGCCTCTAGACTGGACCCTGTCCTAAAGATGAATTGACAAAATTATAAGATGGATGGGATACTGAAGCATTGTAGCAATGGTAAATTCACTGGAGTTGACAACTGTGCTGTGGTTATGTAAGACAGCAGCCCTGTTCTTAAGAAATGCATCCTAACGTATGTGGGAGAAACCGGCTGTGATGTATGTAACGTATCCATAAATGGTTCAGAAAACAATATATTGTGGATTACGTCTGCGTGTACATTGGGAGCGGGAGACCGAGAGCAAGCACATGATAAAGCCAAGGGCTCAGAGATGAACAGTGGGGATGGGGGGGCATGTGTGACTGTTCTTTGTACTGTTCTCACTCTTGCCTCTTTTCTGTGGGTTTGAAAGTTTCCCAAACACGAGTAAATAGTTAAAAAGAAAGACACCAAGGTCTACTGGGCACCAAGCATCAGGCAAGGTCATTTCTCAGATGGAGGGAAGGACAAAGCCCTCCTCCAAGAAGAGCAACTCACTGAGAAGAAGGCTGTCCCTCAGGCAGGTGTGACACTGGTCCTCCGAGGGCCCTGTGCAGCGGAAGCACTTGGCATGACAAGGCTTGCATCCCAGAGCCCCCTCATCCCAGTACTCGGAGGGGGCACATTCCTGGTGAGGCACGCAGTCCCCGTGGTGATTCATCCTCCAGCCGTCCTGACAGGTCATGCAGGTCCCAGATGGCGAGCAGGTCTGGCAGGACTTGTGGCAATCTGTGGGTGGGATGGGGCAGCCAACAGAGAGTGAGAGAGCCCAGGGCACGCCAGTTCCCTGAAAAGTGTGTTCACATTCCTTCCTCATTTCTTCCAGAGATTTCCGGGGTTCTGTGCCAAGGGTGTGGAGCCATGAGCTGAGGACAGCCCTTGGGCTCTGGGTGGAGCATTCTTGTTACAAATGAGAAAAAAATGGCTGTTTCACATTCTTTGTAATATTTAAAGGGCCGCTTCCTGCACTAGGCCCCTCAGAAATATTAGTAAGACTCACTGTAACTACCCAAACTGCAACAAAAGAACACTAAGCAATTCTGTGGCAGCATGGTCACACGCTAGTGGGTGGCCTTTTCACTACCATTACTCCTATTCGGCGGTCCTCCACTGACCTCCCAGAATAACCTTGAGCTTATCACTAATGTAACAATTGTTGAGATATATTATAATTACCTGTTGACCAAAAAGCCCTCTTTTGTATTCATTTATGAATGCACGGTACCTCTGGGAGGGCCTGGCATGTAATAGGCACTCAATGAATATTTCTTAGACAAATGAATAAGAACTATTCACTCCCCTTTTGAGGTTTTAGCAGTTGTTGCTTCCTCTGCCTAGAATTCTCTTCTCCCAGGTACAGCGTGGTTTGTTCCCCCCCATTCTCAATGACGTCTTCCAGGCCTCCTTCTCTCTAATTTCAGGTCCCTCTGGCCCAACTTCCTGTCCCCCTTCCCTGCCTTATTTTTCCTTCTGATTTATCTTCTGTAGAGTCTGTTTTCCCCAGTAGAATGCAAGCTCCATGAAGGCAGGATTCTGTGTGTATTGCCCCCTGCTGTTCCCCAGGCCTGGTCCTCCACATGGCACATAGGAGGCCCCTGATAAGCACTCCCTGGATGAATAAACGCCTGGTATTATTATTGTGATTATCATCCTCTCATTTTATCTAGATCAGGAAATCAAGGCTGGAGGAGCTCCGTCACTTGGCTGGAAAAGGGCAGGCTCAGGAGTTGAACCCACGACTTTAACAAGGGTTCTTGCTATGTCTGCCCCGGTGCCTCAGGAAAGATGTGGGGTCCTTAGAAGTCTCTATGCTGTCTCGTAGGGGATAATTTTGGGGGTGATCAGAATGGATCCCAAGTCCTTGTGTTTCTTAGAAGAGGTCCTGCTTAGAGATTGCTAGGTTCTGGGTATTTCTCTACACCCACTCAAATCTCAATTTTCCGGTCAAGTCCTTTGTTTCTTCTCTCTGGAAAGTCAGGTGGTCACCCCATTTCTTCCCTCGGCCTCCCCTTGGACTGGTGGAAGGGGTAATAGCATTGCAGGGACAGACTCAAGTCACTTTCCAGTGTTGGGTGGGTCTGATCTGAGGGGAGCCCAGCCAGCTGTGGTTTTTAACGCTCCCCAGCTGATTCTAATGGGCAACCAGGGATGAGATCCAGGGCCCTCCTCAGTGACAAAATCAAATCAAGTAAATTAAGGAAACGTCTTCTGAGACCTGTAAATTTCTTTCTATGGCAAATTACTTATATTACTGAGCACCAGAGAAAAGCCCGAAGTTGGTCCTCAGTTCCTGGCCTGGTACAGGCAAGACGGCCCTGGAGGCCTTGGCTGAGTCTCTGAACTTCTCGTGGAAACTGAGCCCAGCTCCACAGCCTGCCTCCTGGGCTCACTGTACCCTTCTGCTTCATGGCACAGCCACCCGTCTTCAAATCCATGTTCTTCCACAACTGTTCAGATGGGACACTGACACTAAAGAGAGCTTTACATAAAACACACAAAAAGGTATATCCTGGCTGTAAGGCTAGAGCAGAAAGACTTCGGGGGAAACTACGTCCTCATGTCTTACCAAAACATTTCCCTGAGACCTTGTAGGACATGGCTGGCCCAAGGTCTCTCCTGTCATGAGAGTTCAACCCTGAGCTCTCGCTGTGGTTAGGGGGCCTGCCTCTGGGTATCTATTTTGTGTTTGCTTGGAGGCCACATAGGGGATGAAATTACCACTGGCTGCCTAGCTGGAGTGAATCCTGTGACCATAGTTAACAGTACAGTATTGTACACGTGAATGTTGCTAAGAGGGTAGATCTTAAACGTTCATACAAAATAAAAAGGTAACTGTGGGATGATGGATATGTTCACTGGCCTTACTGTGGTCATCATTTCACAATATATATGTATATCAAATCATCACGCTGCATACCTTAAACTTATTCAATGTTATATATCAATTATATATCAATAAAACTGTCTGAGTGGAGGGGATAAAAGTCACTTCCCCCAGGAAGCTTCCCTCACTTGCTTGAGAATTCCTCTAGTAATGGACAATTTATTTAACTTTTCTGTTCCCTGATAACTAATAAGAGACAATTCATGCTCAGTTAAAACATAAGGAGGCATAAATAAGAGGATCCTTTCCTGAATGTGTAGGGATTGAACTGCCAAGTGGGAGATGGAATAGGGACCCAGGGTGGGAGGAGCTGAAGGTGATGAGGAGGGATGGAGGGAGCTTTAGGGAGGCAAATGGTGAAGGGAGACAAGAGACACTGAGAAAATCCTCTGTGGCACAGCTTTCTTTAGGCTGCTGTAAACCTACAATGGCTTAAAATTTTTTAAAAAAATCTTCCATTTTTGGGTGACTTTTGAAGGCTCATCATCTGTGTTGTAAATCTTGATGTGAGAATCCTTTTTGATCAGCATCTGTTGTGAGGAGGGTCAGCAGTATCCATTGCTAGTAAATGGTACATAGTCAAAGCTAACAAATGGCTCACTTTAAAAATAAATAATAAATTAGAACAGAGTCACAATATGCTTCCTTAAGCAGGAGGGAAAGGAATGGGATGACAGTTCTGGGGCTGGAACCATGCAAACCCTGGAACCTACTTTGTCTCACCAGAGACCCATAATCCCATTAGGCTCCCTGGGATGCGGTGCTTGGCCATGCACCTGGAAGTCTTTACCTTTGCAAACCTTAGTCATTTTTTCATAGTAAGTTCCTTCTGGACACTCGTCCAAACACCGCCCATTGTAGAGAACCAAGGACTCCTCAGCACAGAGGTCGCAGTCATCTGCTGAAGGGCCACTGCACTCCAGACAGTCTTCATGGCAGGGGACACACTGGCGTGCATCTTCATAGAAGTGGTTGGGACAGGATTGATGGCACATATCTTTGTACAGGAAGGACCCAGGCATGCACTCTGGGGATGAGGGAAGTAGAAAGTTACTCTCAGGGAGACAGGAGAAAGGAATTCATTCCTTCTGCAGTGGGCTGGCAAGTCCTCACCACTTTGGCTCATTTGACTTTAGGGTACATTTGCCCCATCCCCACCCTACCAGGGCACATCCTCCATGTCTCATAAGCCCTGCCTTGGGAGAAGAGACCATGTATGGTGGCCCAATTGGATGGTGCAGGGTTTACATACTGAAATGACCTGCCCCTTGGAGGCGGAAAAATTGCAGTTCTGTGGCAGATGAGTGGTGGCTGACATGCTGGAGGTATTGTTTGAAAAACTCAGAAGGTATTAGCAGATTTTTAAAGTTGTGGTGAGCACCCCATGCTCTATTCAATACAGAAAGCAATTTAGGAGTTCTTGCATTAGTTAATTCTTCATTTACTGGTAGGGTTGACCAATGAAACATACATGGCTAATCAGGATGAAGAATGCTTTGTGGTGCATTTTGTTTGTGCTCATTCTCTTATTTGGGGAGAATTCTCAAAAATGGATTATGTACTACCAAGAGACTCTTTTGGATAAGACAACACCAGTTAAATGAGTCTATCTTATTCTGGAGAGGGAATTAGACAGTCTTTCTTGGGAGATAATTCCAGAGAAAAAAAGTCCTACCCAGAGTGCTATTCTCAGAGTCTTATAGTTGCCTGAACTTTTCTTTTGCATCTTTAATAACAGTTGCAATTCTCTAGCTACCTCTGTTTTTCATTACTATCAGTTTCTGCTATAAGATTTTGTGCTCAAAAAGGCAGGAACTTTGGGTTCTTATTTGCATCTCTAGAACTTGGGATAGTGTTTGGCAGACCCTAAGCACTCAGAACACATGTGTGGAAGAAATCATGCAAAAAGGGGCTCTTGTCTGTTTTAACTCACAAAATCCATAGTGGAAAGGCTTTATCTCACCCTCAATTTCCTCAGTGATGTGCACAGAGATAGATACGTTTCAGTAAAGGCAAGGAGACTGGTTCCTCCAGTTCTCGTTGGACATCTCACCCTCAGATAGTCAAACCCAGCTGAGGAGGCTTAGCAGCCCCACACTCTCCCCTGAGATGCCCTCAGGTACCTTTGCATGTTTTCTCATGGATGCAGTCCTGACACATCTCTGGGCAATGCTTGCACACCCCCTCCACAGCCACGTGCCTCTCAGAGCAGGTTTCCCTGCACTCTCCATGGTGTAGGACAAGGCCTCCTTCACAAGAGTGGCAGTTGGTGGCATTTCCTTCACATGTTCTGCAAGGAGAGCTACAGCGTTCACATGTGCTATCTGCTGCATAGAAGCCCCTGTGGGGAGAAGAGAGAGCAACTGGAGGAGCTTTCCAACCAGGGAAATTATTCCCACCTTGTGGCAAAGAGTTAGGTCTTAAAGCAGAAGGCTTGCTGCCATGTCAACCAAAATGAAGCCATTGGATTTCCTGAGGAAGTATGGTAAGAGAGCAAGTCTGGAAAAATAAAATGAAAAGGATGGGTACCATCCTTATAAATTTGTTTTGTTTTAAAATGACTTTTGTTAATTGGTATGTAGTTTAGTTATCTTCTGATTTCCCCATTTTATCTTCTAATTTTCATTCTTTTTTATTTCATTTTGTTAGAGCCTTACATTAGAGTAGAAAATGCTTTTTACTCAATTTTATTTTTTAAAAAATTTAATAAGTAAAAATATTATTTTCAAAAGGCTCAAAAGGTTTAATGTTCTATAGAATTAGAACCATTTTATATGTACCTAATGCAGGATTGCCACAGTATATAAACCAACTATTAACAGACCTAAAGGGAAAAATTAACAGCTACACAATAATAGCAGGGGAATTTAACACCCCACTTATATCAATGGATAGATCATCCAGACAGAAAGTCAACAAGGAAACAGTGGCCTTAAATGAAACACTAGACCAGATGGACTTAATAAACATATATAGAACACTCTGTCCAAAAAACAGCAGAACACACATTCTTGTCAAGTGCACATGGGACATTCTCAAACATAGATCATATGTTGGGAAACAAAGCAAGCCACAATAAATTTAAGAAGATTGAAATCATATCAAGCATCTTTTCCAACTACAATGTTATGAAACTAGAAAGCAACTACAAGAAAAAAGCTGGAAAAATCACAAATATTTGAAGACTAAACAACATGCTACTGAACAACTACTGGATCAATGGAGAAATAAAAAATACCTGGAGACAAAGGAAAATAAAAACATAACATACCAAAACTTACGGGATGCAGCAAAAGCAGTACTAAGAAAGAAGTTTATAGCAATACAGGCCTACCTCAAGAAACAAGAAAAATCCCAAATAAACAACCTAACACTATACCTCAAAGAACTAGAAAAAGAAAAAAGGCCAAAGTCAGTAGAAGGAAGGAAATAATAAAAATCAGAACAGAAAACAAAATAGAGACTAAAAAAACAATAGAAAGGATCAATGAAACGAAGAGGTGGTTCTTTGAAAAGATCAAAATTGACAAACTGTTAGCCAGACTTGCTAAGAAAAAAAGAGAGAAGACTCAAATAAATAAAATCAGAAATGAAAGAGGAGAGATTACAATGGACACCACAGAAATACTAAGAATTATAAGAGAATACTGTGCAAAGCTATACACCAACAAATTGGACAATCTAGAAGAAATGAATAAATTCTTAGACTACTACAACTTCCCAAAACCAAATAAAAAAGAAATAGAGAATGTGAACAAACCAATCACAAGTAAAAAGATTAAAACAGTAATCAAAAACCTCCCAAAAAACAAGTCCAGGACCAGATGGCTTCTTTAGCGAATTATACCAAACACTCAAAGAAAATTTAATCCCTGTCCTTCTCAAACTCTTCCAAAAAACTGAAGAAGATGGGACGCTTTTGAACTCATTTTATGAGACTAACATTACCTTGATACCAAAACCAGACAAGGACAACACAAAAAAGGAAAATTACAGGCCAATATTGCTGATGAACATAGATGCAAAAATCCTCAACAAAATATTAGCAAATTGAGTACAGCAATGCATTAGGGGATCATATACCACTATCAAGTGGGATTCATTCTAGGGATACAGTGATAGTTCAACATCTGCAAATCAATGTGATATACTCCATCAACAACATGAATAAACATCATGTGATCATCTCAAAAGATGCAGAGAAAGCATCTGACAAGAGCCAACATCCGTTTATGATAAAAAATGTCAATAAAATGGGTATAGAAGGAAAGAACCTCAACATAATAAAGGCCATATATGACAAACTCACAGCCAACATCATACTCAATGGTGAAAAACTGAAAGCTATCTCTCTAAGAACAGGAACAAGACAAGGATGTCCAATCTCACCACTCTTATGCAACATGGTACTGGAGGTTTTAGCCAGAGCAATTAGGTAAGAAAAAGAAATAAAAGGTATCAAAATTGGAAAGAAACAAGTAAAACTGTCACTATTTGTGGATAACAGGATTCTATACACAGAAAACTCTAAAGAATACAACAAGAAACTATAAGAAATAATCAACAAATAGAGAAAATTTGCAGGGTACAACATCAAAAGATGAAAATCAGTTGCTTTTTTATACACTAATAATGAACTAGCAGAAAGAGAAATCAAGAATACAATACCATTTTCAATTGCAACAAAAAGAATAAAATACCTAGGAATAAATTTAACCAAGGAGGTAAAAGACCTATACACTGAAAACTATAAGATTTTATTGAAAGAAATCAAAGAAGACATAAAGCAATGGAAAGATATTCCATGCTTATGGATTGGAAGAATAAACATAGTTAAAATGCCCATATTACCTAAAGCAATCTACATATTCAATGGAATCCCAATCAGAATCCCAATGACAGTCTTCATGGAACTAGAACGAAGAATCCTAAAATTTGTATGGAACAACAGAAGACCCCAAATAGCCAAAGCAATCCTGAGAAAAACAAGAACAAAGTTGGAGGTATTACACTCCCTGAATTCAAAATACACTACAAAGCTATAGTAATCAAAACAGCATGGTACTGGCAGAAAAACAGACACATAGATCAATGGAACAGAATTGAGAGACTAGAATTAAAACAGATCTATGGACAGCTAATCTTTGAGAAAGGAGACAAGAACATACAAAGTCTCTTCAATAAAGAGTGTTGGAAAAACTGGACAGCCACATGCAAAAGAATGAAAGTAGACCATTATCTTACACCATACACAAATATTAACTCAAAACGTTTTAAAGATTTGAATGTAAGACCTGAAGCCATAAAACTCTTCAAAGAAAACATAGGTAGTACACTCTTTGATATCAGTCTCAGCAGCATCTTTTTGAATACCATGTCTCACCAGGCAAGGGAAACAAAAGAAAAAATAAATGGCACTACATCAGACTAAAAAGTTTCTGCATGGCAAAGGAAACCATCAACAAAATGAAAAGACAACCCACCAACTGGAAGAATATATTTGTAAATCATATGTCCAAAGGGTTAATTTCCAATATAAAGAACTCATATAACTCAACAACAAAGTGATGAAAACTCAATAAAAATGTGGACACAGGATATGAACAAACATTTTTTCCAAAGAAGATATACAGATGGCCAACAGGCACATGAAAAGATGTTCAACATCTCTAATTATTAGGGAAATGCAAGTCAAAACTGCAATGAGATGTCACTTACACCTGTCAGAATGACTATAATTAACAAGACAAGAAATAAGAATTGTTGGAGAGGATGTGGAGAAAAGGGAACCCCCATACACTGCTGGTGGGAATGCAAACTGGTGCAGCCACTATGGAAAACAGTATAGAGTTTCCTCAAAAAATCAAAAATAGAAATACCATGTGATCCAGCTTTTCCACTTCTCTGTATTTATCCAAAGAACATGAAATCACTAATTCAAAAAGATTTATGCACCCCTATGTTAATTGTAGCATTATTCACAATAGCCAAGACTTGGAAGCAACCCAAGTGCCCCTCAATGGATGAATGAGCAAAGAAGATGTGGTATATATATATACAATGGAATACTGCTCAGCCATAAAAAAAAAGAAAAAATTGTGCCATTTGCAACAACATGGATGGACTTTGAGGTTGTTATGCTAAGTGAAATAAGTCAGACAGAGAAAGACAAATACTGTATGATTTCACTCATATGTGGAAAGTAAACAAGCAAACAAACACATAGATAAGGAGAACAGATTGGTGCTTACCAGAGGGGCGGGGGAGGGGGTGACAGAATGGCAGAAGGGATAAAGGGGCACATATATATGGTGACGGATAAAAACTACATTATCAGTGGTGAACACGATGCAGTCTATAGAGAAGCTGAAATATAAAAATGTACACCTGAAATTTACACAATGTTATAAGCCAATATGACCTCAAAAAGGTAACTTTTAAAAAATTAGAACCAATTTTGCCTTTGGATGCTTTCAGCCAACCTCTGATGGCGTCTTTCAAACACACACATATAACATTTGCACACAACATTAAACATATTTGGAGTGCCTGTTATTGGAATATGTGTTTGTGTGATTGACTTTCTTCCAGGTGGAAACTCATGACTGTATGTATATTGTAACTCTGAATGATTAAACTATCACATCATAGAAATCACTCACTGGTGTGTGAACACAGTAAATATGAAAAACCCCAACCCTCTCAAATACCTGGAGATGAGGGAAGTGTAGATGATGTTTCCTTGAAGGGAAAAGCTGAAAGGAAGAGCTGGAATTTGCAGAAGCAGGAAAATCATAAACCAGTTTAGAGAAGATAGTCTTCCAATGTCATAGGTACCTATTCCAATTGTTTTCAATAATTATCCTTCTATTAGTCAGCTCTTGCCATAATAGTGCTGTGTAACAAAACACTCCCAAACTCATCATTCCTGTGTCTGGGGGTAGGCAGATCTATGCTGAGCTCGCACTCAAAGAGGCACATGTCATTTTAGAGGAAGAACTCAGGCATGCACTCCAGGGGAAGGAGGCCTGACTCCAAGCTTAACACTGGGTTTGGTTTTCTTCAGGTCCCTATATCCTCCCTGGCACAGGGGCCTACTGGGGCATGTTCTTCTCTTAGCCATGATAGAAGCACAAAAGGGCAAATTCAATCAGGCAAACACATTTTAAGCCTCTGCTTCTCTTCTGCTAACATCCCATTTGTTAAAGCAAATCAAATAACCTAGCCCAAAATCAAGGGTCAGGGAAGTCCATTCTGCCTCTCCTGGGAGTTGCTGCAACGTTACAGGCAGACAGCATGGGTGCAGGGAGGGGTAAAGAATTGCAGCAAATAACTCAATCTACTAGAGTCCTCTTTGAATCCTAAAGTCAATAAGGGACTCCTCCTGTACAGCATCTTTACTTGATATTTTAATTAATTAACTCATTCATATCCATTTTATTATTTTTTCAGTTATTAATTTCTTGTATTTATTCAGTAAACAAAAATGTGTTGAATATTTCAGGAAGAAATATGACAAGGGTGAATAAAAATAAAAAGTCACATTTCTAATGTGGTTTTAAGAAGGCAAAATTGGAGAAGAAGCAGTTTAGGTAGAAGAGAGAAACTATATCATATCCAGATGAAAGCTAACACCAGGCTTCCTCGCACATTAGCATCCTTAGCTTTTTGGACCATGATGGAGAACACTTGAACAAAGATATTGCTACTTTGTCCAACCAAGTCAATCTCTCAAAAATGAACTTGACAAGACAGTGGATAGAAATGTATCACATGCTCACCAAGAGTTTCACTGAATTTGAGAAAATTGAAATTAAGGAAATTTAGTGCTTTCTCAAACATATCACATCTTCAGGGTGAATAAGAATTTAGTAGACTCACTGTTTTTATGTGTGTACTGAGGAATTTGGCTTCACACAAAGAGAGGTCTGGTCTTCTCCCTAAATAACTTCTAAACTCTTGGAATTTCCCAAATGGTAGGAATGTCTTTGTTATTCATCATGGGCCCTCCAACTACACTCAATAGTTTATGCTAATGAAGTGACTCAGAGTGGGGCCAGCCACAATGGGCAGTTTTAGGATGGGGACTGTGACACCAGAAGGACCAACCCTGTGTTTAGAGGTTGGGGGTTTTGGGATACATGATATCAGCCCACTATTGGGGAATTTTCTGTGCTGGGCCTGGCCAAGGTCTCTGCAGAGTAATTTCTGGACACTGAAGGTGAGCGATTTTCACACAGAATTTGAAAAGATGCAGCACGAAGAACCTTTTTTCAGATTCTTGTCATAGGAAGTCATTGGATGTTAGATGAGATACTGAAATGAGAGGAATGGATTCAAGCAAAAAAGAAAAAAAAAAGCTATTGAAGACTACTGCTAACTCAAAAATACGTGAATCTCAGAAACTTGTCAGGAGGCAACCAGTAGGCAACACAAGAAGGTATTTTTCAAAGAGCCGCTTTGCTAAAAGCAGCCTTTTTCACACAGATCTGCCCAGTAATTTGTCCTCCTGTCTTCTCCCTCCGTTTATAAAACTTTTCTGTTAATGCTTTATGTCACTGTTATTTTTATTTAAGAAGACAAATATTTCTCTTGAGAAGAAATGGCCACCTGTATTAAATTGTTAAATTTAAAGAACTGTATGTCAAAGTCTTTCTGCTCAGATAAATAAATGCAATGCAAAAGCTGTATGGTTCTGGAGCTTCACCGATATCTTACACCCAAGAAGTGACAGCCTGTGCTTAAAGGAAGACCACGTTTTCTTCTACCAGAGCTTCAAATCTGTTCATATTTGGTGAATTTGAGCACACTTTAAGTCTTGCATTGCCTTTTAAACAATCACTATAATGATGTATGTTACTGCTCAAACTTTTTTCATTCATGAACATATACCATATTTGAAAAAACAGTCACCCCTGATGCTGACTTATAAATAATTCTGAATACTTGGATGCTGTTTCATTGCATGTTGTGTCCCTGTTATAAATCTTATTGCTGTTTTAGGATGGATCACACCCAAAAGGGCAGTTTCTCAGAAATAGCAACAAAGCTGCCAAACCAAGATGAATATTATATTTTCCTCAGGCCTTCTCTCCCCTGGTTTTTTGTAAATACAAAAATGAGGGACCCCACAGTGATCAGACCACCCTACTCCAACAGAAGGGCACTCCTCATGATTCCATAGTCTGCAGGATTTTCAGACCATGTTAGTAGCTTCCTTACTGTTCAAAAAATATAAAATATCTTGGCTGCTGATGAAAATATTAAGAATAATAATAAATTTTCACATATTGAGGTATATAGGGAAGCCATTCTGGTTTAACCCTGATTGCGCCTAAAACTTATTTTTCCCAGAGCAGCCTGACTGATGGCCCACCAAACATGCACTGTACATCTGCTTCAAACATCTTCCCAAAGCAAAGAATGCGTTCTTTAAAGATAGGGATGAACGTCTCCCTTTCTCTGATGCCAATACCAGTACTTTGAAGACAAGATTTTCTTTCCAGAGAACCAAGGTTGAGTTGACCTGCTGTGTGTGCTAAACTGCAGCAAAACATCTCCTTGAGACTTTCGGGGAAAAAATTGTGTTCCTGTCATGCGTGACGTATGTTCTTTGTTCTGAAATGGTATATAACCCTGCCATGAACCATGCTTCTCCCTTTCTTCCCTGGTAGAGATGACACTTCTGGGCTAGTCCTCAGCATTGTCTCAATAAATATCACTCTATCTTTCTTATCTATAGATTTGTTATTGATTATTTGCATCAACGTTTCTTGGCATAGTCAATGAGATTTCAGAGAAACTCACCTGAGATTACTGGGAATCTACTTTGAACCAGTGCTTGGTACCAGCACCAGCCTATTGAGTCCCTCCAGCTACACTGCCCTCTTCAGGTGCTGTGGTGAGTTCTCCTGAAATCCAGACATCCTTGCTTAAGCTGATGGTCCTGATATTTCTTTGAGCTGTTTCAGCTTTTAAGACTAGGTGTTTTAAGGGAATGTGGGAACATATCCTGGTTAGGAGGAATGTAGGGGAAATTTCCTAGGCTAGGGGTCCTAGAAGGAACTTTGAAGTGAACTGGATTGACTGTCCTTTTAATTTGGCTTTAATTAGAAAGGAATTGTGCTTATAACGTCTGAACAAATTGTCTGATGGTAAAATGAGAGACTGAACTCATTTAGCTCCAAAGAGAAGTGACATCAGCTCCTCCCAGCCATAAGGCATTCTCAGATGACTGGGAACCTAATGTAAGTGTTTGAGGTTGAACCTTGCAATGTGCAGTGGTCCCATAGGGAATTCTATCATGATCATTCACTTTAAATAATTGATGATTCATCTGGGGACATGCACATAAGGATTAATCATCCAGTGCTCTAAGCCCCCAGAGTAATTTTAGACTACTGGTAGGAAAAATCAAGACATATAAGAGAATGTTCATGGCCTTTTAGGAACTAGCACTCACAAGCAGCACACTTCTGACCCACTACTGTCCTTAGAAATTATTCAGACTTTATAATAAAACCAAACTAACAGAAAATGGGAAATTGTCCTTCTAAAGCCAACCAGCTCTTGGACAGGCAACCACCCACAGAAACTCCAGCTAACTTCATGTACAATACATAAGGAGCTGTTACTTGCAAGTACTTAGCAAAATGGGAAAGTTTGACAAAAGATAACTTGAGTCTTAAGTGGACAAAATAGGGAATTAGTTTACTTGCACGCACAATTGGAAAAAGCTGGTTATAAAATTAAACAACCAATGGGAAGCCTATTTTAATTGAAACTTTGAGGATTCTAAATGAAATCAGGAATCCCATATTTCCCCTTTAAAAGAAAATATTTCCAAATTAAATGAGAGGCATGCCAAATTAGAGAATGGCAACTGCCCCAGCAATGACGCTAGTGAAATCAAAACCAAATCTGCTGCTCTGCCTGCCACTCAAGCCTTTTGTCCTTCTCTTTCTGCTTCCCAGCCTCATTAGATATTCATTGAATATCTAAGTCATTTCCAGATAGGATGGTATACTGAGACATTGATTGCTGAACATAAGTTTGTCTAGATTGGGCTTTAAAATTTTTTTTTTCAGAGAGACAAACAATATTTGGGTTATCAATAGACATATTTGAAAGCTACAGCTCTTACACCACAGTAAGTTAAACAACAGAATCATCTACGTGGCCAAATGGAGATGCCAACAGAGAACACTCTTTCCGTTTCATACACACACAATGACAACTTCTCGAAGCCAGGTAGTAATCACTCTCTGACAGGCTCATACTTTGTTGTCTTGGCTTTTCAGATTTATGGCCAGGCAGTATTCTTTATTTAAGAGCTTTCCCCATCTCTTATAACCGCTTGCAAGGCTAAGAATTCTGGTGGTGGCTTTCCAGATATTTATAGCTCTGCTATCAGTTTAAAAGTTGTTCTTCTGTCTTTCAAATCTTTATTCTGCCTGCTCCACTTAGAGCAACTCTCTTCAGCAATAATGTGAGGATCTTATTGCCTCTGCCTATTCTATTATTCCCTGTTTAGTAGAGCAATATCAGGATGAAACTATAGACACAAGCGAATCTCATACTGTAATTTCCAAAAAGAAAGTATGGCTTATTTTAATTGTATTACATATAAAGAGTTTATATTCATTTAATATAATGCATAGGCAATTATGCTATCCTCTAAGAGTAAAATCTGTAATTATTCTGTAACAACTGCCTTGCATTATTTCTTTTTAGATGAACTTTGTAAGTTTTTAAAATTAAGAAAGTGACTATATATGAAAAGTAGACAAGGAAAGTGGAAGATATTTCTTTGAGAAGAGAAGGTATGAAGAATGAAAATGCATTTTTGTTAAAGGAAAACAAAAACGTGATTTTGTCCTAAAATAAAATGATTGTACCAAAATAAGAAAGAAAAGATAGGGTAAAACTTAAATAGACATAGAAAGTTATAGAAGGTTTGTGACAAAGGAATCTTTCAAAAGAAATTTTGTGCATGGTCAAGTTGGCTAAGATTAAGTTGAAGATTATTAAGTGAATAAGTTTTAATATCAAAAGTAAGCTGGTACAAAAATTAGAATTTGGTTTCTTTTTCTCTTAAAAGGGTAATTTTTTGGCCTTTTAGTCTGCTCTTGATAAAGAGATTATGAAAGGTTTTTCTTCACTTTTGAATAAGCCTACCTAACTGGCAAAGATTCTATATTTAGCCAAAATAATTTCCTATGTTCAAAAGCTGAGGTGTCTCTATTAAAAGAACTAAGGTTTCTAAAACTTTTTAACTCTATATGACTGCCTTTAACCTCTTCTGTTGTCACTTTTGTTAAGTGGATAACTAAGCATTGTTTCACAGTGACCTATGGTCCTGTTTGACTAAGTCTTTTAAAACCTTTTGATACTTTTTACAAACCTCCCAAAAATTCAAACCCCAAATAAAGTCTTTCTTTTGACCTGAAAGTAACTTTGAGAATTTCCAGTGGGTCCTGGGACTTCTCAAAGAATTTGTTCCCTCTTCCTATAAAGAGGGAGATATTAAACTAATTAAGTTTATTTTGTATATTAAATTACATACGACACATTATCAAATAAATGATGATAAACCTTCTTAGGTTATATTGCATGGGTAAATGTTTAATATAAGTGTTCTTAAAGAATTATATAAAATTCCTAGAAATGTGATACGTCCTAGTCAATATCTTAAAAAATTTCCTTGTCAATTGCATTATAATGTCTTTTGTCATTTACACGTAGTTACTGTTTTACTCTGATGCTTTTACAAGTGTGTTTCATCTTCAGAGAGATTCATGGCGAGGACTCAGACATTTACTCTATAATACAGGTTTCTGATGAACTTTCAGATCCTAAAACTGAGCCAGGTAAGAAATTACAGAACTCTAATGGGGAAACTGATGGCTTCATAAAACTGGTAGCAAAGAACAATTGAGGAGATTTCTAGGACTGACTGGATATTGTAGGAATTGGTGCCTAACTTTTTACTCATTGCTCAACCATCATATATATTATTTAAGTCTGACCAGTCTAATTTGATTGAATGGACAGCAGAAGGAGAAAAAGCCATAGACACCTTAAAGTCCTTCTTGGCTCAGTCCCAAGCTTTAGGACACCCTAATTTCAACTAGCCATTTTTTGCTTTGTACACGAAGATAAAGGAAATGCTTTAGGTGTATTAATTCAAGAACATGGTGGTCAACATTGATCTATAGGATATTATAGTCAGCAACTAGACTTGCTAGCAAAAGGACTTCCACTGTGTATAAGGGCTATTTAAGCAATAACTCTTTTGTGTAAGGTCACTGAAGAAATGTTAATGGGGTATGCTTTAACTATTTATGTCCCACACTCAGTTGAGTCCCTTCAAATTCTCATCACCCTCAACACTATGTTGTAAGCCAATTAGACTCTTATGAAGTACTGTTGCTTTCTGCACTTAATAAGACCTTACCTCAATATAATAACCCTAACCCTGCTACCTTGCTTCCAGCATCACAGGAGGAAAATGACCACAGTTCCATTTTATTAATAGATTACCTTCTTACTTCTGGGAATGACCTATGAGAGGCTCTTATTGATAATGCTGGCCTAATTTGGTTCATAGATGATTCTTACTTAAAAGATTAGCAAGGACATTTCCAGTTTGTATATGCAATAATATCCTCACTGGAGATAACTGAGAGTTCTTATTTGCCAGAAATAAAGTCAGCACAGCAAGCTGAATTAATTGCTTTAACTCAAGCTTGTCAATTGGCTAAAGACTAGGTGGCAAATATTTATACTGACAACCGTTATGCTTTTGGAGTAGCACACAACTTTGGAACACTATGGAAACATCAGGGGTTTTTAACCTCTTCAGTACAACCTATAGAAAAATGGAAAACAGGTTGCAGAATTATTAAATGCTGTACCACTACCAAAACAATTGGCAATTATTAAAATACCAGGGCATTCCAAATCTGACACTTTGGAAGCTAAAGGAAATCAACTTGCTGATGTGCCTATTCATCAGGCAGCTTTAAAAACTTATCCTGTCCAGCCTCAAAAATTCCCACTGCTCTCTGTTAACCCTGCTAACCTGATGAAAGATTTCCTTCTACAGGCTCAAGAAATCACCATGGAAAAAGAGAAACAAATACAACAAAAAGAGAGAATGTTTGACCCCACCATACAAATGTGGTTTGGGCCCAATAAAAAACCCATATTGCCTATTGGAGCACAATTGCCACTGCTCCAGCAGATATATCAATTAACCCATCGGGCACCTGAGGAGATGATTTTGTGGGGAAAACAATATTTTTGGAAACTTTCTCCCACAGTGGCTCATAAATCCTATGCTTGTTGTACTATATGTCCTAAATATAATTCCAGGAAACTACTTCATGGGTCACAAGGCCACTTTCCCCTTCCTAAGAGGCCTTTGAGGTATAGCAATTGGATTTTGTTCAAATGTCACCATCTCAAGGATATAAATATATCTTAGTAGTGATTTATATGTTTTCACGTTGGGTTGAGACTTTCCCTTGCAGAAGAGTGATAGCTTTAACGGTAGGTAAATTGTTACTAGAAAGAATAATTCCTGTTTGGGTAATTCCTATCAAGTTACACAGTGATTGGGGAAGGAACTCATTTCACTGGACAAATAATTAAATCTATGTGTGACGTTTAGCCAATAATACAGTACTTGCACTGTGCTTATTGTCCCCAGTCCTCATGATTGGTAAAAAGAACTAACAGTACAATCAAAACTCAATTGGCAGGGGCTGCCCCCATGGCTGAATGGTTAAGTTCACACGCTCGACTTTGGTGGCCCAGGGTTCACTGATTTGGATCCTGAGCATGGACCTAGTACCACCCATCATGTCATGCTGAGGCAGCATCCCACATAGAAGAACTAGAATGACCTACAGCTAGGATATACAACTATGTATTGGGGAGTTTTGGGAGGAAAAAAAAAGAGGAAGATTGGCAACAGATGTTAGCTCAGGGCCCATCTTCCAACAAAACCCAAAAACCCTCAGTTGGCAAAACTTTCAGAAGCATTTAATCTCTCATGGCCAAAAGCTCGTCCACTAGTGCTCCTTGATCTTAGATCTACACCCTTTGGTAAACATCAGCTGTCTCCTTTTGAAATAATAACAGGATGGCCTACGCAATTAGATGAAGGAACATATGAACCAACTTTGTTCAAAGGAGATACCTTGCCTTAATATCAAGGTCTTACTGAGACACTACAAAGGAATGAAAAACTGGTAGCCAATTCTTTTCACAGCAAGCTCCTGGGAGATGAAGATCTTAAGGATCATGGACTACAGCCCGGAGATTTTATTTATTGGAAGAGACACCAACTTAAAGTCTTTTCGCAGCCCCCTTGGAAAGGACCATATCAGCTACTCTTAACCAATCCATGCACTGCAGAATTCAAAGCATAAAATTACAGATTCACATTTATCATTTAAAAGAGTCCCCTCCTCCTGAGTGGATTTCACCTCCTATTACTGACACCTGGCTTTGACTGCATAAGACAAGTATTATCAAATCAGGATGAGAAGAAGCTGACATCTGTTGTAGACAGCTGTCCCAAGATTCCAGACTAGGCCTGTATTCCCAACCTTACATCCCCTCATTTAAACCTTTGTAATCCTTAAGCTGTATACTCCTTTATAATTGCTATAAGAATCATATTCTTGAGTAAATTAGCAATTTTAATACTTTTATGTGACACTAGTCACCTTCCTTCTGTTTTAAATTGTCTTTTGGGTACCTTTTATTTATTGTTCCCATAACTCTAATACTTTCTTTCTATCCCTCTAGACTAACAGAGATCAGAGCTTAAGACTTATTCTTCTGAAGCAAACACTTTATTATCATTACTACTGTATCTGCTCTATAGCTGTTAACTGTCATAAGCAATGATTACAAAATCTTGAAGTGTGTGTACAATGTTTGTGCAACAACCCCAAATTATTGACTTATGAAATGCTTCCCCTATCAGCATATACCTCTATGTCCGCTCACTAGGCTTGGCTGTTTCCCCTTTAACATGGATAACTGGATAAATTAATAAAATAAAAGCCCAGCTCCAAGGGACATGATGGACCCAGGGCAGGCAGCAACCACCCTGGCATTGAGGGACAATAACTTGATCATCAATGCTTTCTATCAAAAGATTATTGATAAAACGGGGTAAAATGATGAAAATAATAATAAGTTTTCACATATTGAGGTATATAGGGAAGCCATGCTGATTTAACCCTGACTTGGTATAAAATTTATTTTGCCCAGAGCATCCTGACTGATGGCCCACCAAACATGCACTGTACATCTGCTTCAAACATCTTCCCAAAGCAAAGAATGCGCTCTTTAAAGATGGGGATGAATGTCTCCCTTTCTCTGACGCTGATATCAGTAGTTCTTTGAAGATAAGCTTTTCTTCCCAGAGAACAAAAGTCAAACTGACCTGCTGTGTGTGTGCTAAACTGTGGCAAAATATAGCCTTGTGACTTTGGGGGGGAAAATTGTGTTCCTGTCATGCTTGATGTATGTTCTTTGGTCTGAAATGTTATATAACCACACTAAACTACCCTTCTCCAGAGTGCGTTATTCTCTGGTGAAGATAAAACTTCCAGGCTAGTCCTCAGCCTTGGCTCAATAAATATCACTGTCTTTCTTATCTATAGATTGGTTATTGATTATTTGTGTCAACTCTGCCATGTATCTGCATAGTGTCCCATGGCTGCACAAGAGTGGTTCAACCCAGATTTGGAAGAAAGATGTGTTCAGTGGTCTACTAACTGGAGGAAGGCCAAATGCATCTCTCTTTTCCTCACTTAAATGCATTGTCAATGCCTGAACATTAAAAAAATCCAAGAGACAGTTGAGAAAGGGTGGTAATTATTAAATCAGTAAGGTGATAGTAACGACAACCAGTTCATTTCCACTATGGCTAAGGTCAATGAGGAAGCAATGATTGACTTTGGTAAGTAGATTTCTGACTTTCACCTTTGTTGTATAATAATGACTTCACTACCTTTGCTGAGGCTGGAGCATGGTTGTTGGGGGAGGAGGGCTGGGACTGTCCTGACTCTGTCTTACCTCATATTCCCTTCCCCCTAGGTTCTCTGACCCTGACTCTTTCACCTCTTCTCAAACCCAGCTAGGCAGGAACCTTGAAAATATTATGCTGAATATAAGAAGCCAGTCACAAAATATCATATTTTATACCATTCTTTTTATATGAAATGTTTAAGAATAGGCAAATCTGTAGAGACAGAGAATAAATTAGTTGTTGCTTAGGGCTGGCGGAATTGGGAGTAACTGCTAAAAGGGTACAGAGTTTTATTTTTGGGGTGATGGAAATATTTTAAAATCTATTGTGGTGATGGTTGCACAACTCTGTGAATATACTAAAAACCATTGAATTGTACACTTTATATGGGTGAATTGTGTGGTATGTGAATTGTATCTCAATAAAGCTGTTATTTAAAAACCCAGTTGGTTGAGAAGGTCATCTTGTGCAGTCGTTAAGCACATGGACTTGAGTGCTAGTGAGATTTGGGTTGAAATCCTGACCATACCATGGACTAGCTCTGTGATATGAGCACGTCACTCCTTTCCCCATCCTTCACATGGGGGAAATAATAGTATCTGGATAAGAAGAATTCTTGTAAGGATTAATGGGATCGTACATTTGAAGCCCTTAGCACAGTGCCCAGGTATCACAAGTACTGAAATAGGTGTTTTTAAATGGTTTCTTTTCCCTTGGAATCTCTTGACCTTTTGTTTATTAAGGCCCCTAGAGGTATGACACTGATTGATGTAAACCTTCCTGCTGGATTGTTAGCCTTTTGCAAGCACAGACTTCCTTCAGTTGATTTTAACTTAGTTTCTAACATCAATTCTTACACCCAGCAGGTGCTAAGTATGTATTTGTAGAATTGAGTTGAATACACTTGGCTTCTACACTAGATTGGAAGCTTCCTGAAGGTAAGTACCTTGACTTGTGTTTGTTCCCTCCAGGATCCATCTCAATAATGGATACAAATAGGCCATAGGAAATAGGTGTTGTTTCTATCATCAAGCTCTTTTAATCATTGGGCAAATGAAATTTCTAATTCCTTAAAGGAGATTTGTTGGTTGCTTCTCCAAACTCATTTCTTGCCTCCCTCTCTCCATTCTTCCTGGCTGTAAGTGTCCTGACTTTGTTTGGGTGTTCAGGGGTGAATCTTGTTCAATCTATCCCAATCCTTATATTTCCATTCTCCTCGCCAGCGCTGAGTTTAGGAAGGTGTAAGTGATGCATTGTGGTTAATGAGATGTGAAGGGCAGTCTGAGGGAGTTTTCTTTCCTCTTACAAAGAAATGAAAAGGGGAAACAGGCCCTTTTCTGTCTCTGGTTGTTGCAGCTTGGGGTGGTGTTTGGGGATGGGGCAGACAATGTGGTTCAGGGGAGGCCAGGCTAAGGAAGGGACAAGAGCTAAATGAAATGACTGTGCGTTTTTAATGAAATGTTGGCCACTGACGTAACCAACAGTGGATTTCCCAACTTCTTGTTATGTTAGATAATAAAGCCCATCTTTTCTCAGTCATTCTACTTGGCGTTTACGTTGTTAATCACTAGAAGTTTCCCAACGTACTTTTCCATTTTCTTCTCCCACTTCCCTTTAGGTAAATCCTGGAGGTGGGGCTGTTGATAGGAAAAGTAAAGGAATTATAAACCACAGGCTGAGGAAGCCATGAGGAATCCATAAAGAACCAGGTAATATTCTTTATTATCTATGATTTATATATCACCTACTTTCAACATTTAGAAGTTCGTGTGTTCCCAAGCCTATCACAGCCTCACTTTTGTGATGGGGAAAAAAAAAAAGCTGACAACTACTTGATCATAAATACAAGGTGGAAAAAGAACATATTTTCACAAAAATAAAAATATATGAATATAACAGTCACAAGGGAGAAGTGTGCATCTGACCTTCTGTAAGTTTTGGCTGCTGTGGCCAGCAGAGACATCAGACTGTCAAGAAGGGACAGTTATGTCGGCACTGTAACCAGGGAGGAGAAGAGTTCTTTGGTGAATAGGAAGGAATGGCCCCCAGAGTACTGCAGGAGAATGCAAGTGAACAAGAAGTGAAAGGAAGAGGGAAACTTACTTAGGGCACTTGGTGTAGCACCTGCCTTCGTGGAGGAAGAGAGGCTGGTCTGGCTGAGTCCGGCACTCTTTGCAAAGATTGGCTCCAGAGCAGGAGACACAGTCCTCTGTACAGATCTCACAGCTGCCACTCCTCACTGAGGGCCATGTGCCCTGGGGGCAGGAGGAGACACAGGCCTGAGCCAACAGATATGCACCTAGAAACCCAGGGAAGAAAGCACATCGGACGGTCATCGCGTGTTTGATGTAAGAGCACAGCATCCATGCAGAGAACTGATGCTCACACCAGATTCTTTAACTGCTCCAAAGACCCAGGTACCTGGAACACTTATTTCAGGCTCACCAAAGTAGGTATTAGTGACTCTAAGTTTTCCAAGATGAGTTAAATGTCTAGGAAGGAAATTGACCACAGGAGGCTTTTACCCTGTTTCTTTTACTTTCTGATATTGATGTGGATCACTTCAGGGCTTCTCTTCACCCAGCTATTAACCCTTTGTCTGTCTTCCTGGTGTAAGGCAGTTATACACACAGAGCTTGATGGAGTCTATTCTTCTGCTTCCCAAAGCCTGTCTTGTTAAGACACTAACATAGCAGCAACTCTTCCACCCAACTCCACCTTTAATGGATGGTCCACCTAGTTATTTTTAATTGAAAAAATCAGATAATATCACTATTAAAGAAAACAATTTTAAAAACACCGTGAACTCCAAAATTCCAAGAAAATTCCTTCAATTTTTGTGAGTAAACTCTTATATTTTGTAGGTGTAGAATGAAGTTGCACCTATCATTTTAAATTCTGTTGTTTCTGTATCCCATCTCACTACATATTCACATTGCACGTTTCAACATAATGATCACTTTAATAGGAGTGTAACATTCTTTTTTTTAAATTGAAGTCTAGTTGACATATAATATTGTATTAGTTTCAGGTGTACGACATAGTGATTCGACATTTATGTGCATTATGAAATAATCACCATGATAAGACTAGTAACCATCATACACGGTTATTACAAAACTGTTGACTATATTCCCTATGCTGTACATTACATCTCTGTGACATTTATTTTGTGACTGGAAGTTTGTGCTGCTTAATCCCCTTCAGGTGTTTTACCATTCCCCCTACCCCTCTCCCCTCCGGCAGCTGCCAATTTGTCCCTGTATGTATGAGGCTATTTCTGTCTTCTTCATTCATTTGCTTTCTTTTTTTAGCTTCCATATATAAATGAAATCATGAAGTATTCTTCCTTCTCTGTCTGACTTATTTCACTTAGCATAATACCTCTAGATTCATCCATGCTGTCACAGATGGCAGGATTTCATTCTTTTTTTATGTCTGAGTAAAATTCCATTGTATACACATGCCACATCTTCTTTATTCATTCATCTATCCATGGTCACTTAGGTTGCTTCCATATCTTGGCTATTGTAAATAATGCTGCAATGAACATAGGGGTGCATATATCTTTTCGAATTAGTGTTTTTGTTTTCTACAGATAAATACCCAGAAATGGAATTGCTGGATTGTATGGTAGTTCTATTTTTAATTTTTTGAGGATCCTTCATACTGTTTTCCATCATGGCTGTACCAATGACAGTGTACGAGGGTTCCCTTTTCTCCACAGCCTCACCATCACTTGTTATGTCTTGTCTTTTTGCTAGCAGCCATTCTAACAGGTGTGAGGTAATATCTCATTGTGGTTTTGATTTGCATTTCCCTGGGGATTAATGATGTTGAGCACCTTTTTATGTACCTGTGGACCATCTGTATGTCTTCTTTGGAAAAATGTCTATTCATGTCCTGTGCCCATTTTTACATCATATTTTTTTTATATTGAGTTGTATGTGTTCTTTATATATTTTGGATATTAACCCCTTATGAGATACATCACTTGCAAATATATTCTCCCATTCAATGGTTGCCTTTTCATTTTGTTGATGGTTTCCTTAGCTGTTCAAAAGCTTTTTAGTTTGATGTAATCTCATTTATTTATTTTTGCTTTTGTTGCCCTTGCTTGAGGAGAAATATCCAAAAGAATATTGCTAAGACTGATGTCAAAGAGTTTACTAATTATGTTTTCTTCTAGGAGTTTTATGGTTTCAGGTCCTACCTTCAAGTCTTTTTCTTTTTCTTTTTTTGAGGAAGATTAGCTATGAGCTAACATCTGCCACCAATCCTCCTCTTTTTGCTAAGGAAGGCTGGCCCTGATCTAACATCCATGCCCATGTTCCTCTACTTTATTTGTGGGACGCCTACCACAGCATGGCTTGACAAGCAGTCAAGAACTGGCGAACCCCAGGCTGCCGAAGAGGAACATGCGAACTTTGCTGCGCCACTGGGCCAGTCCCTATATTCAAGTCTTTAATCCATTTTGAGTTTATTTTTGTATATGGTATAAGAAAGTGATCCAGTTTCATTCTTTTGCATATAGCTGTTCAGTTTTTCCAACACTGTTTATTGAAGAGACTGTTTTCCCCATTGTATATTCTTGCCTCCTTTGTTGTAGATTAATTGGTCATATAGGCATGGGTTTATTTCTGGGGTCTCTATTCTTTCCATTGATTTATGTGTCTGTTTTTCGTGCCAGTTTTGTAATCAAAACCATATTGTTTTGACTACTATAGTTCTGTAGTATTGTTTGAAATCAGGGAGCATGATACCTCCAGCTTTTTTCTTCTTTCTCAAGATTGCTTTGGCTATTCGAAGTCTTTTGTAGTTCCATACAAATTTTAGGATTATTTATTTTAGTTCTGCGAAAAATGGCATTGGTATTTTAATAGGGATTGCATTGAATCTGCAGATTGCTTTGGATAGTACGGACATTTTAACAATATAAATTCTTCTGATCCATGAGCACGGTAAATCTTTCCTTTTATTTGTGTCGTCTTCAATTGCTTTCATCAATGTCTTACAGTTTTCAGTGTACATGTCTTGCACTTCCTTGGTTCAATTTATTCCTAGGTATTTCATTCTTTTTGATGTAATTGTAAAGAGGATTGTTTTCTTAATTTCTCTTTCTGATAGTTTGTTGTTAGTGTATAGAAACACAACTGATTTTTGTATATTTATTTTGTATCCTGCAATTTACTGAATTCATTTATTAGTTCTAATAGTTTTTTGGTAGAGTCCTTAGGGTTTTCTATATATAGTATCATGTCACCTGCAAATAGTGACAGTTTTACTTCTTCCTTTCTAATATGGATGCCTCTTATTTCTTTTTCTTGTCTGATTACTGTAGCTAGGACTTCCAAAACTATGTTGAATTAAAGTGGCAAGAGTGGGCATCTTTGTCTTGTTCTTTTTTTTTTTAAAGATTAGCACCAGAGCTAACAACTGTTGCCAATCTTCTTTTTTTTTTTAATTGCTTTTTCTCCCCCAATCCCCCAGTACATAGTTGTATATTTTAGTTGTGGGTCCTTCTAGTTGTGGCATGTGGGATGCTGCCTCAACATGGTTTGATGAGTGGTGCCATGTCCATGCCCAGGATCCAAACTGGTGAAACCCTGGGCCACTGAAGCGGGGTGTGTGAACTTAACCACTCAGCGATGGGGCCAGCCCCTGTCTTGTTCTTGATCTTAGAAGAAAAGATTTCAGCTTTTCGCTATTGAGCATGATGTTAGCTGTGGGTTTGTCACATATGGCTTTTATTATGTTGAGGTATGTTCCCTCTAAACCCACTTTGTTGAGGGTTTTTATCATAAATGGATGTTGAATTTTGTCAAATGCTATTTCTGCAGTTATTGAGATAATCATATGATTTTTATCCTTCATTTTTTTAATGTGCTGTATCACATTGATTGATTTGTGGATATTGAACCATCTTTGTATCCCTGGAATAAATCCCACCTGATAATGGTGTATGATCCTTTTAATGTGTTGTTAAATTTGGTTTGCTAATATTTTGTTGAGGATTTTTGCATCCATGTTCATCAGGGATATTGGCCTGTAATTTTGGTTTTTTTTGTAGTCTTTGTCTGGTTTTGATATCAGGGTAATCCTGGCCTCATAGAACAAGTTTGGGAGGAATCCTCCCTCTTCAATTTTTTAGAATAGATTGAGAAGGGTAGGTATTAAGTCTTCTTTAAATATTTGGTAGAATTCACCTGTGAAGCTGTGTGATCATGGACTTTTGTTTGTTGGGAGTTTTTGACTACTGATGCAATTTCATTACTAGTAATCAATCTGTTCAGATTTTCTATTTCTTTGTGATTCAGTCTTGGAAGATTGTCTGTTCCTAGGAATTTATCCATTTCTTCTAGGTTATCCAGTTTGTTGGTGTATAACTGTTTGTAGTAATCCCTTGTGGTCCTTTGTATTTCTGTGGTGTCAGTTGTAACTTTTCTTCTTTCGTTTCTTTCACCTCTCTTTTTTTCTTGATGAGTCTGGCTATTGGTTTATCAATTTTGTTTATCTTTTCAAAGAACTAACTCAGTTTTTAAGTCTTTTCTATTTTAATTCTCTATTTCATTTATTTCCATTCTGGTCTTTATTATTTCCTTCCTTCAATTAACTTTGGGCTTTATTTGTCCTTCTTTTAGTTCCTTTAGGTGCTAAGTTAGATTGTTTGAGATTTTTCTTGTTTTTCAATATAGGTCTTTATTGCTATAAACTCCCCTCTTAAAACTGTTTTTGCTGCATCCCATAGATTTTGCACTGTTGCATTTCTGTTTTCCTCTGTCTCAAGGTATTTTTTTATCTCCTCTTTGATCTCTTCACTGTCCCATTGATTGTTTAGTAGTGTGTTGCTTAGCCTCCACATATTTTCTGTTTTTTCCAGTTTTCTTCTTGTAATTGATTTCTAGTTTCATACCATTGTGGTCAGACAATATGCTTGATATGATTTCAATCTTAAATTTATTGAGACTTGTTTTGAACCCTAACATGTGATTTATCCTGAAGAACGTTCACGTGCATTCAAAAAGAATGTGTTCTGCTATTTTTGGATGGAATATTCTGTATATAATCATTAAATCTATCTGGTCTAATGTGTTGTTTAAGGCCAATGTTTCCTTATTGATTTTCTGTCTGGATGACCCATCTACTGATGTAAGTGCAGTGTTAATGTCCCTTACCATTATTGTGTTACTGCCAATTTCTCCCTTATGTCTGTTAATATTTGCTTTATGTATTGAGGTGCTCCTATATTGGGCGTGTAGATATTTAGAAGTTATATCCTCTTGTTGGATTGTTCCCTTTATCCTTACATAATATCCTTCTTTGTCTCTTGTTGCAGTTTTTGTTTTAAAGTCTATTTTGTCTGATATAAGTATTGCTACCTCAGCTTTCTTTTGGTTTCCTTTTGCATGGAGTATCCTTTTCCATCTCTTCACTTTCAGTCTGTGACTGTGTCTCTTGTAGGCAGCATATATGTGGGCCTTGTTTTTTTTTATCCATTCAGTCACTCTCTGTCTTTTGATTTGGAGCATTTAGTAGATTTATATTTAAAATAAGTATTGATAGGTGTGTACTTGTTGCCATTTTGTTAATTGTTTTCTGTAATTTTTTGTAGTTCTTCTCTGTTCCTTTCTACATCTCTTGCTCTCTTCCCTTGTGATTTGATGACTTTCTTTAGTGTTATGTTTGAATTCCTTTTTCTTTATTTTTTGTGCACCTGTTACAGGTTTTTGCTTTGTGGTTAGCATGAGGTTCATATATAACAACCTGTGTTTATAGCAGTCTATTTTAAGTTGATGGTCTCTTAAGATCAAATGCATTCTAAAAACCCTATATTTTGACTCTCCCCTCCCACATTTTATGTTTTTGATATCATATTTTACCCACTTTCATTTTGTGTATCCTTTAACTTCTTATTGTAGAAGGAATATAACATTCTTAACTCTTAATGTTAATGCACTATGTTAATAAAATATCCTCCAATTCAGAGTTGATATTTCTAAAGTTTTGTTTTTATAGACAATGAAGCAATTCATTTGTTGAGCTATTAAGTTGTTGCCTGTTTTGTTTTTCTTTCCTAAATTCAGTACCAGAAATGAAGGAAATAACAGGTAGACTATTTATCCCCATCTAGATACTCTACCTTACATTCCCTTGTTTCAGCTTTAAAAGAGCAATGGAAGCTCTACGAATGTCAGATGCTCAGAGACCTTAACAAATTCTATGGCCAAGCCAATCACTAACTTCATCATGATTTTAGATAAGAAATATTTCTTTTCTTTTTCGTTTGGGTGCCTTGAAAGCCAGTTTTTATTATAGCTCAGTGTTTGGGTCCCCGTGTTTCTTCAGAGTATAGCCACTGTGATAGGAACATATGATGGCACTAGATCCAGTCCTACAAACCCCTTCCATACATGCTCATATACACGACATACAATGCATTGGCTTGGCTACTGTCACCTCCTGTCATGCTCCACACTAACCTTTGTGACATGAAGTGCACAGGGTTTCAGATCCATTGCAGGTTTTACAAGAAGGATGACAAGGCTGGTCTTTTCTCCAAATGTCTGAGAGAGAAAGAAACAAGAAGTCAGTCTCCTTTGAACAGGCTCATAGTATTACAGTGTTGCAGAAGATTTTGTGGGTAATCTTGTCTCCCTTCCCACCCAAAATTGTATCCCTTCAGTTTTACATTAGCTAAATGTTGGCACCCACCCATTGCCTACCATGTGGACTTCATTCATTTATTTTTTCTCTTACTTCATTGACAATTGATTATCAAGACTTTCTTTGCAAAATTTCAGTGACAGGATAGCCTTAAATACTAGGGGATATTTGAACTAACAAATGTTACTTCTTTCATATTTTAAAAATGTGTGTGGGAGTGAGTGTGTGCTCATATGTATGATTCATGGAAGAGTTTTTGAGTCAAAGGTAATCACTTATTTCCCCAAGATCCTTACATGATCACTTCTCTTCACTTCAAGATGAAGATTGAGAATTGATTGTGCTGTTTGTGGAGAAACATACTTTCTTTTTTTTTTGTTCTTTGGAACTAGATTTCATAATTGGTCAATGTTTGGGTCTCTGTGTTCTTCAGAGTAGCCACTGTGGAATACAACCTAAATTTGTCTCATCTTAAATTTATCCCAAATCATCATTAAACATCAACATAATGGAGCCACCCATGAACTTTCTGGCTGGTCAGGTGATAAGCAGGCCATCCCAGGTTAATACACCATTAGACTGGGAAACATTAGAGCTGTTTCCCCTCTCGCTTTCCCTCCAAGAGCATTCAATGGGCAGGCTTCTCCAGGAAGTCAGCAACTCCACAGGAAGATTTCAAAGACATACAAAACAGCCTCAATGACATCGCTTAATCAACACACATTGAGATCTTGACTAAATTTTAGTAATTGCTCAGGAATCAGCATGACTCATACAGAGGGAAATTAGAAAAGAAGTTCTAGCTCAGAATGTGTGATATGAATGACCCTGACACTCAGTCAGTTGTTATTACTGGCATCTTACCATTCCCTTCTATTACTTCCTTCCTTCCTCCTTTCCTTCCTTTCTTCCTTCCTTCCTTCCTCCCTCCCTCCCCTTTTCCTTCCTCTCTTGCCTTTCATTTCCTTCCTTCTCTCACAGAGAGTTAGTCTGGCAGAGTTGGCTCTCTAGTCACACCCGCCTTCAGATCCCAGCTGTGCCGCTTAGGGTAGGGTAACCATGGCTACAGTAATTAAACTCTTAGAGTTCTACTTTCCTCATCTCTAAAATGAGAGAAAATGATTCATCCTTCATAGGACTGTTGTGAAGACTGAGATAATTTGTGTAAAGTGTGCACACAGTGGCTCAGTAAACGGTAGTTCCTTCTGCTTCCTTTCTACTCTCTCCTGATTTCCTCATTTGTTACCGTTGCACCCCATTTCTGAGGCTTTTATTTCCCTCTCTTTCTTCTGTTCCATATCTGAAGTAGCACCAGGAAACACTGCTTGGTTTCTCTGGCGGTGCTCACGGTTAATAAGCTGCTAAGCCTTGCTGCAGAGAAAATTAGATTCAAAGGTGGGTTGGTAGCTAGAGAGATAGATAGATCAGTAGATGGTAGACAGATATAGATATGTGGATATAAGTCTATAGATATATAGATATAAATGACTGTCCATGCTGCCATGCTGAGAGGCTGGTTTTTTCCTGGTTTGGAGAGAAAATCTGCCCTGGTTTTCCAGTAGACTGACTGACTGATGTACTCTCCCTGCGGGGATCTGTTAAGAGCAGAATTAGCCTTGTGCAGAGCAATGCTAGTCAAGGGATTTTCACAAACGTGGTCTGCATGCCTCTTTCCCTGAAAGCCTTTTTAACCTGACAATATCACTTAACCCAAAAGAGAAGGCAGCAGAGAGATAAGCAGCAATTCTGTTTCTAACATCACTCCTCACTAATCATCAGGGAAATGCAAGTCAAAACCACAACAAGATATCCGAGATGTCTGCTCACACCTGTCAGAATGGCAGGTATCTATTCCCCAAAAGACAAGAGATAACAAGTGTTGGCGAGGATGTGGAGAAAAGGGAACACTTGTGCACTGTTGGTGGGGATGTAAATAGATAAAACCACTATGGAAAACAGTATGGAGGTTCCTCAAAAGCTTAAAAATAGAACTACCATATGATCCAGCAATCCCACTTCTGGGTATTTATCTGAAGGAAATGAAATCACTATCTTGAAGAGATATCTGCACCCCATGTTCATTGCAGCATTATTCACAGGAGCCAAGACATGGAAACAGCCTAAGTGTCCATCAATGGATGATGGATAAAGAAAATGTAGTATATATATACTATGGGATATTATTCAGCCATAGAAAAGAAGGAAATTCTGCCATTTGTGGCAACATGGATGGACCTTAAGGACATTATGCTAAGTGAAATAAGTCAGACAGAGAAAGACAAATACTGCACGATCTCACTTATATGTGGAATCTTAAAAAAAAAAAAACCTCATAGAGTAGATTGGTGGTTGCCAGGATGGGGGTGGGGGGTGGGGTGGGAACTGGGTGAAGGTGGCAAAAGGGTATAAATTTTCAGTGATAAGATGAATAAATCTGGAGATGTCATGTATGACATGGTGACTGTAGTTAATAATACCGTATTGTATACTTGAAAGTTGCTAAGAAAGTAGACCTTAAAAGTTCTCACCACAAACAAAAAAAGATAATTATGGATGTGTTAACTAACCTTATTGTGGTAACTATTTTGCAGTATATACATATATCAAATCATGTTATACACGTTAAACCTACACAATGTTATATGTCAATTATATCTGAATGAAGCTGAAAAAAAAGATGCTTACTTAATGGCTGAGAGAAGTTATTAAAAGAATAAGAATAATAACAGACATTGAGCACCTTTAAAATCTTTAATATTATATTTAATATTGTATGTCCAGGCCGTGGGTTGATTTTCTTTTGATTTTATCATTTTTATACTAAAATGTTGTACTTACAAAGATATGATTTTTCACATATTTGCTTAAAATATAATGTGTGTCTCTACACATACACACGTATTTATAATTACATATATCTCATCTTCCGGCAACTGGATATTTTACTGCGATCTGTTGTAACGTGTACCCATATACTTAAAATTCTGTAATGCCTCCGTGCTTCCACTAGAGGGTGCTCTGTACCCGCAATTAAGAGCAATTAGGCCTGGGCAATGGATAAGGTCATCCTCAGTCAGAGCTCATGATGAAAGATGGGTGGCATAATCTCAACAAGTAAATTTTGACCTTGCTTATAGTTTCTCCTGTTTTCTACTCTAGAAATTCCAGACTGGACAGAACCTCAAAAAAAAATCACTTTGACCAAGGAAATGTAGCGTCCATCCTTCAAAAATAACTATGGCTCAACCACATAAAACAAGGGTTCTTATTTCAATTTTTTTTGATTAAATAAGCAATACTCACATGGTTCAAAATGTAGAAAAGGTAAATACCGTGAAGTCTCCCTCCCACCCTTTTTATACAGACTGTGTCTATTCACACTGTTTATCGCGTTGCCCCTTTTTTTGGTAACTCAATATATTTTGGAGACCATTCTTCACAATCCATAAAGAACCTCCTCATTCTTTCAGATGCCTCCACAGTATCCCACTGTATGGATGTATCATGATTCATTTTTCTCCTCTCCTGTTGGTAGCCATTTAGTTTTTTCCAATCTTTGCTATTTCAGATAACGCTGCCGTGATTAGGAAGAGAAAGGTGCTTTTCCAGCCTGTTCTTAAAGATGTGCAAGGTCATAGGCTTTTCCTGGTAGCCTCTCCCAGGCAGAACCTCTTAGCACCTCAGGAGCATCCTTAAATGTTGGAGAAGTCTCCACGGCTGAACGTCCTCCCAGTCTTTCCCCTCAGGTGCCCACTGATGTTTTACGCGTGGTCCCCTCCTCTCTCCATTTCTCTCTCACGACTTCTGCATCCCCACTTTCTCCTCACTGCCCAGCTTCTTGGGTTGGTTTTGATCACAGAGACTTCTGATTGCCTGTGATTGCCTTCTCCTCCCTATTGCCCTGTTACCTCTTGTGATTTGAAACCTCCGCCTTCGTCGCTCCTGCAGCGGGCTCTTCACCAAAGGTGGGCTTGCAGTGGGCACAGGTTCTTTTTTATTAAGAAAAATAAAGTGTTTTATTTTTTTAATACAAAAAGGATAAAGAGGAAGATAAACTTCGATAGATAATCTTACCACCCAGAAATATCTCCTGTGTGTATTCTGTTACATAGGTTTCCCATCTTTATAATCAACATGTGAGAATACTTACGTGTGTGTATATATGTGTAATTATTTACATCTTCTATATATGTAATACTGACCCTATATTTTGCATTTAATGTTATAAATCTTATAGAGATTTTCTCTTGCCATTAAAACTCTTGTAAACATTATTTTTAATGGTTTGCGTATTTACTTGCATGAGCCATAATTCACTTAATTTTTCTTTTGTTACACTTTTAGATTGCTCCTCTCCTTTTTTTTTTTTATTATAAATAAAGCTGTCAATATCCTTGCAAGTGCACGTTCTTGCTTGAGTCAGGACTCTGCCTTGCTATTGGGAATCCCAACTGGCCATTATTTGCTACCTTCTTCCGGTGATTATTTCTCTCAGACGTGTATTACTCTCTAGGCCCCCATGTTGCTTTGTCCCATGAGCTAGGGAGGCTGTTTTGAAAGTGACCAAGCGTTTCATGTGGTGCAACTGGACCAGGTTAAAGGGTTAGGGAATAGATTAACTTTTATTGTGACATATTACGTGCTGGGAGCTTTTGTATGTGTTCTCTCATTTAATTCTCAAAATGACCTTGTGTGAGGTAGTTTCATGTTCTCATTTTATAGATGAGGAAACTGAGGCTCAGAGAGGATGAGGAACTGGTTCAAGGTCACACAGCTAGCAAAGAACAGAGCCAGGATTTGAATTCGGGTATGCCTGACTCTCCAGCTTGCATTCACTAGACAGATGGTTCAGTAATTAAACTGGATTTCAAAATAGTTTGGTAGAGGCCAAAGCAGTGGGATGCTGGTAAAATGGCTCTTTGGAAACGAGAACAAAACAAAAACTTGATTTGTAGTGTTTGCCAATTCCCCTGGTCTAAATACTCCCACCATAGCTGACTTCAAGCTGCCAATGGTTTGACGATCCACTTATAAAATTCCTGGATGTGTAACAATCAGGGCACGTGGACACACACGGCTCCTGCATACCACGGGGCAAAGGTTTAATTACTTCCCCAGAGACATGTGTTTTCTGCACTCTGCGTTCCGATTGGTTAATTAAGTAAAAATGATGTCTTCCTTTCTGAGTTAACTGAGTCAGCTATATACATCTACGAAACCTTTCAAAAACCAGATTTTCATGGCATCTTTAAAGTTCTCTAAAGTTCACTTACTATCTAGGCCACATATCTCCCCACTATTGAGAAATTTTTTCCCACACGTGAGTGGCTCTCAGTGTTTGTGACTGACTCTGGGATTCCAATCTTTCTCAGAGCATAGGAATTAAGATCAAAAGACAGGCTGGTGATAAATTGTTAGGATGTGGTCAAAGATAAAAAGTTAATTCACCATGTCTGCACTTCATAGATTAGACTATCGTCAGAATATGTAATTAGAGCCCGCTACAAACGTGGTTTTAATCAGTGATGGAAATAGGTGGGTAGGGGAAATGCGCAGGAATTATTCCTAGGACTTTCCAGCACTACCAGGGGGAAAAAACCACTTGAGAAAATCCTAATGATTTAACAGTAATCGAGTAAACAGTTTCCATTCCCAACAGTGGGTTCAGGAAACCAGCTGGAGCCATTATCTTCGTTCAAGGCCCGTGGCCTGCCCCACTGGACATTTCCACCCATGGTGGCTCCGTGTGATGCCTGAGTTCCTGCTGAAGCCATCGCAGCCTGTTTAACACTGGTTCTGTCACTGCCATGTGGCAACACTGGATTAAGTATTCGTCACACTATCTTAGTGACTGGGGCAGGGGTCTGGGCATGGTCTGTACTTTTGTGCAGTGACTTTCTGGTGGTGGGAAGAACAGAGTCGAACAGCCATCTTTGGCGATTATTTAACCTTGGCTAGAGGATTTCCAGACATATCTGAGGTGTAGGGAAATCTCCGTCCCTCGACAGGGTAGGAGGAATTCCCATTCTCTTGGTAACTGACAGAGAATGATGGCTCTCTCCTCGTTGCCACCCTCCTCGTGATTGGCCACCTTATTGAAAGAGGAGTTCAATGAACTCTAGTTGGATTTTATTTCAAGAGTGTTTCCCCGGCACATGCTGACTAGACTCACGGGGTGGGTCACAGTCTGCGGCTGCGAGCGCCATCTTTTTTGAGCTGTACTTCACTGGGACAAGGAATGGACTTCCTACCTTACCTTTCCTACCTGCATCTGAATCTGTATTTAAAACAATAACAAAATCTGGCTGGTACCACGTAGGCAGCTACATTCTCTCACGAACACTCTGTAAGTTGTCTGGGCTCCCTCTAACTAGACCCAGGATGACTGCAATCTGCTTTCCAGCATCTTCGAGGTGTAGCCCTTTCATCCTTGCTCTCTGGAACCCTCTGCTCTCCTACCACACTCTCAACCTTGTTTTTAAGGAAAAGAAGTCAGGAGAAAGCTGTAGGGATGGCTCAGATCCTCCCAGGGCCTTATGAAGTGCGTGTCCTATTCACGGTCCATTTCAGTGAAACTATGCTGGGGGAGGTGAGCTATGGCCTTACCTTGCTCAGTGACAAAACAGTTTTTTCTCTTTGTTAACAGCCTGCCTGTCTTATTTCCTAGATCATAGAAGTGGAAAAGGGCAGCCATGTCACTGACTTGATTGCTTTTCTCCAGCCATGAGAAACATTGTCATCTGCTTCCTGAATCCCTCATTAGTGCTAAATTCCCAATTGGACTAATTCCTTCCTCTCTTCAAAAACATCACATTTTGATAATAGAAGATGTAGAGGGATGGGTGTGGTTCTTCGACAAAGGGGAACAATCAAAGCCTGATTTCTGCTTGCTAAGAGCGTAGTCTAGTTGAAAGGGATGTGTAATCATTTGGGGAATCAAGTCTGCTCTGACTCCGGGCTCCCTGGACCTTTCCATCATCTGGACGCCAGATAAAATACAGATGTTCTGAGCTAGAAACACAGCACCAGACTATTTTCCTCTTGGCTTGCACTGCTTCTCAAATGCCTGAATGCCAGACAAACTCATTTTCAGCATTTTGGTTCAGCTATAATTCACGGAAGATATCCCAATCTGGATTGAATGATTTTCTTCCCGGCTATGTCTCTGAAATTAGCCCTGTGCTCTCCGTGGGCTTTGGCTGCTGGGTTTGGGACTGTCTCTGAGCTGCTTTTCCTTTAAGTCACATGAGCAGCACTGTCATAGTAGACAGCCATGGACATCCTTCCTCTGAAACCCAGCAAGAGCCTTTTCTCCTTCCCCAGATCTATCACTCTCTCCAGCCCTTAGAAGACTCCTCCAGAGCAGACCTCCCTTCAGCTGCCGTAGCTTCTGCACTGAAATGACCTTTTTGCCAAATCCTTGCCTTGAAATCAGAGAGCATCTCTTGTTTTCGTGAGCGCCTCTGCATCGAATATGAGTCAGATTTTTCCAGCAGGAAGAGGATTTTGTTTTTAACCACCTCAGATGCGGAGAGGTCACTGAAAGTTTGTGATTACCTTGCAAGGAAGCCTGTGACTGAGGCTCCAATGTGAGGAGGCCAATCGTGCAGACTCAGGTAGGAATGAATACGCACAGGCTTTTCTGCTAGATTCCAGGATCCCGCACTTTCCTCCCTCCTGTCCCCTCTCAAGCCCTCCTCTTTTCCCATCTGCAACAGGCGAGGGCAAGTTTTAAAAGGCAAGCTTGCATGATGGCAAGCTCTAATAATCCAGCCAGAAAGAGCAACTGTTTTAGCTTCAGTTCCAATACTTTAGAGTTCTTCCTTATCTAACTGGAAAAGCCAATCCTACTGGTAACCATGATAAAGAGGTACATTAATGTGATAGAAGCTATTCTGAAATCTTTGAGAAAATAGTAGTCTGGCCATTTCCCTATATGACTCTCTTTGTGTGTTCCAAGGGCTACTCTACCCAGGTAGAAAGTCAAGTGGCCAGACCAATCTTAAGTTGCCCTTTGGGTTTTCCCTCCTGCCAAATGCCAACCAACTACAGCCTGCAACCCTCTCCCACCGTGAACATCAAAGAGGTCCCAGGAGTAGCTCAAACTAGATTCTCACTCTGAACTTTTGTTTCACTGCCCATCCTTCATCTCTTGGAGATCCCAAAGGCAAGGCTTAAAGAAGAGGAGGGTTGGGATGCAGAGGAGGAAGCTAGACACCTGTGATCTCTCTTGGGAGGCACATACCATTCCAGAATTTCCCTTCCACCTGGGTCTGGGTGGGACTCACACACGTCCCATTCAGCAGCCACAGTCCTTCTCGGCAGCTGCTGCACTCATCGTAGCCAAGGCCCGTGCAGGTTTTGCAGGCTCGGTGGCAGGGCTCACATTCTCCTATCTCTGGGTCGCCGTGGAGGCCAGGGCCACAGTTCCTCACACAACTGCCGCCTACATAAGAACACAGAGAGGAAGCATGAAGGCGGAACCCTGGCTGGCTTAGCTCAGTGCTCCGTGCAAGGCCAAGTTCTAAACAGGCCAAAGGGAATCTCAGGAACATTTTTGTTTGAGTTTATTTTTAAAGAAACCAAGATGGCATTAGCTTATTTCATCCAAGAAATGTGTCTTAAGAAATCCAACCCTTTGAGCCCTCTTTTAACTGAAAATTTAAATTGGCTCGAAGGGTTAAGAGCATAGAATAAAGAATTTTACATTCTCAAGGGCTTGAAAAACTGCAAATAAAATGAATCTCTGTATAGAGAACCACTGGGGATCGTTATGGGCTGTCTGCTCCACTCTCTCTCCCACAAACCTTCAAGAGCGCTGGGCTATTATTCTTCAACTGGAAGACTCACAGTGTATTACTTTCATAACTATCTACTTCTATCAAAGTCAATGAATTGAGCAAAACCTAAGACGAGGACCTCGTTTAACTTTTACAGTGCTCAGGAATATGTAGCATGGATTAAGTCTCAAGGAAAGAGTCATGGCCCTGAATATTGCAGGTGACTTCAATTCCAAAGCATTTGGATCTTCAGCATCCCCCCATTGCCATGCTGCATTCAGTCTTGTTTCCATCAGCTGGGAGATATTTGAAATTAATTAGTGAAATGAGAATTACGTTTCAGTAATAAAAGGAGAAGGAAGTACTCCCGGCTAATGTTTATTTTCAAACCAAATTAAAATTCCTCCTTGGACAAGAGGCACATGAAGACTCTGAAACCAATCAAATGAGTGCTCCCATTTCTGGGTAGAGCTCTGGAGCCTTGTTCTCATTTTGTACGATGCCATTTTTGGGCTTACCCAAGAGAAAGAAGCCCTCTTCACACCAGTAACACTCATTCTGGTCACAGCTGCCACAGTTGGTATCACATGCTTTGCATTCTAATTCTTCACTGTAGGTCTTCTCAGGACAGGCTTTATAGCAGTGGTGTTCAAACCTGGGGGAGAAGGCAGAGTTTCTCCCATGAGCTATGTTGACCTACTTCTCTTAACCACCATCATTTAATCTCCTTCTACATGTCTACCATCATTTTTAACAGGGGTTGATATTTGGGTTTCAGGGGAGAAAAGCTCCTCTCAGTCTGTATGCCCTCCAAACAAGTCATTAACCACTTGCCTCTGGACTCGGAGGACCGATTATCAGGGCAGCTGTGAGGAGGTTGGAGAGAAGGAAAGGGGTCCTGATATTCATTTACGGAGCACTGATTATGTGTCAAGTATTAACTCATTTAAACCTCCACACAAGCCCCATATGGTAGCTGTTATCTTTAATTTCTAGATAAAGGAACTGAGTCTCAAGATTCAGTGCTCAAAGTCTCATAGGTAGTTAAAGGTGGGACTAAGATTTTAATCAAGATCTGTTTAAACAGACTGCTTGTGTGCTTTTGCCACATGGCACCTGCGAGGGCTGAAACAGATCAGTGATGAGTTCAAATAGCTTACCAAAATGTCTGTAAGCCAATTGTTAATATTAACAGTGAAGTGCCTTAGCTTTTATGTATATATGTTTTTACACAAATTGTCCATTATTCTCATTCTACAGTAAAATGTTTAATTCAAACTCCACTGAATTACAGGCTCACTTGAAGGGGGAGTGGAATGAAGTTGAACTTTGCCCTTTGGTGAATTTCATAGCATCAACAAGATATCAGAGGAGAGCTTTGCATTTCTCTATTAACTTCTATTTACAGTGTTTAGTTAGCTGAATTCACAGTTACTAAATATTCTACAGGGTTATAAATGTGTGTTTCTGAAACAGCTATCTCATGTTTTACCCTTAGTGATATTGGGCGTGTTCCTTCAGTGTATTTGTTTCTCGAAGGGTTTTATGAAACATGCTCATTAGTGGGCGGTGGTAAGCTGGAGAAGCTGACAAGAGTGGTTCCAAAATTTGCCAGAGGATGCTCTCAGGTGACAGGAAGTAGGTGCAGGTTAAGAGGCGTGTTCTGGTGTCAAAATGAAGAAGGGTAGAGTTAGGCTGGAGGGATGCAGAGTGGTAAGAGGGACGAGGAGGAGAATTCTTCACCCATTTCTGCATGGTCACTATTTCTTTCTTTGAGTCCTGAAGTTCTCCTTCCTCCATTCTTGGAGGAACATTTTATGCCCCTAGCTGTGTGACCTCACCAAGGATTGCTTGCATTTCTGCTGTTCATCTCTGCTGGGGGCCTCTGTGGCAGGCCATATGCTGGCTAAATGCCAACTATGAACAGGCTGACAAATGACTTTCTGCTCATTTCTGTCATCTAGTCTACCTTACAATAAGCCAGCCTGGGGGCCTCTTCTCCACCCTGCCTCCCCTGTTTGAATGGAACAATAATTTAAATCAGCAGGTCAGGAGTGCCATAATATAGAGACAGTCAAAGTAGACAATAATAGGCTACTCTAGAAAACCTCAGTTAAAACCATAAGGTTAAGTAATGATAAGGTTAACTGATCGTTTTTAATATTTCAGCTTTTTGGATTTTCCTTTCCCTCCCATCCTTCTCACCCCTTTGAACATCTTCCCACCCATTACCCCACCTCAAGCTCCTGGAATCTGACAGAGGTGAAAGGCAGTGTGACGACAGGAGGAGTCGGCCCATCAAAGTTGAGGTGACCCAAATCTAGACCCCCCCACTAGCTTTGTGGTGCAATGTGAGGGAACCCATAGCCTCTCTGAGCTTCAGTTTTCTCTTCTGGAGAATAACATTGATCCCATGTCCCTGACAATCTTCATGGAAAGGCGAAGAAAGGAAGTAGATGTGAGAATCTGTCATCACAAAACTCCCCACTTCCTATGATGACAGGCAGGACTGTGAAGCCTCTGCAAAATCTGGGCCTCCCTTTTCTTTTCACCTCCCTTTCTTCGTTTTTCTTCCAAGATCGGCACCAATGTACCCTGAAAGGGAAACTAGACTAGAAACGGGAGGTGATGTGGAGACACACCATCTTTGCTTTGTAGATCTGTCTTAGGAAATTTGAGGAGGATAGTTATCCAGTGGTCTGTGTCTCTCATTACCCTGGGGATGATTAAGAACTAATGTAGCACGTGGCTTCATCCTGGACCGTCTGACTCCCATTAAGGACAAGGTCTCCATGCAGACGTTTGGAAACAGCTTGTGTGGGGTCGGGTATATTATTAAGGTCTGTCCATAAACAGCAAGGTCTGAATCTTGGTAACCCATGGCAAGATTCCTAGACACCAGTGTCAGTTGGGTGACTTCCAAGACCAAGAAAGAGAAGGCCTCCTTTCGAGGCAAGAGAACAGCTGGGCTCTTAATGCTAAATCCAAGAATTGTTCCTTAATAGCCTGACAGGGTTGAGTTGCTTCAGGCTGCAGGGCCTCTTTGCTTTAATCACTGGACTTTAGGATTAAATTAGTAATGCTTAAACTGCAGAAAAGTTAGTGCCATGAAAAAGAAGACCAGACTTACATGTAATACCCCATAGCGCATGACGTGCAGGTTCCTGGATCATCTGGAAAAAAATTATAAGAAGGAAAAATAATAATCATCAAGAGTTCATCATTTGGAAAAGTCGTGGCTTGAGACAAATAATCTTCTGGGATAGTTTCACGAAATGTACTCTGTAGAAATGACATTCGAACAGATTGCACCATTTTTTTGTTAGTAATAAGATATGTGCCATGATTTATCTTTTTCAAAGCTAGTCAAATAAGAGTTCTCATAATTACTTGGCCCTGACTTTCAAGAAGGAATAGGTCCAAGCTACTGGGTCCTCAAATTGCAGATCAACCATCCACATTAAGAAACTCCTGGCACCAAGCATGTCCACACACATACACATTGGAAGGGGCTGCAAGCTTCCCACCCTGAATGGTGGGTTTTCCGTGAGTTACTCCATCGCCTGCCAATGTGAGGGAGTGTCTTTTGGGAGGCTCCTTTGAAATCTGGACAATTACTTTTTCCCAATATAGTATTTACTTTGTGTTCCGCACTTCACAACCCTCTTAAAGAAACCGTCCTGTTCTCATTAAGTCTAATGATTCAATGTGTCCCTGTTGGCTCAGAGAAGGACTCTTTACTACAGCTTTTGGGGGACTTAATGAGAGAGAAAGAACTTTAAGAATCACCAGCTCACTTATTTCCCTCTCTCCTAACCCTCCCTGAAAGATGCTAATCCCCAGATCCAATTATTCAGGGAATTCTGCGACTTCCTCTGGACCAGAGTTCTTGGGAGTAACAGAGTTACACCTCCAGCAAGTTCTTTCTGTCATCCGACCTACACTCCAGACCTACACTTTCATTCTAATAGGAGATAGAAAACAATTGCTCCTCTTTAAAACATTCCTCTTGGTACACGAAGATTTTCTGTCACCTTTAACTTTAACCAAATAAAACTATGTCCTTTGAGCTTTGTGCCTAGCTTCCTCTTCTAATCTAGTCCAGGCTGTATTCTGGTTTTCACAAAGTCTGCCCCTTGTGGTAGAGTCAACATCGCCTGAATCTTCAGTCAAACATTCATCTTGGGTCGGAGTAGGCATGTTGCAAGACACTACTGTGTATTACACATAATACAACTAAGGCATTGCACCAAAAATTATAGTGGACAAATTTCTAGAAGAGGCTCTGCCATTCAAGCAGGGATCCCCAGAACCTTCTGGAAATCATCTAGTGATGATGCAGTGGAGAGGGCACTGGCCTGGAGACTGGTCTACCTGTTTCTAGTTTGAAGTTTTAACCCTGGCCTGACTGTCTTGCATTGTATAAACGTCACTGTACTTTCCAGGTCCTGGTTTCTACTGGTGTAAAATGAACTGGTTGGACAAGATAGTTGCTAAGCTTCCCCAAAAGCCAAAGATTCTGCAGCTCCATCTAGCAGGAGATGGCAAACTATGGCCCACCCAGCCAGCCATGCCCTTTCATTTACATACTGTGCATGAATGCTTTTGTGCTACAGTGTCAGAGCTGGGTAGTTGCAATAGAGATAGAAAATATTTACCATCTGCCACTTTACCAAAAATGTTTGCTGGCCCCTGGCTATAGTACTATTGGCTCCTGACTTTGTCATGCTCACCTTTGTTAGGTAACACAGGTATAAATGTTATTATCTTAACAGCTGGCCCCAGTGTGCCTCTTAGGGAGAAAACTGTATATATTTAGAAAAATACCCTCTTAAACTACTTGGGGTAGAAGTTTAATCGGAAGGACTGAACAAGAGCCAAGAGAACCAAGGAGATAGAAATGCCCTTCTGCAGGAGGCCATGATTTGCTCACGGAGGGGAATGGTTTTTATGTCTGGGTCCACATGGTTTGTTATAGGACGACTAGAGCATGACAGCGAAATGAACCAAAAGCCAGGCTAATTAAGTGCAATCAGGAGTCTGAAGCTAGAGGTGCCATGAAAAAGAAAAGCTCACTGGAATTCTTAGAATTCTTGGGGGAGGGTTTTAGGCTTCCATGGATTGGGGATCAGAATCCATTTTAGGGGGGTGCAAAGGCCCCAGTGATCACGAGTGTGTCCACTGGGTCAGTTTACTTCCTGCTACACGTCTGTGTTTGCAGCCATATTGTTTTCTATTCTGCCCCTAAATAAGTTGCTACTATTCAGCCCGCATTTGGGCAGATTACTTTTCCCTGCCTGTCCCCAGTGAACAAATTTGACTCTGACAGTTTTGCTAATTTGGCAAGGGCTGGGGAAATTCTAATCCTTTTCTCTAATGTTCTGGTCATCCCTCCCATCCAGGAACTTAATGAGTTTGCTCTTCGCTCCTTTAAGCAGGTCACTGATGAAAATATTAAACAGAACCAAGCCTCAGAAATGTGCATACCAATGTAATCCTGAGTTCAGGGACTTTTCCAGCCCAGTTGCTGGAAGTGGTACCTTTACAACAGTTTGCATAAATGAATAATGCATAGAGCAGAAATTCTGTCTTGTAACAACTTATGAATGCCCATTAGTCTTTCTCATTATTACCAGTTGTTCTAAAAACTAAGAACTATTTTTAAAGTTTTTCCACTCCAGAAGATCCACCAGTCAGACATAAGCTAAATGGATTTAGCTTGACCACTGAGAGGCAGCTGTTATGGGATTAAGGAAAGGTAACAATCCCAAACCTAGAGGTTGACTCTAAGTCATCTTGGCATTTGGATGGTGAGGAGGGGTGGCTTAAGGAGAAAGATGAACTTTCCTGGCTTCTAATGTGTGTGTGTGTGTGGGGGGGGGCAGGAGAGAGTCTAAACAAGCTAGAATTGCTAACTGTCTTAGAAGGTGTTATCCAAAGTACGATGTTTAAATAGCTCTGGTTGTTTGATCTTGTCAAACTTTTGAGCTGAGAGAGCATATTTGGAGGAGGGATGGGGCAATTTCAGTCAGAATTCAGAGAGAGAACCTCACACATTTGGCAAAAAGCCTTCAGTAGTGGTCACTGGCTTCTGGCTCCTCACATCCCGGCTAAGGAGAATGTGTGAGCAGATGCCTTGTCAAGACAGGGACACAGCCTGTCTTTCTTGAGAAAGCTCATTTTTATTGTCTCATTTTTATGGGGGGGCGGGGGGGTTGGCAAGACCACAGTGTCCACTCTGTCTGGAGAGGTCATCATGACCCTCTGTGTCACCCTTCCACTGTTTCCTTGGCAATCACAGGGCTGGGATTCATCACAAATTCACTGTCCTCAAGGAGACATTGACTTTTGCTGTCATTGTCACCTTCAGTGGTTAACTTACGTTCTCAGCCATTTTATTTTGTTCTCAGTAATACCTATAGCCTTCACCATCGAGCATGGACGGATCATGGCCGTGTTCTGTACATTCGTGTGTTGCTTAACAATAGGGATATGTTCTGAGAAATGTGTCCTTGTGCAAACATTATAGAGTATACCAAAGGGGAACAAAATTTGCCACTCCAAAATGTGACTCTCTAACATGAGGACAATTTTAGACTGATTATTTTTAAGAAACAAAAGACTCAGAAAGTTTTTTTTGTTACCTCCCCCTTAACTGCCTAAAAGAATTCAGATAAAAATCCTGTCTCAGGAAGCGAGCTATCACCTTAGCATAACATATGTGAGGTAGCAGACAGGGAGGAACCTAGAAAAGCCTGTTTGTTGGGCTCCCCTCTGTGTTCTTCTGTTTCTGTGTGGCCAAACACTTGTTTTTCAACCTTTGCTCCTTTTCACCTAGCTGTGAATTGCCTTCCTTCCTCATGAAGTCCCTGACCCTCCCCACCCCAACATCTTCTTTTGTCTTTAGCTGAGGGTGATATTTAAGGTGAGAGCTTCAGCCATTTTGGCGAGTTACTCGGTTTTCCTGGTTTCTCCCATGTGTAACATGTTATTAAACTTTTATTTGTTTTTCTCATGTTAATCTGTCTCACGTCAATTTAATTTTTAGACCAGCCAGAAGAACCTAGAAGGATAGAAGAAAATTTCTTCCTCTCCTAAGTACTTATACAAACCTAGATGGTATAGCCTGCTACACACCTATGTTATATGGTACTAATCTTATGAGACCAAGGTTGTTAATGTGGTCTGTCATTGACCGAAATATTGTTATGTGGTGAATGACTGTACATCATATCTACAAAATGTGTTGGAAAGGGGATATTTTAAACTTGAGATGGAATTGAATATTTAACAGTGTCCAGAGAAAAATAATTTATTTTTATGGTTTATATAAACTTTGAGTCACATAATTAAAGATACATACAAGCTAAAATAACTCTAATTTGCTTTTTCTAATTTTATTGTTCTTATTTTATGTTTATTTTTCATTTGGGGGAGACAGAAGAAACTTTGTATCTTAAGAATAGCCCTTTATCATATAATATCTATAATGTTAGGAAGAATAAACTCTCTGCAAAAAGGGGAGGAAGTTCATTTCAAGGTGCTGCTAACTTACCTTTGGCTAGTTCTTTCAAGACATATTTTTGGGCGTCTAGGACTTTCATCCATACCCCATGCTAGCCAGCTCTCCCTCTGCCGCTGCCTATTGAAACCCGTCTGTCCTGTGTCCCATTATAGCAAAGACCTACTAGGTTACTGCTTTGGGATGATAGACTAATGGACATATTAAACCTGGACTCTTGGGAGGCTCCTAGGCTCTCACTCACCTCAGTCTCTTCTCAGGTGTCCTAAATTCGTTCAGCTCCTTCTATCTTGACCTCTTTGGCTGGAACTATAAATGTGCCATAAAATGGCACCCACCTTATTATAATTCAACATACCCCGAATGCTTGCTTTTCCCAGATGATCTCAACCTTTTAGCTCACTCACCTTCCCAAGTCCAATTACCTATATCCTAGGCTCTACCAAACCTGGGGCTCTATTCACCTTCTCTGTGCCTCCCACACTTAGGCAACGTATTACACCAAACTGCTGCTCCATCCATACTTCATAGGTTTCTAGCTCCAATAACTCTCCAAGCTCCATCAAGAACAGAAATCTAAAGTAGTAATCTCCATACATTTTTGATTGATCACCCCATTGTTTTAAAAAAAAAATTAGCCTGTGCCTGTAATGCATATATGTGTGTGGATAAATTATTTATATGTACTGGTGCAAGGATACTTTACATATATTAAAAAGGTTTGCTAAAGTAGAAAATTTAAGAGGATAACATAAAAATAATTGTGATTACAAGTTCTATATTTTTCTGTAGCCCAATGGGTTGTCTTCTACACCTCTCCTTGGAGACCAGTGACTCAGGCCACACCTAACCAAATGCCACATCTGAGCTAATGAATTCATACATTAACCTTCCAAAAGTATGTTTAACATTTCATCCCTTAAAGTTATAACTGGAAGGAATGGCTCTCTGATGGGTTCCTTCATCTGCATGTATAGAAGGAGCCCCTGCATTTGGCTTCCAGCCCTTCCTTATTTGTAGACAGACCATATGATTCTAATTAACTTGCTCAACTAGCATTTTTGGGTTGAGAGATAAGTTGAAAATATAGATATGAATGAACATGTCTGAATAATAAGACTAGATTCCACTTTTCCCACATCTCCACCACCCTCTATAGCTTTACTACCTAAAGTTGTTCCCCAGAACAAACTTTCTAGTTGAAAAGAATCAATGATCATGTCCCTATGAAAGACAGCCTAAAAGTTCATCTGTTGGACGTAGGTTAAAAAAGTATGGTACATTTATACAAAATGGGCTGGTAGACAGCCATTAAAATTCTGTTCCTCAAGAGTGTTCAATGACATGGAAACATTTTCATGAGAGATTATGAGAAAGGATGATAATCTATATGTAGATATGTATATAGTGTATGTCTAGCTATCTACCTGAATAGATATGGCTTTATCAACAATCAAGGAAAAAAGCTAAAGTGTTAACAGTAGTCATCTCTGTCTGATTTCATTTATGTATATGTATATGTTTCTATATTTTCTTAATAAATGTGTGTTATAGAATTAATTAGAACCAAAAATGCTATTAAGGAAAGACAGAAAGTGCTCAGGTTATGAGACCCAGGGTCATTTGGGCCACATGTTTGGACACAGTCTCCTCCCACGGGTCTCCCCAAGGGAGCTGGGTTTTTCGTTATGGTCTTCATTTTCTGTCCCTTTCCTGCCGACTTCTATCTTCTCATCTTTCCATTTTGTCTCTCAGAACTTCTTAATTCTACATCACCAGGACAAGACTGACGTTCTTCCACGATGTGGTTAAAATGGTGGCAGATGTTTATACAAACTCCTTTTAAAATATTCACTTTTAATATATATTGCTTTTCTGATAGGATTCTGTAAAGGAGGCAGATGACTAGGCCCTGCCTCAGACTCACTCAGCAGACTAGGATCTGTCACAAGTATTCTTAGACAATTCCCGTTTGGAGCTCTTGCAGCCTTGTTGGAGCATCAGCAGAATGTCCACCCCCTACTGAGATGTACTACTGCTCCGTCTGAGCAGAGAGAGAGCATTACAAGCAGCCAGCACATAATTTACTTTGGGAGATAATTAACCACATTGTCAATAATGCATATTTTCCCGGAGTAAATATGTACTTAGTTATTAGACGATGCTGTACAAATTTGTAGGAGAGTCACTGACATTCTTCAATCCATCCAAGGATAATGAACTGGGTAAGAGATTTATATATTCCCAAAGAGTGCAGCTAATTATAAGCCTCAAATTGCACTAAAAAGTACATAATTCAAATAGGTCTTGTCCTTAGAATTGCTTTAAATAATTAACACTCAAATACAAAATGGACCCTATGACAGCTTTGCCAAAGCAGAAGATTTTTCTGGAGGGTTCAGTGGTGCTGGGATACACAGTATTTGGTTGGGGAGACTGTTGATGATTTTCAATCATTTTGTCCTTATTGGTGTCCAAGGACAATGAAAAAATATTTGAATTGGCAGTAATGCAAATGGTGCAGCTGACAATGGGGCACAACCCCCTGGAGGGACATAGTAGTAGAAGAGACCTGAATAAATAATCTAAATCATTGTCTACAAATGTTGGCTAAAAGAGAGCTCAGTTCTCTATTGGACTCTCATCTTTACCACATCCTCTGATTCCAACAATGGAATGTCATAATTGGCAGGCTGTTTGTGGATTTTCACCCTTCTCTAGGCTGACTAGCACGTGGAAGTGATGTACAAATATACACAGCTGAGGGCCTATAAGGACTGCTCACTACAGCTGTATGTTCATTCACTTATTCATTCTGGAGCTTACATTTTAGGGAGAAGAAAGACAATAAAAGAAAAATCAGGTAATTATTAAAATGTAAATAAAATGTAAATCTGCAATAAATGCATGAAACAGCCACTAAAATGCAAGCTCTCTGCAGACAGTTTGTTTTGTTTTGTTTTCTTGTGCCTTAGTACCAAGAGGATTGCCTGGCACAAAGTAGATGCTCCAGTAATATGCATTGAATGAAGAAGAGACACACAAAAATAAGTACATCAATTCAGATAGAGAGTTAGAGAGTGATGAGACTGGAGTGGAGAAGAGATGTCTTGGTTTAGATAGGCTAGTTAGGGAGAGAGCCTTTTAAGAATTGACATTTGAGTAGAGATTTGAATGATGACAAGGAGCTAGCCATGTGAAGTTCTGAGGGCACAGTGTTCTAGACAGAGACCAAGAAAAGCCTGATCTGTTCAAGAAACATCAAGAAGGCCAGTGAGGCTGGAGGGGATGAAGAGAAAGGAAGAGAGTCAGGAGATGAGGCCAAGGTCATGGGCAGGATCAGACCAAATATGCTCTTATAGGTCAGGGAAAGAGGTTTGCATTCTAATCTAAGAGTAATGGGGAGACAGGAGAAGCTTTATAGAAAAGATCTGATGTGATCTGATTTACTTAAAAAGATCACTGTGGGTGTTGTAATAAGTAGAAAATGACTTATTTAACTGTAGAAATGGTTACATCTATTAAATCTTGCAAAACTAGGATTACATGTAACACATTTGAGAAACACTTTTTTTCCTGAGGAAGATTCACCCTGAGCTAACATCCGTGCTAATTTCCCTCTACTTTTTAGTATGTGGGCCACCCACACAGCTTGGCCACTAATAGAGTGGTGTAGCTCTGTGCCCAGGAACTGAACCCTGGCCACCGAAGTGGAGCACACTGAACTTAACCACTAGGCCACTGGGGCTGGCCTGAGAAACACTCTTTTAAGGAATATACTAGAGGAGAAATGATTAGGGATAAACTAAGACCGTGAGTGCAGTAATGAAGAAGAATCAGAGTGGAGAGAAACTAAAAGGGTAAAATCAAGATTACATGATAAAATGTGGGAGGTGAGGAAGCAGGATGACTTCCTGACTCCTGCTTGAGCACCTGGATGGATGGAAAATGAGGACCACTTAGCAGTGAAGTGGACTTAGGAGCAATAATACTTAACTGATCATGTACGATAGTCCATATACTGCTTTGATATTATAAAGAGTATATACAGATAAGAAAGGCAATCTCTACCTTCAAGGAGTTTGCAATCTGATGAGGGTACAGTAATAAACAAAGCTAATTAGAGAAGAAACCGCAATGTGGCAAAATGTAGGGTAGATAAACAAACATCTAATCTAGCACACCACAGAAATATTTGTTTAGGACCTGCAAGAAACCAAATTATAATTCTCCTTCTTTCTTCCTGCTTACCTAGTTTTTATCTCTCTTTTTGGATGGAAAAACTCAAAGCATTCTTATTATAGTTAGAGTTGCCAGATAAAATACAAAATTGAAAGGTGAACCCAAGGACTACAGTTTCAGTGGTAAGGATGAACGAAAAACAAACTTGCCAAGAGAAGGGGACAGCAAAAAAACATCATCTTGGTCTTGATCTTGGCATTGGGTAGATTACAAAACAACAAAAACCCCCAACAAAAAGCCAGCAACAACAAAAAACCTCCTCTGAGAATTGTAACCATAAACTGGATCTCACATTGGTTTATAATCAGAATTCATGTTATCTCTGTGTTCTGGAACATCTCAAAAGGAAAATTCAACTTAAAGTAGTCCCAGGTAGGTACCTGAGGCAGTTGGTAGAAGCAAATGCAAATCCTCTCTAGAGGAATGTAGTCTTAACCCAGATCTGAAAGTATTCTCATGGGTAAATTTTCAAGAAAATGGTCACAGTTTAAAAACATAACCCACACAAGGAAATCAGGTACTGTGAAAGTCAGCAGAAATAACACATAGCAGAATCAGACCCACAGAGACTACAGATCTTGAAATTATCTGACACAGTTTATAAAAATAACAAATATTTAATGTTTTTTACAAAATGAAAGAGCAACTTGAAACCAGAAAAGTAATCAAACAGTTTTGAAAAGAACCAAATATAACCTTTACAAGTGAAACATAAAAATTGGAATTTAAAACTCAGTGGGTTGATTAAACAGCAGATTAGGCATAGCAGAAAGAAAATTAGCAAATTCAAAGATAGATACAAAGAAAAGCTTGGAAATTCAGTCCAGAAAGACAAACAGATAGAAAACAGGAAAGAGAAATAAGAGATATTGAGTTTAGGATGAGAAGGTCTAATATGTGTCAAAGTTCCAAAAAGAGATAATAGAGAGAATGGGAAAAAGGCAATATTCAAAGAGAATAGAATGTCTGAGAATTTTCCAGAATTGTTAAAAGATACCAAACCAAGAAAAAGTATCTGCAAGAAGACCCACCATACTAAAATTGCAGAATAATCAAGAAAACAAACAGCTTAGTCTGTGGAGAATGACAAAGAGACGGTGTGTAAGAAGAAAGAAAATACCTTGAGAAGAGGACTTGAAAATTTGGTGGATGAAAGAGCATCAGTCATTTTAGAAACACAGTGGCAGAAAGATCTTTGAAATTTTGATGAAAGATTTGGAATCATAAAATATAAGAGCCACAAGTGAACTTAGCCTCAAGGCCCAGCTCAAATGTCATAAGAGTATGAGGCATTTTTGTTTGTTTCTTTTGAGTCCTTTAGTTCATCTGACAGAATGAATCTTTTTTCTGAGCTTCTGATAAACTTTGTATTGAGGCTGCAGCTGTCATCCACGTAGGGTGTAGTGAATTGCTAATGATCTGCCATAGTCAGGGAATAGAGCTTACTCATCTCTGCAAACCTAGCGCCTAGTGTTAGGCACAGCATTAATTCATTCCTTCCACAAATATATTTTGAATCCTACCAGGACTACAGTGATGACTAATTCCTTGTACAATATGGAGCTCAGGGGAGAATGCAGCAAGTAAAAAGATCTTGCAATGAATGCTGTGTGATCAGTGTTACCAACGGGATTATGAGCGATTTACTAGGAAGAAAATAGGGTGATACCTAAACCGGGGGTAGGGGTGTGGTGGGGATGGTGGGGAGCGCAGTAATAGAAGGGTTTCTTGAAGAAGTGAAGGCTCACGTGAGAACTGAAAAATGAATCTGAGGGAGAGAGGGTAGAATCCTTTCCATGCGGAAAGGCCTGAAGGCAGAGAGAGCTAAATAAATGAAGATAATTCCTTTAGTAAAAGGGCTCATGAGGTTCCCCTTGAAGGAACTATAGAGGGAGTGACAAGATCTTGTCAGAATACAGTACAGTTCCTCTTACCTTCAAAACATACAGGTTTTTTAGTAAAAGAATGGGAAAAGTACAAAAGCGGGCTGCAAAGAATTTGGGGTAGCGAGTGTAAGTAGATGTTGGGGCTCAAGGAAGCAAGAAGAGACAGGAGAGAGAAGACTGAAGAGAGTAGTGGCTGGGTCAGGAGAAGCTGTATGTCATGCTGGGAATACAGACTTTATACAGAGCCATGAGAAATCATTTTAGATTTGTAGGCAGTTGTTATGATCAGGTTTAAATTTTAGAAAGCACACCATTATTGCAGTATAGAGAGTGGATTTTGAGAGTAAAGGAGCACAAAAAGACTAGAATTAGGGAGACCAGTCAGAAGACAATTACAGTATCCATGTGAACTATGTTGGTGGCCTGAACTCCAGTGTTGTAGTGAGACGGGCTGAAGTGGACAGAGGGAAAAATATTTAGGAAGTAGAAATGACTTGGTGGCTGTTGTAGGTTGAATTATGTCCCCCAAAACAATATGTTCAAGTCCTAACCGCTGGGATCTGTGAATCTGACCTTACTGAACAGGATCTTTGCAGATATAATCAAGTTAGACTGAGCTACTGGATTAGGGTGGGCCCTAAATCCAGTGACTGATGTCCATACAGGAAGGCCACGTGAAGACAGACACAGAAGGAAGATGGTCATGAGACCATGGAGGCAGAAATTAGGGTGACGCAGCTGTAAGCCAAGGATTGCTGGCAACCACCAGAAGATAGGAAGAGGCGAGGAAGTGTCCTCCCTTAGAGCTTCTAGAAGGAATCTACCCTGCTGACTCCTTGATTTTGGACAACCGGCCTCAAGGACTGTGAGAAAGCTCATTTCTCTTGTTTTAAGCTGCTCAGTTTGTGGTACTTTGTTACAGCAGCCCTGGGAAACTAATACAGTGATATAGTGAATGTGTGAGGGACACCATTTCTCTCTGTGTTTCTGCCTTGATCTTCACAATATTGGAAAGACAGCTACTAGTTCTCCTTTCTAATTCCCCTACTTCTTTGTAATGGAAAGGGGAATGCTTTATCATATATGAGTCATGAGTTTGAGAGAAGGAACTCAGCGTGCCTAACTGAGTGAGATGGGAGTTTAATCAGAGTGGGGGAGTGTTAGAAAGCTCACTTTTCATAGATCTAATTCACATTCTCCATTTTAGTCTTTTAAGGAATCAAGTTGATACTTTGATCTTTTTCTGTATGACTCCCCTCCTGCTCCTCAATCTTAACGCTCACTTGGTTCTAAATTGTGGAGAGAAGTATCTCTAATGAAGTCCAGACAGAGAGAGGGAGAGAGAAAGGGTTTCCTAGAATTTTGACTTGAGCAGCTGAGTGATGCTGTATTTGGAGCCATACATCTCAGGAGAAGAGATTGTTGGGAACACTGGTGGGAGATGACAGCACGTAAGAGGAGCTGGATATGTTTGCTGAATTCCAGGTGGTCCAAACTCCTCATTTTAAGCATGAGTGAACTGATCCCTGAGGAACCTCAGTCACTTGTCCAAGGTCATGCAGAACAAATGCAGATTTAGAAACTTCTTTTCCTATGAATGCCAAGTGATTTCTCGATCTCCTTCTCCACACATCCTCTATTTAAGACTACATACCCCAGCGTAAAAATATTCACACATCCACTCTGAAAGACCATATTATGCAGCCTTGCTATCCTGTTCAAGACCATTGACTCCTGTACAGATTAGCAAAGCCAACATCACATTGTCAGCTAAAGAATGTCTGTCCAGGCCGTAGGCCTTGGGACTCTTTGGCTGGGCCTTGTACCAACAGTTTACCCAAATCATTCAATTAAGAGCCCTCCGCCCCCTATGAGGGGTCCCCAGGATATTTCATCATTGCAGTTTTCATTTCAAGACCTTGCTTGGAATCTCCAATCTATTCAGGATACTCTGCCAAAGTTGAACTGCCTGGAGCAAAACAGAACAATCTTTTGGATACTGAAATAAGTGTCCGGTGCTGCTGGAGCCAAGCTGGAGAAGGCAAAGGAACTGGGCGTGCAGTCCCATCGAAATCATATTTTTTATTACCTCTCCATTCAGACAACAAGAGAAGGTTACGGAAAGCATAACCTTTCATTTCCTGACTCTGCTAGGTGCATTTCACATTCTCAGCATCCAAGGAAACTCTCCAACTAAATATATTGTTAGAAAAAAGGAAAACCAAGACAACGTGCATTTATCTCCCTTGCTGCCTAAACAGAAACAAAACTGCTGAAAAACAAAATTTATTCTCCAACAGACATATTTTCTGGTCGTTACTTTTTGCCCGAATAGCTGGTTTGTGTAAACAAACTAAGGCTTATGTAAACAAGTCCTGTTATCTGGGGGAAAAAAAATCTGAGTCATCTTGTGTGATATGCTCTTAAAACAAAAAGAGCCTCTTACGTTTAAAAAAAAGTATTTTGAAAGACTCTGCCTATTCATCATCAAGAATATTTTAAAGAAGTGATGTTTTCTTTTGTGTATCTTCACGTCGCTATAGCAACTGGATCACTTTCTACTCATTAATCAGGAGGCACCAGCCAGAGAATTCATCCTTCCCTCTAGGTTTGGAGTCTTTGCCTGTTACTCTACCTTTTTAAAACTTCACAGATTTTGGAAATCGTTTCCTTCAAAAATGTCTCCCTTGATCTGAGAGTTTTGCTGTGTTTAGCGTCTTATTCATTGCTGCACATTTTCTCTTCTGTGTGATTTGATGGTTTCTATGGACTACTAGGTACATTTTCATTGCTCCTTTCTCTTTACTTCTGTGCTTTTATTTCTTACGGCCAAGTCCGAGTCTACAGGGTTGTGTAGTAGATTAAACAGAAACCCTTCCATTTCCTCTTCCTTACTCATACCGTCAGCCGGAAGTGCTGTGTACAGTTAGAAATGGAGTTTTGGGGGCTGGCCCGGTGGCATAGTGGTTAAGTTCTGTGCTCCGCTTTGGCAGCCCGGGGTTTGCAGGTTCAGATCCCGGGCACAGACCTATGCACTGCTCATCAAGCCACGCTGTGGCAGCATCCCACATACAAAAAAGAGAAAGATTGCCACAGATATTAGCTCAGCGACAATCTTCCTCAAGCAAAAAGAGGAAGATTGGAAACAGACGTTAGCTCAGGGCCAATCATCCTCACTAAAAGAAAAAAAATGGAGTTTTGTTTCCTTTAATGCTCTTTCTAATTTCCTCCTCCTTCTCAAAAGTCAGCAATCCCCATCTCGATTTTCGTTAGTAATGCTTGGACCTGCTGAAACAGTGATGAGTGATGAGCGCAATTTGTGATCATTTGATGGCTGAAGGATTCAGTGACCATCCTTCCCGAGGTCCATACACTCTTCTGCATACTTGGTTTGCATACCAATTGCTGGATAACTCTAAACATCACACAACATAGTGAAGGAGGACCTTGGAGTGCCTGTGGTCCAGAAGCTGCTAACTGGAATCTAGTTGGCAGAAACGTGTTGTTGGCCAGCACAGTGTTGACCCATACTATGTTTAAAAAAAACAAAAGATTTCTCATAAAAGTCTGGATTACCTCAAGTTCTGCCTGGAACAATCAACAAGGGCTGAGCAGCGAATAACTCCTCTGGATGGGCATACCCCTGTGGGCCTGACTCTCCAGCTGGCCCTCCTGATTGTGGCACCTCCCTGGCACCTGTAGGTATTTGAATTTAGGACCCTTGATCTTGTTTACCTTCTACCCCTCTCCCCAATTTTTATGGATAAAGAAACTGAGACTTAGACTTTTTAGGACTTGGCCAAAACCGAAAGCTAATTCATGGTAGCTTGAGAACCAAAATCAGATTTACTGACCACTAGCCCAGTGCCTCAAGTTCTTTGAAGATCAAAACTACATCTTACAGTGTTTCTCCTGCTGAGTGGAAATACACTTTAAACTACGACTGAGAGCTACACAAATCCATGCAGACGATCACCAGGAAATGTTGAAACAACTCTTGTCACTGTGGGCTTTTTGAAAAACACTCTGCATAGTTTTTAGAATAAGAAGGGAATTATTTTTCAGGTATAGAGAAACACCTTGCCAGGTACTAAGCCTGTCTATCTGTAGATGAGTCGAAGAGGATGGGCAAGAAGAAGGGAGAGAACCCTAAGTACATTCTCCAAAAGTGGTAGCTTTTCAAGATTTTTCAAATGTAATGTAATAAATTGATCTGAGAGCTAGGAATTATGAACAAGATGCAAGAATGTTAGAAGCAGCACCATGAGCACAATGCTGATTTATCTAGAGAAGGTAATGAAAGATTGTGTATATTTTTCTGTTATTTGCTCACCCACCAATTAATGAATGGTGCGTGTCCTGGTCTCCAGCATACAATGAGTCTATCTACTCCTCCAATCCGTGTTAGAACATTGCTATGCCTATGCTGTAAGGGTGGGCCCCAAGCACGTGTGTGTGTGTGTGTGTGTGCACCCACAAGCATGTATGTAGGTTTTGTGAAGGTGGGAAATGAATTACTGAGCAAAAAGTAACACTCTTCTATTTTTGAGAGTCCTTTCTCCCTGTATCCATTCCCAAAGAGAACAAAAATTAGTGAACAAATCCTGGTTCTTTTGATGCCACAGTAAATGCAGGGAAAAGTTGACCATAAAAGAGAACTCAGGCTGTGGTAATACTTAATCTAAACAATTCATGGGGAAATGAACCCATTATCATAATAAAAATAAAAGCTCAGCACCTGCCAATGAGGCAGCCCTCCACAGAGACATCATGTCTTGCAGGGCCTTGCAGGGCTGGAGATGCACTGTGGCAGTCCCTACAATGGCCTTAACACAGGAGCTTTGTGATGACAGAGAAAAGATTCCATGGAACAGCCGAACACCCGGTCTGCACAAAGCCAAGCTCTTCTTCCTAACGAAGCTCCTGTGAGCACTCTAACAGCATTCCAGTGGCGCTTAGGTCTGAAAACAAGAGGCATTTCACAGTATGATTAAGTGGACACAATAACACATAAAGCAGAAAGCAGGCTGCCGATTATCTGCCGAATTTGGGGAGCTCTCTGCCCCACCATGAAATACCTTAGATTGGCTGTCTATCTAGTATGATTCTTTCCGATAATTGCTGGCTATGTCTTCCCTTCATTTCTTGTTTTATGGGGCTGTTTGTTCTGTGAAAACTCTTCTATTTTCCTTCTCCATGGCATGGGAACACCCCAGGACTCCTCTGGGAGTTTGCAGGGTTCACTAAGAGTTCCATTTTATAAGGCTGGCTGTTTTGCAGTCAGCTGAGATTCCTCTCTCAGACACTGCAAAGATTGTGTCTCCAGGGCCATTGTTCCTCCTGCCATTTTACAGCCCTCCAGGGGCCTTCATTCATATTGGCAGGTGATAAGCTATTTTCAAGCCATGGGTAATCATAGTAATTCAGCATTTTTCCTTATTAGCGCCTCTCAATGAGGAAAGTGCACGGACGCTGCTCATCTGTGCTGTCTCTTTTCTCTAGGTTTAAAGCTTTTATGCTCCAGATGGGCTATGTTGTTAGTCCAAAGGGATTAAATGAAAGAGCGTCGACCAATCTTTCTAATGGTCACAAATTACACGGATAAGAATGGTCAGCATTCCTTTCTTCGCTTTGAGAGAAGCCACGGACCTTGTAGGAAAGCCATTGTTATTTTCATTCCTGGTTCTTGAGACACTTTTGAATGAGACATTATCAAATGATAAGGCACACGTGGGTGCCTAAGTGTTGGTGATGAGGCAATTTTCCAGAACACTGATGCATTTTAGGAATCTCCAGTATTTCCTAAAAATTTTGGCACTGGTGGAAGGGGGCCGAGCTTGACCACAGAAGGCTCAAAGACTCACATACTTTGGTATGTCAATAGAAGGAAACAGGATTCAGTTTCCATAAAAACACCTCCACAAACACCAATGTTCTTTACCAAGGCTATAAAAGATGAAAGGGCTCATTCTGCAATGAGAATTAAATAGGCACACATTTAGAAATGTTTGGCGACACCTGTGATTTACTCAAGCCAATAGAATTCCTTCTTTAGGCCCATTATTGTCAATTATGTCTATGTGTAGTAAGGACTTGCAATTATTTTCATAATGCACTCTTTGCTTTGTTCATCTAACAGTTTGGCTGACAGCTTTGCACTTTTTTGAGAAAATATATTTATTTAGCTTACTATATGGATATGTCTAAGCACTTGGCTAGCATTTCAGTGTCTAAAACCAGTGTCTAGAAACTATCACATCTAAAACCAGTGGATTATTTGAAAATTGTACTTTCTTTGACCAGAGCTTACGTTTAATGCACCTAAAGGGAAGTTTGAGGAAATTTTCTGTCTTTATGCTAATTTTAGAAGCTTTAAATTCTAAAAGTCTGAAAAATGGGCGGGTATAAGATAGATATCAGGCATAAGAAAATTACAAATCAGAAGAAAGCATGAGGTTTGAATGGGCACCAAGTGCTAACAATTGCTTCTCTTTTACAGGATTGCAAACTTGGGCGGTTGTTCTCTTAACATTTTATTTGAAAATAACTTCAAACTTACAGAAAATTTGAAAGAATAAGACGATTTACCCTTTACTCAGATTCACCTATTGTTAACATTCCACCCTATTTGCTGTATCATTTGCTCACTTGCTCTATGTGTGTGTGTGTGTTTTTCTTTTTTTCCTGAACCATTGAAAGTAAGATGCATACATTATGGTCCCTTACCCCTAGATATTTCCTAAGTGTGTATTTCCTAAGAATGTGTAAGTGTGTATTTCCTAAGAATAAGTACATTTATATAACCACAGTACAGTCATCAACTTCAGGAAATTTAACATTAATAAGTACATTAATCTCCCATCTATATTCCAATTTTTTTCAATTGACCCAATCATGTCCAATAGGGATCCATTCTAGGATCCCATGTTGCATTTGTTGTCTTGGCTCTTTAGTCTCCTCTAATCTGGAACAACTCCTTGCCTCTTCTTTGTCTTTTGTGACACTAACTTTTTTTAAAGGCAACGATTCCTTTTTTGATAGCATGTTTCTTACTTGGCATTTGCCTGACATTTCCTCTTGTTTAGATTCAGGTTAAGCATTCCCAGCCAAACTACTGCATAGGTCATGTGGTGACCTTCTCAAGACTTCACAGCCGGAAGTACCAATATCCATCTGTCCCTCTTTAGTGATGTTAATTAGCACTCTTCGTTTTGCATCCCAAGAAATTTCCTCTCACTTCAAGCCAGCGCAACACTCAGCCCCTGAAGCTGGTGAACAATTCCTATAAGACAGCTAGAAGGAAGTTATTCCAGCAGAGGCAGGAAGAGGAGTTTCAGAATTCAGAGCTCAGCATCAAGGCAGGAGGAGATTTTTTGAAATAATAAAACAATATTAATAATGATGCCATTAATACCCTTACATGTCCCAAGCACTTCTTCACCTACTTCAAATGGTGTATTAGTTTTCTATTGTTGTTGTAACAAACTACCTCAAATTTAGCAGCTTAAAACGTTTCAGATTTGTTATTTTACAGTTCTGAGGGTCAGAAGTCCAGTCAGAGTCTCCCTGGGCTAGAGTCAGCGTTGTACAAGGCTGGGTTCCTTTCTCAGGCCTCTAGGAGAGGATCCGTTTCCTTGCTCGTTCAAGTTGTTGGCAGAATTCAGTGCCTTGCAGTTGTAGGACTGACATCCATTTCCTTGCTGGTTATCAGCTAATGGTTGTATCTAGCTTTTAGAGACCTCCTGCATTCTTCAGTTTGGGCAGGGGGACCCTAAAACTAACAATGATGAGTCTCTCCTCTCTACTCTGTCTCTCTGACTGCATCTGGAGAGGTTCTCCACTTTTAAGGACTCGTGCTTAGAATCGGCCCAACTGGATAACCTAGGATAATAGCCTCATCTCAACATCTTGAACTTTCATCATATCTTCAAAGTCCCTTTTGCTCTATAGGACAACACATTCATGGGTTCCAGGGATTAGGGCATGGGCATTTTGGGGGGAGCCGTTATTCTATCTCCCACAGATGGATATCTCATTTAATACAATGATGCTGTGAGGTAGGTACTGAAATTATCCCCAGTTTCCATGATGATACTGAAGTTTAGGGAAGTCAAATGAGTTTGCCAGAATCACATAACAGATAAGAGGGTGGGCCAGGATTAACTTCAAGCAGAGGAGTTTATCTAATCTGGAAGATTTAAAATTTTATTTTAGCAGCAAAATTCTTTACCAAATGGAAACATAAAAAATCAAGTGGATAAATAAAGATGGAAGCAAAGCTTCCCTGGCTAAATTGGGAGTAGCGGCTGGTTGGGGAGGGAAGGGCTCTGCAGACTAGAGGCATCAGACCAGGGATCCCGCCCAGGGCCTCTGCTTCCAGATGAGGTTGTGAGGTCCAGAGACAAGTGTGAAATGATTGGCCTGAAGTGAGCTTGGGGACTAGAGTCTTACTCTTCCACTCTCCATAAGGGCTCTTTCAAATGGCGTGCCACAGATTTACCTGTTAGGAGTCTACTCGCTTATTTGTTCAAAAATTGTGTTTTGAGCATCTACATATGGTAGGCAGGATTCTAGATGCTAATGATTCAAGAGCAAATATAACAAAGTCCCTGCCTGCCTGGAAGTTACAGTTAAGTGAAGGAAGAAATACAGCAAACAATTTTTAAAAATAAAAACTAAAAATAGGGGCTGGCCCTGTGGCCGAGTGGTTAAGTTTATGTGCTCTGCTTCGGCAGCTCAGGGCTTTGTTAGTTCAGATCCTGGGCACGGACCTAGCACTGCTCATCAAGCCATGCTGAGGTGGTGTCCCATATAACACAACCAGAAGGACCTACAACTAGAATATACAACTATGTACTGGGGGGTTTTGGGGAGAAGAAGAAGAAAAAAAGAAGATTGGCAATGGATGTTATCTCAGGTGCCAATCTTTAAAAAAAAAAATCAAATAATTGCATGTGAGTTGCCAGAATTAAAATAAGGAGATTGATGCATGTACGTGTGTGAGGGGTGGGAGGAGTAAGAGAGAGAGAAAGGCTGGCTTCTTTAGATTGGAAGCTTCTTAAGGTGATATTTACACTGAGATGGGGTGACAGGAAGGAGCCAGTCACATTAATGTTTTGGGAAAAGCATTCTAGGTAGGGGAAACAGCAGCTAACGCAGGACTTGGAAGCAAGAATGGGCTAGAAACAATCAAGACCAGGACACTTCAGTGTAGCTGGAGAGTGAGGATGAAGGGAGAGAGGTAGGTGATGATGTCAGGGATGTGGAGGAGACTAAAACGAGGAAGGCGTTTTTGAATAAAACACATATCTGTCAGTTGTCAAGCATTATCTACCAGTTCTAGCTTGAGCTGACATAGAACTCCTGTGTAAGGGATCAGTGGCTTCTTGGCAGAGCAAAAGCATCGTGCCCCGTCACATGAGGTATTTGTTCATTGCACAGGGTTCCTATGCCTTCTCCCAGTTACTTGCTAAGTTCCCAAGTGGCCCATCCCATTAATGCACATTTGAGCACACAATGTGACAGTTGGACAATGGCTTTAGGTAACTGTCATTAGCTGTGCGTACCATGGTAAAGTTAAGCTGTTAATGGCTTCATGGTTCTGATTTGCATTTTAACATTCAAAGGGGTAATTACTCTACTCAGTCCCAAGGAATAATTGACAGATTTTTATGTCTGAAATCTCAGTAGGTCAAACTTCCCATTTGTAAAACTTTTCAGTTGCTCCTTTGCTGAGCACATAAAACGAATTTACTTCTGAACTGAGACCTTGTAAGCCAAATTTTTACAGCCTTAAATATAGTATTTTATCACTCCTATAAATGGTTCTTGACTCGCCTCCCACAGACCCTTCGGTGCTAAAGGCAAGAGGGCTCCCTAATTCACTTGTTTCAATTCATAGAAGATTTCTAAGTTGAAGTCAGGTCATTTGGATAATATTTCAAATGTACAGGCTGCATTTCTGCTAAACACAATAAATCTTTGATTTTACGATTGGCTTGGGCAGCCAGCGTGATTGTACTAGGCTTTCCAATAAGCACCTCTTCAAAAAAACCCTCCTTTCTCTTCAAGACTCACCTCCAAACTTCACCCAAAGCCTTGATGTCATCTCTGAAATGTTGGGGATGTGGTAACATGGAGAATGCATTTTCAGGTTGATTTCTTTTTCTAGTGGAACATCCAGTATTCTCGCACTTATTTTAGGGCATAAAGTTCCACTATGATGATAAATCAAGCTGTCAGCTCTTTCTGGTCCAAATTAGAGGTTGGAGAGATTGAGAAGCTTTTCTACCTTAAGATTTCACCCTTTGCATCTCCAGATTGTGTGTTACGCCTCTGGACATAATGCCGTGTTTGTCCTAGGATTTGTTCTTGTCTTGGTGATCTGATTGAATGGGGACTACTCAGGCAGAAAAGCTCCTCACCCAGTGCTCTCATGGGCCTCCCAGTCCCTGGTGCCATGGAACAAGGGGCTGAAAGGTAGACATCCCTGGGTTGCCAGCCTGGTTCATACAAAACACTATTTGCTTGTCTCACCTCGTGTTGGATAGTTTATAGATAGTCATAACGCACTATTTTTATGGAAAAGATTTGGAAGAAAACAAAAAATTTGACTGCTACAGAGGGCCATAGGCACAGCTGGGAGGGAAAATGGTTCGATTGACCTGCTAACATCACCACTGAGAACATGAGAAATGTTTGGAGATGTCAGCATGGATATCTCCTGCCTTCCAGTACTTCAACTTTGGGTACTTGGCCAAGGGGTGGCAAATGAAACATGGCCCTGCCCAGACCTGTCCCTGAGCCCACTGCCTTCTCTAGCTTGCTGTGCTTTTCTGTCCCCAATCTGTTTCTCATGCCCTCGGCTGGCCCACTGTGCTGGAAGCTGAGCTGAAGGCCACTGGTGGGGCTGCAGCCAAGCTTTCTCTGGTGGGAGCTGTAGGGAGACTTTATGGAAAGGATGGGTCTGGACTCCTACCAAATTGCCCTCCTGTTGACTTTTGGAAGGTTCGAATTTCAGACTCTCGAGGTGCAGAAGCAATTTACTGATACTCATTGTTGGCCCAACTCTTAGCTGGAGACCTGCCTTTTGAACAGCTGGGCATCAACATGAACATGCTCCCACCTCACCCGCACTCGGCTTCTCTCTATTCTGATGTCTGCTCTGTGACTTAAATAAATTCTTTTCTCTTCAACCAGTGGAGCTTGAAACTCTTCCTATCATCTGGTAAAGGACTGTGAAATGGCTATGCTGCAGTGGCATAGGGAGATGGAGCACTGGAGGTGAGATTAGGACAGCTAACGATAGGCACAAAAGCCACAGATATTTACTGAGTGCCTTCCTGGTGACAGGCACTATGCTAAATGCTTATGACACAACGGCACACAAGTTAGATGTGTGGCCTCAGATATACCAACAGGCCTCTTGATGATGGCAGATATGATAGGAAAGAGAAAGGGGCAGAAATGGAGAGAAAGCAACTTACATTTTATTTTGATATTAATAATAGAAACTCTTGGTTCTTCTCTCTTAGAGAGCCCAAGATATCATCTTTCTAGTTTTCATTATAATATCTAGGGCCATATTAGGAGGTAAAAGAAAGGCAACTTATGGATGGTCTCCCTTATAAAACAGGATGGAATTAAGAAATGAAAATGTGTGGGACCTGCCCAAAGATTTCATTGTAGTAGGGAAGGATGGAGAGAGTAAGATTTCAGATTCCCTTTTCCGCGATCCCACAAAATCAAATAAGACGTAACCATCCAAAGTTCTAGTCACTACTGCTAGACTAGATTTGTTTTATTTTATTTTTGTTTTAAACTTGATGGGCAGACATAGCTGAGGTCTTGGTTGCTGAAGGACTTCAGAAAAATCAAAGATATTTCACTAAAAGAAAGTAATTTGGGAACATTTCTCCAACTTGTTATTCATACGTGTGCAAAAAAGACATTCTCATTGGTTTCTAGATACTTCTGGAAAGGTGAAATTCATCCCACCAGTCGAACTGCCCCTTGCCCCCAGTCACTGGAATTTTAATGTTGCAGATCACACATTGCTTTCAGGAATGGCAGCTGGTTTTCTGAACCCGTCCACCCTGGATGTTGTACTTGACCACATACCACACTTTAGTTTAGCTAGGTTGGTTTTGGAAGTAATTGGCTCAGTTCTCTTTCTGCAAGCATACGTGATCCAGACTTCAACTGGCTTGCAACTCGACTTCGCAGGTCAGTTACACAACAAGAAGGAGGAACTTTGATTATACCCAGCTCTGGGGGAAAATAGCGTAATAACACAAAAAGCCAAGATGATGAGCTAACTGCTGTAGAATTGAACTTAGGACACCTCGCCACTATTTTCTTCTCCCCCATAATGGTAAGAATGTGAATTTGAATGTAGGGGGAGCAAAGGGCCACTTTAGGGGACACAACTAAGGAGCATAAGAATATAACCTAGAATGAAACAAATATGGCAGGTTGACTTCTCCATGACTTTCGTTTACATTCTCTAGGAAAACACTGTATGAGTGCAAGCTACTCTGGAAAAGAGTGCATATTTGGATGTTCTGTGGGTTTATAGCCAGATAGTCCTCAGTTTGAATATGGCTCTAAAACTTGCTGCTACGTGACTTTGGGTAAATTACATAAGTTCTCTGGGCTTTGGTTTTCTCATCTATAAAATGGGAATAAGGATTTTGAACCCAGTGGTTTGTATTGATGATTAGAGATCACGTTTGTAAAGCGTATACCTGGCTGAGCCCCTAGCATGGAATGGACAATAAGTTGTAATTATTATAATGCAATGTATCTGCCTCTGCTCCAGCTTCCATCCTTGACAAAGTATTTTTACTATGATATTGAAATTATCTGTTTATATACCTATATTAAATCAGCAGTTTATATACTCATCTTATTCAACTCTGATTGCACATTAGAATCAGCTGGGGAGTTTTTAATAAACACTGATGCCTGAGCCTCACTCCAGACCAATTAAATTGGAAACCCTGGGAGTGAGTCTTGGTGCTGTACTTTACATCTCCCCAGGTGATTCTGATGAGACTCACCCGTCTTTCCCTTTGACATGCGAGCCTTCTGGGAGCAGGGAACGTGTTTGATTCACCTTCGTATCCTCATGCTTAGCCTGATGGAGATGCTCAGTAAGTATTTCTTGACTCAAATTCAAAAAATGAAAGAAAATTGTCCAAATTCCCAAGAGTGGTCTCATATGGGCACATTTCTTGGGTAGCAGATAAAGGCAAGAGATACCAGCATATTTAGAGATTTGAGAGAGCTGGGTAAAGAAAAGTCAAAGTTCTTTCACCTGACAGTTCACCCATTGACCATGTGTCTTTTATCACTTGTCCTCTTTTTGACTCTTCATTTACCAAGGGATCAGAGAAGTGAGATAGCAGAATACTTTGGGAGACTCTATCAATTAAAAAAATACCAACTTCTTAGGATGCGTTCCTTTGAAAGAAGGAGAAAGTCAGACCTGCCAAGGTAGGATAATGGGCAAGGTCAGAGGGGCTGAAGAGACAATTCAGGGAAGAAGAGTGGGCACTCGTAAAAGTATATTCGACACGGGACCTCGGAATATACCAGCAACAGTCCCAGTCATTACCACGGTGAGAACGTCATTAGGGTTCACAATATTAGTTTCTCTTTTGCAGGTACATGGCAGGATTGCATCTTCCCACTTTGTGATCTTAGGCATGACCATGTGACTTGCTTTGGCCAAAAATACGTGAGCAGGAGTTCCAGGTGGCATATCCTGGAGAAAACTTTAAGAGCCAGTGTACCTTCTTCTGCCATGACAAGGTAATGGCTGCTTGGTCACCCTGGGTCCTGGATGGAGGACTATGCAGAGCAGTGTTCTGAGCTGACTCATGTTGGAGATGTAGCACGAATGAGAAAGAAACCTTTGTTGTTTTAAGTTCCTGAGACTTGGGGGTGGTCTGTTATCACAGCTCAACCCGGCTGATCAGAGTGCACACATATGACAAAGAGCTGCTAAGCCAACTCCTTCCTCTGTGAAAACAGGAAACTAAGTTATGCACAAGGCTGCTTGAAACTGACTGTTAACTATCTGTCACTTCCCAAATGCATAAAACGGGTCAAGTCTCACCACTTCTCTAATCCTCAGTTTCCCCAGCTGTCAAAGTCGTTGGATTATAGATGTGAAAACAAATCATCTGCACTGAGTGTTTAGCAGAGTGCCTGCCTGATAAATAATAATGATGGTGATGCTTGATAAATATTAGGTTATACAGTCCTATTATTTGTGGAATAAATTGAACAAATGATGGGAAAGCAGTAAGCACAAAAACATGCAATAAATATTTGCTGGATGAATTAATGAAGAAAGCCAGGATGAATAAGGGACTATGAGACTGCAAAACTTCTGCAAATTTTTCCAACATTGGGTTCTCTTTTCTTTAAGGTTTCATTTCTTCTAAACCCCCTTCTTTGAAATGAGGTATCATTTAGAAAATAGGGAGAGAGAGGCTCTAATGAATGAAAAATAAAAACAGTTTATTTATTTATTTCTTTTTGAGGAAGATTAGCCCTGAGCTAACATCTGCTGCCAATCCTCCTCTTTCTGCCGAGGAAGACTGGCCCTGAGCTAACATCCGTGCCCATCTTCCTCTACTTTAGCATGGCTTACCAAGCGGTGCCATGTCCGCACCCGGGATCTGAACTGGCGAACCCCGGGCCACCGAGAAGCAGAATGTGTGAACTTAACCGCTGCAACACCAGTCTGGCCCAGTTTGTGGTTTTTTAAGACAGCACTGTCTAATGGAGCTTGCTTGTTTCTCTTTTCTTTAGCAAACATGACAGTACATTTAGAATCTAATCTTTCCCGTGAAGCTGGCTTGGGTTTGGACTTTTAAAGAAAAGAGGCATCGTCAGCTGCCCTACCCCATCTGTCGATGGAGACGATTGTAGCTAACCACCAGGGTCATGTGGTAAGCATGGCTGGACAATGAGCAATGCCCTGGGTCACTGGAAAGAAGGTCCTTAATGAACGCTGAGTTTCACTTTTCAATCAGCAGCAACTTCTTTCCAATTTCAAGGAGAGAACAAGCTTGTGTAAATTTTATTCTGCAACACCTTTGGTTTCGAAGGCACCGAAACTGTTACTGTTCTTATTCCCCTGAAAGTTCACGGAGAAGCCCCAACGGGAGATCTGGGTAAATAGCGATCCGTAACTACAATATTTGATTTGAAAAACCCTCTATGTCTGCCCCATTGAAAACTAAAATGTGAACTTCGCGTCTTAGATGTCTCAATATTTTTTTTCTTCCGTGAACGAGTTCTCACTCCTTAATAGAAGGATAGAATAGCAAGAGGTTGGTCCTCTAACTCCTGTATCTGAAGCTTGAGTTTAACATGGGTCAGGGTGGAGAAAGCCCACCTCATCTTCACATGGAGGAGAGAGGGGCATGTCCTGCCAATCATACCTTTATAAGGGGACCCACTTTCCCAGGGAGCAAGAGCTCCTTGTGGAGGTGAATGAACCTGAAGGGAGGTGGAACGGCAGCGAGGAGTCCAGAGCTAATTGAAGACGTGCCCGCCTCCTCTCTCAGTCTTGCTGTGGTGAGCATTCCCCTATTTGCTCTGTCCTATGTCAGCACATTCCAGATGTAGGTCCTGAAGGTCGACAACTTCAGGTGAACAGTCATGCAAATTGGTGTGGCTGATTCAGTCATCCAAATCAATTTGCATGCCTGTTATGAACAGTTTCACTGTTTGGTAAATTCAGTTATGTCATCAGGCATAAAGTTGTAGCCAAATGAAGTATGATAGTTATTGCGTGTAGGACTGAGGAAAGGGGCAGAAAATAAACTTTTATTTTATCTTTTTATTAGTGCCTAACACATAATACTTTTGCTCTAGAATTAGAAAAGAAGAACGTTAGGTGGTAAAACACATGGGGTTTGGTGTTGGGCTATCCAGAATCACTTACTGATTCTAGTAGTTACCAGCCCTGTGATGTTATGCAAGTTACTTAACTGTTCTGAGCTTAATTTCTTCATCTGCAAAATGAGAACAGTCATTACATCTATTCCTTAAATGAGGTAATACACTTAAAGAGCTTAGCACAGCAGCTGGAACATTAGCAAGTGTTCAATAAATGCCAGGATTAGGTTACTGTTACATTATACTGTGTAGAGATGGGAAAGAGTGGCATTAATAGGTCCATTTTAACACTGTATTTGTCTTTTTAAGTCAGATTTATCGAAATATAATTTTCATAGTGTGACATTTGCCCTTTTTAGGTATATAGTTCTATGAATTTTGACAAATGAAAACAGTCACATAATCACCCCTGACAATCAAGATATAGGACATTTGCAACACTCCGAATAGTTCCCCCATGTTCTTTATTGTTATGATGATGCAATTGTTGTTAACTATAATAATAATAATTATTAATTAATTATTAATAATAATTATTAATCATTTTTAAGTCCATAATGTAGTCAGACTTCCTTAGTTTTTACTTAGCGTCTTTTTTCTGTCCCAGGATACCACATTACGTTTAACTTTCGTGTCTCCTTAGCCTCCTCTTGGCTGTGACAGTTTCTCAGACTTTACTTGTTTGATGACCTTGACAGTTTTGAGGAGTACTAACAGATATTTTACAAAATTTCCCTCTAGTGGGATTTGTCCGATGTTTTTCTCACGATTAGCCTGGGGTTATGGGTTTTTGGGTGGAAGATCTCAGAGGTCAAGTGCCTTTCTCATCATATCATATCAAGGGCACATGCTATTATATGATTTATCACTGTTGCTGTTGACCTTGACCCCCTACATGAGGTAGTACTTGTCAGGTTTCCCCACAGGGCAGCTCCTCTCCTCTCCTCCTTTCCATACTGCTGTCTTGGAAGGAAGTCACTATGTACAGCTAAGAAGTTGGGAGTTATGCTCCAGTCCCTGGAGGGAGGAATGCTAATTATTTGGAATTCTTTTGCACTGAAGATTTGTCTCTTGTCCCTGATTTACTTATTTGTATGACCACTTATTTATTTATGTCTGTATGAACTCATGGAGTTTTATTTTATACTTTGGGTTATAGCAAATGCTCTTTTATTTATATTATTGCTCAAATTGTTCCAGCTTTGGCTATTGGGAACTCTTTCATTTGTCCCCTGTGTCCCTCTGATATACCCAGATCACTGTGGGTTCTTTTTCCTTCGAGCACTTCCTTACTGCCTGTCACTACGATATACAGACTCACCTTGTATATTTCCCACCCTAGTCCCAGAATCAGCCAGTTCTCCAAGGAGCCCTGGTATCTCTTATTGGAGAATGGTATTAGCAACCAAGATCTGGGCACTAGGTGTGCTTATTGCTACCGGGGTGTTGTTGCTTCTAGGCCCTCTCAGCTGGCAGAGTATGAAGTATTTTTTTCCCTCCAACTTTAAAAAAAGTTTTCAAATCTACAGAAAGGCTGAAATAGTTGTGCAAAGAACAACTTTGTATGCTTCGCCTAGATCCTGTTTTGTTCTGAACCATTTGAAAATAAGTTCTACATTTCATGACATTTCATCCCTAAATGCACTTTTTGGGGATGCATCCCTAAGTGATCTTTTTTATCCACTCCCAAGCAAAGGCTCTGCTCCTACTCAGTACAACACAGTTACCATATCTGAGGAAACATTAATTCAGCAATATTATCCAATTTCATCCAAATATTTCTAACTCTTCCCAAAATATCTTTTAAGACTTTTACAATCCAGGCTCTAGTAAATATTTATACATTTTCCTGGTTTTTTTTCTCTCTTCATTCCCTTTTACTTCACCTGCTTACTTTTTTTTTTCATTATATTAAATTTTTTTAAAGAGTACAGGTCAGTTGACTTATAAATATCCCATATTCTGGATTTATCTTATCATTACTTTTAGGCTAAATAAGGGTTTCTCAACCTCAGCATTAACACTTGGGACCAGATAATTCTTTGTTGTGGGGGGGCTGTCTTGTGCATTATAGAACGTTTAGAAGCATCCTTGACCTCTTCCCACTAGATGCAAGTAACAACCCCCCAGTCATGGCAATCAAAAATGTCTCAAAATATTGACAAATGTCCCCTATGTTATAATCACCTCCAGCTGAGAATCATTAGTCTAGATACTTTTGTCAAGGATACCAGGTGAGGTTGTGTACTTGTTAACGTATCACATCGGCAAACACATGATATAGATTATATGGAACTAATGGTGGTAACGCTAAGTGTATTAACTTGGTTAAGTTGATAACCAGCAAATCTCTCCATTATAATTAACTATTAATTATGGAAGTACTTTGAGTCTGTGTGATTATCCTGTTCCCAAACAGTTTTCCACCTAATGATTTTAGCTTCCACTTATGATTCGCCCTTGAGTTAATGCACTAGGGGACGTAAAATGATGATTTTCTAATTCTTTCCTTGTATATATACCAGCTGAAAATTTTCTGTAAAGAAGAGCTTTTCCATTTATTCTATTTCCCCTCTCTCTTTTTTTCTCCCTTCTTTAAATATCACTATTGATGTATGGATTATTTTTATTAATTGAATTATAATTCTTTATGATCAATATTTTTCGATGCTCAAATTGTTCCAAATTGGACAGTTCCCACTGGAATTGGCCCATTCACACTAATTACTGTGTCATTTGTTATGAGTTTGTAACCTCTTATATGGTTCAGATCAAAACTTTGTAAAAAGATAGACCTGGAGAGGTCTCACTCCCATCTCCTTTACCTCTTTCATTATAGGTAACCATTTTCATTAGTTTCTGGTTTATCCTTTCTGTGTTTCTTATTCAAAAATAAGTAAAACATGTACATACGCACACATGTATATTTTATTTCAACATCTTTTCTTACCCAAAAAGTAGCATACTATGTACATGTTTTAGCACCTTGCCCTCTACTTAACAGTATATCATGAAATTATTATCAGTTCACATAGATCCTCTTTGCTCTTTTTAATGACTGCATAGTACTCCATTGTGTATGTGTATGTTGCTTTATTCAACTGGTCTTCCATGAATGAACATGTAGGATGTTTCAAATAGTTTAATACCACAGATAAGGCTATAGTGAATAACACTGTGAATGCTGTTTTGAATTTGTGGATGTTTATCATCAGGATTAATTTCTAGAAGAGATGTTGTAGAGTCAAAGGATAAATGCATATGCAATTGTGTTATGTACTGCCAAATTTCCTTCAGCAGTGGTTGTACCATTTTGTCTTCCCACCAGTAATAAATAAGAGTGTTTGTTTTCCTACAGCCTTGCCTGTACAGTGTGTTGTAAGCTTTTGAATTTTTGCCAATCTGATAGGTGAGAAATGATATGTCATGGTAGTTTTAATTTGCATTTCCCATACAGTGAGCAAAGTTAAACATCTTTTCTTGTACTTCAGGACGTTTGTTTCATGGGATTTTTAAAACCTAGCTCTTTCTTTATAATTTCCTGGCTGTTACCTTAGATCAGGCTCCTGTTACTTCATACCTAGTTTTCTGAAATAGTCTTCTAGCTGGTTTCTCTGCCTACTGCCTCTCTTCCTTTCAACTGCCCTGAACACAGTTAACACAGTTACCATATTAGTCTTCTTAAAACACTTCTTCAAGACATTCTCTCTTTATTTTAAAGAACCTTCAATTATTCCACCTTAGCCATAGGATACTTTTAAACTCATTAGTCCAAAATTCAAGATATGGTTTTCAACCATCTCTCTAAACTTCTGTCCGCCCCTTCTCTTAGATTTACTTATTCCTTCTGCAAAATTGGTATATTCAGTGCCCTAAAACCCATGGCAGAAAGTCTTTCTGACCTTTCTTCTTGCTAATGTCCAAGGTGAAAGTCCCTCCAGAGTGCAGCCCCGCCCTCTTGTCCGTCTAAATTCCATGCAAACTCCAAGATTCATCTCAAGTCCCATCTTTTTGGAAGCCTTCCTTCTCCACTTCAGTGTCCAGGGGTTCCCTCCTTTACTGAATTCTTTTGGTACAAATGTTTGTCCTCTTATTTGGCACTTAATCTTTATGGGCTTTTTCTTTTATTGCAAGTATTTAAAAATTTTAAATTTGTGTATATTTTTCCCCAAGAGTAGGGATGATCACCATTTTAATGAGCAAATATTAATGGATTTTCATCACCCACTTCTGAGCCAAGATAAAGGCACATTAACCTCTATTTTACTGATAAGGTAAGGAAGTAAAGAGATCTTCTGCAATTTTATCAAAATCAATCATTAAGTCAATGGTGAGGTAAGTATGCGCTCCAAATCTTTGCTGTAGTCAAGAGTCACGCTTATTACTGCATTCCATAAATTAAAACAGAAGAAAAAAAGTGCCTCAAAACATTAGGTAAAAATGACTTCATTTATTTATCCCCTTAATTAACGAAGAAATATACCTTAGAACACTTCGATTTATCTTAGTTAAATTTCCATTCAAGATACTGGTTAGAAAGACAAAGAATTTGGCATCAAATGCTCTTGGAACAAAACAGTATTATATAAAATGCTATCTGGTTTTTTTTCAGACTAATAAAGAAGAGAAATATAAGAGAGAACAGATTGGCGGTTGCCAGAAGTGGGAGATGGGGCGTGGGTAAAATAGGTGAAGGGAGTTAAAAATCACAAACTTCCAGTTATAAAATAAATAAGTCCTGGGGATATAATTTACAGGATATAATATAATGATGGCTATAATTAATAATACTGTGCTGCATATTTGAAAATTGCTAAGAGAGTAGATCATAAGATTCTCATCACAAGAAAATAATTTTGTAACTAGGTGAGGTGGTGGATATTAACTAGACTTATTGTGGTGATCATTTTGCAATATATACAAATATTGAATCATTATGTTGTACACTTGAAACTAACATAATGTTATATGCCAATTATACCTCAACAAAAAAAAGAAGAGAAACCTAACACCCTATAATAAAAACACCACTGTTTCCTCCTAGAATGTCAAATTCAATATTTTCCTCATGATAAAACAGCCACTTTTTGGTCATGTGTTTCTTTTTTGTCCTCTTTCTGGTCATCTTTCCTTAGAATAACAAATAGCTGGACCCAGGAGCTAGATGAAATCAGAGTCAATTGGGAATTTGAGTTCTTCTTTATTGGGTGTAAAAGATCTTAATCTATAGTTACACTAAATATCTGGAAAGGAATAAAAAACAGAAAGAAATCCCACTATTTCCAACAACTAATTATTACATAGTGTAGAGAAAATGTCTCAGAGTGACTGATCGCACTTTTCCTGACTCCTCAAGAGATCATCCAGCTCTGGTTCACAGATGAATCTATGTTATTTAAATGGAATGAAGTGGAGTGCTCTCCAAAGGATGATGTCCCTTGTCACAAGAAGACTCTCATGAAAATCTATGGTAAATTATTTATATTTTTAAAAATTTGTATTCGTATCTTATTAAAATTATGAAATTTAATAAACGACTTCCTCTTCAAATCTCACTTACAGTTCTAATATTCCACAAAAAGATCATTTGTTTCTGTACCATACGATTTCTTTCCCTTCTTCTTGGCCCGTAAACAAAGTTTGATTTGACACAACATCATATATAAATCCCTGTGTATCCTGAGCCATGCATCTCTGCTCTGAATTTGGGCAATTCTCAAATTCAATTCAACAAACATTACTACCTTTATTGTAGGTTTATTATATCCTAGGCATGCTGCCAGTTCTTGTGGGAGCAGCGTGTACAAGTCATAGAGCTTTTCTCAAGCAGTTTAGTGTCTAGGCAGAAAGATGTGTATGCACCAAATATTACACAAACCAGTTGTATAAAGTATTATTGTTGGCCTACAAATGAGGAGAAACGAGAAAAAACAAGGGGAAACAAGAAAAGAGAGAATTAATTCTACTGGAAAGAACAAGAAAGGCTTCAGAAATAAGAGCATAATTGAGTTCAGCCAACGCAATCCAAAAATACACAAGTCCAACATACAGAGATTTTATAAATTAACAGGAAGTTTAGAATTTAAAGTTAAAAATTAGCACCATTTAGGATGTTCTAGTCACCCTCTTCTGTGATCCCACTGAACTTTGTACCTCTCTCTACTCTGGCAGGTCGCCTTGTAAAAGATTTGATTCTAGGTGCATCACTTGTGACAGCCAGAGAGGGCCTTGCAACAGGCTCCACAGCCACATCAACTATGAATTCTCAGTGCCATGGTGAGTGCTCAACGCACTGAAGATGAAGTTTCTTAAAGGAGTGAATGAACTAAATATTTCAATGGCACTTTGTAAAGTGAAGCAAACTTTCTAATTTCTCTCATTTTGCAAGTTGCTTCTTTTGGATTTTGAGTCCCCAGATGACCAGGGTCTGCTATGGAATTCACTTTCCAGTGGTTACACCTCTGTCTCATCTTCAGCCGGGTCAGCTAAGGGAAAGGTGGGCACAGTGCAGATCCCTAGTGATCATGGTTGTCAGCGTTCCCACCTCCATGCCAAGATCCTCACTGATCCTCAATGAGTCCACACACATTCCTACATCTCTTTAAACCTGAAGGTCAAAATCTCAGGTTTAAGGTTTTACAGACAGACAGACACACACACACACACACACACACATCTCCGTGATGCACAAAGATGCTAGCATGGACATACAACCCACAATAACAAAGGTGCAAAAGGAGAGCACAAAAATTAGCTGAGATGTGAAACCTAATGGGCAAGTGTGGTCTGAAATGGGCAAAAAGGGAAATCAAGAGAGTGAAAACATTGATCCTTGTTCCCTGCTAGAAAGAACACCTCCTATTGCTTCACGAGAGACACTGGAATTTGCCTATCTTTTAAATTTTAGTGCTTTTATTACTTCTGTTTAGGTCTATTTTTGCTTCCCAGAAAATTAGCAATTTTATCCTCAAATCTCTGATTCCAAATGTTACCTGTTTCTTAAGTGCAACTTCATTATTATGTTTTATTTTCCAGTAATATATGCCTCAATTCATAGTGGAGGACAATGGGGGAATGGTATTCAAGCTCCTAAAAACTCTATTTTGTAGTTACAGACATTGTAGAAAATATATCTTTTCCATTTAAGACAGAGAGAGATGGTGACAACCCTCAGATAAATTATAATTCATGTACAATATTTAAGAATTAAGGAAATCCATTAAGTAAAGTCAATAAAATGTTCAATTAGCCCTGGCACAGTCTAACCCCTTGCAATTTCATGAGTGTTTCCTGAAACATTGGCTTTGTTGGCAGCTTGTTAGAAATGCAAATTCTCAGTCCCCACCCTAGACCCATGAATCAGAATCTGCATTTTAATAAATCCCCAATACGATTTGTGTGCACAATAAAGTTTTAGAAGCATGGATTAACCAACCACAGGGCTTCAGGAAAACTCCATGAAGAGAAATTATTCCATCCATCTTTAATTTAGGTTAGTTTCCTTCCAAAGATCCACAGACCCAAGTGCTAATTATTTTCAATATCTAGCCGAAATTTACATTAACCTACATTCTGGGAACTTGGTGGCCTCCCTAGTTTTCATTTAATGTCCAATCCAATGGTGCTGTGTGCTACAGACTGTCCCTCTCACCCCCTCCACAGGAGAACCATAAGTGTGAGAAGGGAAGAAAGGAAGAGCCAATGGTTTGATTTAGAGAATTACATGGAAGACTGACACGTGCTTTTCATTGTTTGATAGGGATTTCAAACTGTACTATCACCATATTGCTTCCTTCTCAAATGACTGTTTTAGTTTCCAAGCAATAGATCATTTTTGCAAAGAAAAGTTCCCAATCTCCTGACAAGCTTTTGTGTTTCACATACTGAGTTAGAGTAATTAGACATTTCTTTGCTTGAGTTTATTTCTCTCCCACCATTGATCATCTTCAAATTTGTCACCTTGAGAAGCTAAGGAGAGGCTGAGTCCCAGGCACCCTGAAACATGTTGCTATAGGTATCCCCTGCCAACTAGCTAACAGCCAGAGGAAAAGATGTCCTTTCCTAAACTTGAGTTTCACTGGGTCAAGTGACCTATCCATTGTCTCAAAAGGGACAGTCTCTCACTGTGACCTTGTTTGAATAGGAGTGAGCCTACTTAATGGATGTTGATGATGACACTGATGGTGACAACAATGACAAAAGTTCCTACTGAAGCAGTGACAGCATGAGGATGTGCGGAAAAGGATACAGCTATTTCAAGTTTTTGAGTAATAAAGGAAGATGACATACCCAAGCTGCACCCCAGGCATCCTTCTTCACAAGGCACGCATTCTTCATAGTCTGGGTCTTGGACTTCACCTATATAGTGAGAGGAGTGGAAAACACAATTAATTTTAACTGAGTGGAGACACATGAATTGCTATGAATATATGTGGGTGCATAGCTTATTTTCAGGCAAATCATAGAGGAATTATGAAACCCAAAACTATCCTTGAGAATATACATATCACGCATGTTTTTATCTCCTTCTATTAATTTAATAGATTGAATCAGTTTGGGTACAAATAGAACAAAGTTGGACTCTGCCATGCAACTACTTTTGAAGTCAAGCTGGTAGATTTTATTTATTAAATAAATTCTGCTTCTGGGAATACGGACTTGGGTATATAAATGATGAAGCTCTGTCTCTTTTTATCAGTCCTCTTAAACACTTTTTTAAAAAGTTTTAAATCCTACAATACATTATTAGACATTAAGAAGAAAAAGGAATGAATGTATTAATTACTCTAGAAACATCTGGGAGCTCTCTTCAGCACCAGACCAGGCATAATTCTGATACAGAGTAGAAAAAGTCTGCAAGATTCTTATATGGGAGATAACAAAAGCTGTAAGTGCTGTTTTTTAATCTTCCTCTTCCCATATAAGATAAGGAACTGGGCAATAACAATAACACATGTGATTCACAGAACATTTTAATATTTCCAAGTAGCTTTAGGAAGGCTGATTTTAAGTGGCTTCTCACAGAAACCATCTTGGTGCTATACTCTCCCTTTCACAAATGAAGAAACGAAGGCATGAAGAAATTAGATTAATTTTGCTCAGCGTCTCATACTAGTAATTCGGAAAGAGAAAATTGTTGACCAGGACTTTTGGATTCTAATGTAATTTTCTCTCCACTATACCCTGCCCACAAACCCTGCACTCAAGATCACTTTCTATGTGATTAGCTGCATCCCTGTGTCCTTGGATTGTGTCTGGGGGAACCCCAAGAAAAGCTGTGTGGGGGAAGAAAGAGGGGCAGCTTTCACTGTCCCCACTTGACATATAGAGTCACACAAAGTCATCCCCAGATGCCGACATTAAAGCCAGAAAGGCAATTCCAGTCTCCGGGACATCCAGGGGTACAGCTCCTCATGCCGCCTCCTGGTACAGGGCAGTGGCCCCAGAGCAGCCTTACCTGGTCCACACTCTACCTTCTGGCAGGTGTGGTTGGTGGGCACCATGAAGTAGCCGCTCACGCATTGTGTGCAGATGTGTGCGCTGTGGCAAAGCTCACAGTTGTCTGGGCAAGGCAGGCAGGCATGCCCCTTGGCAGGGTAGTGGCCCGCTGGGCAGCTCTCCCAACACTCCCCCTGGTACAGGAAGCGCTCCTGGCCATGCTTATCTGAACACACAGAGGGGCAAGCAAAAGAGGGAAAATGTACCACATTAACCATGAAGCTAATATAACCTCAGATGTTTTATTTTAAAAAGATATAACCGAGTGCTTTGTCTCCAAGGGGACCAGGAGCATAAGAATGGATTTAATGAAAAGTACAATATCTTTATACTTGTAGTTGAAAAGTTTTGCTTGTAGGAAATCATTTTCCAATATTTTGTATATAAGTGAATAGCAACTACTATCTGGGATGTCACTGCAAAAGCACCTACCATGCTTTGTGGACAACTCAAGTCAGAATGTGGGGAACTTTCCCAAGGGCTCCTTTCCATGTCTGTGGAAGCTAGCAGACTTAGGGGCTACAGAGATCCCATGAGAATAAACAAATGATTGCTAACAGACACGTTTTTATGACAGCGCTATCTTTTAGAATGATTTTGAATTCTGTTATCAAAATCGCTCGCTTGTGTAACCATCTAATTGGCACAGCTGCCAATTCCTATAACGACAGCCTACTGAAGCGTGAGACCAAGCACACCTCTCTGACTCCTGAAAGTTCCTGAGCCTCTGTCAACATTGGACTCTACGAGGAAAGAATCAGCGGTACCCCGCCGTGGGAGACTATGGGAATTTGTTCCTGGAAGGAATGGAAAATGCTAATCAATTACAAACTATCACAAATAATGAAAAAGGATTATGATCAGTTACAAATATATATATATATATATACACATGTATATAAACAGGATTAAAATAGATGCACCTAGAGGTCTCTGACCCCCACCCTGCTGGAGATTTTGTTCGTGCCAGCTGTGTTTAGGGTATACATCTTCTTCAGGTCTCTCAGGTGCCCCTGCCTCTGAAGAGCAGCCGATCTGTGTTACCCGAAATGACTGGGGTCCAGTGTTCACTCAGCACGTGACCTACCACATGAAGATCCAGAACCACTGAACTTCAAGATATAAGGCTGCTGAATTTGTGGATAAAGATAGTACTAACCCCATGTTTCAAGTGTAGAAACTGAAAGTCAGTATAATATTAGATCGAACCCCATGAAATTGCCAACATTTGACTATTTTTTTTGCCCATAAACTTGGTGCTCTCAAATGGTCTAACCTAATGTTTCTTATTTAATTAAAGCCCTAGTTCAAATATAACTTAAAGAGCACACCCTTGGATTATGGCTCTGAAGCTACCTCTTTTCTGTTTGTGATTTCATGCTGGAAGTCTGCTGGTTCCATGGGACAGAGAAAATAAAGAGGGCTTCCATAGAGGTGGGAGGAACAGTGTCTGCTGTCTCCAAGCTTGACTTAAAAGAGCATTATCCTCTAAGGGAAGGAGAGTGTTGGAAGGATGTAATGTGCATTTGGGGGTTTTACAGCTGTAGGTCAATGTTGTGGAGCACAAAACCCTGATTTGGTGGAACCTGGAGTCTCAGAAACCCACAGAGGATCAACCTTCCAAGTTGTGTTCTTCTCAGGCACTTTATGGAACCCTAGAAAAACTCATTTGCACCAAGACTCATTCAGAAAGGATCCTGTCTTTCAGAGGGCAAACTTCTTAGCCGTAGGTAGGAAGATCTGAGGGAGAGCAGGGAGAAGCTTCCCCCCTCCTCCATCCAGCAGTCACACCTTTACATGACATCAACTCAGGCTGCAGAGGCTGGGGGCAGCTTGGCCTATAGTGAGTTCTAAGTGCATATTTGGTGAGTGAATGAATGACTTTCTGCGAGCGAGTGAATTAATATTTGGCAATGTTCTTACTTTTCCAACATGTCCAACTGGATCAACAATCTTAAAAATTAATAATGATGGGTTCAGATATCAGACGAAGTGTTCTCCAATCCATTTTTATCTTTCAGCTATGGCTTTATTAGTTGGACCCCTTTAGGTATTATAATTTGGATTTGAAGGACAGAAATTTGAAGGGTCTTGGTCTTTAAAATACACCAACCCTGCAAAAGGAGGTCGTTTATATGCCTTGACTATGGCCCACTTTTCCTACAGATTTAATCCAGGATTACACCAAGATTTGGTCATATCCTAATAGCCTGAGGAGTATGGCAGCTCACTCAGTTTTGGCTGATAATTTGGACACCCCATTGATTTAAATACCATGCATAAGTTTTTGACTACTTGCCCAGATTTTGGAATTTAAATTATTGTAATGATCTGAAGGAGACGCTGGTTCTAGTAGAAGAAGGGTTGATATTTTTATTAGGTGCCAACTCTTCCATGTGATAATATGAGACAAGAGTTAAAATGTAAAGAACTCCAAAAGAGGTTCAGGTTGGATTTCATTTATAGTGAAGAGTAATTAACCATTTTCAGAGAATTTCTTGGCAGCTGCTTTTGTTAGAAGAGAAGGCAGACCAATGTGAAGACCTCAGATGTCTGCAGGAGGAAAGGAAGGATGAGGGTGGAAGGCATGAGCGGAAAAGGATTGCTGGAAGGGATGAAGGAAAGAAAGGCTGAGGGACTCTGAAAGTAAATTTGAAGCTTACTTCACCCTTTTGCTTACTGTAGTGTTATGTGATTGGTAAAATTTAGCTTTGGTAGAGGATAAATCTGGAAGAGAATTTAGAGCGAATCTTCACCAACATTATTGGAGAGCTGCATTTCCAAAAGAATTCAGACCTAAATCTTAACAAAATGACAATTAAGCAAGGGGCAACATTTCTACAAACTGATGGAAGAGGCTTACGGGTGTAGAAGGGACTCCCTAGTCTTTTCCAGAGGATTCCCAGCCTTTTATTAAAGCCTGTTGATGTGGAACTACATCCATTCAATCCTCCAGTTTCTTTAGCCCTGTCGCATGTATTATAGCTGTGCTAATACATAAACTAGGACATCGTTCTCTTAATAGGAGAGACCCTGCTAATCAGAGCTTCTCAATGACACCCTCTCCAGGAAGCCTCCTCTGCTCACTACAGCTGAAAGTGATGTTTCTTCTCTGACCTGCAGCTGGATTCCTGCTATCCATTTGGTCTTTAATGTCTTCTTGTTTTATAACATGAGGACACACCCCTCCTTCAGACTGTAAACTCCTTGAAGCAAGTATCATGCTATCATTTATTGCATTTTCCATGGCAACTACGTATAGTAACTTGTACATGGAAGGGGCACAATAAATTTTTGTGAAGATAATGGATTAAACACATACTTTCCAACAGAAAATACAGAAGAATTATCAAAACATTTTATGTGTGGATTGGTCCAACTGGTTGTGGGATGCCTAGAACATTTCAGACATTTGTTTAGCATCCAAGCTATTCCTTAATTTTGTACTACGGATGAAGATGTAGTGTGTTCTAAATGTGAAAGAGATTTTGGATGCCGCGTTGTCTATGCTCCCTTTTTTTACAAACAGGGAGAGACAGAAAGAGGTGAAGTGACTGGTTTATTATTCAAATGCCCACAGGAGCAAGCAGGTACAAGCAATAACAGTAGTAACAGCGATAATAAGAAGAATAGATAAGAGTGCTTCCTATGTGCCCGGTCCTGTTCTAAGTGCTTTACTATTTTATCTCATTTAACTTTCATAATAATCCTAAGAGGAGGCAATCATCATCATCATCTTACAGATGAGGAAAGGAACAGAATGAACAGGCTAGAGATATTTGACATAGATATACTTTGTTTACATAAGAAACTTTTAATTTATGCAAAGAAATGTGTTATCTCCCATTTTTCTGCAAATGCATGACACTCTCAATTTGTTCTTCACTTTTTTGGTTTTATTATAAGAAAGAATAAAGATAAATAATTCTCTCCCACCAGAAAAACCATGTAAGCATCACGGCCATGGTAACTAACAGCCTCAGGATCTGTGAGACAACTGGGAGTGGTGGGTACTATGGAGAAATGGAAAGCAGCCTCCTCTGATCTCCATTCAACCATTTGGAGAATGTAGGCCCAGTGTTGTCAGATCTTCCAAGTTTTCAAGAGAAACAGAAAACTCAGGTTTTATTTGAAATTTTCCAATTTGTAAGTTTGGTTCAAATTTTAAAAATATCACGTAGTTCAAATAAAATGTGACTCTGTCCCACATGAAGTCAAAGTGGAGGACAGGCATGTGAAGGGATGCTGGAGAGGAGTCAAGGGTCAGACCACAGAGGACCTTTGAGATCACGGAATATAATGCAATGACAGCAGAAACTTTTAGAGTTGTTAACACTAGGACAGAAAAGGTCATATTTGTGTTTTGAAACTATTACTTTGTTCCCACAGGGCTCTGACAACTTCTAAATGGCATAGCTCAGGGCTGAGGAGACACTGTCACAGACTCTATTAAGATATTTCTCTTAAAGACTGAACGAGTCTGCCTTAATTTCCTGGCTTTTCACTTTTACCTCAACCAGTCTTAGCTTTACTGTCTACTTTGTGTCTGCATCATGTTTGCCCACCCTTTCTTTCTCTTTCTCTAGAAAGACATCTCTTAGCTTCTCTGCATCTCCTCGGGGGCAGCGAGTCTGTGTCCACAATAACGTGAACTTGTATCCTGACAACAGGCAGAAACGTCAAGGTTGTACACACTCTCTAATGGACAGCTGTCTAATCTCAAGCCCTCGTCCCCAGAGATGAAGCTTCTGAGTCAAACAAAATACGCTTCAGCGGGAAAACAGGTTTGAACAAGGAAGGACGAGCGAGCAGCAGACTCCCTCACCGACTCCACAGGAGGTGCAGTTGGAAGGCTCGTTTCCTCGGCATTCTCGGCAGGTGTAGTGGCATGGATGGCATTGGCTCTTAAATTCAAATTTGCCTGGGGGACAGTTCAAAATGCAGCGGCCATCATCAAAAATCCTAGAGGAAAAGCAGACTTTTAGAGTTTGTAAGGGTGACTTTCTGGAATAATCTTAAGTATAGAACATGTGGTGTTCGTGTTTTGCTGCACAGACTTGGTTTCATTGTTCCAGAAACAAGGGGAATGTCTGGGACTGATCATCGTAGAACGTGTGGAATATTAGTCACATACCCATCCTTGCCCTGAGGTTTGGACCCAACAGCAGGCCTGCCAGTAACTGGCTGGGGATGTAGTCTTGATTCTGCTTCCAAACAAGCTAACTGGTGCCTGCAGGGATTAAATCCATATTGTAGGCCCCAGCCAAACCCAGCCAATGGTCAGATGGAGGTCTTGACCTTTTAAGACACTGAATGGGCTTTTTTTTTTTTTTTTTGGTGAGGAAGAATGGCCCTGAGCTAACATCTGTTGCCAATCTTCCTCTTTTTGCTTGAGGAAGATTGTCATGAGCTAACATCTGTGCCGATCTTCCTCTATTTTGTACGTGGGATGCCACCACTGCATGGCTTGATGAGTGGTGTGTAGGTGTGCACCCAGGATCTGAACCTATGAACCCTGGGCTGCCGAAGCTGAGTGCATGAACTTAATCACTATGCCAGCCCCCGAATGGGCTTTTGAATCCAGGGGCCTTGGAGAAAATACCCTTCTTTTAGTTGTCAGCATACCCATACTTCACAAGGGAAATGTCGACTCCAAGGGCTCTTGAAGTAGTTTAGGTGCTACTTATAAACTTGGCCTGTGCGTGTGGCAAGTAATCAGTGAACTCTGATTTTGAGCGTCATTTTTGCAAGTGTTTCCTGATGTACCACAGTCTCTCTTTTCTGACCATGTTTGCAATCAACTACAAGGACACTGCAGATAAATTAGCATTTGGGCTTCTAAAACTTTTGATTTTATACACATACAATATCTATCATAATGCCATTGTTAATATTTTCATAGTTTTGCTTCTTTTTTTCCCTTGCAAACTAACCCCAAGAGCAAATGAGACTAAGTAAATTGTATCCAAGAACTTTGCTCAGAAAAATGCAAACTCTTTGCCAAGTGCAAGAGTCAGATAGGTAATGTGAATAGATGAAGTGAGCTGGGGTCTGCACCCCCACAATTCCTAATTCAGTGGGTCTTGGGGGCAGAGAGCTGAGAATTTGGATTTTTGACAAATTCCTGGGTGATGCTCATGCTGTCAATCTAGAGAACACACTTTGAGAACCGCTGTTCCACCTTCTGTTCGCTGACAGTCTAGATTACTGTGGAATTCGCGAAATTATTCCTAAGTAATGCAGGTGGTGCCAAATTGGTGTCTTCTTTAGAATAGTAGTTATTGTATCAGTTCTGAAGTTAATTGAGCATGTAGTACACACGTGCCCCCGAGGGCATACTGCCGGCATCCTGGCCTGGGAGAGCTGAGGCCTGCAGACAAAGGCAGGGCTTCCTTCTCTCTCTCCCACCTCTCTCCACTCAGGCCCGACATCACATGGAAGGCAGGTGTGGGCTTTGCACAGCTTGCTCCTGGCGTGGCACTGGCTTGTCTAAATCCCACTGTTTCCAGAGCTGGGGCCAGCCCTAAACTGGGGAAAGGCATCTTAATTCCAGGTTTGGACGAAATTGGGGTGGGGGCAAGGCATCTTGAAGGGTGTGTTGCTTAGGTCTTCCATCTCCTTCCCACCCTGAAAGTCTGTGTCGTTTGCATCTGCTGGAAACAGAATGGGGTTAAAGCCAACAACACAAGACAAAAGGCCACCTCTTCTTGGCATCTCAGCCCCTCAGGTTCTGGTCACCACACCCAGCACTCCTGGAGCAAACAATCCCTTTGGCCCACTGCAGAGCATGGAGTCCCAGCCCTAAAGAGACACACGCCCATCTGGTTGTCCACGTCAAAACAGATCCCTGCGCCACGGCGGATAATGAGATGACTTTGCGTCCAGCCCAGACTTTTCGCTGATGGCGCTAATGCCAACAGGGAATATCCCGGCCGCACCCTGGCTCTGGTTTCTGAGCTAGAAGACTTTTCAAGGAATAATTGGGATGTGGCTAGTTAAAAAACAAAAACAAAACAAAAGCCTCTTTAAGAAAAACTGCGTAAGAGCTTTCTGAGGTTTTTAAACAAGGAAGCTCCTCGTAGCTCTGCTGAAAAGGAGAATGGGGCATGTTTACTTGTGAGGGTTCGTTTTCTTACTAAATTCAGTCGGAAAGGAATGGAAAGTACAACATCATTTTGTTATTTATAGAAATAGATGACAGATTGGTTTAGAGGGAAATTATTTCTCTTGAGAAAGGCGATCTAATACCCTCAAGGATGGGAACCATTTAAAACCATCCAGAAATTGGGGGTGTGTCAGGGTGAAACAGATTTTGTAATACCGCCATGCTTATGTAGCAAAGGGGCCGCCTTTCTTACTTGAGTGCCTGATTTTAAAGAAGTACAAGCACATAAGTGTGCTTTATTTAAACACCTCCCTTCACTTCTACACTAAGGAAAACCTGGGTGACATACCCAGTTTTCGTAAGAACATGATTCTTTCTAAAGATCAAAAGATAGGGAAACCAGTCAAGCTTAAGTGAAGGCACTGAATTATATTATTCCCTTCACCCCCTTCCATCCGCCTCAAGAAAAATTGCCAAGGAACTTGAAGAAAAGTACCACTTCGAGTGGCATGGATTTCCACGAACACTAACAAACCTTCCCTACTGGAAGAGGATAGATCCCTTGCTCTGGGCTTCAGGGGACTGATGAAAATTTTCTTTAAAGACGACTCAAGCCATCTCTGGGCCCACCTGTCTTCCAATTTGTGGATTTCTGAGACACTCGGGCAAGCTAATCTCTACAGGAGAAGCACTTCTCTCCTCAAGGCACCCGTGCTCTTGGCATTTTCATAAGCAGCGAACCATTCCGCCTCCAACGGGGCTCATGAAAAGGAAGAAAGTGGCAGAACCAAGTGCTAAAGAGCTGGGCAGAGGTGCTTTTCTTGACATTGGCGCTGAATATTCCAGGAACCCCAGGCTGTGTGTGATGTGAACTGGACTGGAAGAGATGGCACGTCAGGGTTAGCTGGTACTTTGTGCTGGTAGTTGGTTTGGCCCACCTAAAGTCATCACAAGGCCACTTAATGTAATTTCTTGGTACATTAAAATGTTGTAACAGAATGAAATCTGGCGAAAAGTCTTTTTTCCTGAATTCATCAAAACAGATCAAATAAAACATTTGAGGGTGGGTCAGAACAGAGGGACATTTTAAAAGTTTTTAATTAGGTCGTTGAGTCTGTAACTCCTTTAGGACTGAATCGGGAAGTTATGAGGACCACAGCATTGCAGAGTATACGGGTTAGCTGTGGCAAAGGGGGCACATAATTCTTCCAAGTTTTCAATCATCTTTAAGGAGCTAAACCCAAGGGTGTATGCAAATGTACAAGGAAAAATGGAAGATGAAGAGAGGGCTTTTAAAATTTTGACTTCTTTTACAACAATTTCAGGGTAAATTTTTTTTTTATTTTATGATGGAAAAATTTAAACATATATACAAGACCATCCCCATGTATTCATCACTCAATTTCAACAGTTATCGACACATGGCTACTCTTATTTCAGCTGTATCTCCATTAATTTACTGCTCTACAATATTGTTTTGAGACAAACCTATAAGTTAAATGTTAACATTCCTCTCCCAGGTAGAAACTCCTTTAGGGATGATCTTTACTCTACCAAGACTAGAGATATCCGAAGGTTTGAGAATAGGAAGAAACTCAGAGAGACCCACTCTCCTGGTTATTATCCATCTCCCCTCACCCCTTACTCTGCCCCAGGTCCATTTCCACCATTCTCTTTCGTGCTGGGTCCTGGAGGTGTGCCCACTTGGGACTGTAGCTCCAAGCTCACTTTGCTCACTTGTAAGTTGTGTTTCCCGTTGGCCTCTAGTTAGTTTCAGACAAGGGGAAACACCAGCAGGAGATCTGAGGGAGGGAGGAGAGAGATGCTGGGGTATTTATTCCTCCCAGAGCCACAACTCTGCTTCCTCCTTCCACGGTTCTGGAGGGGCTGTCTCCTACCGCTCCAGTTTCTGTCAGGCATCCCTGCTTCTACGGTTGAAGCTTTTGCTTCAGGTCTAGGGCGTTAAAGCCACCCCACTATGCTTGTCCCTGAGTGCTTCACCATCCCTTGTCTTTGCCCTCCTGAGTCACCTGTAAGAATTTCTGGACCTTGCACCTAACTCAGACCTGACATCAAGCAGGTGCTCAACACTGTCTTGAATGGATCCAATTCCACTGAAGAAAGTACTAAGGAAAAGACTTTGCTGCCCTTTCAAGAACTAATAAGTCAACATGACCATCTTTCAAAATAGTTTCTTTCTCCTCATTTTCTCGGCCCTGTTCCAGGAAAATGCAGATAATCAGGGAAGAGAGATGGGGAAAGAAGTGGAGTGCTCAGGAAGATGAGAAGAAAATTATTCTTGGGGAACAAGATTTCCTTAGGAGGACACTCTGGTTCGAGATCCACATATATGCTTTTCTTTCTTCAAAATCTAAAGGACTACTTAAACAAGTTAAACTACCTAAATAGCCCAGAAAGTGTACCTCTGATCCTGTACCAATGGGCTTAAATTCTTTTAAATGGCCATTTATGGTAGTAAAATATTTTTCTCACTTCTGCTGAGCCTGCTGAGTAAAATATTTTTCTCACTTCTGCAATGTCCTTTGAATGATGGTAGCTGCCTTATTAAACAAATGCTAAGATATTCCCTTAATTCAAAGATATCCAAACACACAAAGGGATTTGATTGTTGTTATGATGAGGTGTTAGAGGAGAAACAGAATCCACTTTTGGAATGCTCTCTGTTTCTAATAGTATGCTCTGAAGCTGCTTTAAAACAAATTCAATATTTAAAGGCACAGATATTGGACCCAGCTCAGTGGCATAGAGGTTAAATTTACATGCAATCTGCTTCAGCAGCCTGGGGTTTGTGGGTTCGGATCCTGGGCACAGCCCTACACATTATGCCATCTCATCAAGACGACCTGATGCCTACTCATTAAGACGTGCTGTGGCAGTGTCCCACAGACAAAATAGAAGAAGATTGGCAACAGATGTTAGCTCAAGGCCATTCTTCCTCACCAAATAAATAAATAAATAAAGGCATAGATATCTTAAAGAGACGCTTGGAAAATGTTATCACGGTTAGCATTGACAATTTTTAAGACTGTTCATTTGCGTCTTTTCTTCCTTCCTTCTTTCTTTCTCTTTCTGAGGGAGCCATTTGGAAAGCCAAGCCCCAGATATTGATCACAGACCTTATCAAGTTCAATAAAACACACATTTATTGAATTATTACTATGTGTTGATCACCGTGGAGGAATAAAGAGACAAATTCCTTCTCAGGATATTACAGTCCTGAGGAAGAATTAGATGAAATGACTGTTGTGCAAGGCAAAGGGAACAACCATCCTAGAGATTGACCTGCCACTGGAGCAGCCATGTCATACTGGTCTTGGGGGAGACCCTGCTTCCCATGTATTTAGCAGAGCAGTGACGAGGCCATTCATTCAAACACTGTCAGTCAACAAACACTAAGTGCTAGAATCAGAGGAATGTTGACTGAAAATACATCACGTTCCCAACTCTCGTCATTAGAAATTCCTGGTATATTAGCAGAGATGCTCACCCCATTCGGATACCTGCTATTCCCTCATTCATTCAGCTATCAAACATTTATTGAGTGCCTACTATTTTCCTAGTACTGGGATAGGTAATGGAGATACAAAGATGAGTACTTCAACGGGCTTACAGCATAACAAAGAGAGATTTGTAAATGAACATCTTACAATGTCACAGGTGCTCCTATGGAAGTTTATATAGAGCACAGGGGAACACGAAGAGGGAAGGGTAATTCCACTGGGAAGAGGTCAAAGATGCCTTCATAGAACAGTTCACCCTTGAACTAACTCTGGAAATATGAGTAACTATTTTGTCAGCAGATGGAGATGACGGTTGAGGGATGCGTGTGCAGAAAGGGATGAGATTCCAGCCATCAAAGTCGCTACCATCTTCATAGATGAGAAAGCCTTTCTAGTGTCTTGGGAACTGATTCTTGCAGCGGGTACTGGACATCATGGAGAGAAAATGCTACAGAGCTGGGCTGTGGCCACACCATGGAGGGTTTCTGTGTCTCAGGAAGAAGTTTGATTCTTTTTCCTGCAGACCCAAGGGGTGCCTCTAAGGCGGTAAGCACCTCCTCTCTCCATCCTGCAACCCATGAGCTCCCAACCCCAGGAGATACTGAGAGGCCACTCACCTTGTGACAGGGCAGCCAGTGCAGTCTTCCTGGGTTGGCCCCCAGCACTTGGCACAGGAGGCGTCACAGATCTGGCAGTGGCCATGCTCGTCAATGTATTCTCCTAGGGAACAAAATATAGCTGTTTATCTCATTTCTACATGGCAATGCTGCCTGCGCTGTCAGTCTGAGAGCAGCCAGATCTCTCTGTGGCTGCTTAAAAGGAATGGAGACAACACAGAGAGAAGAGACCTTGAATGGCTTCCGTTGCCAGTCTTGAATCCTGACCTTATAATAACAACTACTCCTCTCCCAGGGGTCCCAGAAGTTGGAACCTCAAAAAGTTGTGAGGCAATGACATAATTATGGATTTAGTCAACATGTGCTACAGATTTTATAAGTAGAAAGACGCCAAGGAGAGCTTCCCACAGGGCCCCTTTCCTAAGCTCCTACTGACTTTCCTGTTAAAGGCTGCGGGCTCTTGGCCCTCAGAGACCCCAGGTATAGCCTTGGTTCAAGTCAAACAAAAAGCAGGACCCACCCAGATCTTGTCCCACCACTCTGGGGGATGGTGGTTACTAGTCAAGAGTGGTTGAAGCTTGGCTGACATTTGACAAACGTGAGCTGCATCTCCCCATGAAAGAGTAACAATGAAGAGATAGCCAGAGAATTCTTCATTTAATTGGAAAGTTTATCTTTCCCAAGGAAAAACACATATGAGACTTTTCCACAGAAGTTAGTCCAGCTCCGCAAACTTCTTGTGAACATTTAAGAAGTTACTCCAACAGCAAAGGTGATGGAGAGAGGCCAACCTCATTGAAGGTGATAATCCAATGATGGGTCCCTACTCATGGAATTCAACCCACTACTCACATTACACTCATCCTCTCCTCCCTTTGTCTTAGAAGAAACTGACAAGTTTCTTCAGTTTCATACAAACAGCTATTTTGTTTGGTTTGGAAACTGCTCAGAAAATATAGTTTCAGATTTCAGCAGAGTCACAGCCTTCACCTGCCCGCTACCCCACACCTAACTTTCGCAGCCCTGAAAGCATGTCTCAACATTGTCAATCTGAGATCCAGCCACAGTGGTAAGGTAGCAGTTACTTGCCCATGGTTTAATCAAGCGGTCTTACTGAGGTCTAAGATTCACTGCCTGATTTATTGTAGTTGTACTGAAAAAAGCCCTGGAAGCATAGACTTGATTGGTGAGAAATGGAGGAAGTCCACCCCTCTGGCTTTTCCCATAGTTTACTGAACAAGTGCAGTTGAATAAGGTCAACCTTATATTTGTAAATCTTCCACTTGCTAGCAGTAAACCACAAAAATGAAAATGAAGAGGCAGCTAGAGTTTGTCCTTACATAGCAGAAAAAGCCTTTCATGTATGTAGAGTTATTCTATTAGTTTTGTTAACTAAAGGGGGAAAGTACATGTTAGAGCAATGCGCATATCTAACAGTGGCACACCCCACACATCCTAGACTCTGCTCTTCCGCGTCTTCCAATTGTTGCCAAGGTAGAGTGTGGACCAGGAATCTGATACGTAACTTTTAGAATAAGATTGTGGTTCTTAGCTCAGGAGCGACTCCCAGGAGCCCTAGACTCAAAAGAGTGAGTAACCAGCAGGGGCAAAGAATGCAAATGTGCAAGTTGTTCCTGCACAAGATGCAGCCCAGATGGTCAAGTGGAGGCAGAAATCAGCCCGTGTTCATCTCACTAAGCCATGCACTCTGGTGTTAGCTGCCTCTGACTCTGTAGGGGGCGCCGTTTACTAATTCACAGAAAGATGTTAGACAGTAGTTGCATTCTTGGCCATCAGCAGTGCCAAGGCAGAGAAAGGCTGAGACTTCTGTCTAGTAGGAGTGCTGATTTTAGGTTGGGATTGTCTCGCTCAATATAGGCATCATATTTATGCAGACTTCTTTTTATTTATTCGAGCTCTCCCATTCTGCCTCTTAATTATTGCCCTTGCTGTAATGTCTTCCACTTTTGCCATAGGAGGCACAGCCAGTTGAGCAGTATGATTATCAGGCCAGGCACCGGCAAGATAAAGAGCAGAAGATCCAGGGAAGACCTGGTAGGAAGATGATAGCTATGTATCTTTCAAAAAGATGTGCGCTGAGTGGAACAGGAATGGGAGAGGCTCACAGAAACTTCTAAACCCAAAGAAAGGGTATTCCAGAGAAATGTAGGATGCTAGAGAGCACAACTTATTCATTCACTCATTCCATGGGTATTTTTTGAACATCTACGTACCAGGTACAAGGTAAGATGTAGAGATATACAAATTAAAAACGTCCTACTCTTGGGTTCTCAAAGATTTTTGAGAAGGTGATTTATAAAGTGATAGTTGTAATTGAAATGCTGCGGGGTGCCTTTGACTTCCTCAGACAGTCTAGATTAAAGTTTAAAACAGAAATGTGAGGACATACACAGGACTCTGGTAGACCTAGAAGCAAAGACTATTACCTTGCCTTGGCATCTGTGCCTATAGGAACTGACGCAGTGGTTTGGTTCTCCCATCTCCTGATATCCATCCACCTTAGTCTCCGTGATGTATTAGAATCAATGCAAGGGTAGGATTTTAAACTAAATACACCTTGCTCAGCTACTTAGATGGTTCCGAGAGTTATACCATGTCCACACTCAGATCTGCTTTGTGAGTACAGATGATACATGGCTAGAGCAAGCAAGGGTTATTCAGATACTACTATGTACATTTTAAATTCTCTGTATCTCTTGTGTGCCTCCTCATTGGCTACCATAGGCCAGTAGGTGGCACTGATACCTTGGCCTTCATCTGCTCAACTATAATGGCCTCTATTCCCACCCACAAAATGCCATCTTGGATATAGTCATCACTAGGAATTGCCTCATCGCCAAGATTTCAAATACGCCCTCCAAACACAATCTCCTTATGCCCTCCTATGAGTCTACCTCACGCCAGGTGGCGCCCTAGGCTGCTTGGTCACCCTTTCATGCATCTGTCTAGCTTCCTCTTGCATTCTTCACTTAGGCTAGGCCCAACCTTCCCAAGACCTAAGTTCCACCCCTTCTACCTAATTTTCTGATCAGATACTGAGTTTCCCCAGCATCCTTTTTCTCAGTGTCAAAATTCCTCTCTGTCTTCTTGACTTTTCGCTCGTCTTCTGTCTCTGAGAAAGGAACCTCTCTTCCTGGCCGTTGTCAACTCTCCAACTAATGCTCTTAATCTTTCCTTAGGATATTTCTCCACCAGTCTCTCTGGCTTCAATCTTTTCTTGACATCTCCCATCATCCTCTGATCTACAAATTTCTCCCCAACCGAAAACCTTCCCAAGCATTTTTCTTCCCTGATAAGTGATTCTTAAAACATGTTTCTCCCTCCTAACATTTGGAAACAAAATGGAGAAAACCTCATAACCTTGGAGCTTATGTAAGAGAGTCGGCATAGGACAGCTTAACTGTGTATCTCTTTCAAGTCTGCACGCCTCTTAACTGTAGAGCAAGCTCTGGCTTTAGAACAGATGAGAATAGAAGGATCCTCCCCGATGTTCATATTTATGTAGATGTCCAATTAGTTACATAAACAACTGCCCCCAGCCCTTGCAGGCACAAGTTTTCCACTACACATCTGAAACCAAAGAAACCAGATTCCAAGGACATAGTGAAGTTGCTTTTTTTTCGGTTGTTGGAGCAGCAAATTCTTGTCATCTGTCTTCATTGCACAATGAAGCTGAATGTTTATGACAGGCGTGATATACAAAATTCTTAGAAAAAATCACTTTTAGCACAGACTTCAGGGGTCAATATTTTGTTCTCCACCTCATTCTACAAGCTCTTCTTTCTGCTGTCTTCAGTCATTATTATCACGTTCAAATTATCTTTCTCCTGTGATCAAAAATGTTTCATTCTCCTTTTAGTTTCTTTCTCATCTCCTCCTATAATAGTTCAAAGGACACTGAGGAAATAGGGGAGGAATAATGTCTCAGCAGTTGAGGACATAGCTTAAAAATGAATACTTGTAGATTTAAAAATTTACAAGTAAGTGGCTTACTCTGCTTGTTCCACCTCTTGATAACATTGCAGAACGTGTTTGTGTCGACAAGTCTGTTATAAACAAACTTTATGACGTCATCCAGAACAGGTAAACCTTTATTACATCATCCACAGCTACTAAACATGGTTGAGACCCACATAATACTATTTTTTACACTTACATGATCAGAAGAGCTTCATTTCTTCTGCAGAAATGCTATGCTTTCTTTTGTACCTTGTAGTATTTCTTTATTGATTAGAGCCAAATTTGTTGTAATATTTAAAAAAATCTATAAACTAAGTGAATTAATATGCACATAAATAGATAGATTATGATGTGAGTTCCAAACAATTTTTAGCAAGGGTGATTAAGAGAAGCAAGGGTGAGTAAGAAAAGATGGGAGGAACATTTGGTGAGACGTTAGCCATATCTGGTTATTTCCGTGAACACCCTTGGGGTACTGAATTATCTGTAGATCTTTGTTTATGTGCCATATCACTCAGATGCCAGGAATCATAGACTCTGACTTTCCTGAATGTCTCTACAACTATAGGTGCCGATCAAACAATACTATCTCTTTGTAAGGATGCCAATACCTAGTTTCCAGCTTAAGATACCACTGTGTGAAGACAGTTTTCAGGAAAAGAAATCCAGATATTTATTACTTTCCACCAACCACAAAAAGTGTTCAGTAACACTTTCAACTAGTTATATACTAATGAAATAATTCTGTTTTTAAGGCCTCATTAAGTGTGAAGTTTTATAGCAAGGCTCAAAGTGTGAGGCCATCAACTGAGATTGCAACATCTTCACTTAAAAGTCCACACAATTATTCATTCTTAAAAAGGAAGGAAATTCTGACACACGCTACAATGTGGATGAACCCTGAAAATGTTATGCTCTTAGAAATAAATCAGTCACAAAAGAACAAATATTGTATGATTCCATTTATATGAGTTACCTGGAATAGTCAAATTCAGTAGGACAGAAAGTAAAATGAAGGTTGCCAGGGGCTGGGGAGAGGGAAAATGGGGAGTCACTGCTTAATGAATAAAGTTTCCTTTGGGGGAGGTGAAAAAGTTCTGGAGATGGGTGGTGGTGATGGTTGCACCACAACGTGAATGTAATTAATGCCATAGAACTGTACACTAATAATGGTTAAAATGGTAAATTTTGTGTTATGTATATTTTGTCACAAAAAAAAACAGCCTACATGATGAGCTTTTGCCCCAGCAGGCCAATACATAATTTTAACCAAAAAACTCAGGATTGTCTGTTTTTGGAGATGGGTCCAAAGAGTACAAACCATCTTAGGGAGCCAGTTTGTTGACCTGAGGCTTGGGAAACCTCCTGTGACGATGGAGATAAATGGATAAAGCTTGTGATAATGGAGATGTCTGGAAGATGGAACGCTGTGTTTTTTCTTTTCATCAGGATCTACAAAGGCAGAATGAATATCAAGCACCTAGAAGGAGAGTTCCGCTTCTACAGCCTAGAGGTTTCTGGGGGCCACCTTCTCTATCTGGTCCTCTCAAAGACTTCCTTTCCTCCCCCACAGGATTTTCTGATTGACAAGACTTATCCTTCCTGGTCCCATTGCTTTTTCATTCTCAGGCTCTGGCATTCATCTGTGTAGTTTATGCAGATATTCTGAAACGCTACTCTGGCACCCCCATGGGTTGGCATCCCTGCCAAAAGGATGGATCGTAAATTGTGGATCCAACACACTTGCAAATGTTTAGCTTCCTTTGGCCTGAATGTTGTTCAACGAGCAAGGAATCAAGAGTTGATCCTTTTAGCTTCCACTGTTGTTTAGTCCCCTCCACAGTCAGGCTGCTAAAACAATGTATCCAAAGTGAATATAGTGGTCATGTAGCAACCGCACAAGCTCCCATTCATTGACACCTACCATATTACAAGTGCTGTTCAATGTAATGTGTAATTCAGACAACAGCCCCTTTTATAATGAGAAACTGAGGGTCAGAGAGATCAAAAAACTTGCATAAATTCATTCAACTAGGTAAGTGACAGCGTTGGGCTATGACCCAGGTGTGTCTGAGCCTACACCCATGCTCTTTCTGCAATATTTCCCTGGTATGGATTCATTTCCCCTTTTGGTGTTCCAAGTAGCTTTGCTATTTATAAAAAGAAAGAACTGAGCACATGCCTCGTCTAAGGCATTTGGTGAGGTAAGGATATCAAAAAGGAATTCACTGTGAAAACAAACGAACTTTGAGCAGTTGTATTGCACAAAGCAGATTTACTCAGTGACTGAATATACCCTCCAAATTTATCTTCCCTGATAAAATGGCCACCATTTATTAAAAGGCACTTCTATTATCGAATTGAGATTTTATAAGTAGTTTGTTTTGTCCACTAGATTAGAAGTTCCTAAGAGGAACTCAAAAATGTTTTTTTGAATGAATAAAATAATTGGTTGGAATTCTGGACAGGGATTTTCTATCTTGCTTAACTGCTGTCTGAAAATAAAATAAACTGACTCGTCAGAGATAGCTTGTAACCAGAATGATAGTAACTTCTCTACGGTCCCTCAATTTACATGAAAATCTAATACAGATGGATTGATTCCTGTATATCTTTTCCTCAATTAAGAGAATCTTGCATTGCTTCTATGTTAGCGAAAAAATCACTCTAAGTCCTAGCTAAAGGATGCTAAAAATAAAAAGGCACTGAACACTGGTTGCAAGACCAGACACAAGGCAAGACAAGAGGCGTGAATGTTATTCTTATCTGTAATTAAACAAAATAGATTGACAAAACCTATTGTTGACTCTGTGGATGAGGAGAATCATGAACACTTTCCAGTAAGCAGGGTGGTAGATGGAAATCCATTTATTGCCCATTTGAGGTGTGTAAAATTTCTCGACATTCTCTTAATTTGGTGGGCGGTCTTTACTATTCTTGTAAATGAGCCTAGAATTTCTACAGGTTCTCTAGTGCACTCAATCCCCCTACTCCTCAGACATAAGATTTTACCCCCCAAAGTTCGCACCATTTGTGGCTACAGAGGGACTGCTGTCATGGGGGAAATTGTACAGTACCTGGTGCGCTCACAGGGAGGGGAGATGTGTGATACCAGCTCATCACAAGGTTGGCATAAGGGAAGCCATAGTGTGGAAAAGAAATCATATTGTTACTTTGAATGACCTGGTTAACTAACCCAGCTGGATAGGCACCCTCCAGGAGATATGCATGCTCTGTAGATTATACAGCCCCTCCTAGCTGTGATAAGTTGATAACTTTGTTCTTTTGAGTTCTTTAGGCATGCGATGACCCCTGGGGCAGAGAGTCTATGCTGAGAGACATCATCAATGACAACGGAAAGATCTGGGTATAGGGTGTTGCTCTGGTCGCTGATGTATTTCCAGTAAAACAAAAGATTATTAGGAACTAGGACCAGATGTCTGCCTTCACCCAGAGATCAGATGCCTTCCCCACCCGCAGACCAGCCTCCTATATAACGGGCCTGTAGTCTTTGTTCTGTAAGATGGTTCTTTCAGACGTTGGCCAGCCATCTTCTCCCTTGCTAAAAAGCTATAATAAAACCCTTTCTCTCCTACTACCTTGCCTCTTGACTATTGCCTTGTCTCGCGGCAGGCAGACGACCTTCCTTGGGCTGTAGCATGTGGGGCTCAATACATGATGACAGAAGTAAGTGACCATAATTTGAGAGAATAACTCACTTACCTTTTAGAAAACATCACTGATTACCTGAGGCAGGTCACACTTGGGAGACACTGACAAAGGGAACGACTTGAAAAGACAGAGCTTGCATGCGAGAAGAGATTTTCACATGTTGAGGAATATGGGGTAACTTTTTGGGTTCAAAACTGATTTGACTTGAACTAAAAAGCCAGACTTATGGCCTATCAAACATACACTGTCCATCTGCTTCACCATTAGAGTAAAGCCTGCACTCTTAAGAATGCATACTTGCCTTCCTACGCCCTATTGGTAAAGTCGTATTGGTAATGCTGGATTAGTCCCTTTCCTGACATCACGGTCATATTGACCTGCTAATTTGCAACTAAATATCTCTTTGAAACCTTGATGAATATGTATCCTGGGTGTGTTTAATGTATGTTCTTTGTTCTAAAAAGATATAAGACTGTATTGAAAACCATGCTTCTCTGAAACGTTTTCTAAGGCCTTCCCAGGTTATAATCCTCACTCTGGCTCAAGTAAAACTCATTGTATTTCTCTTATCTGTGGGAGGGTATTGGTTATTTTGCATCGAGACATGTGCACCCCTGAGTGAGTGTGGTGCTATCAGGCCCTAAAAGCTCTATCACTTCCTTTCACTTTGGAGGTGATGCAGATGGCTGGTGGAACTACCGGGAGTCTGGCTCACCGAGACTTCCTGACACTTTTGAACTAAACAAGGGTCCTTGTACGTGGATGGGTTAAAGCCCAAAGTCCTTCCCAAGTTGCCTGAAACAATCTAACTGTTCCCTGTGATGGTGTAAGACCTGGAACACAGGCACCAGGATGAGGCTTGTTATCATCCTCTTTCATTTCTGTGGTGACCAAAAGAACCTCCCTCACCACTTTTTGTAGCTTATTCTTAAGCCCTTCCAAGTATCCCTACTGTCACTTCCCCCACTCCAGTGCCCCATGGGAGGGAACATCCTCAAATGCCCCTCCCTCTCTTCCTCTGCATCAACACACCGAAAGTGCTGACCTCACCTTTCCTCTCCCACACTCCCTCAGTCTTTCCTCAAGCCCTGCCTGCTGGTGCTAAAACACTGCAGCCTAGTTGCCAATTAAGAGAAAAGAGAAGCTCCTGGAAAGAGAAGGAAGTTGCATTCCAAAGCCTAGGGCTCCATCTGCACTGTAGCCGGTAATTGACAATTTAGTCTTTCATGGGGTCATCACTAACACTGCTCGTCCACAGGCGGTAAACACTGTCTTCTAAGAGATCTGCTGGTTTGTCTAGTGACAGGTCTGAATGGAGATGGCACCCAGAATACTGCAGTCCCTTAGTGACTGGGGAAGTATCTGATTGTCAAGTTGCCATATGTTTTATTGGTAGTGACTAAATTGTGCTTTTTAAAGAGTCTGAGTGTGGAAATAAAGAAGGGAATCAAAGTTTGCCGTGTGCCTACTGCACACCAGCGTAGTAGGGAGCACTGGGTAGGGTAAACGCATACATTTTGGAGTCATCTCCACCTGGGTTTCATTTGAGCTTCCTTCTCCAGCTGTCTGATATTAATCAAATCACATACTTCTTTGACATTCTTCTTCTGTGTATTGTGCATAATATTCGCTTTCCCGTAGAATGTGGTGGGGATCAAGTGAGAGAACAGACCTAAAGCTCCTACCATAGTGGATGACAGAATGTTAGTTATAATTATCAGGTAATTATATATTGAATATGTTATTTCCTCAAACCTCCAATTAATAATGTAGGGTAGGGGCTATCAACTTCGTTTGACCAGATAAAAGAACTTAAGCATCAAAATGTTAACTCACTGAACATCATTCAAACCCTGGTCTGATTGGATCCCAAATTGTGATTTTTCTACCACCTTGAGGGGACTTAAAGAATGTATTGGCTGCGTATGTCGGTGGCAATGAGGCAACTGAAATTAATGACCCCATGGACAGAGAACAATGACCTCTCAAAGCACGTCAGCTGCAAGATGCAACCTACCAAGGTCATCTGTATAATTAGCAACCCTTTGGAGCCAGCCTCCCTGGACTAGAGCCAAGGAGCTTTTCCACACACTTTGCCATAGAAATGCCATAGCCATGGCCGTTCCCTTCTCAGGCTGCTGAGGTCAAAGTTTGTCAGAAATAGGTGAATGTGAGACAGGGCACATAAGCCTTCTTTCCAGCAAAGTTTCACCCAGTCAGGTTCAGAATGTGATTCTTTCTAATTTTTTTTTGCAGGGAAAGATTTGCCCTGAGCTAACATCTGTTGCCAATCTTCCTTTTTTTTTTCCTCTCCAGAGCCCCAGTACCTGGTTGTATATCCCAGTTGTAAGTCCTCCAGGTTCTTTTGTGTGAGCCACCACCACAGTATGGCTACTGACAGCTAGGTAGGAAACGAACTGGGAAATGAACCTGGGTCACCAAAGCAGTGAGAGCACCGAACTTTACCCACTAGGCCCTCAGGGCTGGCTCCAGAATGTGAGACTCTTGGCCCCACTGTGGAGTGGGCCCTACGCTTTGACCACTGGCTTCTCCTTTAGGTCCTGGGATGGACTTTGCTTCCTTACTTGGCAGGTGTCAGGACCAGTTGCCATTTCCTCTCTGTCTCAGTCAGGGTGGGACACATAAACAGATGAAAATGAACATGGGGGCAGTGTTGTGTGTTGTGAGTGCATGTGTTCTGTGTGTAGGGAGGGGAGAGAGTGGGGGAGTTAGCATTGTGAGGCAAGAGGCCTCAGCATCCCTGGGTGTCAGAGAGAGAAAGAGCAGCAGCCTCCTTCTGCACGGTTCGCATCCTATCAGGGCTTTAGACTCTGTCCAGAGTATGGAATCCGGGACTAGAATCTCATCTGGCTCCACCACAGAGAGAATGCCACTCCCCACGTTAAGATTCCGCTCATTCCACTGAGTGCTTAGACGATCATGAGCAGTCCTCTCCCCACTCAGAGAGGGGAGAGGCAGCTACAGGTGAGGCGCATGGATCTGGAACAGGATGTCCTAGATGTGAATCCCAGGGCTACCTTGTGGAGCTGTGTAAACTTGCCCGACTTATGTAACTTCTCTAAGGCTCGGTCAACTCATCTTAAAACAGAAATAATCACAGCTATGTCATAAAATTGTCAGAAGGATTAAATTAGTTAACACATAAAATGTGCTTTAAAAGATACTAGCACACAGTAAATGCTGAATGAACGTTAGCTGTTGCTACTCCAGTGAGCAGAAGCAGGTCCCTTGTACAAGAAGCACAGGAGAGTGAGAAAACTTTCGAGACACTCGGACCTCAATTCCTCAGAGTTGGGGCGGCTTTGAAAAATTTATTTAACCTTTCTTCAGCTTTATAAAATAAGTTCAATTGCCCTAAACTTTGTAGTTCTCTGTTCTTTTCCTACCTATTATCAGGCAATGTCTTTTGTATACTGAGGTTAATTTAGAAATGTGTGGTTAATATAAACAAAATATCTAGAAAAGATTTCCCTTCTCCACAACTGTTCAGGGGCCCCTTAGAAGAACGGACACCAATTTTATTAACTATTTTATTAACTTTTAACAACTCAACAGGCATGGTCCTGTTTGATTGGCACCAAAGTGTAGTCAGTTCTGTTCAGGAAAATGGCATCCCTCTGCCCTTTCACCCTCCACCCTAAATCCACGATTCTAGAACTATTAACTCGCTGAACAACTGTGGGCACACCAAACCAATATTTGACAGAAAGGCAGGTCAGCTATTCCTCTACTGACCAATATCACCCCTCTTGTTGCCTTATGAGGGATAATATAAAATTACTTGTGACTTGAGCTGGTCTTCCCTCAGCTCTTAACAGAGGAATGGTTATGAGTTAATTTCCACAACCTCAATATAAATTCTAGGAACGTCTCTTAGACGTTAGTAATATCGTGAGAGGATTCTGGCCCCATCACAACATTCCTGAATGGTATGACTCAATGTGCTTTTGTCTTACCTTGTACCTAATACCTCAATATCTTCTTTAGGGGCCCTACATGCATCCTTCAACCCTGACTGTGCCATAGAGAGGCTGAGTCTGTGGTGAAATTGCAGCCTCTGTGTCCCTCCACCATCTAGACCTGAGAACTTGCCTCCCAACCTAGTCATACAGAGAAGTCAAGTAAAGGACAGAGGAGGATTTGGCAAAAACCTCTGCATTCACCGGAGACAAACATTATAGCTCTAGAAATCTACAGGAGCCTTGAGAACAATTCAGTTTCTCTGGGAGAAGAGCCAACTTGGCTGGAAGACATGCAAGTCAGTATTTGAGATGAGTTCAAAGTCTCCCTTGGGCCTGACCTACACTTTCCATCTCCAGGCCCACCCCAAGAAGGCCCTTGGCATCTCCCTGGGGTTGGGGCGGGGCACTACACCTTCCCACACTAGTTACATCGCAGTCTAAGGGCTCTTCAGCATTATTTCTAGGGAACAGTCAACCAAGCAACAGTCTGGGCCCTGTTTTAGGGGGTCCTGGGACTTCAGAGCACAGACCACGGCTTAGGTCTGCAACCAGCAGCCAGGGAGGCGGGGCTCAGGGTCCAGGACTCCGGAAGCCTGACGCTCCCTGGAAACTCGGTTCTGTGATCCCCACAGACACCGCTGGTGAGTCAGGCTCTCCTCCCCTTCCCAAACTCCCTCAGGCGGCTGACTGACCTGCTTTGACTCCTTTTTGCTTTCAAGGCCGCTCTTGATAGTCATCTTAACCAGATTTTACAGTTTACAAGAGGGCTGATTCCTCTCTGCTGTTCACAGTTTGCCAAAATGGGCAGGGACGGGCTGTGGAAAAGCCGCCTGTGGGCTCGGGGAACTTCAACAGTCTTTTGCCTATGCAATCATCTAGTGTAATTTAGGTTGTATTTTCTAAAGATGAATTTGTAAGAAGCCAACATTTTCTATGGGGTAATAACAAGTGCTTACTACAGTAGCGTGAATGATGGGCATGCAAAACTGCTAAAGGAGGGGCTGGCCCCGTGGCTGAGTGGTTTAAGTGCACACGCTCCGCTGCAGGTGGCCCAGTGTTTCGTTGGTTCGAATCCTGGGCGCGGACATGGCACTGCTCATCGAACCATGCTGAGGCAGCGTCCCACATGCCACAACTAGAAGGACCCACAACGAAGAATATACAACTATGTACTGGGGGGGGGGGAGGTTTGGGGAGAAAAAGGAAAAAAATAAAATCTTTAAAACAACAACAACAACAACAAAAACCAAACTGTTAAAGGAGCAGAGACAGGAGAAAGATGGCCTTGTGGTGTTTGGGCATTAGAAGTCCAGGCCTCAGGTCAGAGATAAGGGAACGTTTTCTGGGAAGCTGGGCGCTTTCTCAATGCTTTCACGCTTAATTCTCAGATCCAGTTTATGGAGATGAGCGTTGCTCTCATTTTAAAGATGAGGAAACTGAGGCTCAGAAAATTTAAGCTGTCCAAGTTCACTGAATTAGTGATAATTAGAAGAGCTAGCACAGTGGTGACCATGCATGCCAGGAATTCTCCTGAGAGCTTTACCCATATTAACTTACATAATCCTTACAACAATCACCCTATGGAGGAGAGACGGCACTGTGTACTGCTGTTTTTTATCATCCTCACTTTTCTGTAGAGAAAGTTGAGGCAATGAGATATTAAGCGACCTATTTTTTTTTTTTTTGAGGAAGATTAGCCCTGAGCTAACATCTACTGCCAATCCTCCTCTTTTTGCTGAGGAAGACTGGCCCTGAGCTAACATCTGTGCCTATCTTCCTCCACTTGATATGTGGGACGCCTACCACAGCATGGCTTGCCAAGTAGTGCCATGTCTGCACCCGAGATCTGAACCAGCGAACCCCGGGCCACTCAAGCGGAACGTGTGCACTTAACTGCCACGCCACTGGGCTGGCCCTTAAGTGACCTATTAAAATCACCCAACTGATGGCAGAGCTGGGATGTAGGCCCAGGTCAGACTCCAAGCTCTACTCCTTTAACCCAGGTTTTTCTGCATTCTTTTTCCCAGAAAGTAATGGGAATTGGATTTTTATCCCAGGCCCAGCTGATTTCAAATACCACGCCCCCTTCCACTATACTTAAATTCAAATAATTGGTTAATTGCATATGCATGTGTGCATGAGTGTGTATGTGTGTGTGATATGGGGATAAGTTCAAATTATGCAATTCTAGACACCTCAGTTAGGCAGCCTGTAACAATTGCTTCTTAACTATGTTCTGGTGGCTGTGTTGGAAAAAGGCTCAGTATCTATCCTTCATGAGACAGAGAATCAGCTCGCAGAAAATACCAAGAATGTCAGCCAATGTAGAAACAAGTGCTCAAGATCTAATGGTGGCACAGGGCAGCTGGCTCTGATTATACTCCTCCCTGAGGACACAGACATTTCCTGTTCATTTTGGAGTCTCTATGGCCTTCCTCTATGAGTGGAAGACGGGTTCTAGACTCGTTTTGTGTTTTTTGGTATAAATTCATTAAATTTTGTTTGTTGTACTGAAATAAGATTGCCTTGGGTCTGAAAAAAATGGATGTAGCTAGATGGACAAAGGGGAAAGTGGAGAATATTTCAGGAGGAGGGAACAGAGAAAGCAAAGGAGTGGAGGCTAGAATTAAGCATGATGTCTCTGATGCAGGCATATGATTGGTTTGACTGGAGCAGAAACTGAGTTTGGGTAAATGAAAAATGAGTGTGGATAGAGGATGTAGATAGATCATGGAACATCACATAGAGGTGTATCAAATGGGTGTGTTTGGCCAAAGGGAGCCATTGAAGATTTAGGGAGAAAGTCAATGACAGGAACAACTCTGGAGGAAGATCGCTGTGGTCAAAGGAGACTGGATGAGTTGGAAGGGACAGTCCAGGAAGTCATCTGGGAGATGGCTTCAGTCAGACAGGAGTGAGAGAATGGAGCTACTGCAACCAAAATGGTGACGACATGGCAGTCCCCAGAAAACAGTTACAGAATCTCAGGGAGGAATGGATCATAGAGATCATCTCCTCTAGCTGCCTCCTTCTCCTGCACCCCCAGGCATCAGGCTTAATTATCTTAATGATTTTCTAGTCCACTGACTGTCCAGTGTTGGAAAGAAAACTGAAAGGGATGGAGAACTCATTACCTCCTTTCCTCTTTTTAAAAAACTCTATCAGAAACATCTTTGTAGTTGGTAGGCCTCGTAAATTTCATACATTGGTCATTTCAAAAGAAGAAACAGCTGTTCTGAGGAAGGAACATGATATTTAAGAGAACAATGAAAAGAGTCAGAAGCTCTGAGTCCAAGGCTCGTAGGTGGCTTGGAGCAAGTCAGGTAAACTTTGTGTCTTAGTCACTTCTGTGAAAATGGGGAGAAGACATGTCCTGCCTAGTTCTCTGGTCTATTGGAAGACCAAATGATAAACCTTGTGACAATGTTCTGGAAACTTCAAAATGCCTCACAAAGGAGAGGAGGATATGATTGTTAATGCTCCACAGGAGGGAATATAGTATTGTTTCGTGACAGAGAAAGCTGAATCCAAATTCCAGCTCTGACACTTGCTAGCTGTGTGATTTGGGGCTACTTCTGTAACCTTCGTTTCCGTAGCTGCAAAATGGAATAAAAACAGTCCTATCTCAGGAAGTTGTTGTAACAACTAGATTTGATAAAGAACTTACAAGCGCTTAGCACAGGGTCTGCCTGATATATAATAGATAATGAATAAATACTATTACTATTATTGATAAATCATGTCTGCCTGCATACAGATGAGTGGAGAGAGAGGAGTCAAATCCATGGACTTGAACTTGAGCGAGTAAAGAAATGATGGTCATATCGACAGGATTAAGAATGTGAGGGAAGCTGGTTGGGATGATCTGGCAGATGTTTTGAAACTGTGCAACTCCTGGCACAGCTCTGTATGTTTATACACATGCCACAGGCAGTATTTGGACAGTGGCTGTTTTTTGGGCCTGCTCAATATCGAGCGGCTGTGTTCTCTCTCTGACACACGTATAACAAGAGTTGATGGAGTGAAATATAATGCAGGCGTTCACAGCCCATTCTGCCTAGAGCCATGCCATAAACAATCAGAAGCTCAATGCTTTGTTACCAGATAGAGTGTCATGTTTAGATGCCAAGATGCTGAAAGAAATGTCATCACCCATGCATTCCTGTGGAGGGGCCATCCCGTTCTTGGCCAGGATGACTGTTTGGCAGCAAAGTCACGCATCTGTAGACGCTCAGACGTAAAACCCATGCAGAAGGAAGGTACATTGTTAAAAGGGCTCTTATCACAGTGGTTTTAGCTGCTTACTTGAATTTCGCGACCCTTCTAAAAGATGCTTTTCAGTCAGTAACCAAGTCTTAGGTAAAAGATGAACTAGAATTAGCAGGTTAAAGGCACGTGCTGGTGACGGTGATGCTTGTGGGAGCTGCAGAGAGGAGTGTCCTTGTACCAGCCAGGCAAGTTAAGAGCATGAGTTTGATATCTTTTGTGTCCAGGAGACAGCGAGCTTTGGAAACTCTGTATCTCTCAAGAAAGTTTCTTCAATTGCCTGTTAGACAAGCTGATCTCCACCTAGGAGATCCCCTTTTTACAGATCAAGAAGCTGACGTGAGAGTTTACACAGCTTGCCCCCAGTCACACAATTTGTCTTGTTTCCTCTCCACATCCGACTATGCTAAGAAGGGTGAAAATAATAATTCGGAGAAGATAGGACAAATAAAGGCAAAGCAATGCTCAGTTGGTAGAAACCATGTCATCTCTGGGTTGGCAAAGGACTTGATACCAGAAGGATGTTGATAGAAGCATTCAACTAACTCATCCCACATAATAAATTTCTAGTTATTTATCCTGGAATTACTTCTGCTTCTTCACCTTGAAATGTCTTCTATAAAGTGATGATTCCTAAATATCTCCTCCCAGTCCAGATCTGTCTCCTGGGATCACGAATCCTATATCCATTGCCCACCAGACTCTACACCTGGACACTTTGTAGGTGTCTCAAATCAACATGTTCAACAAGACTTACCATCTTCTCCAGTTCCTATGACCCTCCTCTACTGCCAGTTGAGGCGAGTGCCACCACCTTCCAATCAGAAAAGCCAGCACAGGGGTGTCATCCTCAGCCCCATCTCTCCCTACATCTAATTCCTCACAATTTCTGTCAGCTTTACCTCCCAAACATCTCTCAGTCCTGTCTCCTCATCCCCATCTCCAGGACCACCATATGACTTCTCACGCAATCTCTCTATCTCATGGGGTAGATTTATCTTCCTAATTGCTCTCCCGGACTCATTATTTTCTCTGCTCACCTCACCCCCATTCTGTCCATGCTGTAACCAGAATGGTCTTTCTCAAATTCAAATTTTGTACAGCTCTTCTACTTAAAATCTTTCAATGCTGATCCTTCAGGACAGAATAAAGTTCCAAGGAATGACATGGAAGAGCCTTCAAAATTTGGCCCTTGCCTCAATTTCTAGCATCATCCCTTGCTGCTCTCCCTATGAACTATAGCAGACTCTTTTGGGTGCCTTGCACTCATCCCTTGGCCTTATCACATCAGTGTGAAGAAGCCAACTTCTAGGGGTGAGTATCTGCTTGTATTAGCATGAGGCTTGCTCTGGTGCCTCAGAAGGCTTCTTTGTCAGGCACACACAGCAGGCCACAAGAACCAGGGAACTGATACCCCTGGAGTTGTCCCCAACCAATGACGGGGATTTGACATATGAAGACCATAGCTCCATTGCCCTTCTGAGGAGATGACCCTGTGGCCTGTGTTCTATACCATTTTCCACGGTTTTGCCTTAGGACTGAGCTCCAGCCACACTTTGCGGTAGCTGGCTTGATAACACAACCTTTATTGGCTGCCTTCTCTCCCCTCTCTTGCTTTCCCACTTCACCACTGACATTTCCTTTCATTTTCCAAATAAATCTCTTCCACTTGAATCTTTTGTCAAGGTTGGTTTCTGAGGGGACCAGCTAAGACACATCCCTATGCTCTGGCATTCCCAAGAGACTTCCTGTCCCCAAGCCCATCACATACTCTCCCACTTAAAAGATCCATTTGGTCTGTGCCGATTCCCTTCTCTCTTCCCTCAGAAAACTTCTACTCAATCTTTACAACTCAAAGCTTTGCTGTGAAGCTTTCTCTGAATCTTTCCTACCACACCATTACGCAGCTGAATTGATTTTCTTCTGTGCTCTGAAGTGTTTTGGGCATATTTTTAATATATCCTACATATCAACTGGTATTTCCCATGATCTTGACCACTACTTGCCACAGGATAAAGTGCTCAAACATTTTGATAAATAAATAGATTGACATGTTTGGAATTAGGGATGCAAAAAAGAGTCACCTGATAGCTGAAAGCTCCATGGAAATATATTCATTAATTCATTCAACATATAATTATTAAGCATCTACTACATGTCAGGCTCTGTTCCAGGTATTTGGGATATAAAAGTGGGCAAAATGCAAGTGTCTTCCCTGGTGGAGCTTACATTACAGCACAGGAGATAGATAGTAAGCCACAAATACTATCAATCAGCTAGTACATGTTCTATTGTTGGTACCTAATAAATGCTATGGGAAAAAAAAGGTGAAGACGTCAAGCAAATCAGGGAGCACTGGTGAGGGGCAGGGATGGGAATGCCGGTGTGAGTAGAATGTAATGGGCTCCAGACACCATAGCAACAGACTCCAAGAAGAAGATGTGCACATTAGGCTGGAGTTGTTCTAAAAGTTAGTTGACAAGGTTATTTACCAACATGCAGTACAATAATTTTGCTTCCAGTAGACTAGACATTTGTGGGTCAGAGTACACAGCCCTATTCTGTCTAGGCTTGTAATATCCTTAGTTCAAAATGACTGTTTTCCTAGACATGTGGTCCCCAGGCAAATTGCCTGCTGTGAATCCAATTTTTAATGCAAAATGTCTTTCCAGCACAGAAGTTCACTGCCAATTTATTGAAGTTCATGGAGAGAATGATATTGGTTGACAAAAGTGTAATAGAGAGGGGTACTAAGTTTCAGGAGGCATAGTGGAGAGATGAAGCAGCCCAGGGACTATGCATCCAGGAAAGCAGACATTCTCAACTAAAATCGCATCACAGTTACCATCAACCCACTTTTCCAAAAAACTGTCCAGGTTGAAATAAAATACTGCATGAGCAACCAGAATTATTGTGCTCTACCTAATACACCACTCGTTCATAGAGCAAATTTACCTTTTGAACATTCTTGTTAAAAGAACTGCAAAGAGTAGGGGATTAAATGGGATCCAGGGGGTATAAGAATATTTTTAGGAGTGAATGATTTAAAAATAAGATTGACAGAGATGCAAGGGAGATGATGGCTTACTCTAATGGAAGGCTCTAAAAATAAAATTCTGAAAATATCAATTACAAAAGAACTTGATGAGGAAGAAAAGGCAAGAGGCACTTAAGGAAATCAGTACCGCTTCACAGAGAGCTCTCAGTTTGGTATTTAAATATCTGTAAGGCAGCCAGAGCTTTCAGGATTTCCTGCTGGGAGCGCCCCATCACTGCGGGAGATGGGATATTGAGGAGGGCTGCTGAGACTTTTCAGTGGCTTCCTGGAGCACATGGTACAATCCAGATCCTTTACATGGCACACAGGGCAATTCACGATCGGACCCGGTCAGCACTGTTAGTTCATCTCTCTCACACTGCCCCCCAGCTCCCTGCACCCAAGGCTCCAAAAGGGAGAAACTTCTGGCACTTTCCAGATGCTCCACCTGTTTCACACCTTTCTGTCTCTTTCCGGTCCCTCTCTCCAGCTCCATCTTTCCACTTCCACCTCCTGCCCAGAGGGCTGACAACCCCTGTAGAGCATTTGTAAAGCATTTCCTCTCCAAGTTCTTTTCATAGCCCATGTTGACACATCAGGGCATTGTCTCCCTAACATTTTTCTGTCTCTGTTACAGAATAAAACCCATCTGGACAGGGTTCCTCATTATATTACATCCCGTGTGTCTAGCACAATACTTGGCACATAGTAAGTGCTTAATAAAAGGTGAGTAAATGGATAGAGTTAATGAGTTAATGTCAGATAAACACAAAAGAGAAGCAGGAAGCATTTAACAATCCAATGAACACTCCTTCAGTGATTTAAAGTGTACCACACAGCAGGGCTGGCTCAGTGGTATAGCAGTTAAGTTCGCACATTCTTCTTTGGAGCCCTGGGGTTCACGGGTTCAGATCCCCGGCACAGACCTATGCACTACTTATCAAGCCAACCTGTGGCAGGTGTCCCACATAAACTGGAGGAAGATGGGCATGGATGTTAGCTCAGGGCCAATCTTCCTCAGCAAAAAAGAAGATTGGCAGCTGATGTTAGCTCAGGGCTAATCTTCCTCAAAAAAAAAGAAAGAAAGAAAGAAAGAAAATAAAGTGTACCACACAGCAATGTCCTCATGAGGGTATATTATTATTTCTATTTTACTGATGAGAAAGTGGTGGCTAAGAGGGTTAGATGACCTCTCCAAGTGTGGTAGACTGAATAATGGCTGCCAGACATCTGGGTCCTCATCCCTGGAACCTGCAAATGTTACCTTATATGGCAAAAGGGATTTTTGCAGATGTGGTTAAATTAAAGATCTTGAGATGGGGAGATTATCCTGGCTTATCAGGGTGGGCCCAAATATCCTTATAAGCAGGAGACAGAGGGAGATTTTGCTACAGAAGAAGGTGATGCAGTGACTTCAGCAGAGAGAGAGATTTGAAGGTTCTACTGCTGGCCTTGAAGATGGAGGAAGGCACCACAAGCCAAGGAACGCAAGACATACAGCTCTAGACACTGGACCAAAAGGAAACAGTTTCTCCCCCAGGCCCTCTGGGAGGCTGGTCCTAATGACACCTTGAGTTCTACCTAGTGAGACCCATTGCTGACTTCTGACCTCTAGAATTATAAGAGAATAAATATGTATTGTTTTAAGCCACCAAGTTGTGGTTATTTGTTACAGTGGTCATAAGATACTAATACACCAAGATTCCAAATGTAAGTTAGAAATAGAAGAGTTAGTGGATGTGTTCGTCCTGACTCTGGAGCTCCACCGTTAAGAGCTGGGTGGTTTGGGATGAGTCATTTAACCTCACAGTCTCAGGGCAGAAAGCCATGTGGGATACCATTCTTGCAGGAGAGGTGTCAGGCAACAGCCTTGTTCACTCTCTCTGAGGTGGGCCCTGGAGCATCCTAATGCTTACCTTATCGCTCCCCTTGTAGGCAGGACACTTGTGAGAAGAGGCAGCCTGTGCCCTGCTCACCATCCAAAGGTCCCATAGCAGCCCTGCCAGGGAGAGACACAGGGAGCATCCTGCAGCTGTGGGAGAGTAGGGGTAGGGTATGGGGCAGGGAAAGGGAGGGAGGAGGGTGCTTTGTATGCGCCCACATGTATCACTGTGCATCGTCTCGTTTAAGCCTCAGTCATGACGCTGTTATTACTTCTTTTTTATAAATGAGGAAAGTGAGGATTAGAGAGATTAAGTAGTTTATTCAAAGTTATGTGGTAGGGGGAAGAGCAGGTTCTTGAACCCAGATCTCTCTGATCTCATTACTAGGTTTGTGCCTAACATCAGTGCTGGCGGTCTCAAGGTGGGGCCAGCAGCAGCAGCAGCATCACTTGGGAATTTATTAGAATGCAAATTCTCAGCTTCCACCTAGAACCTACTGAATCAGAAACTCTGGGTGGGGGGAGAGTGGGGACAGGAATCTATGTTGGAACAAGCTCTCCAGGTGACTGTGAGGCCCATCAAGATTGAGAACCACTGCCCTAAGCTGTTCTTCTTAGAGTCCTTTGGAAGGACAATCACCATCTCGGCCCAGGCCCTGGATGTGTGTTACTGTGAGTTACCACTCGGCGCAAGCAGTAGGAAGTGGCCAATGTGCATGGCGCGAGAACATTCCAGATTTGCCATCCCGGACATCCTGGTGGCTGTGGCATCAGGCCTTTTGATGGAGGTATAGGAGAGAGGAAGAGGGGGATCCAGCAGAGAGTCAGAAATTCTGCTGACTGCCTGCAGAGTGAGTTTGATATGAAATACTTAGTAAGATACAGATAAACAGCATCTCTCTTGTATTTTAGAGTTTTCTGATAATTAGCCTGGACAACAAAAGGAGACTGACGTTGTTTCTGTTGACATCACTAGCTACATTTTTAAAGCCCCTGCCTGTATCTGGAATTCTTGGTGTTAGATGTGGTCCCTCTGTTCTTGGAGCTTATAAGACAGACAGAATGAACCGTAATGATCAGAAGCCCGGAGAACGCATACCACAGAATGGGGCAGGGCCTGAACCAGGTTCTGGAGGAGAGTCTCAGGCCTCCATGTTCTCCTGGCCTCGTGAGGATTTAGTGAGCTTGGATGTTCCTGGATGATTTTTCTATGATTCAGCTTCCTTTCTGGCACAGGTATCGGAGGGCAAGGGGCCCCAGTCCACCCCCCAGAATCCCTCCGTGGTCTGTGAAAATCTCGCCACCTCCTCACACTGTTATGTGGGAACAGCATAAGTGGGTCTTCAGTCTCCAGTTCTGGGTCATCGCATTTTACTACCAGAGTTGGAGTGGGGAGGTGGCAGGTTGATTATGGGCAAAGGACAGGTAGGTCTAATCTAATAGCTGGATAATAGCAAACTAAGCTATGTATATTTTGGTGGGGGGAAAAAGTCCGAAGATAAAATCTTTCTGGGCAGTAGCCCTAAAGAAATAATAGATATTGAATAGTGAGAATGGGGAAAGACCATTTTTCAGCTTCTGGTTTTTATATAACCCTTTAGGCTTGTATATTTCGAGATGACATCTTTGTCGAACCAACTTCCAGTTTCTCCTCTTGTGCTCATTCATCTGCTTCCAACATAGTTTGCAAGATGCAGGCAAAGTGTGCATCAACTCAGTAGTCATCCAGCCAGTGACTTGAAGTTTTTGATTTTACATAATTTAGTTCTCAAAACCAGCAGAAGCACCAACACTTTACTTGTCCTGCCTCTACAATTGTGCCACAGTATTTTCATTCTTTCATTCTTTTACTCATTTAAAAACTATTTATTGAGCACATGTTATGTGCCAGTAACTGTGCTAAGTATGGAGGAGACAATGGTAAGAAAAAGCAAATGCACTTCCTGCCCTCATGGAGCGTACAGTCTGAAGCGGGAGACAGACGTCAAGCAAATAATCACAACAGCAAATGTGAACTTGTGACTCCAGCAGTGCTGTGGGAGGAGGTAACTGGGCTGGGGGTGGGAGTAGGGGACACGATGTCTGCAAAGGTTCCACACGAGAGGAGGCTTGGCCAATGTGGGGACTGAGAGAAAGCCAGAGTGGACAGAAAGGAGACAGGAAGAGAGAGAAAGAGGAAAGAAATGGAGGGGTGAGAGGAGAGCTTGCAGGGTCTTCCAGACCTTCAAGGGTCCTGTATTTATCCCCAAAATGACAGATTTCAGCCAGACAGCATTGTGATCAGATTTGCATTTTGAAAACATCATGTTGGCGTTTTCATAAAGCTGGGACTGGGGAGGGCGTAGGAGAGTTGTTTGCAGATCGCTTTTGGCAAGTGGTGAATGTAGCCAACTCTGTGTGATAGTGGTGGGGCTGGAGGGAGGGAAGAGGACAGACTCAAGAGATTTTCAAGAGGTGAATTAGCTAGATTTGGTGGTAGATCAGATATAGAGCAAGAGGGAAGGATCAAGGATGAATCCAAAGTTTCTGGCTTAGGTAATAATAATAACCAACACATAGTGTGTCTAACACATACAGGTACTGTTCTAAGTGCTTTAATCATTTTAAGTCATTTAATCTTCACAACATCCATGAAAGAGAGATACGATTATCATCATCCTTATTTTACAAATGGGGAAACAGAGGCACAGAGAGGCTAAGCATATTTCCTAAGATCACACAGCTAGAAAGTGACAGAGCCAGGATTTGAATCCAGCAGTCTCCTTCCAGATTCTGTGATTGTAACTATGATATTGAACTGTCTTTTGGAAAGGATGGCTAGAGACTCATTTAGATGGCGATGGATAGAGATTTATTTGGTAAAGTATCCTAGATTCCACTCATAACTTCATAAATGGGTGGGGGAAGTAGTGGGTATGCCTCCTGGCTAGAAGGACTTGGAAGACTGGGTTGTGGAAAGGAGAACAGTCAGGGGCAGCTGTGCTGTCGGAGGAAGAAGGGTGCTGGCTTCAGAAGGAAGACCTGGCTAATCGTATGACCTTGAGAGAGCAACTGACCACTCCCATCCTCTGAGTCCTTGGAATGGGGATAAGCCCGCTGCATTGCTAAGTAATGAACACAGAAGGTGCTGGCGCAGTGCCTGACCTAAAGCAAAGGATCAGGGAGCAAATGATGAATTTGAATCCAAAGTAAGGGAAGTAGAGAAGGATAAGGCTCACCCTTGTCCATCTGCTAAACTATGGCTGATCATGCAGCCTGTTTAGGAGAACAGGCATGGAAAGTGGTCACAAGGACAGAAGCGAGTCCTCCATCTCAGTGAGTACAAATGGTACCCAGGCAGAGCTTACTGGTGAGCTGGCTGGGTTGTTAAGCAGCTGCAGACTGACTTTGTTGCCGAATCAACTGCTGACAGCCAGTGTTGGGAGCCTGTAAACAAATCCCTAATTAACATCTTCTGCCAAATAGCCTGGATCTATCAGACTCAGGCTGGGGATCAGAACACTCTAGCTGCTCATTAGTTGCCTCTTTCATCTAAAGTGCTAACTTGCCTCAGTTCTGCTCCTTAATGGCCAGTCAAGGACTGGTCCTCCGCTGGGTCATTCCTTAGTGCGTATCCTCTAAGAACATGAAGGGCGCAGTAGTGGCTCTGAATAAATCAAAGGTAGGCTTCTCAAACTCAGGAAAGCAGTGCCCATCCATGGCAGTACTTCCTAAACTTTACTGTGCTCACAGATCATCTTGGGATCTTGCAAAAGTGCATTATGATTGAGTAGGTCTGGTCTAATTGCACTAGCTTTCCTTTTTTTTAATTTTTAAAAATTTTCTGTTTTATCTTTTTGAGGTATAATTGACATATATTAGTTTCAGGCCTATAACATAGTGATTTGATATTTTTATACCTTGCAAAACGATCACACAGTAAGTCTAGTTAACATGCACCACCATACATATTTATAAAATGTTTTTTTCTTGTGATGAGAACTTTTAAGATCTACTCTCTTAGCAACTTTCAACTATGCAATACGGTATTATTAGCTATAGTCTCCATGCTGTCCATTACATTCCCATAACTTATTTATTTTGTAATTGGAAGTTTGTACCTCATGACCCCCTTCACTCATTTTGCCTACCCCCTGCCTTTGGCACCCACCAATCTATGAGCTCTTTTTTTTTCTTGATTTTCCACATATAAGTGAGAGCATACTGTATTTGTCTTTCTCTGTCTGACTTACTTCACTTAGCACAATGCCCTCAAGGTGCCACCATGTTGTTACAAATGGCAAGATTTCCTTTTTCTATGGCCGAATAATAGTCCCTTGTGTATATATACCACATTTCTTTTATCCATTCATCCATTGATGGACACTAAGGTTGTTTGCATAACTTCGCTATAGTAAATAATGCTGTAATGAACATGGGGGTGCATATACTTCTTTGAGATAGTGATTTCATTTCCTTCAGTTATATACCCAGAAGTGGAATTCCTGGATCATATGGTAGTTCTGTTTATAATTTTTTGAGGAACCTCCATACTGTTTACCATAGTGACTGCACCAATTTACGTTCCCACTGACAGTGCACAAGGGTTCCCTTTTTTCCACATCCCTGCTGACACTTGTTATTTCTTGTCTTTTTGATAACAGCCATTCTAACAGGTGTGGGGTGATATCTCATTGTGGTTTTAATTTGCCTATCTCTGATGATTACTGACGTTGAGCACCTTTGCTTGTACCTGTTGGCTATCTGTATGTCTTCTTTGGAAAAATGTCTGTTCAGATCTCTCATTTTTTAATTGGATTTTTGCTTTTGTTTTGTCTTGTTTTTTTTTTTTGCCATTGAGTTGTATGAGTTCTTTATATATTTTGGGTATTAATCCCTTATCAGATATATGATTTACAAATATTTTCTCCCATTTGATGGGTTACCTTTTCATGTTGTTGATGGTTTCCTTTGCTGTACAGAAGCTGTTTAGTATGGTATAGTCCTACTTATTTATTTTTTCTTTCATTGCCTTTGCATTTTGTGTCAGATTAAAAAATCACCACCAAGACCTGTGTCAAGGAGCTTACTGCCTATGTCTTCTTCTAGGAGTTTTATGGCTTCAGATCTTCGTTCAAGTCTTTAATCGATTTTCAGTTAGTTTTTGTGTATGGTGTAAGATAGTGGTCCAGTTTCATTCTTTTTTGGTGGCTGTCCAGTTTTCCCAACACCATTTACTGAAGAAATTGTCATTTCCGCATTGTATATTCTTGGCTCCTTTGTCAGAATATAATTGACCATGTATGCATGGGTTTATTTCTGGGATCATTATTCTGTTCCATTGATCTATGTGTCTGTTTTTACACCAATACCTTGTTGTTCTGATTACTATGGCTTTGTAACATAGCTTGGAATTGGGAAGTGTGATGCCCCCAGCTTTGTTCTTTCTCAAGATTGCTTTGGCTATTCAGAGTTTTTTGTGGTTTCATACAAATTTTAGGATTGTTTGTTCTAGTTCTGTGAAAAATGCCATTGGAATTTTCCTAGGGATTGCACTGAATCTGTAGGTTGCTTTGGGTAGTATGAACATTTTAACAGTATTAATTCTTCTAATCTATGAGCATGGAATATATTTCCATTTATTTGTTTCTTCTTCAATTTCTTTAATCAATGTCTTATACATTTCAGTATACAGGTCTTTCACCTCCTTGGTTAAATTTATTTCTGGGTATTTTATTCTTTTTGATGCAATTTCAAATGGGATTGTCTTCTTAATTTCTCTTTCTGATAGGTAATTATTGGTGTATGGAAACACGACCGATTTTTGTATATTGATTTTGTATCATGCACCTTTACTGAATTCAGTTATTAGTTCTAACAGCTTTTTGGTGGAGTCTTTGGAGTTTTCTATATATATAATCATGTAATCTGCAAATAGTGACAGTTTTACTTCTTCCTTTCCAATTTGGATGACTTTTATTTCTTTTTCTTGCCTAATTGCTCTGGTTAGGACTCCAATACTATGTTGACTAAAACTAACGGGAGTGAGAATTCTTGTCTTCTTCTTGATCTTAGAGGAAAAGCTTTTAGCTTTTCACCATTGGGTATGATGTTAGCTGTGGGATTGTCATATATGGATTTTATTATGTTGAGGTGATTCCCTCTACGCCCACTTTGTTGAGAGTTTTTAGCATAAATGGATGTTGAATTTTCTCAAATGTTTTTCTGCATCTGAGATGATGATATAGTTTTTATCCTTCATTTTGTTAATGTGGTGAATCACATTGATTGATTTGTGGATGTTGAGCCATCCTTGTATCCCTGGAATAAATCCCACTTGATCATGGTGTATGATCCTTTTAATGTATTGTTGAATTTGGTTTGCCAGTATTGCATTAATGTTCATCAGGGATATTGGTATGTAATTTTCTTTTCTTATGGTGTCCTTGTCTGGTTTTGGGATCAGGGTAATGCTGGCCTCATAAAATGAATTTGGAAGTATTCCCTCCTCTTCTATTTTTGGGAAAAATTTGAGAAGGATTAGTATTAATTCTTCTTTAAATGTTTGGAAGAATTCACCAGTGAAGCCGTCTGGTCCTGGAGTTTTCTTTGTAGGGAGGTTCTTATTACTGATTCAATCTCTTTGCTAGCAACCAGTTTGTTCAGATTTTCTATGTCTTCATAATTCAGTCTTGGTAGGTTGCACATTCCTAGGAATTTATTCGTTTTTTCTAGGTGATCAAATTTGATGTCATATAATTGGTCATAGTAGTCTCTTTTGATCCTTTGTATTTCTGTGGTATTGGTTGTAATGTCTCCTTTTCATTTCTGATTTTATGTATTCGAGTCCTTTTTTTGTCTTGGTGAGTCTAGCTAAAGGTTTGTCAGTTTTGTTTATCTTTTTAAAGAACCATCTGTCAGTTTTATTAATCTTTTCTATTGTATTTTTAGTGTCTATTTCATTTATTTCTGCTCTGATCTTTGTTATTTTCTTCCTTCTACTAACTTTGGGCTTCATTTGTTCTTTTTGTACTTCCTTTAGGTGTAAAGTTAGGTTATTTGTTTGAGATTTTTTTTCTTTCCTGATGTAGGCAATTATTGCTATGAACTTCCCTCTTGGAACTTCTTTTGCTGCATCCTGTAAGTTTGGCATGTTGTGTTTCCGTTTTCATTTCTCTCAAAGGATTTTTGATTTCTCCTTTGATTTCTCCTTTGATTTCTCCTTTGATCCATTGGCTGTTCAGTTGCATGTTGTTTAATCTCTACATATTTGTGAATTTTCCAGTTTTCTTCTTTTAATTGATTTCTAGTTCATACCATTGTGATTGGAAAAGATGGTTGATGTGATTTTAATCTTCTTAAATTTATTAAGACTTGCTTTGTGGCATAACATATGATCCATCCTGGAAAGTGTTTCATGTGCACTTGAGAAGACTGTGTATTCTGTTGCTTTAGGATAGAATGTTCTGTATATGTCTGTGAAGTCCATCTGGTCTAGCATGTCATTTAAGGTCAATGTTTCATTATTGATTTTCGGTCTGGATGATCTATCCATTGATGTAAGTGGGGTATTAAAGTCCCCTACTATTATTGTATTACTGTCTATTTCACCCTTTAGGTCTGTTAATATTGGCTTTGTTGGGTGCATAAATATTTCCAAATATTATATCCTTTTTGTTGGATTCACCCATTTATCATTATGTTATGGCCTTCTTTGTCTCTTATTACAGTTTTTGTTTTAAAGTCTATTTTGTCAGGTATAAGTAAAACTACCACAGCTTTCTTTTGGTTTCCATTTACATGGAATATCTTTTTCCTTCCCTTCACTTTCAGTCTGTGTGTGCCCTTACATCTGAAGTGAGCTTCTGGTAGGCAGCACATAGAGGGGTCATGTTTCTTTATCCATTCAGTCACTCTATGTCTTTTGATTGGAGAATTTAGTCCATATACATTTAAAGTGATTATTGATAGGTATGTACTCATTGACATTTTGTTAATTGTTTTCTGGCTCTTTTGTAGTTCTGTTTCTTTCTTCTTTTCTTGCTCTCTTCTTTTGTGATTTGATGATTTTTCTGTAGTGATATGCTTAGATTCCTTTCTTTTTATCTTTTGTGTATCTACTATAGGTTTTTACTTTGTGGTTACCATGAGGCTTACATATAAAAACTTATATTTCTAATAGCCTATTTTAAGTTGATAACAACTTGAGTTTGAATGAATTCTAAAGCTCTATATTTTTACTCCCCCTACAATTTACATTTTTGATATTACAATTTGTATCTTTTATCTTGTGTATCCCTTAACAAATTATTGTAGTTAAACCCATTTTTACTACTTTTGTATTTTAACTTTCACACTAGCTTTATAAGTGATTAATCCACTATCTTTACAATATTAGATTATTCTAAATTTTACTATACATTTCTCTTTACCAGTGAGAGTTATACTTTCACATGTTTCCCTGTTACTAATTAGCACTATTTCTTTTCAGCTTAAAGAAGTCTTTTTAACATTTCTTGTAAGGCTGGTCTAGCGGTGATGAACATCTTTAGCTTTTGCTTGTCTGGAAAACTCTTTATCTCTCCTTCAATTCTGAATGACAACTTTACCAGGTAGAATATTCTTGGTTGACAATTTTTTTTATTTCAGCATTTTAAATATTTCATGCCACTCCCTTTTGGCCTGCAAAGTTTTTGCTAAAAGATCTGCTGATAATCTTATGGTGGTTCCCTTGTACAGAATAAGTTATTTTTCTCTTGCTGCTTCTAAGATTCTCTCCTTGTCTTTAACTTTTGACACTTTAATTGTAATGTGTCTTGGTGTGCATCTCTTTGGGTTCATATTATTTGCAGCGCTCTGGGCTTCCTGAATCTGGATGTCTATTTCCTCCCCCAAATTAGGGAATTTTTCAGCCTTTATTTCTTCCAATAAGTTTTCTGCCCCTTTCTCTCTCTCTCATCTTCTTTTGGGACCCAGATAATGTGAATTTTGGTCTGCTTGATCCTGCCTCTTAAGTTCCTTAAGCTATCTTCAAGCTTATCCTTAAGCTATTTTTGCATTCTTTCTTCTTTTTTCTGCTCTAATTAGTGAGTTCCCCTGCCTTGTCTTTGAGTTCACTGATCCTTTCTTCTGCTTCACCTAGTCTGTGGTTGAACACTTTTGGTGTATTTTTTAGCTTAGTTATTGTATTCTTCACTCTGTGACTTGTATTTCGTACTCTCTCATATTTTTTGTCTCTGTGTTGAACTTCTCATTGTGTTCACCCATTCTTCTCCTGAGTTTGGTGAGCATATTTATGATGACTGTTTTGATGTCTTTATTGGGTAAATCACTTAATCCTCATTTCATTAAGGACTATTTCTGAGATTTTATCTTCTTCTTTCATTTGGAACATATTGCTCCATTTTTTTCATTTTCCTTGACTCTCTGTGTTGTTTCTATGAGTAAGATAAAATAGCCACCTCTCCTAGTCTTGAAGGAGTGACTTTGTGTAGGAGATGAACCTTAACATTCAACCCTGCCCTCACTCTTGGTTGTCTCTTAAACCTTTGTGATTGTCCAAGCAGCCTATCTTATTTTTACGTGGCTCCTAGTAGTTGAGGTTTGCCAAGACCTATCAGTGACCCAAAGGGGAGGATCCCAGATAGCAGCTAGATTCAGGTTGATTGGAAGGTAGACCCTCAGGCAGCAGCTTTTGAAGTATGTAAATAAACACAGTCCTGTGGGACTGTAGGCATAAGTCCCACTGGCTACCAGAGCCAGGTGATCTAGACATATCTCCTGGGTGGTAGTCCCAAAAAATCAGGATGACAGACAAGTATACAAGTTCCTTTCTGGGAAATACTGGCCACTTGGAATGATGCCGAGGGAGAGCACAAAGGTGACATCCACCAGCCTCTGTTCGAGGAGTGCATCTAAGTAGGCCCCTAGATGTGTGCCAAATCAGAAGCCTGCCCCTCAGTTTGAAGCTCCAAGCAAGTAAATAGGCTTTTTTCCACAGAAAGACTGGGGATGTGTTTCAGTCTGCCCTCTGCACAGGTGCCCTGGGTGGGGATGGTAGCCAGCTAAGAAATGTCTATTTGTTACAGCCCCTTGAGATCCAGGAATGCAAGCCCTGCTGGCCACCAGAGCTAGCTGATCAAGAAGCATCCCTTGGGCTGCAGCCACAAAAATCAGGGCATCAGATGCATGTGAACGCTCCTTTCTGGGAGATACTGGTGCTCTGGAGCATGGCAGAGGGAGAGTGCAAATATAACACCCACCCGCTTAAGTATCTGGAGAAGATTACAGTGGGCCCACATATGTGTTTAATTAGAAGCCTGCCCCTCAGGCCTTAGTTTTCCCAATGTATGGGCTAGGGCTATTTCCTTCCTGTCATTTATTCAATTATTCACTTAATTATTCATTCATTGACTTATTCATTGTTGATAAAAGAGTTATTAGGTACCTACTCCAGAGAGACATTTTGCTAAATTCATGAGATATAAGGCACTTACAGACTTTGCCCCCAAGGAACAAACTTTGTAGTGAGAATTACATACATCAAACAAATACTCCCACAATTAACTAGATATTTATAATATAATTGGCATGAAAGAAAAATGGAGGCTTCCATGAGAGCTTATCATAAAAAGATCTAACCTTGCCTAGAAGGACCAGAAAATGAAAAAGTGAAATTTAAACTGAGGCCCAGATAATAAATAAGTGTTAGCTAGGTGTAGATGATTAGGGATGGGCCAGCTTTGAAGTAGGGAGATGACACATGGAAAGTTCTAAGGCACAAAACAGAATAGAGGAATCAGGGAAAGTCACTGTAGCTGGAAAATACGAAGAGAGGGAGAGAATGGCATGAGGTGAGTTCAGAGAGGTTGAGGTGGGTCAGATTGACCATGGCTGTGATGGCCATGGAAAGGAATTTTAACTTGATCATGGGAGAAATGGGGAGCCACAGGAAGGCTTTAAGTGGTGGAGTCTCATATGAGCTTTGAAGTTTTAAAAAGAGCCTTCTGGCTGCTGTGTAGACTAAGTCAGAGGAAGAAGGTGAGGACATGTGGAGTGCGGACACAAGAGGTATATACGGTTAGGATAGTCAGGAGGTGTTGAGGGTGAGCCTCCTCCCAGCCCAGGTGAGACGTAGCTTCTCTCAGGGTGGTGTGGACTAGGACAGGGTCAGGAGAGTCGAAGAAAGGAAATTGGATCTTAGATGTATTTTGGAGGTAGAATTGTCTTGACTTGCTGATGGATCAGATGTGGGAGTGGGAGAGAATATAGTCAAGATGACTCCTGGTTTCTGTTGTATTTGTGGGTCTTCTCATGATACAACTGAAAATCACATTCTTATACATAATAAAAAGCCTTATATTTTCTCGATAGTTTAGCTTTTATTATATTGTAATGGTTACGATTCAGGTGGCAAGAAAATCCTGTTTAACACCACCTGGGAAGAATTTGTTTTACCAGATTTGTCAAAGGAGCTCACAGTATTTATATTATGTGATGACTTCAGCATCGTAATGTTTCTCTGTGTTCCCTGCATCTCCATTCTACTTCTTCCTCATTTCATTGGGGGGTAGAGAATGCAAATTATGGCTTTCCAAACAAAAAAACATTTGCATGACAGGAGGCATCACATCTTCATTTCTTAACAGCCACTGCCTCATTTCCCTTAGATCCATTCTAATTTCTTTTGCCCACATGGCCCATTGGTCACTACTAATTCTCATGATTATATTGATATCTACTCCTGGCTTGCTCACACAAAGCACTATGTGGCTATGGCGTGTAGTCCTGGGTGGGAGTTGCTCTGTTTGCAAGACACAACATGGACCCTGGACCAGACATCGCCAGCTAAAATGTATAATCCTGATGCAAGCTCCGTGGTCAAGGCCTGAAAGTTGTTTTAACAGACATCTTCCTTGGCACTTGTATTTCTCCTTCTGAAGACTCTGATATCAGATTGTCTGGGTTTAAATTAATTCTAGGTCTTTCTTTTACCATTGGGGTGCCTTAGGTATTTACCTTATCTACTTCTTCATTTGTAAAAAGAGGACAGAATCAGGCAGTTGGGAGTATTGAATGAAACAACATATGGAAAGAATTTAGTGCTTAGCACATCGGAAGTACTCCTTATATGAGAGTTTTATTATTATTATTGTTTGGTGCTAGCACTTACTTTCTTTCCTTTTTTGCTCTCCCTGGTAATGACAGTTTAGAGGGCAAACGGTTTTCTCTTAGAAGAAAAGAAGATTCAAAGCAGACCCTTGTCCCCAAGTCTAGTCTTGCAAATAGGTCTTGCCTCTTTGTTGCTCTGGCCATGGGCATCACAGTGAAGAGAAGTTCTGGGCTCCCTCCTCCCGTGTGAGCTCACCTGAGACCTGAGCTCGGCTTAGTACCCTGTTCTTTCATTTAGCTGGCTCAATGTGGCCATCAATGTCCTGGGGACTGAAGCAAATATGGGCTCCTCAGCTTTCTATCTAAATGAATATGTTGGCTGGAGGCCACATGTTGACTAGACAGGGTCCTTAAGTAAGCCAACTAGCCTCTCTGAAAAGAGCATTGATGACTCTGATGACAAGAAGGTGAAGGAAGGGCAACAGCCCATCCAAAGCCTTTACAAGTTGGCCTTGGTGGTCTTTGCATCCACTCTCTCCAGCTGCCCCCCCGCCCACTTGCTGCCATCTCAGTCCACAAGCCCTGTGAGGGTGTTGTCTTTGCACCAGTTCTCTCTCACGTAATCTTCTTAAACATCCTTGCCATCTTTGACTTACAAATTCCCACTTATCCCTCAAGACTCAGGTCAAATGCCATTTTCTCTGAAGTCTTTTTATTGGTTCATTCCAGAAATATTTATTAAGCAAGACACCGTGTTAGACATATGAGATAGAGCTGTGAACAAGATGGACAAAACTGCAGCTCTCGCGATGCTGACATTCCAGTGGGACAGACTGATAATAAACAATTAAAAGAACCATAGAGTGTCATGCTGTGATAAGTGCTATGAAAGACCAGAATAGGAGGGCAGGTGTGGGGGGAGTGGTGGAGGGAGCTGCTTTCCAAGGAGCTATTTTTGAACTGAGATCTGTAGGATGAGAAGAAACAAGCAATGTGAAGAGCGGGGGTCTTGATGCACAAACAAGCTGGTTTTGTTTGAATAACAAAAAGGAAGTTAGCATAACTAGAACATGACGAGCAAGGGGGAAGGCAGCAGAAGAAGAGATCAGAAAGATCTCAGGTAAGGAGTTCAGATTTTATTCTGAGTGAATAGAGATGGGGGAGGAAGTCTGATTTTGTATTTGTAATAGCACTCTGCTATCTGTGTGGAGAATGGATGGGCGAGAAGAGAAAAAAAGAGAAAAGAGGGATGGAGGGGAGAGAAGCAGGGAGCCTAGTTAGGAGGTTCCTGCAGTCCAGGATGGGGATGATGGTGGTTTGACCCCGGATTACAACTATGGACTGGGTAGCAGAGCATTTAGAGATGTATTGTGGAGGTGTGGTTAATGGGGTCTTGCTGAGGGATTGAATTTAGGGGTGAAAAAGGAGGAATCCTAGGTTTCGGGTTTGAGCAACTGGGTGGATGGATGGTACTGTAATGATGGGAGAGATTTAGTGGTACTGATGTTTAGGGAATGGGGAGTCTGAAGTCTATTTTGGACGTGTTAATTTTGAGATGCCTATTAGACATCTGAAGGGAAATATCAAGTAGCTATTTGGATCTACAGATGTGATTCTTGAGGGAAGAGATCAGGAATATAGATATAAACACAATCTCCCCCACCCCCAGCATGAATAGTGAATTTCTCCCTCCTTTGCAGGGTTATATTAAGATCCCAAGAGATCCTAGGTTCTCCTACTTCTGTAGGTTCCACATCATATCAAACATATCAAAATTTACCTTTATCCTACATTAAACTTAACTATACATGATTTCTTAAGAGTTGGGTTACAATTGACTAGTTTGGCATATTGCATTTGGTAGATATTTAATTAAAATATCATTTGATTTTGCACATTTTAGAGGTAACTCTTTTTTTTTTGGTTAGGAAGATTGGCCCTGAGCTGACATCTGTTGCTAATATTCTACTTTTTGCTTGAGGAAGATTGGCACTGAGCTAACATCTGTGGGAATCTTCCTCCATTTGGTATGTGGGATGCCACCACAGCATGGCTTGATGAGCAGTGGTTAGGTCCATGCCAGGGATCTGAACCTGTGAACCCTGGGCCACCAAAGTACAGAATGTGAACTTAACAACTAGGCCACTGGCCTGGCACCAGAGGTAACTCTATTTTTAATGTTTCACATTATACATTTCTGGATGCTCTTGGAACACTTGTAGTGTAAGGGCATGGGACCTTAACTGGTAAAATGAGCTTACCCCTGTGGACTTCCAACAATATTTTTTAACTTAAACGGCTTCATATTATAACCATGTGTTTTTGTGTCTGTTTCCCTCATTAGACTACAAGCTTGAAGAGAGCAAGAAGGACCTCAGAGCTTGGTATGTGACAAGGACTCAATGTCTATTTATGGAAGCAATTAATTTGAGCTCATAAGGAGAAAGAGCCAGGTCCAGGGATACAGTGCACTTTCTATCTGCACTTGGGAAAAGGGCTCTTCCTCCTTGCCTCGCAACATATGTAATATGGACTTGTTTCTTCTTTGGCACTCTTAAAAAGGAGGCAGTGTTGTGCAGAAGGTCGATGCTATGGGCTTGAATCCCAGCCACACCCCTTACTAGCTCTGAATCTTGCATCAGGAAGTTAATCTCTATAGGCCTCTGATTTTTGTGTGGGCCAAATTAAATAAAGCCATTTTAGTAAAACTCTGTCAGCCTTAAAATGCTGTGTTCTTAAAATAATGTATTCTTTTCTAAAATGAAAAACGATGTTATAATTCAGGCCTCAAGGAATGTTTCTGGAAATTTCTAGAAGTGGGAACGCAAAATATCTCTTGTTGCCTGACACCTCGCCCTGAAAAAGTAACAACTGGCCCCAAACAATGGCCCTTTAGAGAGATCCTGTAAGAAAATTCTTCAGTAATAAGGCAGTCAAACATCCTTTTAAATCACTTCAGGTAGCGAGTGGAAGGAACTGCTGGCAGCCCCAGCTCGCAGACTGGCCCTCTGATACCTAGTGATGCTGCTTAACTGTATCCTCCTTGCCCAAGAATTGACTGTGGGCCAGATCTTTTCCTCTTGTGACGAAGAGGAGACATGATTATATGGGTTACAGCCCCATTTCTAGGTGCCAAGTAGCTCTAACGAGCCACAGTGAAATTAAGTCCATCTTGGCTATGCCCTGCTAAATTTGTCAATGGCTCCAAAGTATTCCCAAGAACTTCAGATTTTATGGGTTTGCAGCAAAAATAATATTTGGAAATGTATGTCAACCAGGGAAGAGAAGCAGGCTTATACTTTCTGTCATCAACACGTACTGAGTTGGGGCCCAGGGCCCAGCTTGGGCCAGGTGAGGTCAAACTGCAGCTGGCCTTTGTGCTCCCTCTGCCATTTTGTATTAGAGGATGGAAGGGGGGAGTGTTGAACTGCTCAGACCAGGGTTTAAAATTGCCTCCAATTTTCTCCATATTCATCATGCTGCTGTCATTGCCCTTTGTGTGATGCTGAATGACAATATGAAAGCAGGTAAGAATGCATGCCTACTTATATTTTAGTTCCATGATATCCTTTTTACATGAGGGGGATAATGTGTTAACTATTTCCAGGCTCAGATGTGCCTAAAGTATTGATCACTTGACTGAGAAACTTTAATTTAGTGGTTACTACAGCAATTCTATCCCTTCTCTAGCAAGTACTCAGTTTGCAAGTTCCTTAAAATGAAGGGTAGATTGTTGAGCGGAATATGATGAATCTGATGGAAGATATCAGCAGTGTGATGATAAGCCCCTCATACTGGAAAGTGAGAAAATTTTCATCAATCCACAGATGGATACTGATGATTAGCAAGGTCTTCCTTGGGTGTGGGAGTTGAGGAGGACAGGCACAGTATCCGTCTTCTGGAAAATGTTAAAATGTAGATTCTTCTTGGCTAATCCATCAAATAAATGTTGACTCATTGTCCTTTGTAGCAACGGACTAATTAGATTAAATCCATTAAAACAGTTCACTGCTCCCCTGAACATCCCTTACGCAGCAAGTTCGCTGGTAATGTTCCTCCTGTTCTTGTCCCAACTGCTTTAGTGAAGCCTTAGCCATCCTCCCGGAGCCAATTCCAGTTCCACCTGCTCTAGGAATCTCGCTCTGACCAGTCCAATTCAAAGGAATTTCTTCTTGTGAAATTAACAACTTAGTGTCCTGTTCGAGATTTAGAATTCACTACTCGGTGTTAACTGTCTTACTGTTAAATTTTGTTTTTATTTTTCTGAGTTGGATTATGTAACCTCAATCAATTGATTTCAAGTTTATATGCCTCAGCTCTCTCATTTGTAAACGCAGGATAATACATGTACCTCTGCTCCAGAGTTCTCGTGAGCATTGAGAGGTTGTATTTATATCAGTAGTATATACTCTATATTCTCATATTTGCAGCACATAGTAAGTGGTTAATAAAATTAGTTTCTCCCCGTCCCTGTAATGGGACTTCTTGACAGCAGAGACTCTCTCTTGCACTTTTTGTATCCCCAGATCTTTAATCCTGACTCAAGCTCAATTTGTTTATTGCTTTTGCTGATTTCCCATTTCTTTTCCCAGAAGGCAGGGCACTGAGCCTTCAAGGCTGCAGACTGCAACTCAAGCAGGGTTCAAAAAGATCTATAATCTATCGCTGTCTTCTTTTTGCTACCTATTCAGTCCCACGCCATGTCACGTACGAGAGGTTTATTTTAGACAAAGTCATCTTCTGTGCATCCAGGGATACAGCTGCTGTCAATTTTATACAGGCTATCAGCAAAGCCAACAAGGCCGTCTGCTCTTTAAACAGCTTTCATGCTCGCCACCAACCTGTGCCCAGCCCCTTGGTCCCCACCCCTCCACACACCCACTGGTGGAAGTGTGGGAGTCCATGACCTGGGGGAAGCCCAGGGAAAGAGCCCAGATGGCCAACACACTGGAGGTGGCATCTGCACAATCTGATAGAAACTGTACCAAGCTTTCATAGATCTTTTTTCACAACCTGCTTTCTAAAAATGAGATTTGACATATATCCATGACCATATCTAACCTGTCCTTTTCTTAGATTGTTCTGCTACTTTCTCCCTCCTTTTCAATTCCCACCTCTGCTCACCCTTTCTTCTCCATCTTTATTTAGATGTTTCACTCATCTCCGCCTTTTCCTTCACATTCAGCTTCTATGTGGAAACAGAGAAGTTTCTCATCACCTCACCCTTTCAGAGATGTTTACACATCGGTATGAACAGATCAAATAAACAGGAACTTAGGTTAATTTAATAGAAAAAATAAAATATGGAATAACATTGATTTTGGCCAGTATCAATTACAACCATTCTACTATATTTTACAAAAAAACAACTGAACATTTTACACATGTACAGTATTTTTCAGTAAAAGTGGATTTGGATTTAACAATGGATCACTAATTAAAAATAAAAGACAAAAGAGAACAGAAGATAGGACTTTCGTCTCTAGAAGGTTAGAGCATTTGTTAAGTCTCCAAACTTTGTACTATCTATTACATATATCTCATTATGAATATATATATTTATACATAATATATAACATTAACTTAAACTTTGAAAGCATTATGTTCTAGTTAATAATATTCTGTAGATAAACGAGGCAGTAACACACTAGTAGTTAAACCAGTATTTCCACGATGTGCGCCTGCATGGTCAGTGGGAAATGGAACACACATTGGTGGACCCCAATGAATTTGGCTATCATATTGATGGTTATTGTCTACGAACACAGACATCATTTTTAACTTTCCTACCATAGTAACTTTGTGCCTCAAATATTATGGGCCGGTTCAGTTAAATGGATTCCTTGGCAGGCAAATCTGGTTTCTCCATCTGCTTGACCTTGCTTTAGGCTCGTGCTTACATTTGTCCATTTAGAGACTGTGCCCTTCAGTTTAAGACTTTACATGCTATACCCAGGATTAACCTGCTTTCTTTGGGTCAGAAGGGCCTGTAGTGTCATGAAGAGGAAAATTGCTCAGCAAAATCAGTTGATTCCCTAGTTATTTATGAATCATTATGTGACTCAGTATCACTACAATGCTATTAAGAGGGTCATTAGACTATTTACTTATTATTCACCTTGGGTTGGATGTTAACTTGGATGTCTAGGAATATTTTCAAGGTAGGCTTTTTACCAGCTTACTGCTTGGATGGGGACCTTAGCATCCACTTCCCAGCTCTTTCCCAGGATAATCTATGTTAATATCATTCCTCTTCTCAGCCGTGAGGCCAGTGACATCTTGGCAGTGAGGCTTTCAGAAGCCTAAAGCTTGCAAGATGGCTGGTCACTCCCAAAGCAAATGAGGTCACCAATGGAGCTTTGATATGAAAAATGAAGAAACTTGGTCTCAGTCTATCCTCCCCTAAACAGAGAAATCCAGAATTGGTAAAATGATCTATCAGGCTTCCTTATTTCTCACCACTGATCCAAAACAGTTTTCACATAATTCAGTCTGCTAGATTCCAAGATGTGTTTGGGGAGTCATAGAAAACCAGTGAAGATATTTCCAAGAAAACAGATCATCTCAATGACATTCAGTGGACAGGTGTGTCATAGCACGGTTACAGAGGGACAGAGGAGTGGGGAAATAACAGAACCAGGAGGGTACGATCATGCCGCTCATATTCAATTTCCAGTTTTATTTTCTTAAAATGACAAGATGAAAAAATTTCTAATAAGCACCATTGAAAAACGTTGCCCGGCCAACTTGGGCACGAGCTTAAATATTATTTAAATAAATTCCATTTTTTAAAAAATACAGGACCTTTTAGAAACTTTTGACTCCAGGAAGACATTTCCTGCAATATATCCAAAATGCTTCCCATCAGCACAAATGGAATTTCTGATGGCCTTTAAAAAAAACGCTATGGGGATAATGGCTAGATAGCACCAAGAGATTGTGCAGGGTTTACAAAGTGAACACTCTGGATCTCGGGGGAGCTGGATCAGTCGCAGCTATTTTGTGTAACTTTGCACTCTGTCCATCACCAATTTGACTATGCAGAGCAATCCCATTTGACTAGCTGTGTGTAAAGAAAACCCAATCTACAATGGAAAAGCCACTAGCAGCAAGTCTATCTGATGAAACCAGTGGAGCAGACTTATTGAGTGGGTATAATGCCAAAACCAGCGCATAATGCATGAAGAAAATTATGTGTGGAAAGTATCAATGTTCAACTGTGAAAAAACTAAGACAAACAACACTGAACACAACTCTGCGGGATGTTCTTAATGCCCTTTGGTCCAGTTTTCTGCCATTTCCCCCAACGGTGGACTCAAGCATGAAAAATGACTGACGCAAGAGCTTTCTGTTTCGTTTTGATCTACGCCTGCTCTTGGGATGTTTCTGAAAGGTATTTTTAGGCGTCTCAAAGGGGAAACAAGCAAGTAAATGCAAAAGGAAAAAAATGGACCTTCAAAACGAGGGCAGGAAATCAAATCTTTACTTTAACGTCAAATTTTGGCATCAAATGCTTTGGTCATACAATACTGTCTCTGTGGTTCTGGCTGTTTAGCACTAAACACCCAGTTATAAAAGGTAGGCTTGTTGTAGGTTTATTTTTTTTTCCATTTAAGTTCTGACAAAACAGTTCACCATCTCCCTGCACAAATTTGAGAGAGAGAGAGAAAGAGAGCAAGAAAGAGAGAGGTGGCTTGCTTTTTTTTTTTGCTTGTTTTTTTTTTCTTTTTAATAATAATATGGAGTAATCTATAAGTCTACAGGAACAAAGAAATCTAGGATGGCAGCTCAGCCTTGGAATGTACATGTTTTGCAGCAAAGTTGTTGAAGAACCTTCCGTTGGCACAGATTGTTCTTTTTCACTAGCATACAGAAGCCTCCTTCGGCCCAGGACTCTTCCGTTGCTTTTCCAGGAAGTCAGCATGAGAGGGGGGGAGTTGAGGACGTGAGCAGCATGATGGACACACACGGGAGAAGGTTTTGATTGGCCAGAGAGGTAGATTGAGGGATTGGAAGAGATCATTCAGGAGTAGTCAACAAGGAGGAAATTGGGTCCACCCAAAGTGATTTCAGTCAACAGCATTGTTTTTCAAGGAGAGACATTGTAGTCCAACGGGAAATGTGATTGGTATCCATTTATGAAAGGAAAAAAGGTTAGAAAAAGAATAAATTAGCAATCAATAATAATATAAGCAAAGAATTTTTATTTTTAGAATTATCTAGAGCAGAGAGCATACAGTCATTTATACTATATTTCATTGAATCCAAGACACTTGGACTACTTAAGTACTATCACTGATACTGATACTTAAGTACTATCAAGGAAAAAAATGCGTATTAAAGGGTGACACAATATTCACTTATCAGTTAGAATTTTAATGCTTATTGAAAGTATTTGTTAAACTTATATAACAAACTGTTTTATTTCTCTGCATATGCAATAACTCTTCCTTTGAAAATTGAACAGTTTAATTTTTTGAAGCTATTTTGAACTGCACTTAAATTCAACACAAGTAGTAACCATGTGCCTAACTCAGTTGACTAGACAGCTCTGTGACTAAGTCACAGGCAATGACAACTACATCACATCAACCTGCTGGTCAGAAGCAGCTGCAAGCTGCCATGAACTATAAGATGCATCTGATTTCAGAGATGTTAAAATGTAAAAAACATATGTCTTAGAATCACTGAAATATGGCAGTTGGAAGAGAATAAATAGCACATCCCTAAATGCAACTGCCACGTGATCTGAAAAGGCTGGTGAGCCATCAACGATCTCTTTATTTAACTGACCTGAAAATGGACTCATCTCACAAATTATGGCTCCTTTTCCACTTTTGCCCACAATCCTGACACTCCACTTTTACCAAAGTGCCACTGGGCACAATTTATCCCATGCTTACAAGGCTTCATGGAAAGCAGTTAAAGCATCACAAACCTTGAAAAGCCTGGTACCAAGTGCTATGGGTGAAAACTTCAGGTCACAGTGTTATCTCCTGGGTCAGTCACTTAAAAATCTTCCTCCATTTTCAGGTTATGAACTTAGGAAAATTCTGGTCATATTCAGATACAGGGGAACCCTGTTTTTAAGGAAGGGTAAGGAGCACTTTCTGGTAACTAAAAAGGGATACTTACACGGTCCTGGGGGTGCCATCACCCCATCCTCTCACCCCAGTGTTGTGTGGTGAGAATCGGCCCTGGCCAAGAAAACCTTGAACACAGAGCCTGAGTGGGTCTGCCATCCCTGCCAGACCCGTCATACATCAGAAAAGCTATGAAGATGCAAAGTCACCTATGACGCTCCATGGTAACGAGACCATAAATCATGTTCTGTCAGTGCCATTGCGTGCTCAGTTCTTTTTGATATCTTTCTGAGATTCCTAATAGTGAGTTGTAGAATAACCATATGAAGTCAATAATAGTATTCTCCTCATTTTTTACAGATGAGGGGAGTGAGGCCCAGAGAAATTCACAGCCTGTTCAAGGTCTGGAGCCCGGATATGAATGACAGCATTCTGACTCCTGAATCTACATTCTCCCAACCACAGCACTATTCTGCCTCTTGTGAAATTTCTAGAAGAGAAGCCATTCAAAAGAAGACAAAGAATAAACCCAGGGGAATGATCTTATCAAGGAAGACTGTTCCAAATGCATACTTTCTTTTTTACTTCTGTATTTTTATACCAATCCAAAGATGTTTAGAACAACAATGGTTTAAAACAATTTCTTTCTACATCATTGAGACGTATTGCCTACATAAAGTCTAGGCACAAATTTTAGGGCCCCCTCAGCATGAATTATAATAAGAGTCAAAGTTCACAAAATGTTGGAGTTGGAATAATCTAAGTTCATTCATTTTTCAGATGGGGAAGCTGAGGCTTAGAGAAGTGAGGGAACTTGGCATTTGCCAAATTATCAGGGAGAATGGAGTAGTAGAGGTTCCCAAAGCTGGCTGCAGATTAGAAACACTTAGGAAGCTTCTAAAACTGTCCCTGCTCAGGCTGCACCCCAAGACCGATTCACTCTGAATTGGAGAAGGTGTGAGGTCCTGGCATTTTGGCTGAGAGTCACTGGTGCAAAGGAAAGAAAAATGGACCACCCTTCGGAAGCCTGAAGTTCTATACTTGGTTCTACTGTTATTTCCTAGCCTCATGGATTTAACGAAAGATTCAGATGCCATTTCATTATTATTCACATATGAAAATTATAAACAATCCAAATAATAGAGTGGCAATGAACTGTGGCATCTCCACATGAATTTTATGCTGTTATTAAAAGTGAAGTCTCTGAAGACTTTGTAAAAACATGGGATTCTGTTTATATCTAGTGCTTAGTGCCAAAAGCAGGATACAGAATTCCATGTTCATGATTTTTAAAAAATTTGGTAGAAAGTACAAATGGCAAGAGACTAGAAAATAAATACATCAAAAACTAATTGCAAAAGGCTACATGCTGTATGATTCTAATACAGTCATGCACCACAAAACATGTTTTGGTCAATGATGGACTGCATATACAACCATGGTCCCATAAGATTAGTACCATGTAGCCTAGGTGTGTAGCAGGCTGTACCATCTAGGTTTGTGAAGTACACTCTATGATATTCACATAACAATGAAATAGCCTAATGATGCATTTCTCAGAATGTATCCCCATTGTTAAGCGACACATGACTGTATAGGACATTCTGGAAAAGGTAAATCTATGGAAAAGTAAAAAAATCAGTGGCTTCCAGGGAATACAGGGGGGAAAGGATGGACAGGCAAAGCAAAGAGGAATTTTAGGGCAGTGAAACTGTTCTGTATACACTACAGTGTAATGGTGGATACACGTCTCTGTATGTTCTATGGGTTTGGACAAATGTACAACACCAAGAGGGAACCCTAAAGTACACTGTGGACCATGCATGATAATGCTGTGTCAGTGTAGGTTCATTGACTGTAACAGATGTACCACTCTGGTGCAGGATGCTGATAGTGGGGGAGGCTGTGCCAGTGTGTGGGGTCGGGGGATATACGGGAACTCTCTGCAATTTCTGCTCAATTTTGCTGTGAATCTAAAACTCTAATGTTTTAAAAAACAAAGTTTCTTAATCAAAAAAAGTTAACTGGCGCCGTCTTGGCCAGTAGGACTATGTGATTTATTTCTTCTTGCAATGAAAAATACCCCAAAAAACAAAAACCAAAACCCATTGAGGGCATAAGTTCAAGGTGAGCAAATGCCGGCAAGATATCAGGCATGTTCTATCTTATGCATGCTTGATAGTTTCTTTTTTAATTGGAAATATATTATACCTGAAAGTAGAAAGATCACACTCTGCTCAGAAGATGAAAATGAGCAGTCGTACTCACCGTCCTTGCAGATGGCTCCCATCTGACACATTCCTAAGTCTAGAAGATACCCACTGGGGCAGCTCGTACAGTTCTTGAACCCTGGACCATTGCACGTCAAACAGCTGGCGTCACATCTATGGGGAAAATGTACAATTTATCATCCTGTCACACACTGGGCACAGGAAAAGATATGTTCACTATCAACCTCTTAATGTCTTAAACTTAACTCTCCCTTTGAAGATAACACAAAAATCTTTTCTTACAGTAATTGCTAAGTTTGACAACATTAAAGAAAATCTAGCAGGTAGACAGTGGGACTTTAAAGGAGAGAGAGCGTGTCCTTGAAAGAGAAATATTACTTTAAAGGTTTTAAAGTGCTCCTGAGACAAAAAAAAAAAATAAAAGTGTCAAAGATAAGTTGGGTTAAAGCTGCAGGGCAGTGGCCTAGGTAAACGTTTGAACCTTACTTTATCACTAATAATTCTAAGCTTCGTATTATTTATGAAGGCAGTCAAATAAGGAACCAAGTATCCAAATGCTAGGGCTTAACAGGAGGCTCCACCTACTTTTTGCAGGATTTGTATCCATTCTCTGAAGACTGGTCGAAGTAATAGCTGATACTACAGCTCTGCACGCATCTCCCATCCTCCATGAAGTAGCCATCTGTGCAGTTAATACACCCATCAGCGCCTGCCCCTGGAAAGCAAGACAAACGCAGGAAACAGAAACAAAACCTCAGGAGAGGTTGCACCAGGAGCTGCTTCTTGCAAAGTTTGTCAAAATGGCATTAATATGTTGCAATTTTAAGAGTTACCATTTATTATCTGTGGTTTTTCTTACATTCTTCAGGAAAAAAACTTTCTCACTTTAAATTGAACCCATTTGCCAAAAATGTCAAATCTCTTTGGAAAGAGGAGATGTCCCTGAGATATTTAAGTTTCTCCATGAGAACAGGATGCTGATGACTGACTTTCGACGTGAATACATGAATGATTTTGAGAGAATATGTAGAGAAATATTTTTCAAGTAAATGCTGGAGAAACATATCAAGTGAATTTGCATGAGTGATGGCTAAAAACAGATAAAAGCCAAACCAGAGCCAGAGGAATAAACGAAAGGACGGGGGTAGAAGATACCAGCACAAGTGGCACAGAAGCGGTGACAGGGCTGACAGTCCTGGCCATTGAAGTACCGTCCATCCTCACAGGCGACGAAACAGCGGGACCCCTGTAGGCTGAAGACACAGACACAGATTGCTGTGATCAGGTCAAGAGGTAATGAATCCCCAGCTCCACAGGTAACAAATATAGTCCCCCCACCCCCCAGAGACCAGCGGATGTGGCAAAGCTTCAGAGCAGGGGAAACAGTCCTTGTACGCTTTTTTTTTTTCCCTCCTGATGCCTCTAATGGGGCTTTGTGCCTATAATGATGTCTGGAGCATACACATGTGCTGCAAGCTTTGGGGACATGCCTCTTAATTGTTAGACTGGCTGACACATTCCTTCTTTGCTCAATATCTTACAGCTTGGAGGTTTTTAAAAGTATTTCTTTGAAAAAAGACAGTCACTTTACCTAACAATATGCCTAACAATTCCCTGATATCCAGTATTCATAAAGTGTACTTTATAAAGACACTTCTTATAAAGTGTACTGACATAAATTTAAAAGCAGTGTCATGATTATAAACACAGTAGGACCACGTGGTAAAATGAATTACAATGAATAAGTGTGCAGAACTAACCCTGCCCACCCCCAGCCCAAACTCCCTGGAGCAGCCTTTTTTGTTTTTAAACGTTTCTGATTTTAGTTTTATTGGTCCCCATCAAAACAACAGAATTCGAATATATTTTTGCCTCTACTTCTTGATGTGTTAATTTTAAACTCTAATGAAGAATTCAACAAAATCACTTACCTTCTCCAAACATCTTAACTTTTCCTAGTTGTCTTATTGTTTAGCATTTCTAGGCATTATTTGTACCATATTTTCTCTAACACTCTTAGATCTTATCTCATGAGTTGCTAGAATGTCAAATGATATTTTTCATAGTCTACAGATTGACTCTTAAAATTAAAAACGGATACATAGAATTTACAACATTTAATATACAAATAGGACTCACTGAATAACTAAATAGTGCAAATGGAACCACACAGAAGGCCATGTAATCCTATGTCACCAAGTAGATGATACTAGACGATGGGTATCTAAGCAACAGGGTCAAGTGGTTTCTATTTTCTAACACTCTTCATATTGCTCGAATTCACATCTTACTTGACTGTGCTTTATATATGGATCACACTAACTTTAAAAAGTTAAAGTGATTTTTCCCTATGCTCATTAAACCACTTTGGAAAGAATAAAAGCAAAGTGGATAAAAAAGAACCCAACGCAGTCCTGTTAACGTTTTAATCCATTTTCTTCCAGTATTTTATGTGTATTTTTCTGTGTTTATTCTTAGCCACTATTTAAAAATTTACAGGTCTCTCGAGGCAAAATGGTCCACTCTAGAAGCCCCTGAGGAAGATGCTCGGAGCCTCAAGGAGATGGAGGCAGCAGAACTGGAAGTGCTCTCCATTCAGAGCTCACTGGCCAGGGACAGCTGTCACTGAAAAAGCCAATGAAAGGAAATCCCTTCCCTTTCTGTAGAGCTGGAAAAAACGACACTGCATCAAATGGATCCTTTTGTGGGTGGAAACAGGACCACCAAAAAACTTACAGAAGTTTTAAAAAAGCTGCCTAGTTTTTCTAATAAAGGACTCGACTCCTGAGACTGGCATTTATTCAGCAGGAGACAGAGGCTGCACTGTGTGAGGAAGGAATGAACGAAGTAGGATGTGCAACAGAGAGCTGTCACCAGGAACCCGGAAGCTCTCTGCTGCTTCAGGAACACAGGGATGGCAGGGCTAACGAAACTGCTGCTCTGAACACCTGGTTCTTTCTGTGATCGACCCGATAGCTTAGACCTGTGCTGGCCCACATGTTCGAGCACTCAGGGCTCCTGAGCGCTTGAAATGGGGCTAGTGTGGCCAAGGGATGGAATTTTAAACTTTACTTAATTTTAATTAATTTCAGTCATAATTTTACAAATTGTCACTTGGTTCAGTTATTGGCAAGATTTTGAGTAAGTCTGGAACAACTTGCCTATATAAAATCTACTTCAACTAAATTTTATAAAATCTAAACAAGTACTTCTCATAAAAAAATTATTGAACGAATTGAGATGTACTTTGGGGTAAAACACACACCAGATTTCGAACAGTTGGTACAAAACCAAAAGAGAAAGTAAAATACCTCACTAAGAGTCTTTCATAGTGATGACATGTTGAAATGATAATATTTCAGATGTATTAGGTTAAATAAAATATTTTATTAAAATTCACCTGTATCTTTTTACTTCTTTTAAATGTGGCTATTGGTATATTTAAAACTAATATATATGGCTCTCATATTTCTATTGGAGAGTGCTGGTTAACTTACTCTATAAAATGTTCCCTAAGAACTATAGGAAATAATCTTGTTCTTTTATTTCTCACATACCAATTATGTGTCAGTTATTGGAATAAATGCCTTGTAAATGTTATCCCAGTTAATCCTTATAATCCAGCAACAGAAGAGTTATTATCACTATTTTATAGACAAGAAAACTAAAGCTCAGAGTGGTTAAGTGACTTGGTCAAAATCACACAGAAAAATAGCAGGGGAGGTCCTGAGGCCACATCTATCTTCCTTCTTTTTTTTTTTTTTTACCCCCCCTTCTTTTTATTATACCAATCTGTTCCTTCTCCAGCAAGCATTAGGAGGCTGACTTGACTAATATTTATCAAGACTGAAGTCTTGAGATGAAAGGTGCTAAGCAAACTAACACCAAATCCATTTATTGAAAAAAAAGAATCGATAATCGATAAATCTAAATAAAAATGGTGTTCCAATTTTAACTAATGTGAAGAATTACTTGAGTGGAAATTTCCTGGGCCCTGCCTATTTCACCTCTGATCAAAGGTGGAAATAAAGGTATATCAGTCCTTAAAAGGGATCGAGCGCAGCAGGATTCTAGCTCCATGTAAACCCAGAGTCCAACCCCTCACTCAGTGCAGGATGTTTGACCCTCTCTATGGGTAGCAAGAGACTAGCAAGTTCATTTGAGCTGCATGATGTTCTCTCACAGTGAATCAACTCTCCGGCTTTAGCAATGAGCAAGTCATCCATTCAAGGAAGACATCTCCAGGTGTTAAATCTCTGTGCATACCATAGCATAATGGAACCAAGCCTGAGGCACTTAAGATAAGAGAATGACTGGCTATATGGAGAGAAATAATAAAGATAAGGGAATAGTTTTCAACCATCAAAGGAATGAATCAGGGGGATTAAACATAATTCATTGGTATTACGTACACAGTAATCCTTGACTGGCACACTGCCGGTCAAAAAGCATGAAGAAAGCCTCTCAAATGGCCATTTTCATTTACCTGTATCTGAGCCATCTTTTCTAAAGAGAATTTTATTTGGTTTATAAACCTTCCTTAGCCAAGATGGCATCTAATATTTCACATATATTGGTAGAGATAATGCAAATAGCAATCAACTGTTTAAATGGGAGTCAAACCAAGGGTAGATGGTAAGAGGGTTATTTATTTATATGTGGGTTTTATTCTTCATTTTATTTATACATTCATACATTGATTAATGATGGGAATATGCTCTGAGAAGTGCATCGTTAGACCCCTTGGTTGCTGTGCGATTAGCATAAAGTCCATTTAACCAAACCTAGATGGTATAGCTTACTACACACCTAGGCTATGTGGTAATAATCTTATGGGACCACCATCGTACATGCAGTCTGTCATTGACCAAAACGTTGTTATGCAGCGCATGACTGTACTGAGGAGCTCCTTGGGCTGTGTTATTTGATGAAATCCTTCACCCTCTTACCTTAACCCATCCCTACATTCTGTACAGTTGTGGGATTCAGTACACGTCTTGCAATTTTCACTGCATTTCCGGCAAAGATTTTTCTCTGTTTAAAAAAAAAATTAACAAAGTTATAAATCAATCAGTCAACTGGATTCCATAAAAGCATGTGGAAATTTCTAATGTTTGCTAATGTAAGCTACAGAACACATAGCCTTGAGTAGAAAACTGCCGGAAAAGCCCCAGATTCAACATTTGTTATCACTTCTTAACAAAGCTACACACAGGAGGAATTGTAGCACTGGGAAATACCTTAGAGATTCCAACCATTTTGCAGACAAGAGAATTACAGCCCACTTAATTCTTAGTTGGATAGTTTATTGGCTTTTTCCCCCTTCTTCCCATTCTCTCTCCCAAACAGGCTTTCCCAACTTCTGACACTGAAAAACTCACGAATGAGGCTGGGCAGCGCCCTATGTCAGGGTTGGGAGGCCATGCTTGCAGCTGTGAATGACCCCTGTGCTCACAGCTTTTAGGACTACTCTGATGAAATGCACTAGAAAGGGAAACTACGTTTAAGATGGCAAGGTAAGGGTTGCTTATTTATTTCTTGCATTGTCTAGAATAGTGCCTTATACTTTATAGCTGCTGTGGAATTGATATAAATGTTACTGTATTTCAGATAATATCTGTATTCTGGTGAATAAAAATGTGTTGATTGAACAAATATACTGAATACAACCTTTCCTGTTTAATACCAAACACAGGTCCCCAGTGGGAAAAAACGGCAAATGCATGATTGTTCTATAGCGAAAAATGGTGATTTGTTACATTAGGTAAGGCATTTTTCCTTAGGTGAAATTTTTCTAGAGACTTGATACTTTCTCTGAGATCAAAGTGGATAATAACCACGTATCTGTGTAGAACTGAATGAAGCTTTGTTCATAGGTTTCTCTTCCTTCATCTACTCTTTAAATGTTGGTATTCTTTAGGGTTCCACAGACGAACACTGCAATTATGGATCCCTTTAAGGACCTCCTGGAGTTCCGTCTCCTTTCTCAAGTCAGATCCCCACGGCACGAAATATGAAATCCTTTACAACCTTCTGGTAGTTATCACATGGTTTCCCCCTCACTGTGTCACTGAGAATACTGGACATGGCACAGGATCTGAGGTCAGATCACCCAGATTTGTGTTCCGCTTTTAGCAGTTCCAGTGGGCAAGTTCAGGGTTTCTGCTCTCCCACTTGTTAGAGATTACAAATGGTGCCTATTTTCAGCTTGTCTCGAGGAGTTAATGAAATTATTCAAGGAGACTGCATGAACTATAAAGCACTGTAAATGTGCTGGCAGTAATTATTAATACTTATGATCACTACATTGTATGTAAACCCATGTACTGAAAGAGAAAACTCTCATAAAAGGCAAAGACACAGAAGGGGAGAGAGGCACAGACCCCTCGTATCAGCAAAGTAATTGCTTGAACAGCCTTCCTTAATTATCCACCTCTCGGGTTCCAGAAAAAGAACTGACTCCCTCAATGATCTTGGTCCTATCATACAGCATCTAGAACCAAATTTCTTTTCCAAGGCTTAGCCTTCTTGATAGAACTTGGAATTTTTTTTTTCAAGGAATACTGCTTATTTCTGCAGATCCCATATGCCCCCTCGCTGCTGCCATTTTCTCCTTTCTCCATCAAGTTGTAGCTCATGTTCCCAATTTTGGGGAAAATAAGAACTACAGGGGAATCCCTACCCACTGCTCTAGAGAGGAGGGTGAGACTCCACCCGCCTCCTAGAGAAATGCCTGCCTGTGAATCAAGGGAGCATTGGACTTCTTAAGGAGCAAGAGTTTCCACTTCAAAATTCTTGCTTGATTTTTTAAAACGACTCTTATTCCTTTAAACTTGGGTTTTCTTCTTTTTTAGGTTGTACAGAAACACGATATCTCAGTGTCATCATATACCATGGTGTGACACACTTCCTAAGACAAATTATCAAGAACTCAGAAATCAGGGGTCGGCCCGGTGGCGCAGAGGTTAAGTTCACACGTTCCGCATCGGCAGCCCAGGTTTCGGTGGCTCGGATCCCGGGTGTGGACATGGCACTGCTTGGCAAGCCATGCTGTGGCAGGCGTCCCACATATCAAGTAGAGGAAGATGGGCACGGATGTTAGTTCAGGGCCAGTCTTCCTCAGCAAAAAGAGGAGGATTGGCAGTAGATGTTAGCTCAAGGCTAATCTTCCTCAAAAAAACAAATAAAAACCTCAGAAATCAAGCAAACGATACCAGAGCACTGTCTAACATTTAGGTGTGCCCAAGGATGATTTAAGTCTCTGGGGAGTGTATCTTTGTCTGTTTAATGATGGTTGATTAGGGCCAGAACTGTGAAGTTACATGTTAATTTACAGATTTTTATTTGGTAAAGTTGCAAATGATTTCTGTCCATTTGAAAAAATAACCCCCCAAATCCCAGTTATATGGCCACGTAGAAGTTAATCCATTTTGTCTCTAACTCGGCAAATGGATTTCATTTTGCCTTTCCTGGTGGACTATAATATCTGACAATCTCTGAACCTATTTATCACCTTGTAGGCTCCCTCATTAATGGGTTAAAGAAGTCTTTGACATAGATTCACCCTACATTTACACGAAAGTCTTCTTTTTTAAACTTTTCGAAAAGTACGCTTTGCTATCATACAGGCCTGGTTCCTTTGACTGGTGTGCAGAAAAGAGCAGGCCTGGCTGTTGTCCTCTGAAAGCCTGCGTGTAAGGTTGGCCCATGGCTAGTATCTGGGAACTAGGATTTCAAGAGGGCTCCCACCCCTCTAACTGATAAGAGTGGCTCATGATGCTTAAACTGTCTGTACAAACAATGTGGTTTACGCTGAGCATCTGCTTTCCTTCTAGGACTCTGGAATTGTGGTTTGTGCCAGGAAGAGGCTGTCTTCGTGACCAGACCCCAATAACAACCCTGCGTGCTGAGACTCACAGGACGTTCCCTGGAAGATTCCATTTCACACGTGTTGTCACAAAGTGTTGCTGGGGGAATTAATGCATCCTCTGTGACTCCCCTTGGAGAAAACTCTTGGAATCTCACGCCTGGTTTCCTCCCGACTTTGTTCCGTGCACCTTTTCCCTCTGCTGCTTTCACTCTGTATCCTTTTGCTGGAATAAGTCATAACTGTGAACACAGAGTACTACAGACTGAGTCTTGTGGGCCCTCCTAGCAATCACTGAATTTGGGGATGAGCTTGAGGATCCCCGGACACAGTTAGTTACAGGCATTTTTACAAAACGATTCTAAATTGTTCTCTTAAAAAAATTGGCTAGATTCTATTTGACATTAAGCAAGTTCTCGATTTCATGGAGGAGGAATATCCCTCCCAAGGTCACTCAAATGAAAACCTTACGTTTCCTCTTTAAAACTCAAATGTTTGAAATCAACTCACTGCTGTCCTGATATGATCCGTCAGGGCAGTGGGTAACACAGCTGTTGGTTTCTTCATTGAGGAAGTATCCATATTTACAGGACAGGCATTGGTCACCGTGGCTCCCAAAGCAGGCCTCACAGTTGGGGGCACACTTTCTGCATCGCTTCTTGTCAGCATGGTAGTGGCCAGGGGGGCAGCTGGACACACAGATTCTGTGTTGTGGAATGATAAGAAAGGCAGCATCATCAGAGACTCAGTCCTCAGCATTCTCTTGGAGGAGCTGAGCAAATAGCTGTTCTCAGTCTCAAAATCCTTTTTAAACCATGATGGTTGATACCACATCCAAAGGGACAAATGCTGTTGGTTAGAACTTTGTCCTTGCAGGGTGCTGAAGTAGCAATGCAGTGACATAATACCAAGTCTACTAAGTAGGACACGTCTTGGTCCAAACCAGCTTCCAGTTCCAGTCTTGCTCCTTACAGGAGATAACGGTTAGGAACTGAATCTCAAGAGGAAAATTGTGGTGTTGGGTTGAAGGGAAAATATATGGGAACCCTGATTTTATGCAAAAAGGTCACTAATAAGGGGTTACTTCTATTTTTGTGTGTTTTTTGTCATATGGATCTTGTGTGTGTGTGCTGTCGTGGTGGTGGTTGTATGCTATTGTCTAAATTAATATAAATATATTTAAATTTATGTTGCTTACGCTAAACTTAAAAAAGAAATAACTTCCTTGTTTGACCATAATTGAAGGCCAGGGCTTTATTTATTCATTCAACAAATATTTACTGAGTACCAATTAAGTGTCAGCCATTTTGCTAGACTAGGAGATAATGAGAGGTGCTGAGGTAGCCAAGGGCCTTTCCTTTAAGGAATTTAAATTCCAGCATGGACATAAACAGGAACTGGAACATGTCTGGGTCTGTTTGGGTGACTGGAGTGTGGACACACCACAAGTCAGCTCCCCACAGTGAGTTTTTGCCTAAAGGAGGAGAGAGAAGGTGGCAGAGCCATGAGAGCCATGCCTGGAGGGCATGGCCTCTGCTGGGGCAGTCACTGTTTCACAGCCTTCCCTGTGGACACCTATCTGCACAGCTTGAGGCAGAAGCCAGGGCCTCAGAGGCATGGAGTCCAGGCAGGTCCGCCTCAGTGCCCAGAGTGCAAGAGTGAGGAGGAGCAGGAGCCAGCACCTCTGCTACATCAAGGGCTTGCACACTGGGGAATGTGGGCAAGCATCTCTTTTGCTGGTACACAGGCATTTTCAAGAAGGGCAAAGGCAGCTATGGCAACAAATGTCAATGGGAGGGAAACATCTGGAGGAGAAGACCAGGCACGTGCATAGCCAGTCCCTTCCCACCACCCTTCCAAATGCAAGAAAAGACATTTGCAGTTTCATAGCATACAGGTACATTTTGTGCTTTGCAATTCAGTATTGGTTTCACCATTTTGAATTACATGAGGAGGCGGCAGGCTTGTGCAGCAGCATCTTTTCTGTGCTTAGGTCCTGCTGGGAGAACACAGGAAGATGCTGCACAGGGGCACTTCGTGGGACATCCCAGGGGGACCTGACTTGGCTTCTCTCTTACCTGGTGTTATTTTTTAGCTTGTAGTAGTAGTGCAGACAGTCATTGCAGTGGTCCGGTCCTGGTCCATCACAGCCCACCTCACTGCACTCAGGGTCGCAGGGACCTTCCCAAAAGAAATCAGAACAACACTTGGAAAAGATGATTTTAAAGCAGATTGGTTTTACCTTAAATTTGGTATAAAATAAGACTTTTTTTTTCCCTAATGCAGTGAGAGTTTCTTTAAGATGGAGAAATAGGGGCCGGCCCTGTGGTCAAGTGGTTAAGTTCGCGCGCTCTGCTTCGGTGGCCTGGGGTTTCCCTGGTTCAGATCCTGGGCGCGGACATGGCAATACTGCTTGTCAGGCCACGTTGAGGCGGCGTCCCACATCCCACAACTAGAAGGACCCACAACTAAAATATACAACTATGTATTGGGGCGATTTGGGGAGGAAAAGCAGACAAAAAAAAAAGAAGACTGGCACCAGTTGTTAGCTCAGGTGCCAATCTTTAAAAAAGGAAAAAAAATAAATAAAAAAGATGGAGAAATAATGTTCAATGTGGCCGTAAGCCCACAGATGAACTCTTGACTTTTTTGGGGAAAACCTCAATTACCTAAGTATCAAGAATGTAAATTCTATTCATGGTCTGGTCTTCAAAGTACATGTGGCTGCCTTGTGGGAGATAATATTTCGGAATTCAAACGTGCAATGCCACTGTAGCAATTTGGAAAAAAAAACTGCAATTAAATATACATAATGATAAAAATGTCAGATTTATAGAAAACTGAGAAGCTAAACTGTTGAAAGAAAAGAAGAAAAGGTGATTATTCAATGCCTGAACCGGATTGCCTGTTTCATTCAAGGTCATTAAAGCCACTGAATACCTCTGAGATACCATAGGCAGCAAGAAACATCATTATGGCAGCTGGCACAAGCTTATCAGCATCTAGTCTTGGATTACAATGCAGGTGCTTCAGGCACAGATAATAGATTTAAAATTGCATCCTACCAATAGGCCAATGGGCAACTCAACAAACGAAAACTACACATAAATTTAAAAAACGCGAACAGGCTTAAGGAATTCCAGACCTTGGATGAAGGTTCCTAATCTCTCTTGTTACATACTCTCTGGTATAGAGGTAGAGAAAATGCAGTCAGGGGGCAAAAAAAAACACGCCAGAAAGATGGAGCTATTTTATGATTGATGAAATTCTTTCAATGACATGGGCTAGTTACAGAAGTTTTGCTTGCATGAACTAATGTCCTTTTTCCTTTTTCTTCATGTCTGGGGGCATTTGGTCTCATAATCTTCAAGCTCTTTCCCACTGACAAATTCATATGATTTTAACTAGCAATAAACACACTGCATGAAATATACAAACAGTAAGCCAAAGGTGCCAGAAATGGCTTGAACCATATTTATTTTAATAGAAAGGATTTAGTGTTGAACCTTGGTCTCATGTAGTCATTACAGGACTATGTTGTACAATTACTCAATCACAAAATGGTAGAACTGGGGTAGAATGACTTAGAGAAAAATCTAGTAGTCAAACATCCTCATTTTACCTATAAGAAAACAGATGTTCCAACAGTTACAATGGCTTGCCCGGCATCATACAGCTAGGCGAGTTGGGATCAATATATGCCCTGATTCTTAGTCCAGGTCTCCTGCTTAGATGTAGCTAATCACGTACTAGAGATGCCCTTTTGATCAGAATGGAAATGAGTCATTTCAAAATGCTACAGACTTGAAATATATTTCTGATTAATTGCAAGAGTCATTTGACAGAACTGTTTATCTCTATTTCCCCTAAAGCTTTAAAATTGATCTCTAAATTAAATTCCAGTTAGTACAACTTGGGACATTTTAGCTGTCTACTGTGGTACACAAGGAGAGAGTGTCTCTGCTGTTTATGGGTTGAAGTTCAGCCAGCTGTGGGTCCCTCAGTCCCTGGAATTCGATGAAACAGTACAGGGATCTGGTTATGATAATGCCATCTGTGCTTCTAGACAGGCTGACTTCTTAATGAAGGTGAAAATCACAGTTCCGAAGAAAAGGAGTCATGGGTGGCCCTAAATTTTCACTAGATGATTTCTACAATTAAAATAGCCCAAAAAACATGTATTCTTGATATGTGCCAAAGGGCTCTGTATGGCAAGTTCACATGCTGTGCTGTTTTTTTTTTATAATCTTAAACTGTCCCAGATGCAGTTTAGCATTTTGGGCTGCAGGGTAATAATGAAATAATTGTCTTTCTTCTCTCCCAAGTGCCAATGTGGACATTTTGGAGATGTAATGAGAAAAACCACGAGGATGAACAACTGTTCGCTCAGAATTTTAACAACACCAAAATTTGAATTGGAAACATACCACAAGGTACATAACAATACGTTACTATTATGGTCCATTTATGGTTTTGGATATATTTTCTCCTATCAGAGAAGGCAAATGATTTGCTAGTTACAACATGAATAGTAATGTTACAAGCTCAAAGCAAAATAAGACAAAATCTAACACAATCTAGCTCTGGTTAGCTCAATTAGTCTGAATTATCCAAGCTTTTTATTGACTCTGGGATACTGCCCGTCTAGAATAAAAGGAACCACATGCATATTTAAGATAGTCTGTGATGATGATTAATGAAGTAGTTTTATCTTCAGTATTGAGAAAAAGAATCTCAGAGAGCTGCAGGAAAAAAAAAAAATTCTCTCTAAAGACACATTAAGCTGCTCTTTACAGATAGTTCTCCATTAGGAGAAACTTTGTTCATAAGTGTTACATATTATATCCCAGAAGCATGGAATGCTCGAAGTGGTAGCCAGTGCAATACGACAGGAACCAGAAATACACTAAGAAGGAGAAAAAAATTTTTACAGATGATATGGTTACAGTACCTAAACTCCCCCCTGGCCCCCAGAACAGCTCTAAAACATATAAATTAATAAGAGAGTTAAGCAAAGTGGACAGATATAAGTATGCAACAGTCAATAAATTTCCTCAATACCAGCATATAGTGGTTAGAAAATATGGAATATTTTCCTTTACAATAGCAACAAGACTCAAAATACTTAGGAATAACACTAATAAGAATAAAACTACATAAAATTAAAAGATTTCAGTAAATGAGACATGGTCTATGTTTTGGATGGAAAGATCATATATTGTAAAAACAATTCTCATGAGATTGCATGTAAATTCAAATTAAATTACAATGGGATTTTTAAAGGGAGACCTAAGAATTTCTATGAAAACAAGAAGCAGATGTTTAGCAGATATTAAAATATATCATGAAATGAAAGCAAATAAAACAGCGTGGGTGCTACTTGTTTAAGAATTATTACATTGATAAATCAGAAAGGTGGTACTAGCAGAGACCCTGGCAATAAGAACTTACTATACTGTTATAAAGGAAAGATCTTAAACTAATAAAAGAAGGATAGTAACTCAGCCAATGATATTAGTCTATTTGGAAAATAATTAAAAAGACAACTTCTTTTTACACTACATATCATAAACCAAAATAAGTTCCAGATAAATTAATGGCCAAATGTAAAAATCAGAGATTACAAAAAAATGCATGTGAACAGTTAGCTGATTTTAAAGGATAAAACTTTTGTAAAAAAAAAAAATCACAAATGTTAGTATCTGAAACTATAAACCTTACCCTCCAATTTTCTGTCAAAACAACACAACACAAAGCAAAAACTACATTCCAGCAACAAGTGATAACTGAGAAAATGTTTTCAACAAATATGAGACAATGTGAGAGACAATAACATACTAGGAATTCTTATAAATAGATAAGAAAATTGCTGCTACTTTGAATAGCAAATGGGTCAAAGACAGTTATATTTAATTCACAGCAGAGCTTCAGAGAAAAAATGTTTAGATTTACTAGCAATCAAACTATAAAAATTTAAAGCGTTCTTTTCTTTCTTTTTTTTTTTACTTTTTTCTTTCCACTCAATGCTGGCAGGAGTGAGTGCAGTAAACACTCACACAGCTGGTCATAGTGTAGACTGGTACATCTTGTCTGGAAACAATGTGACAAAATGCATCCAAGCCCTGAAACTGATGATTCCCCTTGATGCAGTAATTCTCAGAATAGAACTCTATTCTAAAGAAATAAATAAAGATATAGACAAAGACTGAAATACAATATGTTCATCCAAACCTTGTTTAAAACGATGTAAAACTAAGCAAACTGCACATCCCAGATTACGGATTATCTATATTAACGGTATAATCATAGGATGGACTATTACGTTGCTTTTTATATATGTGTTCTAAAGATATTTGACAATAGGAAAATATGCTCACAATAATATCTTTAATAAAAAAAGATATGAAAACTCTAAATATAGCATGGTTTTAGCTTTGTAGAAAAAACATGGATGTTGGAATATATGAATACCACACATATAAATATTTGGTGGGTATAGAAGACGGAAGAAAATATATCAAGTCTAAGCAGAAGTTGATCTCTGCATGGTGGGATGATGCATGAGCTTTCTTTCCTTAGCCTATGTCCCTGCTGGGAGCCAGCTCACCTGGATAATCCTCTGTACCATAGTCATCTGTGGGGTCTTCAACTCGGCTATAGCGGACACGTTCCACTTTAGGAAACTCGTTGGTTGGCGAGTACGGCTGCACGGAAGTGCCATAGAGGACCAAAGACCATTCTTTCAATTTACCTTAGAAAACAATAGTAAAACCACAGCATGACCAAACATTCACTCTTCCGCTATGTAATTTCTTTAATAACTTCTCACCTAAGAAAAAGCAACAGGAGAAGAATTGTGGGAAGCAGATTCATATGAATCATCGCATCAGATTCAGGGCTAGAAATGCACATTTTCCACTGTCTGCATAATTAACCATTTAATAATTCACACATCAGATATTTACTGAGCACTGACTACAGGATAGGCTTTGATTTAACAAGCATTTATAGCAAGACTGAGAAACAAACTCATGTCAGATGGCTGGATCAAGGGTTGAATTTCAAATTATGGATATTTAAGGGGATCCCAGAGTTTTACAGAGGATTTTGTTTTTCTAGGTATCAGAGTCTTATTTGAGGTTTTTTCATTTTCATTTTTAAAATTTTGGCATTATCTGATTTGCTTATCAATAAATAGACCAAAACAACTACTTTGTTCCACCTGATTCCTGAATCAGTCATTTAGTCTTAAGAATACATCACTATTTTATATTACCTGATAGACCTGTGCTGTCCAATGGTAGCCATTAGACATATTTGGCTATGTAAATTTAAGTTAACTAAAATTTAAAAATTCAGTTCCTCAGACACACTAACCACATTTCAAGTGCTCAACAGCCATATGTGGCTAGTGGCCACCATAATGAAAGCACAGATACAGAACACTTCCACCATTGCAGAATGTTCTACTGGACAGTGCTTCAGTATAGCATTTTCTGGTCAAGGGTTCCTTAGACATGAGGCAAGTGTTTTACCTCCCTTGGGTGGCATGCTCACAAGGAACATTTTACTTTAGTTTAGCCCTCATTTATTCATTTATTTCTCAGCTTTACAAAACTAACGTCTTTAATGCAAAAAGTAAACCAAAAACTACCTCTAGCTCATTAAGCTTAGTAAGATTCATATCAAAAAGAACCAACATGGAAATATACTGGTAGGAAGGCAAGCGCGCCCCGCCCCCCCCCCCCCCCCCGCCGACCTTAGAACCCCTCCTCCTCTAGGCCTAATACTTAGAATCCAAACATGGTCAAGATTAGGGTTCTGCCACAGCCCAGAGAGTAGTGAACTTCATCTGTCAGCTAATTCATCTATTAGTATCTATAATCACCATCAAATTGATGCTTATTTTTCCAGGTGCTTACTACACTCTGAGTAAGTTTTATCCCAATTCAATGTTCACAACAACTGGGAGTTAGGTACTTGCATTCCCAATACACAGATGAGGAAACTGAGGCACAGAGGTTGATAACCTTCCCAACAACAGTAAGAAGACAGACTAATATTAAAACCTATTCTAGGGGCTGGCCCAGTGGTGTAGCAGTTAAGTCCATGTGCTCTGCTTTGGTGGTCTGGGGTTCGCAGGTTCAGATCCCAGGCACAGACCTACACAATGCTCATCAAACCATGCTGTGGAGGCATCCCAGATACAAAAAGAAGGAAGATTGGCACAGATGTTAGCTCAGGGAGAATGTGCCTCAAGCAAAAAACTGGAGGATTGGCATAGATGTTAGCTCAGGGAGAATCTGCCTCAAGCAAAAAACTGGAGGTGTGGCAGCAAATGTTAGCTCAGGGCCAATCTTCCCCAAAACCATTCTGGGGCTTTCAGTTTAAGATGGAAATGTAGGAAGATCCTGAATTCACCTCCTCCAATGGATGCAACAAACCTACAGCTACATATGGAACAATTTCCTCTGAAAAAACCTCCAAAACTAGCTGAGCAACTCCTACACATTGGGTGAAAGAGAAAAAGCCCAATCCAAGTGGGTAGGAGTAGCTGACACATAATCTCACCACAACCCCCTTGGTGTGGTGACCCACAATCAGGAGGGAACTAAGAACCTGGAGTTTCTTCCTGAGGAGCAACGGGTTTGAAACCAATATTGATCATTCCAACTTTTAAGACTTGCACCTAAGAGACAAATCCCCCAAATACTTAGTTTTGAAAGCCAACAGGACTTGTGTCTATGAGACCCATAAGGCTATCATGACCTGAGAAAGAGTTTTTAAAGATTTTATTTTTCCGTTTTTTCTCCCAAAGCCCCCAGGTACATAGTCGTATATTTTTAGTTGTGGGTCCTTCTAGTTGTGGCATGTGGGATGCTGCCTCAGCATCGCTTGATGAGCGGTGCCATGTCCATGCCCAGGACCCGAACTGATGAAACACTGGACTGCCTGCAGCGGAGCGCACGAACTTAACCACTCGGCCATGGGGCCGGCTCCCTGAGAAAGAGTTTTTAAATATTTTGTGGAAGAGGCTTTTCGTTTATCTCATAGCACTGGTCTGAGGGGCAGGTATCTAATTTAACACACATCTAGGGACCTACTGAAATACTCTCCAAAGATGGAGCCTGGTGCTCTTCCTCTGCCTCACTACAACTCACTGGTATCTCCTGGAAAGGAGCTTGTACACTCATCTGGTGCCTCGATTCTTGCCATTGTCACCCAGGGAACACATCTGCATCACCTGGCTCTGGTGGCCAGTGGGACTAATGCCTGCATTCCCACAGGAATGTATATATTGACATGCTTTAAAAGATGCTGCCTGAGGGTCTGGTTTCCAATCAGTCTGAATCTAGGTGCTAAGTGAGATCCTCCCTTTTGGGACACTGATAGGTCTTGACATGCCCTCAACTACCAGGATACACTCAAAATAGGCTGCTTGGACAATCACAGAGGTTTGACAGACAGCCAAGAGCTAGAGCAAGGTTAATAAGAAGGTTCATCTCCTACATGAGGCCACTCCTTCAAGACTGGGAGATGTAGCTGTTTAATGCATAGAAATCAACACAGGGAGTCAAGAAAAATGAAGAGACAAAGGAATATGTTCCAAAGGAAAAAACAAGATAAAATCTCGGAAAAAGATCTTAATGAAGTGAAGAGAAGTGGTGAAGAGTTCAAAATAACACTCAAAAAGACACCCGACAAGCTTGGGAGAAGAATGGATGAACAAAATGAGAACTTCAACAAAGAGATAGATAATATGAGAAAGTACCAAACAGAAGTTATAGAGCAAAGAATACAATACCTGAACTAAAAAAATTCTCTAGAGGGGTTCAACATCAGACTAGAGAAGCAGAAGAAAGGAACAGTAAACTCAAAGACAGGGCAGTGGAATTCACCCAATCAGAGCAACAAAAAGAAAAAAGAATTTTAAAAAGTGAAGATAGCTTAAGAGACTCATGTGACAACATCAGTGGGCCAACATTAACATTACAGGGGTGCCAGAAAGAGAAGGGTGAGAGAAAGGGGCTGAAAACTTATTGGAAGAAATAATAGCTGAAAACTTCCCTAACCTGGGAAAGGAGACAGAAATCCAGATCAAGAAAGCCCAGAAAGTTCCAAGTAACAAGAACCTAGAGACTCATACCAAACTCATTATAATTAAAGTGTCAAAAGTTAAAGACAAGGAGAGAATCTTAAAAGCTGAAGGAGAAAAATAACTTATTGTGTACCAGAGAACCTTCATAAGACTGTAGCAGATTTTTCAGCAAAAACTTTTCAGGCCAGAAGGGAGTGGAATGAAATATTCAAAATGCTGAAAGCAAAAAACTGCCAATCAAGAATACTCTACCTCGCAAAGTTGTCATTCAGAACTGAAGGAGAGATAAAGAGTTTTCCACATGCACAAAAGCTAAAGATGTTCATCACCACTACACAGACCTTACAAGAAATGTAAAAGGGACTTCTTTAAGCTGAAATGAATGGGCATGAATAAATAACAGGAAAACATAGGACAGTATAAGACCACTGGTAAAGGTAAATATACAGTAAAATTTAAAATAATCTAATGTTGTAAAGGTGGTAAGTTAACCACTTATAAAGCTAGCATGAAAGTTAAAAGACAAAAGTAGTAAATATAACTACAATAATTTGTCAAGGGATATATAATGATAAAAAGATGTAGGGGGCTGGCCCTGTGGCCAAGTGGTTAAGTTCACACGCTCCACTTCAGCAGCCCAGGGTTTTGCCAGTTTGGATCCTGGGTGCAGACATGGCACCGCTCATTAGGCCATGTTGAGGCGGCATCCCACATCCCACAACTAGAAGGACCCATAACTAAAATATACAACTACGTACTTGGGGGATTTGGGGAGAAAGAGCAGAAAGAAAAAAGATGTAAATTGTGCATTCAAAAACATAAATGAGAGGGGGAGTAAAAATGTTGAGCTTTAGAATGCATTCAAACTTAACTTATTTTCAACTTAAAATAGGCTGTTATAAATAAAACTTGTTATATGTAAGCCTCATGGTAACCACAAAGCAAAAACCTATGGTAGATACACAAAAGATAAAGAGAAAGGAATCTAAGCATACCACTACAGTAAATCATTAAATCACAAAGGAAGAGAGCAAGAGAAGAAGAAAGAAACAGAGGAACTACAAAAGAGCTGGAAAACAATGAACAAAATGGCAAAAAGTACATACCTATCAATAATCACCTTAAATGTGTATGGACTAAATTCTCCAATCAAAAGACATAGAGTGGCTGAACAGATGAAAAAACAAGACCCAACTAGTCATCTATATTCTGCATACAAGAGACTCACTTCAGATGTAAGGGCACACATAGACTAAAAGTGAAGGGATGGAAAAAAGTATTCCATGCAAATGGGAACCAAAAAGAAAGCTGGTGTAGCTATACTTATATCAAACAAAATAGACTTTAACACAAAGACTATAATCAAAGACAAAGAAAGTCACTACATAATGATGAAAGGGTCAATCTAACAAGAGGATATAACATTTGTAAGTACTGATGAACCCAACATAGGAACACCTAAATACATAAAGAAAATATTAACAGACCTAAAGGGAGAAATAGACATAAATACAACAATAGTAGGGGACTTTACTACCCCACTTACCTCAATGGATAGATCATCCAGACAGAAAAACAATAACGAAACATTGGCTCTAAATGACACATTAGACCAAATGACGTTAACAGCCATATACAGAACATTCCATCCAAAAGCAACAGAATACACATTCTTCTCAAGCACACATGGCACATTCTCTAGGATAGATCATATGTTAGGCCAGAAAACAAGTCTTAATAAATTTAAGATTGAAATCATACCAAACATCTTTCCTGACCACAATGATAGGATTAGAAATCAATTATATGAAAACTGGAAAATTCACAAATATGTGGAGACTAAACAACATGCTACTGAATGGATCAAAGAAGAAATAAAAAAACACCTTGAGACAAATGAAAATGGAAACACAACCTACTGAAGCTTATGGGAAGCAGTAAAAGCAATTCTAAGAGGAAAGTTCATAATGATAAATGTCTATGTCAAGAAAAGTCTCAAATAAACAACCTAACTTTGCAGCTCAAGGAACTAGAAAAAGAAGGACAAATGAACCCCAAAGTTAGTACAAGGAAGAAAATAACAAAGATCAGAGAGAAAATAAATGAAATAGAGACTAAAAACACAATAGAAAAGATCAATGAAACCAAGAGCTGGTTCTTAAAAATGATAAATAAAATTGACAAGCCTTTAGTTACTCACCAAGAAGAAAAGAGAAAAAATTCAAATATATAAAATCAGAAATGAAAGAGGCGACATTTTAACTGATATCACAGAAACATACAAAGGCTCATAAGATATTAAAATAAATAATTATCTATCAAGAAAGGACAACCTATAAGAAATGGATAAATTGCTAGAAACATACAATCTACCAAGACTGAATCATAAAAAAATAGAAAATCTGAACAGACCAATTACTATGTAAAAATATTGAATCAGTAATCAAAAACCTCCTAGCAAACAAAGGACCAGGACCAGATGGCTTCACTGGTGAATTCTTCCAAACATTTAAAGAAGAATTAATACTCATCCTTCTCAAACTCTTCCAAAAAACAGAAAAGGAGGGAATACTTCCAAACTCATTTTATAAGGCCTGCATTACCCTGATACAAAAACCAGACAAGGATGCCACAAGAAAAGAAAATTAGAGGCCAATATCCCTGAAGAACCTTAATGAAATATTAGCAAACCAAATTCAACAATACATTAAAGGATCAAACACCATAATCAAGTGGGATTTATTCCAGGGACACAAGTATGGTTCGACATGCACAAATCAATCGTTGTGATTCACCACATTAATGAATGAAGGATAAAAATCATATGATCATCTCAACAGATGCAGAAGAAACATTTGACAAAATAGAACATTCATTTACGGTAAAAATTCTTAACAAAGTCAGTACAGAGGGAATGTACCTTAATGTGGTAAAGACCATATATGACAAGCCCACAGCTAGCAAGATACTAAATGTTGGAGAACTGAAAGCATTTCCTCTAAGATCAGGAACAAGATGAGGATGCCTACTCTCACCACTTTTATTCAACAAAGTATTGGAACACCTAGCCAGAGCAGTTAGGCAAGAAAAAGAAATAGAAGCCATCTAAATTGGAAAGGAAGAAGTAAAACTTTCACTATTTGCAGATATTATATATAGAAATCCCTAAAGACTCCACCAAAAAACTGTTATAACTAATAAACCAATTCAGTAAAGTTACATGACACAAAATCAATATACAAAAATCTGTTGTCTCTCTTACACTAGTAACAAACTATCAGAAAGAGAGATTAAGAAAACAATCCCATTCACAATTGCATCCAAAAGAATAAAATACCTAGGAATAAACTTAACCAACAAGGTGAGAGACCTGTACACTTAAAACTATCAGACAGGGGCTGGCCTGGTGGTGCGGGGGTTAAGTGCACACGTTCTGCTTCGTCAGCCCGGGGGGTTCACTGATTTGGATCCCAGGTGCGGACATGGCACCGCTTGGCAAACCATGCTGTGGTAGGTGTCCCACATATAAAGTAGAGGACGAGGGGCACAGATGTTAGCTCAGGGACAGTCTTCCTTAACAAAAAGAGAAGAATTGGCAGCCAATGTTAGCTCAGGGCTAATCTTCCTCAAAAAAAAAAAAAAAAAACCATCAGATATTAGTGAAAGAAATTGAAGACATAAATAATTGGAAAGATATTCCCTGCTCATGGATTGGAAGAATTAATATTGTTCAAATGTCCATAATACCAAAAGCAATCTACAGATTCAATGCAATCCCTAGCAAAATTGCAAAGGCATTTTTCACAGAAAAAGAACAAAAAATCCTAAAATTTGTATGGAATCACAAAAGACCTAGAAAGGCCAAATCAATCTTGAGAAAGCAAAACAAAGCTGGAGGCATCATGTTCCCTGCTTTCAAACTATATTACAAAGCTAAAGTAATCAAAACAGTATGGTAGTGGCATAAAAACAGACACATAGATCAATGGAACAGAATAGTGAGCCCAGAAATAAACCAACGCATGTATGGTCAATTAATTTACGACAAAAGAACCAAGAATATACAATGGAGAAAGGACAAACTCTTCAATAAATGGTGCTGGGAAAACTGGACAGCTACATGCAAAAGAATGAAACTGGACCACTATGTAAAACCATACACAAAAACTAAATCAAAATAGGTTAAAGACCTGAAACCATAAAACTTCTAGAAGAAAAACATAGGTGGTAAGTTCCTTGACATTGGTCTTGGCAATAATTTTTTGGATTTGACACCAAAAGCAAATGCAACAAAAGCAAAAGCAAACAAGTGAGCTTCTGTACTTCTGTAAAAAGCTTCTGTACAGCAAAGGAAACCATCAACAAGACGAAAAGGCAAATGGGAGCAAATATTTGCAAATCATATATCTGGTAAAGAGTTAATATCCAAAATATATAAAGAACTGATATAACTCAAAGGCAAAAAACCAAACAATCCAAGTAGAAAATGGGCAGAGGATCTGAATAGATATTTTCCCAAGAAAAGACATATAAGTGGCCAACAGGAACCTGAAATGGCACTCAACATCACTAGTCATCAGGGAAATGCAAATCAAAACCACAATGAGATATCACTTCATACCTGTTAGAATGGGTATTATGAAAAAGACAAGAAATAACAAGTGTTGGTGAGGTTGTGGAGAAAAGGAAACCCTTGTGCACTGTTGCTGGGAATGTAAGTTGGTGCGGTCATGATGGAAAACATATGGAGGTTCCTCAAAAATTACAAATAGAACTACCATATGATCCAGTAATTCCACTTCTGGGTATTTATCTGATGAAAATGAAAACACTATCTTGAAAAGATATATGCTCTCCCATGTTCACTGCAGCATTACTTACAATATCCAAGATATGGAAGCAACCTTAGCATCCATCAATGGATGAATGGATAAAGAAATGTGGTATATATACACAACAGAATATTATTTGGTCATAAAAAAGAAGGAAATCTTGCCATTTGCAATAACGTGGATGGACCTTGATGGCATTATGCTAAGTGAAATAAGTCAGACACAGAAAGACAAATACTATATGACTCCACTTATATGTGAAATCTAATAACAAAAAACCCAAAAAACCAAGCTCATAGACACAGAGAACAGATTGGAGCTTGTCAGAGGCGGGGGGTGGGGAGTGGGTGAAATGGGTAAAGGGAGTGAAAATGTACAAACTTCCAGTTACAAGAGAACTAAGTCCTGGGGATGTAATGCATAACATGGTGATTATAATTAATAATACTGTATTGCATATTTGAAAGTTGCTAAAAGAGTAGATCTTAAAATTACTCACCACAAGAAAAATAATTTTATAACTATGGGAGGTGATGGATGTTAATTAGACTTATTATGGTGATCACTTTTCAATATATAGAAATATCGAATCATTATGCTGTACATCTGAAACTAATATAATGTTATACATGTCAATTACACTCAATTTAAAAAAAAACTATTCTAAATCTAAATCGGTGTTCTTAAACCATTGTATAAATACTGCCTTCCTGTTCATTTCCAGGAGTTTAGGAACCCAACGTTTATAAATGAACATATTCTGTGCAGCATTGTTTGCTGACATTTGCTCTGGGCCAGCATTTTGGTTTATATGCGGTTTGCCCTCTGCCAGCTTTTCTTTGGACACGCCTGTTAATGACTACACTTTTCATAATTAGGGCACTGTTCAGTCTCAGAATTTCAAGTGGTATACATTAAGTAGTGGCAAGAGATGAAAGACCACCCGAAACTGATGTGCTATCTGATTGCCTTTAGGTAGTAATACAGAAGAGAACCCCTTTTCCTCATGGCATCTCTCAAGTGTACAAATGGGGCATATAATACAGGGCCATCTAGGAAACCCAATCCATCAGTTACCCTAAACCCTGGTTCATTTACCTTAAGATCATTTTGGATCTAAAAATTTACTCTTGTAAGTGCTCTGAAGAGCGTTGGTTCATAATTGATTACTTCCCTTTGTGCCATTCCTGAAGTACCACGTAAGCCCACTAGGGATATCCTTGCTGGGCAATGCGTGTCTTTATATTTCACTTATCATGTAATTTTATTTCCTTAGAATCCCTGCCACCATTCGTATCAAATACTGCCACACTGGGGCCATCATTCTTTTTTCTCCCCTACCACTTTTTCCATTTGCTAAATTCTATAGGAGATTTTACAACTGATACTGCAAAATTCTGTTAAGAAATAGTTGTATAAATACAGAATGAAAAAAATCCATTCTACTTGCTAACACATAAAAGCAATCTGCCCAAGACAGAAAACTGGAGATAGGTTCAATGTGCAAAAATACAAAACAAAAACCCCTCCAAAAATCCTTAATGTGTATTTTAATAATAAACAAATGGGAAAAAAACCAATAAACAAAAACTCAATTTGGATCCAGGAACCTCTTTATATATTTGGGAATGATTCTAACATTTAATTGGCCTAGAAAATTTTACATCTCCAAGTGAATTTCTAATAGCTTGCCTAAAAAATCATTAATTAGAGAGAAACTTTTTATAGGACCGTACACCACAGAAACAATGATAGAAACACACACACACACGGAAAAGTGAATGTCCATTTCTAATCCTGAACCAAAAGATTGGTTGCAGGAAGGACACCCAAAGACTGTGCATTTCTATTAAAACCTCCAGACCCCAGGCCAGTCATAGCATTAGGGTATCTCTTTTCTGGCATAAAAGAAGAGGTGACTGGGGTTAAACGTGAAGATTTAAATAGTCTAAGGAAAAGCTGATGCTATGAAATAGATAACTCTAGATTATCCGAGCTAATGCAGGGGGCTTTTAACACAGATAATCATAGTAAACTCCAGACAGAGTGAAATCCTGGAAGGCAGGGAGATTTATATTCCTAGGCTCCGACTCTTGCACACAAATGCCAGGTCAACCAGTATGTGCCCCAAGGGGCAGTCTGCTCTCGTGGGGAGGAGTATTTTACCACTGTTACTCTCTAGAATTGCTGGTGCATGGTGACAATAAAAAGCAGAGTCACTTTTATAGCTGTCTTAAATTCTCAACAGATGATGCACCCCCTATGCCTGGACCCCTCTTGGTACACAAATAGTATATTTAACAGTGTTTATTCCTCTGGGATCTCTTGACACATAAGAGCCAGGTAGTGACATCTGCTGATGAATCAACTTTGGTCAGGGCAGCACAGCCCTTTGCCATTTTGCCACAACCACTTTGCCATTGCCCAAGTCCATGATCCTGTGTGTCTCCACGACAGGGGCAATGAGCAGGAACTGAAAAGAGGGAAAGAGAGAGGAAGGTCCTGGGAACTAAGTAGATTATGAACAAGTAGAAGTATCCAGAAACTAGGGTCTACTTTCTCTGAATGTTTTCTATCAGCTCTGCCTTGTTGACCAACATTTCACTTCTGGATAAAACCCTAGCAACTATTATATTCATGGTGCATGCTGGAGGTGAGCTGGAACCCAGATGGTCTTTAACAAAATTGTTATCCTCATCCATTGTGACCTTGCCACCAGGCTGGTTTTAACCTTTCTCATTATGGGGCCACTGTGGCAACACAGATGAACTCCACCATGGAATTAGGGGAAAGAGGTAGCCAAACTGTGTGGTCCAAAATGGACCTCGCAGAATGTCTAACTTTCTCTGACTGGTGGGCAAAAGTCTGGCCAAAGTATGCTTCGTCCCTGCATTCTGTGGTGGGCCTCCTTGGCCCTGGCTGCCCACAGTACCTTAATAGTACATACCCTTACAATTAATTACAGAATGTCTGGGGTAATTTATTCTATGATCAGAAGATGGCTAGAACTGCATGTCAGTCACAGAATTTCCCTCAGGCCTGGCTCTTCTCTAGACGGACAGAGAACTGAGAAAGATAACTTTATCAGAAGATGGAAGACGTGCCCGCCGCCAGGCAGGACGCTGGGGTGGTTATCAAACAGATCTTTTGTTACTGAGTCAAGTACTCTGTAGGGCTCCATCATGGGCTACACGGGCTGCTGTAAAGCTGTTCAATCTCCCACCTCATGCTGCATTTGTATCCTCCTTATTTTATGTTACGAACAAGCTTCCTATGTTAGCATGAAGAGGGAAACAAGCCATATTGGCAACAGGATCTGAGACCACCTGAAAAGACCTCTGTTAACATAGTAATTTCTATGTTTTACATATCAGAAAAGGTTTCTTTTTCCTTAGCTCTTGGCCTCACCGGGGTCAGAATACCATCATTCATTTTCTTTAGTGGTAACCAGTTTAGCTGGCAGAGGCAAAGCTTAATGTCTTGCCTGTGCTGAAAGCTAAATTTAGAGTAAACTCAGAATAAAGATACCTAAGGAAACCTATCTCCTCTTAAGACCATGCAATTTAACCCACTGCAGGTGGAAAAGGCTGGCTCATTTATGGACAAAGAAAGCAAGGGAAGCTGGTTGGAGATGAGGATCCTATATTCTGAAACGTCAATCAATAGCTGTCATGTTTCACCTTGTACTTCTGTCTAAATATTTATTCTTTATTTCTTATCCTTAAATTATTACCTCTCAAATGGTAATCTCAAGAATTGAAATACATGCAGACAACTCAAAGCATAGAATCACATGAGAAAGAATGACATGGATATATGAGTGTGAAATCCTCTTTGGCCAAAATATACACCATCACATTGTCTACACAGCAACTCAAATTACAGAAAGAGAGTTCTCACCTGGAGTCTTGAAGTTCCTCAGTTGAGAGGGAGTGTCGTAAACTTCAAGGATCCAGTCACCCGCAGCTCGTTCTCCCCAGCAATGAATAGTCATGAACTCCCAGTTTTTAAATCCTTCCATGGAATGATCAAAAAGCCTGACAGAGAACCATAAAACATTGTTTTGTATGGCATTTAAAATCCAGTGAAGGTCAAGCCAAAGACCATGATCAATGATCTTTTCATATCCATCAGCATGTTCAGCTCAACACTGGAGGTTGTATTCATCCTGGACATCACCATTTAGTAGATCCAAACATGTATCATTGTTCTACCATAGGGAACCAGGCCTGGGGCTGGCCAGGCAGTAGCAAATCTAGAGGGGATAACTATTTAGGTATCAGGGAAACTAGGTTAAGACTCTACCCACAAGACTAATAGTACCAAGTGTTGAAGATGTGGTGCAATTGGAACTATCTACACTGCTGATAGGAACACAAGATAGGACAGCTGCTCTGGAAAACAGTTTGACAGATCTTACCACATAATTCAAAAATCTCCTTCCTAAATATTTTCCCAAGAGAAGTAAAGGCATATGTCCACAAAAAGAACTCCACATGAATGTTCACAGCAGCTTTATTCATAATCATCAAAAACAGTTAATGACTCAAATGTCCTTCAATGGGTGAATGGTTAAACACATCATGGTATATTCATACAACGAAATACTACCCAGTAATAAAAATCAATGAAGTACTAATAAACACAATAACATGAATGAATTTCAAAAGCATTAAGTAGAGTAAAAGAAGTCAGTCACAAAAGACTTTGTACTATATGATTCAATTTATATGATGTTCTAGAAAAGACAACATAAACAGAAATAGACCAGTGATTGTCAGGGACTGGGAGGGAAGAGGGAAGGGCATGGTAGAAATTTTGGGGTGATGGAAAAGTTTGATTCTTGAAAGTAATGGTGTATGGTTATAGAACTATATAGAGTTGCCAAAACTCATTCAATTATTCACAGTAAAGAGTGAAATTGTATTGTATGTAAATTATACCTTAGTAAAAAGTCTCTGCCCACCAATCTTACCCAGGTCAGGGAATCATGCCTGGAACTCCAGCCTAGATTCTGCTTTTCCAGCCCTTCCAATGATTTTCTAAGTCCCTAATTCTCTATAGGAAATCTCTTTCTGCTTAAAATAGCTGGAATTATGTGTTTCCTGTGATATAATCCTGAGGCCTACAAAATATGCAGGAAATAAAATAAGGAAACAGAATCCTCATCAAGAATAAAGAGCTGTTGGGGCCCGCCCGGTGGCGCAGTGGTTAAGTTTGCATCTTCTGCTTCTCGGTGGCCCAGGGTTCGCTGGTTCAGATCCCGGGTGCAGACATGGCACCACTTGGCAAAAGCCATGCTGTGGTAGACGTCCCACGTATAAAGTAGAGGAAGACGGGCATGGATGTTACCACAGGGCCAGTCTTCCTTAGCAAAAAGAGGAGGATTGGCAGTAGTTAGCTCAGGGCTAATCTTCCTCAAAAAAAAAAAAAAAATTATAAAAAAAAAAGAATAAAGAGATGTCAGTAGATGATGTATAAAACCAGCCCACTAAAATATAGGCATATTGTCAATATAGGCATATAATGTAGATTTGACTACCTGAAGAAATAACCAAAAAATTTCTATAGAGATGGGACCTAGAGAGTGGAAAGTAACAGGGAAGAGATATATATTTTTTCAGTAGTTTTCTTTTTTAAATTATGTGCATCTATTATTTTTATTGAAAAAATAATAAAGTAAGAAAAAGAATTCGAGAAGCAGAGAGGCAAACAGAGAGGGAAAAATATCTCCAGCATTGTCTTAAGATCAACTACGTCCAATTACTGGGACATATTTGTCCTTCAGTGGAGAAAAATGCAAAGGTCAGGGCAAATGCATGTTGACGGCAATTCGGTACACAGAATCAACTCTCCTATCTTTTAATTTCATGTTCACCAAGCAAATCTGTGATTATTATTTGACCACCCATGTAGATCTTCCCATTGTGAGAAAATGTGTCCTTCTAAAATAAAAAAAAAATAACCAGTTTAATCTCCTTGTGACTTAATATATCAGAATTCTGATTTTTTTAAAAAAGTGTTCTATCAGTGTATTTGCGGCTCCCTCTACAATGCCAGCTGGATCCTAAAGCTGAAGAGTTAGGTGGCACAATTGTGGATGTGTTAGGTAAATGACTGACACTTAGCAGTGTTCCCAAGAGAAAAACGAGAAACAGGAAAATCACCTGCTACATGTCCCTGAGCCCCAGAAAGAAGAAAAATGAAAATTATTTATTAGCATTCTCAAAGTATCCCATGGTCAGAAAATATGGGAAAGGCTGAGTTAAAGCTGAATAGACCTCTTTACTGGAGAACATCTCAGATCTCTGGAATATTCAAATATGTTTTGGTAATCTCCATAACGTGGTTTAGGGTAGGCAATGATTTTCAAACCTTATATGGACAGGAAGTCCTTTTCCTTTTTAAAGAATATCTGTATAGTATCTATAAAGGTTACCCCTGGACAGAAGGGTGTGGCATTTCAATGAGGACCATACTGGATCTGGTGGCCTTCCCTGATGATAACAGGGATGGAAATAGTGGCTCCTCATATGAGTGTTTCCCTACTGTAACTGATCTTCAACAGAGTAAGGATGATACATTTTACGGCAGTCCTACAATCCATGCACTACCACAATAGGACTCATTTCATGTTCATGGCTTAAAACTGGACTTGGCCAGGAAGAAATTGCTGGGTCATTATATAGTTGACTTACATACACAGTCCTTCACATAAAACCCAGAAAGTATGTATGTTGGGTAAAAAGGAGACACAGAGGTGCAAGAAGAGGCGCTTTTTCAAATTGCCCTTCCTGTCAGAGATACGTTACTAAAGAGAGTACACTGACACAGAAATGGATGGAGGTGGGAAACCAGTCTAGAACCACTTCTTAGCCCACACTTCTAATTTAGGCTCTAATTCACTGAGGCCATTGTGCCATTTGAGGGCACTGAAGCAATAGCTTGTCACATAATACCTTTCCAAGAGTGCCGAACTTAAAAGCAACTCCCAAACTGTTTAGACAGAACATTTGGCTCATTGCCTCATGTCCAAAAACTACAAAGGAGACTTGAGGCTGCCATCACATGAGGGGCAGTCTTGTTTCCACAACCTCAGCCAACTTTTAATTACTCATGGGTCAATTATTTGACTGCTGGATTAGCAGACCCTACGTTTCTTCCCTTCCACCCTTTCCTGTCCACCTTTGAAAATCATTCCATTGCTACCAATCACTTTTAAATCACATTTGGAACAAAAATTAAACGTAAACTGGATGCCAAGAAGAAATATTCATAAATCAGCATTTATGATTTCAAAGCCTGAATATAAATGGGCTTTGTCTATCTGGCTAAGCAGTTTCCCACCCTGGCCTCCTCACTCTATGTAGAACTGGAATGATCATTAATTTCATGTGGACATAAAAGTTGAAGAGAGGAATTAAAATGCAGCCAAACACAATCATTACATTTTGCTACAAGAGTTGATGGGGAAAGAAACAGACACTGAGTGGGGTTGTTGTTTTAACCAGCTGGGCATTCACTTTCCTAATCTCACCCTGTTCTTTGTTTTAATTCTGATTCAATACTTAAAATATTCCCTATTTTTAGCACTGCAACATTGAAAAATACTGCATCATCCACATATGACAAAAGGTAGTGTTGCTAGTAGACTAGATTTGTGTTACAAGGAACATACTTGCTAAAGACAATGAAGTGTCAAACCGCTGGACACCTGCTAGGGAGAGGCTAATTGCGTGGTCTCTTGTTTATCAACTGAAAAGTCCAATGCCCAGTTTGAACGTCTGTGCTGTGCCAACAGTGAAGAAACCAGACACATGCCAACATGATTAGTGTGGATAAAATGTCAATAAAGCGGGGCCAGCGTGCTGAAAGCTGGAGTAGATTAACTCCATGCCCGTATCCTCATCTCCCGTTGCAGTGAAACCCTGTTCTGTCAAAGTCAACTTCATAATCATGTGCTCGATGAAATGATATATGCATGCGGTGGCACAAATTATGCATCCAGTTATTAAAATGGTGCCCCACTGCCCTATCCCTGTGAGCGGTTTTCAAATAAATTACTTTGGATGAAGCCTGGTAGAAAAGATTGCCATTAAGAGTAGTACATCCTTTTGAGGAATTAACTCAGGAAATAACTTATAATTACTGGAAGCTTTTTTTTTTTTGCCTCCTTTCACTTAAAGAGTCTAGCCAATGTGTCAAGGCTACAACATTCTTCTGTGATGTTATGGTAACTAAATAACAAGACATTTTATAAATACTGACAGCTATGTGTTATCATATAATTATTTCTAAAATTGCAAATAGATCTTAATTTCAGAATCATCCACTACTCCCCAAACAATATTTATGTTCACTACAGATTTAGACATTAGGCCAATATTTTTGGAAGTTTTGTTTTTTTCTTCTCTCTAATTTTAATTTTTTAATTTATATTTTTAGTGCTTCATCACAATTTAAGGTAGAACTTATAGAGTGCTTGAAGCACTCATTTGGCTCAATTATAATTAAGTTTTTGATTTCCTTTGGATGTTTGGCTTCAGTAAGTTTTAGATAATTTGCTTCTGAAATAGGGTATTTAAAACATACTAGTTGGTTTTCCTCTCTCCTCTAACTTAAATCACTTCTTTAAGAAAGGTTGAGAGAAAGGTACTGGTTCTAGAGGTTTGGAATACCTAAAAAGATGAGTTCCTTTTAAACTTTCAATATGCATACTATTACTAACTTACTCACCAACCCAAAAATGCATTCCTTCTTGTGGGTATATGATGTAAGTTCTTAATCTTCTTGAAGATTTACTCCATTTCATAGTAGATGGTTTATCTAAGTATCTGTTTTATATTATAAACTCCTTTGTAAATCACTTCCATAGCATCCAGCAGCATACCGCTCACAAGTCTTTCGATGACACAAAAAAAGAATGTGTACGAAAAAGCTAGATGATCTTTTAAAACAGTGCTATTTAACGTGTGGTCTGCGGATACGCAGCTTCAGCATCACCTGGGAGCTTATTAGAAATGCAAATTTATGGACCTTATCCAGACTTACAGAGTCAGACTCTCTGAGAGAGGGGCCCAGACATCTGTGTTTGATAGAGTCACTCACCAGGTGCTCTGGGAAGCACTGTGTAAATAAAGGCTAGCTCGTATTAAGTGCTTACTATGCTAGGAGCTGTGCTAAGGACTAGCTGCTTATCTTACTTAATACTTGTAACAATCCTGTGTGGCAGATACTATTATGTCTATTTTCTAGATGACAGAATCACTTTTCCAAAATCAAACATAAAAATTGGTGAAATCAAGACAAACCCAGCTCTAAATCCAAAGGCGGTGCCTTCTTTTGAATGAAGGAAGAGGGTTCTCATGGTGAGGTGTTACCGGTAAGCAAAACTTTGACTGCAAAAGTGTAATTTTTACTGCAAGCCACAGATGCATTTATGTAGCATGACACTTTACAAATGCCGATAGTCTGTCGTTGAACATGTCAGTAGGGCAGCAACGAATATGATTCAAATAGAAACACTACATTTTAAGCATAGTTAATTATAGAACCCTATAGGTTTTGCAGACTAGAAAGTGTACCTTCTTTCCACTTAAGACCATAATTAGAAGCAGAGATATTCATCTGTAATCAAATTTAGAAAGGGAGGCAAAGTTTCAGCTTTCAGTCAGAGGCCAAAATTTGGAACAGAGAGCCAGTACAGCTAAACTAAACAGAAAACTCAATGAGTTGGGGGAGGGGGAGTCTTAGGGGGTCAAAAAGGAAGACAGCTTTTCATAATTCTAACAAAGACAGTTGAAGGAAGGATCTGATGGGACAGGCTTTGGTTTGAAAAATTTCACATAGGAAGAATTGGAATTTGTCACAGAATAAAGGCTTACATTCAAAGCTGCCCTTGTCGAAAAACATTTTAAAGGGACGCAAGCCCACCAAGCTTCCCCCGACCTGCCACACCACCATACCCTCCCCAGAAGTAAACCATTTGGGCTGATGATTCAGTTTGGCATCTTGTTAGGCAGGCTGTTCAGGCCAAGAGGAAGACCGAAAGGGTGGGAGGGCAGGAGAAAACAAAGGGAAGAGAAGAACTAAGCATTTGTCCATTCCAGGCCTGCTCTGTTTACTCAGGGCTCCCACCCACTAAATTAGCAACCTGGCTTGCCAGGGGTGCTTGCATGCTGGGCTAATGGGGCACGAAGCTCAAGTTGGACTAGTTCTGAATGCTCCTGCCTGCCTTCCAGGGCTCAGCACCTGCAGATGCTTGGGTAAACTGTTCTTCCTCGAACAGCTGTGCTCCACAGGAGTTCCAACAAGTGCCCGTCAGCCAGGACAGGGAGGCACTGAGGGGCTCCAGACGGCCCACACAGACAGAGCGTTCAGCGACTTTCTGAAAATCAATTCTCAAGGAATTGCTGTGGTGAGGGGATCAACAACACTGAAGAAATTCCTTACTGACATGTCTAGAAAAATGAAGACTTCTGGAAAGCTGACCATGGCCCCTTTATTTCCTTTGGGAATTTACTCTTATGGATAGTACTTTCAGGTGCCAAGACTAGGACACACATTTTGTCAATATTGAAAAGGAGAAGAAGCACAGATACTAAGGGGCAGGCGCTTGCTGTTATCTCATGTCTCCTGCCCGGGTTTATCCTCATTGACCCTGTCTCTAGTTTTTGCATCATAAAGGGGAGATGACACTGAGTGAGGGAGTGAGCCTCGGATCTGGATTCGAGTCGGAGCTGGATCTCGGCATCCTTCCTTCTCACAGAGCCAGTGCACAGGCCACAGTGAAAGGAGTCACACCTCAAGGAGGAATAAGAGAGATCACATGGGGAGGGTTCTGTCACTGCAGCTCTGCCTCTTCATCTTAAATGGCCCCCACTAGGGAAACTGGGTTTTAAACATTTCAGAATTCCTGTTTTAACTGCACAGTGTTCTTTGCTTTTCGTGGTCCTCCTTAGAAATCCTGACTTCTTTGAAAGAAAGATAAGTGTCCAACAGGGGAACTATTTATTGCTCTCATTAATAATCTCTGACATACGAATTCCTTCTAAAACCCAATCTAGTCACCTTTTCCTTGAGTTAAAGTATCATCGCCTTGCAGGCCAACATGAAGGACACCGGGAGCAGAGAGGGCCGTCCTGTCACCCCCCCCTCACCTCTTCTCTGGGCTTCTTGCCCTCAGCTCCCAACCCTGGGAATGTTCTCTGACATAAGGCCAAGGTGAGAGGGCATGAGGATTCCTTGCCACCAGGTCAGAGACTGAGAGGTTTTGAGTAGAGATTTCCTCTCGTAAAATTAAAGCATCAGAATACGCCAGAAGGAAAAAATGCCAAAAGAAACTGTCTTTCCTCAGCTGCCTCAGTAGGAGGGATGCTACTAGTATCAAGCACAACAAGGACAGGGGAGCCAGGCCCTGGAAGGTGGCCATATGTGGCTTTAGGACTCAGTGCAGCTGTTTTACATTTAAAGGGTCAGCCACTCAGAGCAATGTTTTCGGGGAGCTCATGAATTCCTAACATCCTTCACATCTCTCGGTGCCTCCAGTCCACTTCCCCTACTTCAATCTGTCTACCTCTTCTTGGTGGCTTCTTATTTTCAGCACTGAGATGGAAAATATACAAAAGAGCAGTACTTTAGGAAGGTGCTCCAGACCAAGAAGATGCAGATCAGGTGCAAACCTTATTCCCAGGGAGTCTTGATGAAGAGATCGAGATAAACCTCGCGACTGCCAGTTACCGAGCATCTGGAATGCTTGTTCTTTTCTCTGGCACAAGTCATGCATCGCTCTTGGGTTCAGCACTTTGCAAAGCAGATGTCCACTGTTGAAGAATGCATGCGAGACTGGAGCCAGTGACACTGTAATCCACCAAATGTCTGTGATGGAATCCACGGCTCCTCTGCTCACAAGTTTCCTCACTGAAGTCATTTCGGGGGAAGCCAACAAGAAATACCGAAATAGGCAGGAAGAGCCCAGACAGGCTGAAGAGATTGAGTTTTCCAAGCAAATTGCAACTGCGGAAGGGGCTGTTTTTCAACAACGGAGGGGGCTTGAGGGATAAGAGCTGCAGGCATGTGAAGCAAACTTTTGCAGTGCACGGTGTTTCACCAGGTTCTTCTTTCAAGTTCAACGCCGGTGGATAATGGTTAAAAGTTCTGGTCACAAATTACGAAGTGTTGTGCATGTTTCCCCACACCAACAAGCAATTCTCTGACACCAGCTGTGTGTCCTACAATTTAATTCAATTCCGACACTATCTACCTGGAGAGAGCATCAGACCCCACAGGTTAAGGGCTCAGTCCCACAAGAATGCCACCTCCCCCCAGTTCAGAGGCCGGTCTCAAGTCCAGTCTGCTTCTGACCAGCCGACAACCCCCTCTCCTTGGGTTTCATTAATTTGCTAGAGGGACTCACAGAACTCAGAGAAACATTTTGCTTACTAAATTACCCACTTATTATAAAGGGATATAACTTAGGAACAGCCAGATGGAAGCGATGCCTAAGGCAAGGTGTGGGGAAAGAAGGCAGAGCTTCCGCGCCCTCTCCAGGCCACCACTCTCCCCAGATCTCCATGTGTTCACCAACTCAGATCCTCTCCAAACCCTGTCCTTTTGGTTTTTTATAGAGGTTTCATTATATAGGCACGATTGATTACATCACAGGCCATTGGGGACTGAAATCAATCTCCAGCCCCTCTCCCTTCCTCTGAGGTTGGAAGTTGAGGGTAAGCGGCAGGAGAGTGGAACTGAAAGTTCCAACCCTCTAATCACACAGCTGGCTTCATTGACAAGCAGCCCCAGTCTTTAGGTGCTTTCCAAAAGTCACCTCTTTAACGTAACAAAAGATACCTTTGTTGCTCTCATCACTTAGGAAACTCCAAGGGTTTTAGGAGCTATGTGCTGCAAACAGAGACTTAGACCAAATATATATTTCTTATTATAAATCACAATATCACATGGTAAAGAAAAGAAAAAAAGAACAGCAGACAAAAAGGCCTTCCCTGGCTTCGGTAACAACAGCTGGTGTGACCTCCACTAATCTCGTAATTGGTAATTGCGCATCTGAAGGCCTTGCTTGCTGGAAAGAAGCATTGGGCAGGTAATGGCAATTACCTGGCAGGCGGCAGCTGAGACCTCTGTCTGCAGAGGGAGGAGGGCACGAGGAGGGCATGTCCAGCGATCTGATGCCAAAGCATCCTTCCGTTCTTTGCACCTGCATACACTTATTCTGGCAAAGCTGTGCTTCATAAAGTGCTAAGCCCAGGCTTCCCCATTCCCTAATGGAAGATGTTAGGTTTTAAAGAGGAATACAAGTTTTCAAGGCACAGAAATAAAAGGCACTTGAAGATTTTGGATTCTGTACTCCTAGTCACTGTCACCTAGAAACGCTATTGCTATTTTTTCATTGTTCTACAGCAGATGAAGTTTGGGGATTTTAAAAGCAAATGGCAAATGGACCCAATGGAGCAAAAGAAAACTTGTGCTAGAAGATTCTGGCCTTTCAACAGGATTTTGGCAATACAACTGCCTGCTGGAGAAGTGTTTGGAGGGAGCAGGGAGAAGGGGAGAGGTTAAGAAGAGAAACTGAGTGCCCTCTTGGGCAATAGAGACTAGAGAGCCAATCTTGAAAACAGAAGTCAGGATACTACAGTCCTCAAGCCAAATCTGGCCCACTGCCTGTTTCTCTATAAGTTTTATTGAAACACAGCCATGCCCATTCAATTATACTGTCCGCCATGGCTCCGGCCCTCTAATGGCAGAGTTGAAAAGCTGTAACAGAGACATGGCCTGCAAACCTCAAAACATTTACTAACTTTTTCTTTGCAGAAAAAAACCTGCCAAAACCTGTTTTAAAACAAAAAATTTCCTTTAACTTTGGAAGGGCTTGGCAAGAGAATTCAGTTAACCTGTGACAAATGCCAGCAGACACTTAAGGGGAGGGGAGAGAATTTCAGAGGCCTTAGGAGTTAGTGCTCTGCATTTCCTCTTGAGGATAAACAACAACAGGTGGCCTTCAATTTTTCTGCAGCATCTTTTCAATATTAGCCAACTATTAAATGTTATACTGTTCCATGCCTACAGATTCTAGGCAGCTCCATACTTTCTACTTACGTATGAACAGTAAGAGCTATGCCTGTCCCATCATGACATCTAAGTGTCCCCTTGGTTAGTTCTGGGGTTAGTAAGTAAGGAGCAGCTGACCCTTTCTTCCCTATAGAATAGCTGAGTGTGGGTGTGACCCCTGCACTCTGGTAGGCAGAGGCCATCACTGTACCTGTTGGCCAAAAGCTGGGACCTGGTTCCTGAGGGAGAGGTCAGGTAGATGGCCAGGTCTCCCCTCCTGGGGTGGGTGATGGTTATGCGCACGACTACATGTTCTAGGTAGTTGACATGGTGGTTGGGATTATCGGAGCAGCCCGAAGCTTTGTAGATGGAGCGCACCGCACTGTTGGGGCGAATTGTCCTGCAACAGAGAGAGGACAAGTTTGAGCAAAGTACGTGGCAAAGGTCCCTGAGTGACCCTGCAGGCCTGAAATGATTATATGATCTAAAGCAAGCAGCTGGTCGCTGGATACTAAACAACACAGCACTATCACCCAAATGACTGGGTCACCTAAAGAATTAACACTGGCTATACAGTAGGAAAGATGCAAGTGAGAGGAAGGGGGGAATTAAGGTTTTTTTTATCTTCATGCAGGTAGTGGATATCAAACTTGAGGGTAGCACCTTGTTAAAATGCAGATTGCTGGGCCCTGGCCAGGCCCAGAGTGTCTGATTCAGTGAGGCTGGGGGTGGATCCCAGGAATGTGCATTGCTAACAAGTTCCCAGGTGACAGTCAGGTTGTTGATCTATGGAATACACTTTGGGAACCACTGATATAGGGTACTGTGGTCCCCTAGAGGCCTGGGATTAGCACAACCTTCGTTCAAATCCCTGGTCTACCATTTCCTTGCTCTATAAGCCATGGGCACACACCTCCCTCTTGCCTACAGATTCCTGTCTTCTTCGCTAGCTTCCTCCTGTGCCACTGTCCCCCTTGAACACCAGACTCCAGCCACTCTGGCATCAGTTCAAGTTATGGAATAACTCAAGTTTCCCACCTCAGAGACTCTGCATACACTACTCTGCCTGAAGGACTTTTTTGCTGCTGTTCATATGGCTGACTCTCTCTCCCTTCATGGTCAAAGCTTAACTTTCACTCTCTGAGACCATCATTGAGGAACAAGATGCCCCTCACCTCCTATTTTCTACCTTTTTTACTTCCAACATTCACTTATTATAATTTGTAATTATCTAATTATCATTATTTTTTGGCTTAACTCTCACTACACCGTAAGTTCATATAGGCAGGAAGCATTTCTCATGCCCCTTTCTATGTTTAATATAAGGCTCAGTGCTGGATATCCAGTGAGTGCAAGAAATTCAGTTACTGAATTGGTAAGAAATTTGTGAATGAATAATCAAATATTCCCTCTGACCTATCTCCTTATTTGTCAAATGGGAATAACACCGAAGTTGTTACAAGGTTTTACTAAGAAAACAAACATGAAGTTTCTCACACTTAGCTTGCCACGTAATAAGGGCTCAACAAATACTAGTTAATTTTTCACTTTTTATTTTGTTTCTCTCCTTCTTTGCCACAAAAGGGTAGAATGGAAAGAACCCTAAAACTTTAGTCCATTTATTTCTGCTTCCTAACAAATTTCCTCAAGAATTATAACGGCTCGAGTTTCTTCACAAACCAAAGTTCATAAGTATTTTTCTGTGAGCTAACACTATAAAAAGAAAGCCAAAAACAAAACACTAATAAAGTCATGAAGATGGAGCCTATTCTTTGGATTCAGCACCTAGGAGAGACTTCACATTATTGCTTGGTAAACCCTGTCAGCACAGCCTCCAAGTTTGTGCACTGAAACAGAGGAATAGGCCTCGGAATCTCTGAGCCAACTGCAACCTCATTTGCTGTGCATTTTGTACCACTCTTTGGAGAACTCCACGGTATATAGGTAAGTTTCCACAACAGAAGGTTTGGTTTCTTTGGAGTACACTGACTTATGGAGAATATGTACCATGCTCTAGAAATACTGAGAGAGTAGAAACCTTAAGAATGCCCATCTGTAAGGGTCCCCTCAAATCCCCCTTTAAGAGATGTTTTTCTTTTAAAAATCTTTGGCTTATACTAGTGTGGATTTAATAGCTTAAAATCCTAGACATGCTATCAGAATTTTATAATTATAGTAGGAAAACACTACACCAGTTTTTAGCTTCCATGTGTAACAAAGGGCTGTCTCGAGCACTTGCGCTGGCCTGCTCTCTTTCAGGGCATTGTCACACTGTCTGCTTGGAGCAAACATTACTTGATTTGTCGGTCTGTGCTCTCCACACACACGTGCTGCTGGGGAACAGTGGTCCACTTCTCCGCCTCCATCACCATGGCTTCTGCATCCATCAGTCCAAATCCATAGAGATGGCTCACTACGGAAAGCAAGAGGCCGGTCAGCTTCACTGTGGCTAGCAGTACCTTATGCTATATACGTTGAGTTATAATTTCACTCCGTAGAGAACGCTGACACATCCCAATGGGATACTAGCTTTCTTTCTAGCAATGATTTAAAAAACAAATCAAACAAGTACACAATCATAACAAGAAAATAAGATGGATATATATTATTCATTGATTATGTATTATTACTACCACTTATGACTACCACTTATGAATTATTACTACATGGTAGGCACTAGTCCATATTTTTACATTTAATCCTCCCAACAGTCTTAAGATGTTAGTGCTATTATCATCATCATTCATGGATGAAAAAACAGAGGTACAGAGAGAAACTTGGCTAAGACTGACTAGCAATTCAGTGGTTGAGCTGGACTGTAACCCACATACTTTGCTCCAAGGCCTTACTGTTAACTACTTGCATTCAAGTGATGACATCATCGATTTTGTAAGAGAAAATAATTAATATGTTTAAAGAGAAGCGACAATGTATACAACTTCTCCTAGTGAAATAAGAACTTAATGCAAGAAATATCAATTTTCTGACATATCTAGTATTTAGATTGAATATCTCAGAAGACAAATTATTATCTTTCCTCTAGCATATGAAAAATTTATTAAACTTTATACATGAAATATTTGGAGGCCTCCAGACTTTTATGCCAGCTTCTTATCCTCGAATGTTGTAATCTTTTTAGTTCTCAATGAGAATACCTATTGATCTAAAGCTGAATTTGACATAACTGTCTCAGAAACTTCAATTACATATGGGAATATTTTAATGATGCAGCAAGATCTACACGTGCAGTTCTTTCTAAGAATACTTTAAAATCCCTGTTGAATACTTACAAGCTCCAGTTTGTATTAAACTGTCTCATATATTTATAAACAGTCATACTTCTACCAGATTTGTTGCTTAAAACATTCTTCCTTCTAACATTAATCGCTTTTTGCAAAAATGGCTATAGCTGCCCATACTTATGGATTATTTAAATACTTCAGCATGAAATTCAAGATGTTCTAGGATACAATCCTATTCTACTTTCATAACACCCTCCTCACCAAACCGTTTGCTTTAGTAAGGTCTCTCCTTTACAGCTCCCAGTCACATCTTGCTCTTTCTGTCTCAGTGCCTTTGCTCAGACTGAGCCCTTGGCCTGGAATTCCCTCAACTCTTCCTCTCTGGAGAATCAAATTCTACTCTTAAAAGTTCCTGAAGACCTAGTTAGTCGATCATCTCTTTCTTGAAATATTCTCTGACCAATAAAAGTCAACAGACATCTACTGAAATTCAACTGTCTGTGACCGGTGAACTTTTCTCTTTTCTAGTTCTATAACTTTAATTAATTTGTCAATCTATCTGCCCTTCTGCTCATCCATTCATCCATCTACCCATCCATCTATCCACCCAGCCACCCATCCATCCATTCAGCATTTCTTGAGTGCCTTCCATGTGACAAGCACTGTATTACTCACTGCACTTCTTATCTGTGCCATCAATTGAATTGCTAATTAACTCTGTCAGCATGTCTTTTTACCCTAACTGTATTATAAACTTCTTGATGGTAGGAACTAGGACTTATATTTCTTTACCTGTTCCATAGGATTTAGCAGAACTTTATACATATGGGAGGAAAAAGAAATTACAGCACATAAAAAAGGAAAATCGTGTTAGGATTCAGAAATACTGCTCTATTTCTGCTATTAACTAATCACGTAATTCTTGGCAAACAAGGTAAAATATCTAACCCACAATTGCCTTATTTGGGGATATTATTGTTTATCCCATCACCATTACTAAGTTGATTAAGTATTATTATATGTTCCATGTGAGAAAGTCTGTGTAAAAAACTATACATATGTAAGGGCTCATCATTATAACATCAGCTGCTCAGCCAGACAGGACACACTGAATAAAACTGAATAAACCTACTCAAGCATGCCAAGGATGTATGTAGGATTTTTATATGTGTATGTTTGTAACTTTTATTATAAATGATTTTTTTCTTTTTATTCCAAAGTAATGCATGTTCATTGTCAAAACTTGTAAATATATCCAGAAAAGAATAAAGAAAATAAAAGCCATCAATAACTTCATCACAAATTGGTAACTGCTATTAACAATTCTGTATGTTTGGTTTCAGTTACATAATAATATGTGAGGTAATTTTGCCTCTTTTATTAAAAGACACAGAGTTGTCCACATGAAACAGGAGAAATATCAAGTTTGGCCTTAAGGAAACCAAATTGTGGAGATCTTTTATTAAAGTTCTTGTAAATTCTATGTTCTCACTTACCACTTAACCATAGCCTATATCATTTCACTGTGAACATTCTAAGGTATTTTCTTTCCCTGGAGGAAGTGAAATTATTGCCGAAGATGGTATGCCAGGCTCTCTAACTCTGCCCAAAACCCGAATATCTCCATGCTGGTATCAAGTGGTTTTAAACCAGCACAACTGATCATTTTGTCTCAGTTAGGGAAATAAGATGAAAGATTTGATTGGTATGTGGGGGTGGGTAAGAGGGTGGGGAGGGGCCTGCGGAGGGCAAGGGCTTTCAATAGTCTGCAAGATGGGGGCTGCCTGGCCTCTGGTTCAGCTGCATTAGCTGCTGCTCTCCCCACCCCACCCCCATAACTGTCAACTGAACAGCCATTCGGACATAAATTAACATGCAGAGTCATCAAATACAACAAACACTTCATGCCTGTTAAACAACCACTTGAGCTAAGTAGAAAAGCACCTTGCGTCTTTATGAAGGTCATAAATTTGTTTCCTTTTCCGATTCAATTCCTACCCTCCAGAGACAATGTCCATTCATGCAACACTCACAGTAGATGTTCAGAAAAGAGGCTGACCAGCTCCAGTTAAGCTAGACTGGCAGGTCAACAAAAACCATTTACATTAATGGCATATGGAGGAATTAGATTACATCACTGAAGGGCACTGTGTCAGTAACGGAGATTTTCAGTATTTTAAAATACTGGAAATTGTGTATCTATCCACAATCATGATACACAGCCTAAGAAAATAATGAAATGAATTTCTTTCTTTTTTGGGTGGAGGGTGCTGGCAATATATCAACTCCATGTGTTCTGATTGGAAGTTATTTGTTTGGCTTTTGGTAAATACCTATGAGAAAATAATTACAGAATGAATGTTTGGGGCAGATAAATTCCTTGAAAACATGGTGTCAGCAGGGGAAACAGCCATTAAACAGTTTGGAAGCATTAATAATTTCTTTTGCGACAATTTATAATTGACATATATTAATTTTTTATATAGTTTCCACACTCTAAAATTACCTTTAAATTCAGAAACACTGATCTTTCTTTTGGGGACCATGTGAGTCAAGTCTGTCTTGCCTCTCACACTGTAACCATGATGGGCTGCAGGGAGCAGGATTTCTCTCCAGTGGCTGCAGAGCACCTGGCTTAGAGGAGAGCTTCCAGAAATACTTGTGAAGTGAATGAATGCAATGGGTAGGAGAAATTTTATTTAATTCACCAAGTGGCATAAAGTGTCCACAAGAGAATTGTAAGGGGAGTTAGGAGGGCTGTTCTTTTTATTACTGACTCCTATAAAGGTATCGTTAACACTCAAAATTTATTCAAGTATAGAGCCAATATTCACATTTTAAAAATTTATGATTATAACAAATATGCCATGCAAACAACGAGTTCTGATATGGTCATTCCAAAATGAAAGCAGTTTTATTTATGCACTTTCCTCATGTCAAGCTCAGAGCAAAAAGGGAGCCTGAAAATAACTTTATGACGACCAAGTGGAACCCTCTCTGTGTAAGCGCTGTATAAAACGCAAAACACTATGAAGTTAGAGTACTAGGATGTTGGTGTGAACAGGAATCTAACCAGTTCAAACAGAATTTTTTATTCCTAGGAGCGTGGGCAGCAGACATTCAATTCATAGTTTTAACATTAGTTAAGACTCAAAAATCAATATTTAGAAAGACACTGGAACAGGGCATGTATACAGAGTAATTAAAGATCTTGAAGTAAAGTATGAGGTGTATTTCAGAAAGTAAATCTATTTCTGGGTAGAATGATGTTGGACAAGCTTAATAGAGGGAATTTGAAAAACCTGCATAACATTATATTTGTTCCATTAGCCTGCATGACTGTTTACACAGATAAACTCAAAAAAGCGGACTCATCTTATGTCAGAATATAGCTAGCCTTTATTCCAAGTTATCCAAAGGCCTCCCTGCTTGGGCCAGTAAGATGGACAAGAGAAGGCAAGAAAATAGATAATGTTCTCCAGCAGGTATATTTTGATTTTCTGATGAGACAAGAAGTACTAAAAGAAGCTAGTCATTAAGCACACAAGGGAATGAGTGCATAGTTTGAGAGCAGATACAGTTAATTTAAACAACTGTTCTGGTGAGGAGGCCTAAAACACTCAATTCTAAAGGAAAGCTCAGCAGGAAGAAAAAATTTAGAAGTCTCTGAGCACAGAAAGCTATAACCAGGGACATTTGGTCTACTTTTATCTCCTTTAGTGGACTATCCTTACTGGAGTCAGCTATTTTAAATTTTATTATTTTTTTATATTAGACTGAATGGATATTTTATGATGACTCTAAAATGACTATTAGTAAAGCACTGTATATATAATAAAGGACTTGGTTGGTTAAAAAGGGGGTTTGTTTGTTTGTTTTAAGTCTTTGAGCTTCCTGAAGGAAGGCTTTTCTGCCACCAGCTGTCAGATGTACAGACACTTATGCAGCATCCAGCATAAAACAGGATGAATAAACAACAAAAACTCTCTCTAGAAGTAGCCTATGAGAAATTTAAAATTTGCCTGTCACTGAAAAAAATGCAACTAAATGACAGCTTTCCATTACTGAGTATTTAATATGAAAGTACAGACAATTTCTTCCATTGAGGAAATCACTTCTTATAACTAGTATGACTAAATGTCCAGGTTTGTCCAGAGCTGTCCTGGTTTTAGCACTGAAAGTCCTGTGTCCCAGAAAACCCCTCATTCATGGGCCAACCCAGAGAGTGGCTACCCTATGAGGAACTGAGATAGTCATGTGATGCTATTATGGAGTGGCACAGAGCTCTCACATCTTTTGATATTAATGATCTAGTAACTGGAGGGTATACAGGCATCCTGAACTTATATTTGTATTTGTTAAGATGCACATAATCATCAAAATGTGAAACAAGATTGATAAGTTAGGTTCAATTATTTTATTATTAGAAAGTGTCAATTTCAATACACTTCATCAATATAACCTAATAAATTATCCTATTAATTACTATATCACTGGTGGCATGTGGGGCACCTACTATGTATTCAACACAGTGAGGGTCCAAAAGAAACAGAAAATGATCCGTGTTCTCAGTCAGGCAGAGAGTGAGACAAGAATAACTTTATGATTTCACTGAGAAACAATTAAAAGCACTAACCATGTCATCACTGTAAGTGTTTATAAAAAGACTCCAAAAGAGTAAGAAATCATTAAAAAAGACAACGGGTATGAAGGACCCTAACAGAGCCCAGTGTATAGAAAGTACTCCATAAATGTTAGCAGAAATTTAGAGTCAGGTAAGATGACCCAAGAGGGGAAAGAGAGACTTGAATTGTGCTTTGGTGCCCGAGTAGGATTCAGTGAGGTGGAGATGTGGGGAGGACATTCCAGGGGCCAGGATGGAGCCTCTTGGTTAAATACTCACCAGGTCTGCATGTGGTTCACTGGGGCAGCGAGGAAACCACTAGCCCTGGAGTGGGCGGCACTGGGGTTGAGTGGTCAGCAGGGGATGGGCATTAGTGGTAAACATGGCAGAGAATAAGGCGTTGAGAGCAGACAGTGGGAGAACTGAAAGTCAACCACGATTGTTGGGTGTCCTCTGCCATCAAACAGGCTGTTGCTATTCTCATCTACCCATGAGTAAACCACCAGAATAAAAGGTAGCTATGCAAATTTCTATTTTGAGGGGGGCTACTTGCTCTGCGGGGTGACTAGAAACTCTGATCCCCAGATCAAAGAGCTCTTGCAGCTGCTGGAGTCCTCGCACCTTTGGGTCCTTTGATCCTCAATGTGCTGAACCACCTGCTCTGAAATAACTGCTCCCACCAGGCACCCTGCACCTCCTGCGCCTATTAATCAAACCAGGCCAAATGTGCGCAACAGGAGGAGGCGGCGGAACCCAAGAGGGCCCACGACACTTTCCCTAGGTCACCTCATCCCACAGGCTCAGTGTAATCTCTTGAAGTACTGCCATTTTAAAGTAAAAATAAACAGCTGAATATGAAAACAGGAAATGTAAGATTCATAAGGATGAAAAAGTGGAAAGTAACACTCTTCAGTCTCCTGTCAGAAGCGCTACACCTGAATACCGGGGACATTTGAAAGCCAGGATGCTTCCAGAATTACCCATTTCTTCCCTTTCTCTGACATCTATCTCTCCATTATGTACCATTTTAGATTCCAGGGTGAAAGGCACATAGGTTTCCTAGAGAGAATCAGAACTGTAGTTGCAGTGCTTTCTTCTGCTTCACAATGCAAAACGCAGACTCCCCTGGGGCAGGAAAACAGAGCAGCCAGCACCTGCCTTGTTCTGCATGGTTTGTTTTTATTTTCCCCTTGCTTTTCCTAAAATCTCAGGTTCCAGTAACAACTCCAGCCAGATCCAAACATGCCAGCCATCACCAGCTCTACTGAGGACATGCATGTGGAAAGTTTCCAGACACTGATATGTGGCTGTTTGCAGGGTCTGCACTTCAAAGCTGCCCTTGGGATGGGATTGGTCAGCAGCTGTAGGTAGTCAGATAGGCTCATTAACACGGAGACCAAGTAAGAGTTTAGGAAAACACTGCTGAGTTCTTCTTCTCCACGTACAATGTATTCCATTAGCCATGGGTGTGTACATACGCAATTTATTACATTATAGATACACATGTATAAGTACATACTTATACTAAATTTTTTAAAATTTGCAGAGTTAAGATAAGAAAATATGCCTGCCTTCTCTCAAGGGCCTCTTTCAATTTTAAGGAAAGAAAAAAATGTCAAATTATCTTCTTCTTTTCTCTGGCCATTCCTTTTATTTTCTTCTAACATGGTTATAATAAGCAAGAAATTTGCTTAAGATAATTGACTAGGATTCCTTGAATGGAGGTAGGAAATTTACTTGACCAGCTGGCGAGACACAGCCATGTATCCCGGGGCATATGCAGATCACAACTGTGCTTGTTTTTAGGAAACTAAGATTGTCTGGACAGAGATGAGAACAAGATAAAAAAAGGTACTATGAGGGCCTTTGGGTAAACGCTAATTGAAGATTAGATTGACCATATGCCTGCTCCCCAGCCTAGACCTTCTTGGTGTATAACTTGAACAAACAATTACCAGACTGGGGCCTTGACGAGACTGCAGACAAAATTCTTACTTGTGAATTATTCACATATTATTTTTAGATAACTCTTCACTTAATTTTCCTTTACTTTAGCTTTTCCCTTAAATTCTCATGAGAAAAAGGAATAGAAAATCCAGTTGATACTCATTTTAAGTGAGTGTATTTTCACACTCAATGGTTAGCAGTGGCTGCAAAGATATGGTTATTCCATCCATTCATACATCCATGGCTCACCTGATATGGAGCCAACATCCACTGTTGATATGAGAACTGCAAAGCACAAAGAAGAGTGGTAACATAGAAGAAATTATTCCTTGCAACTGGGAATGCCATCACTTCATTGGGAAGAAAGGTGACACACTTATCCTTCCAAGTTTCAAGTACTATGTAAAGCTTCTCATGAACATTCCCTTTCATTTACATAAAACAAATAATTTTTAAGCTTAAGGGTCAGTAATAGAGAAATTTCTGTAAAGTCTCAGTAAAATAGGTCATTAGTGAGGACTGTATATTCTCTTAGAAGAAATAAGATTTGAGATGGATCTTACATCCTTGACTAAGATTTGGATTCACGGGGGTACAACTGGGGGAAAGTAATGAGACCAGGATATTTGGGATGGTAGCTTCCTCAAGAAAGCTGTGTGAGCCTGGAATCATGTGGATGGATTTAATTCAGAGCAATGAGTAGCCAACGATCAAGGAAATGACATAATTTAACTGATATTCTAGAAAGATTGATCTGGCATTGGTAAATGGGATACAAAAGGGTAGAAAGATTGAAGCAGGGAACTAGTTATTTCAATGGTGCAGGCATGGGAGGTTATGATATAAGAGATTAGATAAGAAAGGAGCCATGAAGTTTCACAACTCACATGATGTGGGAGACTGAGCAGGGAGAAGAGTCAAAGAGAACAAGGTGATCTAGAGAAGGGTACCCGTGACGACGGAGGCATGTTTCAGGGAGAAGTTCTTTTGTAAAAGATGATTGATAGATTCTGTTTTGGAAGTTTTGAGTTTTAAATGACATAGGGAGAGCCTTGTGCAGAGATTCTAAATTGGTAATGGATGAAGTCAATGTTGAAGATGTAGAAATGAAAATTATTAATAAGGAAGTGAAACTTGTAATTGAAAGGCAGGCAGGGATGTGAAAGAAAAGCAGTGGAATTAAGAGGATGTGAGAGGGAGGGAGGAAGAGAGAGAGAGAGGAAAAGGAAGAAGGAAAGAAAGAGAGAGTGCCTTCCCTCCAGAGCTCTCTAAGCAACAGACTTTAGGGAATGGCCAAGGTGAAAGGAAGGGAGAGAAAGGAAGCAGTAAAGTGTCAAAGAAGAACAAGGGCTATATCTTTGCATCAGAAAAGACAAGGAAAGATCTGGACTATCCAGACCCAAAGAAAGAAATCCTACAGAAAAACAAGAGGCCTCTGATTTGCCAAGCAGGAGATGGCTGAAAGTCTAAGAGTAATTTCACTTCAAAGGTGCAAGTAGAAACAAGATGGCAGGGAATTACAGAGGAGCTGAAGAGTAAGGAAACGGAAGCAGCTAATTCAGACTACTTGTTGGGAATTTTTGGTGGAGTACGGAAGGACAGAACTAAGGCAGTAGGATAATGGAAACTTTTTTTCACTCTAAGAAGTGAGATACAAAGTTTGAAAACAGAGGGTTATGGTCCAGCTGACAGAAAGGAGAATGAATGCGGCTGGGAGAATGAACGGCTAAGGGACCAACAAGGGCTGAGATTTTTTGAGAGCACCTTTCACAAATGGGACCCCTTATCCAAACTACAGGAAAATGAAAAACAACTGATCTGAGAGACTATTTTTTCATTTCTTCTCAGGATGGTACCTCACTAACACCATTCAAATGCACAGGAGAGATGTAAATTCATTATATACAGTGGATGACTTGGGTCAGTGGTTCCCAAACCTGCATGCACATCAGAATCTCCCAGAGGACTTGTTAAAGTACAGATTGATTGCTCAGTCCCACAGATGAGTAGTTTGAGTTAAGACCCAGAATTCGAATTTCTAACAAGTTCCCAGGCGATGCTGATATTGTTGGTTCAGGGACCCCACTTTGAGAACCTCTTCCTGAGAGTATTAGGGCTAGCAGCTCTCCTGGAGCCCCAGCTGATAAAGCCTGGTTAATCAAGCTGACATCTCCAACACAGGGCTGGGTCTCCGTAGGCATGACTCACCAATACCCTTCCCTCATGCCAGTAGCACAAGAAATGAAAGTTGACTAAACAGTACATCACGCCAGTATCTTTTCATATGGGCTACCACACACATTTTTGCTTCCTTATAACAATATTTTAAGAAGATAAAGTTCTCCCGATTAACCTAGGGATGCGTATCCCTCCCTCTTCAAGCACAGGTTGATCAAGATATTTCCTTCTTTGAATACACATCACTCAAGGAGTTAAGTTTCATGCATTGTTAGGACAGGATCAGGGTTTGACCGAGTTGAGACACAAAATCATGCTCAATTGCAATGTTGGAAATACTAAATGCACCAAGATATCTATTTGTTAATCTTACTGCTTCCACAGTTGAAGTGCATTTAATATATCAAGCATGCTTTCCAAAATAAGATGCCTAAAAGAACTTTTATATGGGAGGTAAAAATAATATCTTACATATGCTTTTTACATATTAGCTAATGAAATTTCTACAACAATTCTATAGCAAGATAGTATTATTCACATTTTACAGGTGAAAAAATTAAGACTCGTGAACTTTAAAAGAACTCACCCAAAGTCACAGGAGCTCCATCCCAAGTGTTCAGAATCTCCATGTATCCTCTATGTGCCCACTGACTACTGGTCTCTATAAGCCACACAGTGTTTCTTTCAACTAAGGTGCTCAAATCAATCATAATCCTCAGAATAACGAGTTAGTACAGTGGGAGAAACATTTCAGGAATTTATCTATATATCACAAATGAACATTGGAACATTTTTATCCTCTTTGCCTTTTGCAAATCAGCTGCATAAAAACTGCTCTTCTTCAAAACTCATTAAAATAGCACGTGCAGAAAAAGAAAGACGTGGGGCTTGGAAGCAAAGTTAACTTCTTGTCCATAACCTTTTCTCCTATTGTTGCTGAGAAATGACCTTCTTCAGTCATCTATCAGGGATTTTCCCTGAGTGTGGAGATATAATTAATATGGCAAAGGTACTTTATTTTATATTCATGCTTGGCCATTTTTTTATTAGAGCTAACCAGGCACGCACAGATGGAAGAATGGCATTGAGTGGCAAAGAGCAACTTCCCATTTGTAATATCCAGCAGTGATCACAATACCCTTCTTTTTGGCCCTTTCAAAGATGACTCTGGAAACTTCAGGGTGTACTGCGTCTTCTGGTATAACAGCATGAAATGAAGCCTGTTGAAATCATTATTGGGATGTGTGATAGAAGTTTAATTGCTCTGAAATGCCTAAGGCCAGCAAGATGTGAACATGTGCAAAGAGTTTGAATTGAGATTCTAAGGGAAAAAAAAAGTCTGGATCTATTTATTTCACAGAAGATGCATCCAGATGGATTCTGCAAAGTGATCGCCTGGCGCGTAACTGTACTTTGCTGGGTGCCCTGGCCTTAGGAAGTTATGCATAGAACTAGGGCAGGATTAATTTTCAGGGCTTCTTTTTGAATCTTTAGGTCTGGTTTACATTGTAGACACTAACACCAATATAAAGATCTCTCTGGATAGGAAAAAAGGATGGGGTAACCCATTTTTACTAAAATTATAGTGTAAAAAAGATGTAATCATAAGGCCCCTTTGCCTCCTGTTCCTTGGGGTCATCCTATAGATCTTGAACCAGTTTTCACAGCTGGAGCAGTGCCTGTTTACCATGGTCTCAGTGTGGTCATAGCAACTTAGAGCCCTCTGTTCCTGAGCGGGGACAGAGAACTGGTGCTGCCGTCTGTGCTAGGAATATGGATGTCAGAGTCCAAACTGATACATGTGTACTAATTTCAGTGACAGAGTTTCTCCTATGTACCTCAATCCCACTTTTCCCTTTCACATTTAAAGCTCTATTCTTTGCTAGAAAAGATGGCCTGTTGGGTGTACCTTCACAAGATAGCCTGAGGATCATCAGGGAAGCTTCAAATAAGGCCTTTCCCCACTGCCTTATTTCTGTGCTCCTATATCCTGCACATGCCAATACTTCACCCCAAATATGAATCTTCTCCTATTGGCCCCAAATGAAATAGTTATACATTTGAATTTGTGAAGCTTCAATCATTTTTGGTCACACAAAAGGGGAGAATGTAGAAAGAATATGAAAAGAAAAATAGATTTGTGCTTAGCACTCACACTCACTTAAAATTCTAAGATTTTACTTTGAAATTTGTCCAGAGAGCTGGTGATAAAGATAACAAGGAAATAGTCACAGATATTGAAAAGCTCTACTTGACTCTAGTAACACAGAGCTACTTTGCTAAGGAAGGTTCTGTGAACGTTAAGGTTGAAGCAATAGGTGAAGTTTAAAATGAATAAAACCATCTCTGCATAGGTATCTTTTAAGATACCTGTGGCTTTGACAATTGTGGGAGAAATTACAACAGAATTCCATGCAACTGGGCTGCCCATTGGGGACCCGCGTGGATTAGAGAAAGGTACCTCTTTCTTTAAGGTGGACATCATCCCACCCTGGGGCACATGGCTTGGTGAATGGATCAAAGGCTGGATTTCAGTCTCTACTCAACCCCTCTGTTTGGCTCCCTTGTGCAGTTAATAACCTGTGCAACCAACTATGGCAGCCCTATCACACAATTATGGACATTTCTTGCATTTCTAGCTATCTCCTCTGAGTCTTTAGTCATATGCGGCTGGCATTCAGCAGGAGTCTTAGGCTTCTAAGATGTACAATATTGAACTCTGGAACAAAGCTGGACACATATCTTCTGCCTTGGCTACGTAGATACTTCTGAGGGTAAAAGAAGCAAACGATTTCCAGACAAAACCATCCCACATAGTATACTATACTAAGAAAGCATAGACCCTGTAGCCTCTGGTGGGTTCAGAAAAAGCAGTGCAGCTTCTTAGGACCATAGATGATTCTTAAGTTTGCTTCATGGCCAAGAAAAAGAATATTAGTGTAAAACTTATGAAAGAGAAAAAGTCATTTATAAGCTATAAATGCTTCTGTCTGTCTACCTGTAACAGTGTTAACAGCAATTCAAGAGGTGGACCAGAATTATGTTACTTGCTTTCTACAAATCTCTAGAAAGTCACATGGCAAATAAAAAGATTACAACTGTGTGTGAAAAAAAATTCAAATATTCAAAGTGAAGTGGCTTTCTGAAGGTCACGGTGAATAATAATAAGCGGCAAAAAGACTTTTCAAAGGAAATTTAGGAAGCCTTCTCCAAGTATCATTTCTGGCCTGACATTTCTCAAGAAGCAATCTTGTCACCAGGCCCTGTGCCCTGAGTTTATTAAAGAGCCATTTCAAAAAGCATTTCTTTTTTAAAAAAAGAATTTAGCAAAGATGATTCTATATTGCAACTCTATCACTCTCCTCATTTAGAAGGAGGCCGAGAGATGATAAAAATTTTTGCTGAATGTCACAGTCCTTAAGGTCAGGAATATACAATTGCATATGAAGATGAAATGAAATGATCACCGCAAGAGAATTTTCATCCATTTTAGCAAGTCAGTTTCTTATATCCATGTCATTTTGTAGGACATATCATAGGACCAATGGATTTACACCATCAGCCTAAGAAATAAAACTCTTTCTGACATCAGACCAGCAACTACAATCAACCTGCATGAAAGTCATTACTATTATCCAACTCATTTTCTCAAATCACTGCAGTGGCTTCAAAATGTTTTTTAAATCAAATGAGAACTCCTAACTCTAGGACTCAAGTAGCTTTACTGTCAGTTTCTTTTAAGTGACTTTCCTCATCGCATCATACCTGCCCTTTTTGCCCACTTGGCCCTCTCTCTTCTCTCTTAGCCTGACCCTTGGTTTCATCACAGCTGTCTCATCCAGTTTTAATCCCCAATCCTCCAGGAAATGCAAATCAACAAAATAATGCATCTGTTTAAACCAACTAACTACTCTAGAAACTATTTCAGACAAGCTTCCGTTCCCAATAGTAATTCTAAAGTTCTCAAACATCATCCACTCTCTCATTATATTTATTTATCCTTCTGATCTAGGTAATGTATGTGATATTAATACAATTCATTGATGATCAGCAGATTATGTTCTTTTCAATACTTTTGAGCCCATTAGTTGTTTATTGAAATCCAATTAATCTTATAGAAAAATAGAACACAAAGAAGTTAATGCTTTATCCAGAATCATCAACTAAAATCATTGATAAATGAAAACAATAACCCAGATTAAACAGACTACAAAGATTACAAGAAATATGCGAATATCAAGTAGTGAGTCTAGGATTTGAAAGTGATAGTGGAACTAGTTTCATTTCTTAGCTACACACAGCATTTTAATGCCACAGCTCTAGGCATCTATACATATATATGCTTAATTTTTATCACACAAAAATCTCAACAGAATATTAACTTATTCATTTGACATTAAATGTTGTATGAGAATGACACATGACATGTAGATGACAATTTTACCTGAGTACACACTATGAATGAAGGACTATGCTCAATTCTGCATATGATACTGTTTTCCTCATTCTTCCCTTTGCCACACACTCTAGATACGATGGCCTCCTAGTTTGTCCTTGACAAAGTCTCTCTATATGCTGTATGCCTTGCCTGAAATGTTCTACATCTGGTTAGCCATCTGGGTCATTTCCTTATTCCTCAGGATTCCTGTTTAAATTAGAGAGGCCTTTTCTGACTGTCTAACGTTTAGAACATTATAATTTGTCCACACACAGACTTGTACATGAATATTCATACCAGCTTTACTCACAACTGGAAACAATAAAACCATCCATGAAAAAGTGAATGAGTATACTAATTGTGGTCTATTCCTACAGTGGAATACTACTTAGCAATAAAAAGGAATGAATTCCTCATATATTAACGACATGGATGAACCTCAAAAATATTATATGGAGAGAAAGAAGTCAGTTTCAAAGAATTCTATTTATATAAAAGTCTACAAAAGACAATTGAATCTACAGTGACAGAAAGCACATCTGGTTGCATAGGGTGGGGGGTCAGGTAAGGGATGAGAAAGGAGCACAAAAGAACTTTTTGGGGTGATAGAAATATTCTATAACTTGATTGTGGCGATGGTTACATGGATGTATACATCTGTACGCTTAAAATGGTGCTTTTTATTATCTGTAACCTTACTCCAATAAAGTTGATTAAGAAGGGATGTAGATTACCAGATACATCATTTATTTGTTTACAAAGCTGGGATGCAATCCCAGGTTGTTTGACTTTGGAGCCCATGCTCTGAACTACCACGCTGAGTGAGTTTTTCCTTTTAAATAAACACGAAACCTCAAATAAGAAAATTATTGGTGAATTTTGAAAGCCTCTGTGAGAGAATGTGTCTATATGTGTGGGTATGTGTATTCTGATAAGACTGTCTTGGCTTAAATCCCTTTGGGGTATCTTATTTTGGAACTGGATTCAGAATTCAATTATTAGTGATGCAAAGAAGTCCATGTCGTTTTATAACGTACTTTTGGCCTGAAAACTGCATTGGTCTTGGTTGATCACCCTTGGTAATTACCAGGTTTAGGGCTTGATGATTTTCATCTTTGCCTAAAATATCAAGTGTAAACACAAAATATGAAGACTTGTCACCATTAAGGATAGCCAAACTCATGTGCTGAACGAAGAGTTTTAAAAATACCTGAGGAAGACCACCCTAATTAGGACTAGTGAAATTGAGTTTCATCAGTTGATTACACAAAAAGAGATATCAACTCTCTCGAGTGTACAAGCTTTTGTACATCATTAAAAAATCATATTTTATGCTTACAGCTTTTATACTGTCTATTAATGACTAAAGAGTCAATAGGACACTGATAGCTCTATTAGTTCACATTTCTACCATTAGTTCCTATGTTGAAGCAATTAATTACAACTTTTAAGATTTAGTAGGTTGAAGTCAAGGTAGCATTTAAGTATTAAAATTAATTTGAAAAACAGAATTTAAGTATAGTTGTGTTTGATAAACGATTATAGGGTAGTCATTGATACGCAATTATGGGATAAAAAGTATGAAGACATATTGGTGATAATTTCATTACAAAGTCCTTAATACACCTTCTCTCACCCACTCAAGGTAATTAATTCAATTAATTTCAACCCCAAAACAGCATTCTAATTCACAACATAGTTCCATATCTTGATGCTCATTTCAGGGAGTAGGAAGCTATGATGTATGGAAAAATACTTTTAAGACTCTTTTTTTTTTTGACTCTTTTTATGTCTGTTATTTTCCATTTTCAAAGCACTTTTCATTCAGCTCAGCCTTCTCATTATGTTTGGTATTAGTTGCCCATATTCCAGAAAACCAAGATAGGAAAACTTTAATTGGCTTCCTCAAAGGCCAATGAAAGTATCAACAACAGACTCTCTGCTAGGATTTAAAAATCCTTAAGGTTGTGGCAAAACCACAAAACTACCAAATGTAATTCCCTTCGTTAACTAATCATATCTGGTATAGAGATAATAGTCATATAGTGCAACTATCACTTTAATTCTATTTTGAAGATTAATTTTAAGTGTGAAACCACAGGCATTTAAAACTTATGTACTTAGGGGTGAAAAAACAAAACGCCGTCTAAGTTGAACAAACTTAACGCTACCATTCAGTGAAAGACCAGCGTGGAGAAAACTTTTTCATTTATAGAAAATATTTTTTAACCTCACATACTTAGTAGACATGAGTGGAACACTCTGATGGGACAAGTGCACATTTTGGATACAAGACTCGAGATTAAGAAATGATCAAGCAGTTTGCTGTCAGGGCTTCTATATTATCATTCCCGTGTAGATATTTAGGTAAATTATCCACCAGACAAAAGAATAAAGGTAAAAATCCCTAAATTATGTATGATTCACATCTTCTTTGTGAATGAGCAAGAAGATAAGCTCATATGTCCAATGGCCAATAAATACAACAATGAAAGGTTTTAATACATATTAAATGAAAATGAGTTCATAGAGTACAATGGCATAAAACATAGAGTCTTGAAAGAAAAATCAGGTAGCATTTCCAGTGAGCAAATTTTATTAGGTAGAATCAAATCTATTTACCTCCCACTGTCTTTGCATTTTAAGAGAAGAACTAAATGCCTTATTTCTGCGAATAGGATCGGGACTGGAGTCAAGCATCTGATTCTAACATCATCTCTGACACTGGCCAATGAATAACATTTCACTTTGACCTCTCTTCAAACACATGATGTGCAGGTTACCAATTAAGGCGCATTATGTAGCTTTTACATAGCTACCAACATCACATCAGCATGCTAGGTGGCAGAGATGAAATATTATTTGTACAGTGAAATAATAAAATATAGTTTTACCCTTTGAAATGGTAACACATCAGATATCACTTTACACACTCAAATAAAAGCACATTTCAAAACCTTTAGTTTCAATTCAACACATGGCATGCTTCATGGTTTCAGCACTTCTAATTCTTTTAATAAGTGTTACAAACTGAAAGCAAGACAGGTAGGTATTAAAAATATATTGGAACATCTTAAAATTACCAGCCCTACCAGTGGAAATAAAATGATGGCAATTAAAAGTAATAAAGGTTATTAAAAGTTAAGGCCTTGGAGACTAAGAAGTCATGTTAGACTGTCAATTGTTTTCCCCATGGTGGGAAATCAGTTAGAAATTAAAAAAAAAAAAAATCTAGTAGTTTAGTTGTGGTCAAAGAAAGAGTCAGTGGGGATGGGGAGGTTTCAGCAACATGCTGATAGAAAAAAAGAGACTTACATAGTCTGGGAGGGCAGTGAAATGGAAGGCGTGGTAACCTCGCTCACTTAGTTGTCATTTTTGATTTTCAATGACATTTTTTTCATTCTTTCGCCTAGTAAAGATGACAGAAGGTCCTAATTTATTATCTGATGTCTATTCCTGTTCCTAGATTTAAGAGAGTTTAACTGTAGACAGTCATATCATCCAAATACAGACACTTTGAAAAAAACTGAAGCACTGATGTTGCATGCATTCAATTATACTTGTAGCTGCATCCACAAACCAGAGAGAAGGGCTGGAGGGAAAGAAGCAGCAGGCACAGCCCAGGTGACTGGGGAGAGAGGGGGTGGATCTGCACGTTCCTCAGATTAAAGCAGGAGATGGGAGGGGATGATAAAGAGCTAATTTCTTCCTGAAATGATCTGAGCCATCAATTCTAGAAGAATGCAGAATTACAGTCCTGAGCATGGCTCTGTGGTCCACATATCCTATATGCACACACAGAGCTGCTCAAAATACACATCGCACACCACAACAGATAGTCTCTCCATTAGATGCCTTCTGCTGCTGAGGGTAGGCTGCATTTTAGATGATGAGAGCAATATCATCAACACTTTTATAAACGTGACCTAGCAGATGGTTTACGCTTGACTGAAGGGAAAAAAAGGGCAGTGTAAATTTCTGTTTTGTATGTAAATCATACCACAGCCAGATCCAACGAGGCAAGACCATGGGGTCCCTGACATTTCCTTCCACTTCCACTTTTTGGGTGCCCTTCAACATCTATTGGGCTGGCATGCTGAAGGTGCTCAGGAAATCTTTGTGAATAAACAAATGAAGAGACCGCATAAATTAAATTCTGTGAATAAAACCACCCAGATGGCAAAAGCCCTCAGTTCTACAGCTGACTTGTACATTTCTAGGAGCATGAGGGAGTATTAAAAAGATGAGAAAAGGAAAAAACAGAAAAGACTTTATAAGAGGTAAGGGCAGGGATCAAAGGAGAAGGAAATAACACTAACAACCCAAATAATTTAACGCCAAAGTCATCTCCAAGCATTGCAAATGTTGGTCAGCAGCAAAATATTGGAATTTGGATTTCAGTTCTCTAGAGGCAAATACTACATCTGTTTGTCTGGTCTCATACAAATACTTTCCGATTCTCATGCATAAACTTAAGTAGATTCTTTGATAGGTGCGTGATATTTATTCTATTTATTTTTAAAGAAACCATCTCTTGCAGTTTAAAGTCAAAACGTGTCGTCTAAAATTTAGCTAGGATTATTTACACAAAGGACAACCAAAATAACGTCTAGTTAGTTTGCATAGGTATGTATTCATTGGACTACGTTTATTTTGAAAAATGAACCTTCTGCAAAAGACATTTTTACTATACTATAAGAGACTATTATTATTATTATTTAAGAAGCAGCCGGACAGAATAATCTTAGTTCAGAGTTGTTAAAAATTAAGGTACTATTAGCATAAAAATTAAGGAACTATTAGCTTTGGGGCCCCCTTCACTGTGAGCTGATCACACTACAAGATGGTTTATAGAGTTCCACTATAAGGAGAGCAGGGAAAGAAGAAAGTTCTCTGCACCCAGCTCATTAGCATGCAACTCCTGGGTAATCCTACTCTCAGAGAAACATAGAGATGAGTCAGTAGAGAGCCACATTCTTTAGTTTTTCCAGGCCAGCCTCCTTGCCTGAATGAGAGCCTGTCCATGCCAGTCAACAAGAAGCCAGCAACTGCTTCTGGAGAGAATCTCTTCCATTTTCCAGTCCACAACACACGTGGGTAAGAGTGGTCAAGTCTGCCTTGGAGACAGGCGCACCCCAGTCTAGTTTATACCTTATCTGGCTCTCTGCTATGCCTAGGATGTACTATATATAGGTATGTCTGGAGAAACGTAAGAATGTTGTGTGAAATGGACTTGGCAGGGTTTGGTGACAGACTGTTCTTTAAGGTGCTGTCTTCTCTGAAGTTATCAGTGATAACTAAGATTCTTGAGTCTATTGATGGGGAGATCTCAAAATCAAATGGGTTGCTACTCCGAGCTGCTTCTGCTTTCCCTGATGGGAAGGAAATTCTGACACTGATACTGACATCCCCACCGCAGAAGAGTACGTACTAAGCAATCTGTGAAATTAGTCTCATTTTTTGTTTTTTTAAAAACCACTCTTCAAACAAGTCACATTGCTCAACATCAGGGCACAAAAGCAAGCCCAGGAAAGTACAGGTGTTTTCAGATTCGTTTCATGCATCCATCTCACTCAGCATTAGGACCAAGGTGCCTGGGAAGAGAGAGCACCCAGAGCTACATGCTTCTGTTTGCAGGCAACTTCCGTTTTCTCCTGTCTAAGGAGAAACGTTTGGCCATGTGTTCCTGCTAAGCAAGGCCTGCAAAAGCTGGCTGACCTAATTTAAAATACGAGCTCTCGCTGAGCTCTCATTGCATGAACCTCTTCCAAACATTAGCTATTTTTCGTTCGTTCAGTTCTTATTTAATAAAAAGTCAGCCCATCTTTCTCCAGTCCCAGTGACCTGCTTTCTCTCCTTCCCCCGAGCACGTCGCTCCCCCTGCTCGCCTCTGCCTTAATCACTTTTATTTGTGGGACGCTGGGGAGGGGATGGTAATGCTTAGAGTAGGGAAGAAAACTCTTTCTTAAAAAATTCTTCTTATTATGATCATGTTTAGATGAAATATGGGGCTTGCCATCAACAAAATTACAAAACAATTCCACGGGGAGTCCAGACCGTTCAGGGTAATTCATCTATGAAAAAGTGAACTTTAATTGTTACTCTTGGCAGCAATCTAAGAGAAGAGTGAAATATTATACTAAATATTGCCACGTGCAATAGTAAAACGCTCTTTCCTGCTTGCCAGGAGCAGTGCACAGTCCCCTTTGGACTCAGGTTTGGATCTGGTGATTTAGTCTAAATCTTCTGTTTCTCCCTCTCCAAAACCAACAGAGGTTTTCAAAAGAGTTGCATTTTTTATTAGAACCATTTGCTCTTTTTAAGCTGCCAAAAAGGAATAAGTAAAACTAAGACTTTTATTTGGGTTAAAGTGGATTCCTCAGCTTCATGGAGGTCAATGTACTTAGTCTGTGAACATTCTACTAAGAAGTTCACTGCAGCATCGAAGCGGCCAAGGTTATGTTTTGTTCCCTTCTTCCCTCCACCCCAAACCCCAAAGCCTCATGGGTTTGTATAGGAGGAGCTGGGAGCATGTGGAAACTAATCAAAATGAAACATACATATGGCAAATTATCTCCTGGATTTTCTAGAACAACTGAAATTTCAAGTATTTTTGATGTCACACATAACAGTTGCTCTTTTGGGACCAAATGTCTGGATCTGGGCTTCAGAAAATGTGATCCCAACAGGTATTTACAACCCTTTAGATTAAAAGCTTACTGAACGCTGCCGCATTACATAGTTTACCTGCATAGAAAGGCGTGTGATAATACTCAAAAGCAGAGGGATATTATTCTTTTGCTAAAAATGGAATCAAGTCTTTAGTGAAGATGTTAATCAAAGAACTATTTTATACAGCGCTGGTTACAGAGTATATTTACAGCTTTTGGCTAAGCATGAGACTATAATAAGCTATTTGCAAATAATTTTTTATATTATATTTTACATTTCCCATCTGAATATTTACATACATTGGATATAATTTACTAAGGATATATTAAAATCATATGTAAGATATTCTATGTGGATAATATTATTCATCTTCTAAAATGTTTAAGTTGGGGAAGTTAGGGCCCAGAAAAATTGAATGACTTGCCTAGGATCATTCAGCATGTTACCAATGATCTGAGGACCAGAACCTCAATTTTTAAGTTGATATTCCCTAGGCTATGGGATACTGGTTTTCATCCATAGGGATATATAACGATACCAAGATTATTTGGGAGTAAATTTAAGTCTGCAGATATGACAAAAAAGTAATCTTAGTTGTAACTTAAATTAATAGACATCTGAAACCTGAGTAAATATACTAAACTTTAGGACATCTGCTTGATATAATTCTTTTCTTTTTATTATAACATACATTATGGATGGCAACAAACAAAATGGCTACCGTAAGACAGTCTGAGGGAACCAGAATCTCTCTCAGCCAAGAGAAACAGACTCAGCAATGACTATATACTGTGCACAATGGCATAAAGACTGCACATTATAAAGCTTCATAAGAACATTTAGTTTGTATAAAGTAATGTAGAATCATGCCTGTTTTTCTGTTTGTGGAAGTTAAGAAAAAAACAACCACAAAACTAAAATGTATAGAAAGCGTGGCCTAGCAACCAACAGTGCTACACTCAAGTGAAAAAGATATCCCAATTATTTAAGTGGAAGGAGTCACTATAGAAGGTGAGGAATTTTTAAATGCATTGTTACAAATACCACTCAGATAATCAACGACAGCATACAGTAAACTAACGAGGAGGCCCACAGGTCGGCTATTCTTGGAGCTTGGTTACCCTTTAAGAAATTGACCTATGATGTGGGAAGCCAAGGAAAGCTGCCTTATATGTATTGTTTTAATTAAAAAAAAAAAAAGATTCTGCCTTTTATTTACTAAAAGATCAAGCTCTTCGTGTGTCAGCACAAAATCTCAAGTTTCTCTTGAGGGGTTCTATTTCCTGCTCTCCATTTAAAATGGGGGAAAAATAAAAATATTTTGCCTGTGACAGAATATGAAAGAAGTTCTCACCCTTAAAACCAGCAGCATTGGTTTTCCAGTCATTAGCGTTCAAATGTCCTGCACGGGAAGTCCTGACAATAACATGCTGCACGTCTCTCCAGGTCAGAAACGGACTGGGGAAAGACAAGGTAAGAATCATTGTACCAAAAAAAAAAAGATGGGGCAAGCAGAGTCACAAGCAAATTAAAAAAGCAAAAGCAAAATGGCAAAGTACTAAAAACATAGGGTCAGCTATTTGGGTTTGGGATAAACAAATGCCAAATGCCGCTCTCGTTCTCAGCATGGAGAAGTGACATTAGTCTGAGGGAGGCAGAAAATGTGACCTTAAATTTGAGAAATCACGTGATATTAGTCAGCGTAACTTAGTTTTTAAAAGGGTGAGGATTTCCAGTTTCCTCAACAAAATGGCTCCCAATTCTGGCCCTATTGACCTTTGTGTAAAAGCTTGCATCACTGTTGGAAAATTACAATAAGCTAAAGTCAACACTGAAGGCCTCTGGAACATTCCTTGTTCAGTTGTAGAGCCAGGCAAGAGATTTGTAATTTAACAGAGCACTTAGCAATGTTTAGCATTCTGCATGTAGGTTTAGGATATGGAAAAAGTCTCAACTGAAGCTGGATCCCCATCTTCCCCATTTTAGGAAGAGAATATGGCGGAGAGCCTAAAGATGGGCTCCAAGGTATAGGCAGCTATGGGAGTTTTCTTAACTTGCAGTAAGTAGTTATCATATTAAATTACTGGATACCTATTCCTTGTGGGTGTTAGCACTGAAGAGCACAAAGAAACTACTGAACACAAGATACTTCCATTGGAAACTGCAATACTAATCATAAGCAAACAGAAAACAAATCCAAGTATATATACAGACTTTTGTTCTCTTTCAAAGAATAGGTATATACTAGAAGGGTTTCTTTTGTGTGTGTGTGTGCTGAGGAAGATTCACCCTGAGCTAATATCTATTGCCAATCTTCCTCTACTTTGCATGTGAGCCGCCACCACACCATGGCCACTGAGAGATGAGTGGTGTAGGTCTGTGCCTGGGAACCGAACCCAGGCCACTGAGGCAGAGTGCGTCGAACTTAACCACTAGGCCACTGGGGCTGGCCCTATACTGGAAGGCCTTTGACTCAGGGCAGAAAATTCTAACCAGGATACTTATTCAACTCAGTCTTGAATGTGAGGTGTGACAATCTTTTACTTAACTAGGAAATATGGCAATTATCATATAGCTTGTGTAGTTATTTTCTTTGTTTCTCTGCTGCCACATTCATTTTAGAAGGATAATTACAAAAGATGGGTCAGAACATTTCAGGGAGGAGAGAAAAGGACTTGCTACCTTCCTTGAGGTGTGACAGGGGCATGTGTTAGTCCCTGTGTCCCCTCGTATGCACACGTATGGACACTGGCATCTCCCAGGTAGAGGGAGAACCTGGTATCTGAATTGTAGCTAATTTTCAGTGATGGAGCTGCCCAGTGCTTTACGTTACACTACATGTTCCCATCAAACCCGCCACATACATGTTTTTGAGGGTAGCCTGCTAACGAGAGGGGCCCAGTGGTCAGCATCTGGCTTCTTCATTTTCTCCCCATGTGAAAGTGACTTCTCAAAGTCTCAGTTTCCCCACTTAGAATGTGGAGGCTAACATCTACTTTACTTCCATGTACCAAATGAATCAAAGTAACGCCAGGTACTTAACCTAGTTCCCGGTGCACAATAAACCATTAAGAAGTGGTAGGCAGTACAACCTTTTGCGAAATTACGAGCCCCACCAAGTATTCGGCAGCTTGAAATTGAAGGAGATGGGGAGAAAAGTACTATCGAGTTCTGATTCCTTGTTGTTATGCCCTCAGATTAAAAATAAGAGGAGAGAGATTAGTGCCATTTTCAAAGTTCTCAGAGGGGGCAAGATAGGATGTAAACTATCGCCATTTTCAAAGTTCTCAGAGGGGGCAAGATAGGATGTAAACTATTTCGTAAGATTGCATTCACAAAAGAACTTATACTAAGGGAATTAAAACCCAAGCAAAATTTGAAAAACATGAAAACAGAATTATTTTTGTTTTGACACAACACTCGTTAGGAACCAATTTCTGAGAAGGCACGAAACTCTAAAGCAAGGGAGAGAGGTTGTGTGATGGATCCCAGGAAGCAGGGAAGTTTCGCTTCTAAGACAAATAGCATGATTTGGCCCTTTGCTGACTAATACTGAATCCACATAATAATTCAGTAAACTCTATGCAGTACGGTCAGGAAAATTAGGAGACGAGTCAAGGGATAATTCTGAATGCTAGTTTCAACACAGACGTTCTAGCCCTGCCTAAGATGTGAATCGAATCTCTTTTCTCTTTCCCAGTGTAGTTTTTTGAGTGAGGGGCAAAAGCAACCACAGAAAAACTCAGTGGGGAAAGACACTCCAGCCACTTCTTTAGGGTAAAGCGGAATCCTCTCGAACGAACATACATGTTTTTATTTTTTCATGAGCAAACAGTGAGATATCTAAAAGTACACTAAGATTTGATAAATATGTCTAAATCAACCTAGTGCTTTTTAAAATAACATTTAACACACAGTTAAAACTTTCGCTTTTGAAATGTTACCCTTTAGGGGAAAAATAGACAAGAAATGAAACGAGTTTCCCATATTATCTATCACCAGGGCAAGATTCCTTCAGAAATATCTAGCACAAACTTCTGACCACTGGGAGACCGTTTCTCTAGTGAACCTTAGCACTAAAAATATAATAATAATAACAGAATAGAGAACATTTACCTGGTACCTTAAGTTGTACGCAGGCAGACTCAGGAAGCCTGCATCCAACTCAGCCTGAGGAAATGAGAGTTACTTGCTCTCATGCTGAGTTAGTTGCAAAAACTAGTTCTTCTTGGAGTACTTAGGAGCAATTAGGAGGAAGAAACTGGCTTCAGGAAATTGGAACTACATGTGGAAAGGAGGAGGCATTCAGATAATTTTACTCTGACCTTTGATAACGCACAACTTCAGAAATGATTTAATTTCAAAATTTCCCGAGTTTCACCAAAATAAAATGAGGTGGGTATTGAATCGGTGATGTTTCTACCTGTGGGAGCGTTACTAACTAGCTCAGGAAACAGCCGTAGGTTAATTTGTAGCATCCTGGAGGACTTTTATTTATGGGGACGTCTGAGTCACATTTTATGACCTGTTTGTATTTTTGCTCACTGGGATGATGTACAAGTGAAGAAGTCAAACTATCAAACATCTGGCAAACCATATACAGAGCGTAAGCAGAGAAGGGAAAGCTGAGTTAGTGTCTGGGGCTGGAACTCCACAGTGCACGGCAGTCATGTAGGGACCCCCTAAAATGTACCCCTTCTGCCAAATACCCTGGACCAACACCTCACTGGCCTCTGAAAACTAAGACCCATCTCACCTCCAAGCACAGGAACACTGAGCACCAAGAGCTTTGGGGCAAATGATAAACAAGAGGCCAAAAGTCTAACCGACCAGGAGAAGAGGAGTTTCTCTCAACCCTGAGCCCAGTGACCACTGATCGCATAATAAGCCACATAGAGGTATGCCACACATGCCTCAGGTTTCCTCCTGAATTACTGATCATTATCCTTAAACAACAATATACATTAAAAGCGTAACATTTATAAATGCCTGCAAGATGATGGGTTGCTATCTATGACCTTTCAAGGCAATACAATACATATGCTTTTCTGGAAAGTTCTGTGTACATCATCTTTTCCTGTTAGGAAGTTTTACATTCTTTAATGACCTTGTAATAACAACCAATGTTCAGTGAGCACTGAACATTGCGTAATCTTAAAAATCATCTGATATAAGTAATATCTTTATTCCCATTTCATAGATGAAAAAACTGAGGCCTTGAGTTACACATAGGAACTGAAGTACATACAAATAGTTAGTGGCCGAGCTATATTCAATCTGGCCACACTTGGCTGCAGGATGTATGCTATCAATCACTTATTTACACCAGCTCCAGATGGACCCGCAAAGGTGAAACGGACATAAACACAGCGGTTTGTCAGGTTCTTTGACAATTGGATCAGGAAGCCAAGTGTGGCATGTCATGTCCTCATGGTTACACAACTTTTGTACATGCACTGTCTCTCAACTCAGTAGGCTGATTTCTGTTTACCACAGAAGGCAGGAGATTCTTGAATCTTAATTCGGTTTTTAGATTCCAAAGGCCTAACTTTTGCACACTCCATCACAGGTAAGCAGAAAGAGCAAACTAGGAAAATCATATTATTTTTTAATATTTTATACTTACACTGTTAATTATTATATTATTCCATAAGATCATTGTTATGAGTTTGTCACCTTGCCTAACACACTTTGATGTGTTTTAGAACAGCCTAGTTTGGTAACTCATTTCCAATCAGGGAACCTCAGCTGAACCTCATCCCAAACTTCTAGTTTCCAGCTGCAAAAACAGGAAAATTAATGACACTATGACTACCTGGTGTTTGTATTACATTTTTGTTCTGAGCAGTTCAAAGTATTTCACGGGCCCAATGGTAGGTTTAGAAGAAGTAGGACATATCCCAAGAGAGACATCTTGTCTAGTGCTTTTTGTTGGATTTCTAAGTGCCAAAGCTAGCACTTAAAAAAAAAGCAAATTTCTCCCCAGGAGTTTTCCCAGATAATTCTGTACATGTGAATGTTTGAAATAAATCTGTACTTGGTAGTCCTTAAAAACAAGAACCAATTTTGAATCAAGTGACTGACTCACCTGCCTTTATTAAAAAGACAAAAGAGAGCCATCCCTGAAAGTCTAGTGGTTAAAGCGTGGCGCTCTCACTGCTTTGGTGGCCTGGATTCGGTTCCCGGTCGTGGAATCACACTACCCGTCTGTCAGTTGCCATGCTTGTGGCAGTGGCTCACATAGAAGAACTAGAAGGACTTAGAACTAGCGTATACAACCATGCACTGGGACTTTGGGGGGGAACAACAAAGAAACAGCCTCCAAACCCCTAGATGGACCTATCATCATAGGCACGGTGGGGGCAACTGATAAAAGGGACAACAGATACACATCTTATTACAGAAAGAGAATTTATCAACAAGAGAGCAACAGCAAAGCCAGAGAATGAAAACTGTTCCCAAAACAGGGCAATCTTCCTTAAATACAAGAGTGAATTTGTGTAATGCAATGATGAACGATGATGTGGACCAGAACTATGGGGAAATTGCATGAGCAATCAGCCATCGTCCAAATATCCAACCTTCTAAATAGTCAACAAAAAATCCAAGACCAGTCTCCTTTTCTGTTTCTTAAGATTGCATAAAACAGAAATGGAAATAAGTAGCCCCAAAATTAATGTCACTGTGCAGATGCTAAATAAGTCAGCAATTATGGGAAAGGATTCACCACTAGCTGGAACAACAAAGAAGAGGCAGAAAGTGTTTAAAGCCTGCAGAGATGGGTAAAAACATTCCCCTGATTGCAGCCAGTGCATGCCAGTGATGACTCAGGAATAAAATACTGACCATCCAACAAAGGAAACCAACCTTCTTTTGTCAGGTAACGAAGACCCTGAAAAGATCATCAGATTGTCAGTCCCACTGTGAGCAGTACAGTCGGCCCTCTGGATCCACGGATGCAGAACCTGTGGATATAGAGGGCTGACTGAGGGACCTGAGCATCCACTGGACTTTGGTATCCGCAGTGGGTCCTGGAACCATCTCCCCGGCAGATACTGAAGCAACTCGCCATCGCTAACAGCAGTATATTTGTTTTGTTTCATGTTCTACATTAATTCAAAAGTTCCAGGCCTAAAGTTGGGTTGTAATAACAGAAAACACAGTTAATAATACCTCTAGATTTAGAAATGTGACTTGTATTGATATCGCCCAGACACCTACTTATGATCCATCCACACCTGAACCAAAGCAAAAACGAGAAAATTGTCTAGGGACCTCCAAGTCAAATTTTTATTACACTCTCTTGTGAAACCACTCGTGGAGTCCTTGAATTTAGTATAAACCAAAGGTACAGAAATTAGTGTCTAAACACACTTAAGAAGATAGCCCCTACTTTATACAGAAAAATTCTGTCATTTAAACTGAAGTGCTTTCTTTCCTTTATAAACCCTGGCTTATTTGCAGGATTCATCTTTACACCTAAAAGACATCAATTAACTTTTCTGTAGCCTTACAAATAAATGACATTTTGTTTGCAAGCTCAATAATCATTTCCTTGAGATACTCTGCTACATAACCTCTGTTGTTGTTAGCACCGTCTCGTCAATTCCGACCCTGTGTACAGCAGAGGCGAACCATGCCTGGTTTTTTTTCCCAGAAGAATTTAGAAAGACCGCCCTGAATTTATACTAGCATATACAGTTCTGCTGAGTGAAATAATAATGCTCTAAGATCTGTCAAAAAGATCTGGTTTCAACGAGCCGATGGTGTAAGGGACAAGCCGACTGGCCGAGGAAGGAACTGTCTGTGCCTCTGTGCTGGTGACAAATCCTCTATCTGTGGGAATATCCTCCCCCCGATGGCCAGTCACTGATGGGATGTTGCAGAGGATGGTGAAATGTTCTTAGGTTTGATATCGGAGTGATTTATAGCACCAACTGTTAGAATGGAGGCTGCGAGCCCACTTACTCACTGAACCAAACTCCCAGACTGGAGTGGTTCTGAAACGCGTCTACGCTGTTCAGGGATCTGCAGTTCTCACCCCAAAAGCCAGCAGCTGAACCCTCAGACAGGCAACAAAAACACGTGGTTGCATCTCTGTTATTACTATTATTCTAAATTACAGCACTTTTCTCTCATTATTCTTTTTCCTGTTAAATACATACAAAGAATTATAATAATGCTTCTCTATATGCTTATTAAAGAAATATATTTTAAAAAAGGATTTTCAATGTTCAGCTTTAATTTTAAAATTTAACGAAAATCAGTCAGCATTTTGGATTCTAGAACTTTTTTATTTTAGGTATGTTTTCTTTTGGTCAGAGAGATTGGCCCTGAGCTAACATCTGTTGCCAATCTTCCTCTTTTTATTTTTTCCTCCCCAAATTCCCAGTACATAGTTGTATATCCTAGTTGTAAGTCCTTCTAGTTCTTTTATGTGGGATGCTGCCACAGCATGGCTTGATGAGTGGGATATACATCTGCGCCCAGGATCTGAGCCGGCAAACCCCAGGCTGCCAAAGTGGAGTGCTTGAACTTAACCACTACACCACCAGGCCGGCCCCTAGAATCTTAAGTAAATGTGATTCTGTCTACTTTAGAAACTCCTGGTTTATGATGTCAACTCCTAGCAGTCTTTCTAATTACTAGACATGAGTTGTAACAAAAATTATTTTTCAAAAACCTTACACACAGACACAGGAAAAGATCAACTAAGATTAACAGAAATCTATTACAAAAATTTTGGAGGTATTTCAAATCACCCTATGGCTGATGTAACTGGAAAGAGAAAAATAACTTTTAACTTTCCCATACTTGATAGTAAGAAAGTAAAGCTGGCTTGCCACCTAAAGGAAAGTAGAGAAGGAAGAAGGGAACAAAAACTCCCCAAACCCTAAGCCTTGTTTCCTCATCTGTCTGCTGAATTAAAGACCCAAGATACTCATGGGCTAAAGTAGGCACACAATCCTCTACTAGACGAGTCTCCTTTTATATTTTCAAGGCAGCCCAAGTATTAACTCTGATCTCTCTCTTGTCCCTATTTTCAGACTCGCCACTCCCAGAAACTATGGCAGGAAATAGGGGCTAAATCCAACGTTCTTCTTCATTGCCCCCCCTACTCTCCATGTTGGGGTGCCAAAATCGTGTCTTCCCAGACTCCCCAATAGTGAGGGGTGCACATGAGATGGAGTCTGACTAATAAGTAGAGAGTCTACTGAGCATTTTGAGAAAGCCTTTGCTTTCCTGCTACAGGCATTCCCTAACCCTCTTTCCTTCCTTCCTTCCTCCTTTTACTTGAATGTGGATGTGATGGCTGGAGCTGCAGCAGCCATTAAGAAAAGAACAAGAGAATAACACAGACTTTGGCCTTGGCAGCCCTGAGCTTCTGAACCAACATCTTGACGTGTGGATTTCCTGTGGTACCAGCCACACTTTCCTGCTACTGAACACAATTCCCGAAAGATATATCTCCAAAAGTATGGAGTGTTAGATACCATTTACTGATCACCCACTGTGTGCCAGGGACACTGTGAAAAGTACTCTATATTCATTGTTTCACTTATTTCTCATGACGATCCTGGGAGACAGGTACTATTATTACTTTCATTACCAAAACACGGACATCAAAGCACAGAAAGCTGAATGGTCCTGCTCGGGGTCACATGCTTAGCAAGAGCTGAAACTGGCCACAGGGAGTTTGAGCCCGAGCCCTGGCTCGGATCCACCCCAGCACCATGTCTTGGCCTGGAGGAGGGGCCCTGAGGGGAAGTCAGGTCAGCAGTCTTGTAGGGACTGGCCGGCAGCCTCCAGTTTCAACAGAAGGGTTAGAAATGATCCTGTCCTCCCCCAGCAGACTCACTTTAGCAGGATCTCTGCCTGGCTCTCAGAGTTGACGGGGGGCTCTCCATCACCCCGCCCTGCAATGGCAGACTAGAGCAGGTCTGTGCTGGGATGTGAGTGGGGAGAGCATCACCCCCTTTCTGAAGCCAGAGTTTCTCACTGAGGATGAATAATTTAAAAAAAAGCCAAGCATGGAAACAAAGGAAGAAAAAAGAAAAAATGGTAGAAGAAACATAAGAGGAAAGTACAAGGGAAAAAGGGAAGAGAAAGAAAAAGAGAAGACAGCAGAGAAGAAAGACAACAATAATATGGAGCTATGGAAAAGACAGTGCAGAAAAAAGGAATCAATCAGTAAAGCTGAAATGTCAACAGAGAAGCCGAGAGAAAGACAGACTACAAGGAACAATCAGTGGGATTAGCAAAAGAAAGTCTGCGCTGGAGGGAGTCAGTGGATATGGATATTGTGGAATTGATCTTGTGGAGAACTGAGCTAATGATGCTGAACGCAAATGTGAGAACTTCCTGCCTGTTTTGCAGGAAGATAATCAGGAGACGATGAGGAAAGACAAGATGCTCGATCTGGAGGACAGGAACCAGAGCGCACTTCAGGATGCCAGCCCCGCCTTCCTCTGAGGACGAACATCTAGTGGGTCTTCACCGTGTCCTCAGCAGCTGCCCTACTGCGCTTCACACACAGTACTGCACTTCGTGCCCACAGACCAACCCCCCGGGGTGGACGGCATTATTACTCCCTTCACAGACGTGGACACTGAAGTTGAGAAAGGTTAAGTATCTTTTCCAAGTCACAGAACAGTGAGAACCAGAACAGGGCCTTGAAGCCACACCTCTCAGACTCCAGGCCCCAGCTCGGAAGGCTCAGTGCAGATTTTGCCAGTAATCAAAATCATGTTTCATTACCAATGTCCAAGGTAGGCTGGAAGGACTCAACATGTTTCAGGAAATATAAGAATTGCATCCCCTACACTCACCCTTAAATATATATATTTCATTGCAAATACAAAGAAAACATATCCTGAAAGGGGGGATTCAGGATTTAAAAATACAAGACAAAACAGGATTTCTGTCTTACGACTTTCTCTGCAAAGCTAATTTCAGCAGACAATGAAAAAAAATTAAAGCTATTGAAAGAAAACGAATCCAGGAATTTTATACTAGGCTCCTGGCCTTCATGAATAAATGCAGGAGACACACATTGGCAGGACTGAGAATGGGCACCAACCCACCTCTCCACAAACACACTTTGAAACCGAATAAAACAAACAAATAATTTAAACATCTATTTCAGAGGATGAGTAAATAAGTCAAAATTAAAACCCCTCAAATGTGCAGTTCTTACAAAAGACCTACAGATGGCTCTAAAATAAACACAGAGTTAGGACTAAATAATTGTTTTAACACAATTCTTCTGAAAAGAAAAATAATGGTAAGAAACAAATTAACTAAAATAGTCTGTTGCATAAATCCTGGTTATGGTATTAAAGATGGAGAAATGAGTATAAATGAAAGCATGTAAAGTAAATGTAAGCCAAGTTTCTATAGCAAGGAGTCAGAGGGGATAACACCCCCATTATAAGATATATTTATTTTTATTTTATTATTTTTTTTTAAAGATTTAATTTTTTTCCTTTTTCTCCCCAAAGGCCCCCAGTACATAGTTGTATATTCTTTGTTGTGGGTCCTTCTACTTGTGGCATGTGGGACGCTGCCTCAGCGTGGTTTGATGAGCAGTGCCAAGTCCGAGCCCAGGACTCGAACCAACCAAACACTGGGCCGCCTGCAGCGGAGCACGCGAACTTAACCACTCGGCCATGGGGCCAGCCCCAAGATATATTTATTTTTAAATATCAGCTTTGTTTACTTAGAAAAAAATGAACATTTAGAAATTATTAAAGTTATTTAAAAATGAACTTTTTACCTAAAAACATGAAATATAAAAATTAAAAAATGTGCAGAGATTTTTCTCTGGTAAAATTAGTTGCAAACAATGTAACATTTCAGACAAAAAATACTGAAAAGGACAAAGATGTACAATTTAGGTGAAAGATAAGATGTCCACTACCAATATCTCACAGCATGAAATTTGTACATCAAAATGAATGGATTGAGGACTTTAAGAAAAAAGAAGTAACTGATGAAATCACACTAGTGTCCGGATATTTTTAATCCATTTATTTCAGGAGAAAGAATACAGAGGATTTGTTTATATAATAGACAATAATTTAATTAAATTAAAATATAGGCCCTACAAAGAGTAATTTTTTTCTTAAGAATTCATGGATCAACTAAAGAGTTTTGAAAAAAAAGGTGAAGATATATTGGGCCAAAAGGAAATCTCAACAATTGCCCTAAGGAAAACCAATACCTCACAAACCACTAGTGTGGTTGATTATCTGACCACAATGCAGTGAAAAAAAAAAGTCAATAATAAATCTCAATAGAGACAAAGTTTGTTAAACATTTAAAAGTACTATTCTCAATCGTCATTCTATCAAAGAAGAAGCCAAAACATCATTAGAAAATCATGACAGTCAGCCAAAAGTATGTTCAATGTGCATCTTCAAAAAATTGCATTAACGTAAAACGAAAAATAAATGAATCATGCTTCAACCAATAAGATTCATAGAAAAACAAAGATTGATCATAAGGAAAGCAGGAAACATATTAATGAAATAAAAAAGGACAAATGAAAAACAGCATTACTGCTCAACAAATCCAAGAACTGGCCTTTTAGAAAGAAAAAATAGCAAAACATCAAATAAAGAAAATAAAAAGAAAACACGAACAAAATTAATTATAAATATTAAGGCAATACAAGGTATTTTTAGAGTATTAGGAAACCTATGTCTACTCTGTATCTATATATTAGAGTTAAATATATAACTATATATAACAACTGGCCAATAAATTCGAAAATCTTATGAAATAGACATGGTTCTGGGGAATATAAATGAAAAAAATTAAAATAGAAAAACCTATCAAAGAACTACCTCTCAAAAAGGCTTTAAGAGTCAGATGGTTTCCCGCAAACTTACAAGGAGAGCGATCCCAAGTGCCTCCAGAGAAAAGAAAAGATGCAAATTTTTACAATTTATTTTGCGAATTTAACACCATTTGATACAAAAACTGGCAGAGATGGAGGCCAATTTCAAGGAAAAATGAATCTGGGTTAGGAAGTCTGACTCTTCATGTACTCCCTCTTCTGTCTCATACATGAGGAATAAATGAAATAAACCATAAAGAAGAATTTAAAAGATTCTGTTTATCTGCTATAAGGACACAATTAATGCTAGCTAGCTGCTGCATCAATAACATAGAACAAACACATACACATTCACATTCAGTAAAAGAAAGTATAAATCTCACTCAAGAAAATAAACACAAAGACATAAATAAAATATGCTAAAACTAAACCAATAGCATATTAAAGAAATAAATTTAATTCACGAATATAAGCAGAGAATACTATTGCGACCTATTACTCTAATAAATCATATCAACATAGTATGCGAAACTATATATTAATCTCAACACATACTGAGAAAATACCCAAATCCCATTCTCAACAAAACATTTATAAAACCAAACTCACTGCATATCCTCAATGAGGAAAAGCAAAATTAACAAAAAGTGAAACAAAAGGGGAAAAAAAAAGAATCCAGAGAAAATCAGGACCTAGGCAGAAAGTTTAGTGTCATTCTTGATATTTAATAGTTTTGAATGGTTAGCTAATATAATAGAAATAATATTAATTGCGATATCCGTTTCCATATTTTTTTTTTTAAAAGATTTTATTTTTTTCCTTTTTCTCCCCAAAGCCCCCCGGTACATAGTTGTGTATTCTTCGTTGTGGGTTCTTCTAGTTGTGGCATGTGGGACGCTGCCTCAGCGTGGTCTGACGAGCAGTGCCATGTCCGCGCCCAGGATTCGAATCAACGAAACACTGGGCCGCCTGCAGCGGAGCGCGCGAACTTAACCACTCGGCCACGGGGCCAGCCCCCCGTTTCCATATATTTAATACATTCCGTATGTCTAAATTCACTTAATCCTAGCAACAAGCTGGTGATTCTGGGTTGTTACCCCTAAGTTCAGATGAGGAAACTGACCTCACCAAGATTAAGAAACATAATTTCACCTGCTCAAGGCCACCCAGGTAAAAATGGCGTAGAGGCAGGACTGGAACTGAAGCCAGCCTGACTCCAAAACCTGAACTTACAATGACCAGTTTGTACCAGCCTCCAATAAGAACAAACAAGAAAAATACTCAAATGAACACAGATGACTGTTGCTACCGTCAGGCGCCATGTATACATTCCAAAAACCAAACAACGTAATGAGTTATAACATAATGTGAATTAAATTGTCAAATGAACAGAGACGAGCATTACTACCGTCAGGTGCCATGTATATATTCCAAAAACCAAACAACGTAATGAGTTATAAATAATGTGACTCGAAGAGGCTAGAGATAAAACATACAAAAGAAAAACATGCAACAACAATAGCTCTGTTATAAATACGCAACAGTCAGTTAAAGGTACAATGTTATTAGAAAAATAAACAAATATTTACTATTCCAAAAAATAAATTGAAACCAAAAAGTATAGAAATCAAGACATACCTAAAACTTTATTATGACTGTAAAAGGGAGATCTGAATAATTCAGAGACACATTTTCTTGAACGAGAAAAACCAACTGTTATATAAAGGAAGCCAAGATTCATACAAGTGTCCTAAGTTGTCAGTGGGATTGTTTTTGGAACATGGCAAAATGGTTCTAAATTTTATCTGGAAAAATGAATAGGTAAGAATGTTTAAGAAAATGCTTAAAAAGTAGAGAGATACTGTAATGTTAAAACAGAATAACAGTTGACAGAATAATAGAGTCTCTAAACTGAAAGTCTCTAAAAGAGACTTTCATAAATGCAACAACTTAAAGAATGCAAAACAAATTGTTTTTGCAGGAGATGGAATAATTAAATGAGACTGGGCAAGTGGGATCCCTATAAAAATTGAATTTAGATCCTTGCACTGAATGCCAAAATAAATACTAGTTGGTTAGACATTAACGCTAAAAAATGAAATGGGAAAATGCTGGATGAAAATGTAAGCTGGTAATTAATAGATTTTGAGAGACGAAAGGACTTTCTGACCTGGGGTCCATGGATGACCCCATGGTACAGCAAATCCCTGCCATGTGAGGATTCGGCTCGTTTTAGGGGGAAAGCGTACATAGTTTTCAACAGCATTCATTCATAAAATTCTCTGAGAGGTACCAAAACACGAGGTATGACTAACTGAAGAATTTATAAAGGACACATAAATTTGACAAATAATAATTTAAAGATAAAGAAAAAAATCTCTCTATGTCAAAGCAGTGTGAAGAAAACTTGAAAGCAAATGACAAGTTGATAAAATATTTGTAGTAACTATGGCCAAGAAGTGACATATTGAGTATTCAATATAAAAGAAAATATCATATACATGAAAAATGTTACCAACATAAAAGATTAGTAGGTGATCTGCAGAGCATTCATAGCATTACTACCCTTTTGAGTAACTTGGCGACACATTTCTGAAACTCAATTTGAATATTACTTCTTGCAATTCAGGAATTTCTCAACACCTAATTTCCAACAAGTGAACAGAGACAGTAGACACAAAGACCTGAAACCTTCTTTAATCTAAACTTGCTTGGTCGCAGGTTGGATAAAGCATTATTTGGTTAAAAAGTATGATAAAAAGCTAATGGGAGAGGCTGGCCCCATGGCCTAGTGGTTAAGTTCGGTGCGCTCTGCTTTGACAGCCCGGGTTGAGCTCTCAGGCACAGACCTATTCCACTTGGCAGCAGCCTTGCTGTGATGGTGTCCCACACACAAAATAGAGGCAGACTGGTACAGATGTTAGCTCAGGGCAAATCTTCCTCAGCAAAAAAAAAAAAAAAAAAAAAATCTAATGGAAGAGGGATGACAAAATGAACAACAGGATCTGAAGGGAAAGCAACATGCAGACTGAAGATGATAAAACAGGAAATGTTCTCACAATAAATACATTGTGTACGCTAAGAATATTTGGAACCGCATCACAGCATGAGGAGTTATTGCACTGTTGAAGCAGAAAGTTGATAGCGTAGGGAGACTTTAGATTTTTGTTTATAGATTTCTGCAAGATTTATATATACTTTTTGCAAAGACTATGTATTATCCTAGTGATGAGAATCTAACTTTAAAAACGCTTCTATTGCTAACAATATTGGTGGTTATGGGATTGCTCTTCCTAGGATCTTTCCGTGTTAAATATCTGTTCCCAGAAGTTAGTGGCAAATGGAATCAGTGGGTTGTGTGCAAGGACCACTAGGACGAAAAGGCTCTTAAACTAGATTTAAAAGACCAGCACATTGTTTTTCAATTTGGAAATCAGTCGAAGATGGATAACTTTTAATTTTGCCAAATAAGAATATCATCATTTCATACAATGAAGAAAACTTTATACCAAAATAATATGCAATTTCCAAATAAGTTGCTTAAAAAAAATTTTTTAAACTACAAAATATATCTTTATTTTTAAAATACCCTACACCACATTACCATTATTATTTTTCTTTGCCTGGTGATCCTTGAACAGTCTCACTAAATAGCATCTCTATAGACCAGATGGTCTCTGGGCAACCTTCCAATGTTATGATTTCTCAGACAAATTGATAATTATTTTATATTCCAGGTAAGGTATCGCATGTAATTGAGAGTTTTAGCACACTGAAAATTATAAAATTGAATACATCTGCTATGGAAAACGAGACCATCAGATGTCAACTCCAATGGCACCTAAATTCAGAGCAACGAACCAGAAGTCAGCCTGACTAACTGGACCACTCCCACAGCATGCTCTCTCCGGGAAGCTCTCCACAACCGTCTCTCAGGTCAGCTGTGAAGGTTTCCGATGGTAAATAACAAGCAGACTCCTCTGAGAGCCTACCTTAAATTTCACTCCAATTCTTTCCTTCTCTCCCTGGTTGCTTACCGAATTTTTCAGATAAACTAGCATATCCACTGAAGACAGAAAAATAAAGTTTTTATTGTATTCTTTCTGACTAGATGAACAATTTTCATCTTTCAAGTGATGCCCAACCAGATTTCAATCACATACGGACATGTTTCTAAATTTGTTGTAGGAATAAAAAAAATACTATGGATCATCCAGGCTTTTCCTCCTTCTCATTTGGCCTTCTATTGCCTAAGCCTAGGTCATCAATTCAGGCACTGATGCAAAAGGTGAAATTTGGTTAATGTAGTGATCAAACAATAACTCAGTAAAAACTCAAGAACCAAGTAGAAGTGGGACCACTTTTATGACTCCCGTCTCAGCAAAAAGGCTATCCTCTCACCAATGGGCTGACCTTATCCTTAGATCTGCTGTTACTCACCCTTTCCTATCTTTTCCTCACCATCCCTTTCTACCACAACATCGCCCTTTGTTTCCTCTTCTCTTTCAGAGCGCGTGGCATTGGGTGTAACGAGCTCTAGTCCATGTGCCCCCTCACTGGCATGTGTGCTCCGCTGGACCCAGGTTCAGAGCATCGCACGCAGTTGTGCTCAACCTGCTCTACCAGGCCTGGCAGCTCTGGCACGGAACATGCATTCAGGATGTTTGGAAACAATTTGAATTACATCAAAACTATGATGAATTACATCAAAACTATGCTAAGGATTGCAACTGCGACTGTCAGATGCATTACAATTTCAGAGATGTGAAAAAAGTCTATTTAAAATAAAGAAATGATGGTAACAAGCATGACTCAATAATTATTTCTTCAATGAATCAATCAACATTTAGAGTTAAGACCGAACTTGTTGGCACTACGCCCCACTAACCACAGATACCTGAACAGATGCCTCTCCATACTTTTGCATAACCAAAGGAAGCATTCATTCATTATACAAATATCTGATTGCCTACTATGTGCCAAACGCTGTTCCTGGTGCTGGTTCTACTGGTGCACAGCCACTTTCAAGACAGCTTACAATCTACGCATTTTTTTAATTGAGATCTATGGGCCACTTGCAGTTGAATCACCCAGATTCTTTTGAGGGCTTCGAAATCTGCATTTTTAATAAAGATTCTCTATGACTCCTATGTGCACTAAAGCTGAAAAAAAATCTTCAAAGGATAGCTAAACTCCTTCTTCTCTGTCAAGTCTTCCTGAGTCAGCCTGTTCAGTCTTCTCGCCTTCTTCATACTCATGGCCCTTACACTTCGTAGCAGCCATTTGTAGTTAACCACGTCTTGTTGTAGCTCTGAAAACAGAAAGACGAGGCAGAGTGATGGTGGGCTCCCGCGTTACATGGCCTTGAGATCAACTTCAGATCTGTCACTCACTCCCTGTGCACGTTTCTCAGCCTCACCTTCCGCACCTGAAACACGGTGATGGTGCCCGCCTCACAGTGCTGCTTTGAGGAGAAAATGAGATCACCGAGGAAAGCACTCACCTCGGTTCTGGCACAGAGCAAGCATTCAATGAATGCTGACTGCTGCTTCTACTTTTCATCATTTTGTTTTTTATTTTACCTTTTTGCCCTCTTATGCACTATGTCCGCCCTCAACTGGGGCCAATGGCAAGAAGACTCTTTTGTCTCATACACAGTATGTCGCGGTCAGATGTGCTATGATCCTTACTGGGGAAAATGACACTAGCAGGCCTTGCAGGCGCATTGTTTTTCTGGATATGCAAAGAACATAAACCTTTACTCATCTGAGTTACACATATGGTTGCTCAATAAGACTCAGAATCATCACAAATAGAGAAATAAAAACTTAATCCAAGATGGTGAGACATAAGCCAATCTTCTAAACACAAAATATCTTTCCTTTTGGGCTGCATGTTCTCTTCCATGTGTCACAGTTTATTTCACTATGAATTTGTTGCTTTGAGTTTTTGACACATCAAATGCCATAATCGACTTGTTGATGTCAGGATGAAGAAATCTTACCTGCTAGTGAAAGGACATGCTTTTCAATCTGTCATTTTTATTTCTCTTATTTACTTTTCATGCAGACTGATGGCCAAATGTATTACAATCAAAATTACTTAAAAAAGAGAGAGAAAAAGAATGCTGGAATCAACTAAGTACAAATACTAGATTCTAGTGTTACTAGGAACAATTATGCTCTTCTGAGCAAATGACACAAGAATGTCCTAGAAGTAAAAGATTATAGATCAAGACAATGTGGACACAGGCAGGACTGTTTCAAAACAGCCCCAGAGGCTGACCTGGCAGTATAGTGGTTAAGTTTGCATGCTCAGCTTTGGTGGCTTGGGGTTCGTGGGTTTGGATCCCGGGCACAGACCTAGCACCGCTCATCAAGCCACATTGTGGAGGCATCCCATATAAAATAGAGCAGGAGTGGCACAGATTTTAGTTCAGTGACAATCATCCTCAAGCAAAAGGAGGAAGATTGGTACCAGATGTTAGCTCAGAGCCTATCTTCCACACAAAGAAAACAAAAACAACTCAGCCCAAGAACACTTGGTATAAAAATAGGTTTGAATTTTAACTGGGTTTCAACAGAGAGTTTAGGAATATATCTGAGAATCTTCCAATACAAAGATAGTGATATTGGATGAAGCCATATAATAAGTGATTTTGCATAACAGACTGAAATATGTTTTGATTAAAGTCATTAAGTAGCAGACTATGATGTGAAACTATAAAGGACCCTGAAAAAAAAGTCAGCTTCTTTGATTCCCAGAAGGAAAATCAGATTTGACAGTATTTTGGGTGCTACCATAGATACTATCAAGAACAAAAATTTCCTGGCAATGAATAAAATCCACAAACCCTCAAGAGATTAAATTTAAATACTAAATTTTACCTACTTCTTGTAACCCACTAATACATTAGTAGATTTTCTAAGCAATCTTATGGGGTAACTTCATAAAAGTTAATTTGTTATGAACACCCTATTTAAATTAAAGGACATGGCAGTAGATGAGCAATTTATAACATAAATAATTCCATATTCTTTATTCTCTCTAAAAATGTAAATGTCTCAGTCATTTACAGCAGTCCTGATCTCGGTGGAAAGCATTTTCTAAGGATTGATTAATAAGCTGCTAGGTGAGCAGATACACTAAAGCACAGCCAGTCACTGCAGGAGAAATTCGCTACAGGTCTTATTGCAAGGCCTGCAGGCCCAGGAATCTTGCTCCACTGGGTATTTGAGCTCCTTCTAATTCTCAGGATCCCATGGGAAGAAGAGAGGGTGTCCATTTCAATAATGGTATGCAATCCACCTAAGAGCTCAGCCAAGAAACCAGAACTCAGCCTTGAGTTTCTCCTTTCTCCCAAAGCACATTCTCTAGTTCATTCCCTGTTTGCTGTACCTGCAAAAAGCACAGCAGAGCTAACCCCCTCTCTCTATCCCCAACACCATCACCTTGAGCAGGCTCCCCTCATCTCTCCTGAACCACGGCAACAGCTTCCAAACGGTTCACCTGCCTGGCTCCCACACCACCCTTTCTCCAGGGAGATGCTGAAATGGTCTTTAAAAGATTAATCAAATCATGCCTCCTCCTTAAAAGACGCCACAGATCTCTATCACGCTTGCTTACTATGATGCCTTCTGTGATCTGGACTTTTCCAACTCCTCAACTCACATTAGCCACACATACCTTATTTCACAAACCCAGTAACCTGGTTCCAACTCCATGGTCTTCCCAATTTGCTCCTCCCTCTCCCTGGGACGCTCAGTCCAGCTCTCTACAAGGCAGGCTCCTTCTCATATTTCAGGCCTCAGCTAAAACGTCACCTCATCTAAGATGTATTTTCTTTACTGTTCTATATAAAATACTTCCTTCATGAAATTATTCTCCATTATTCTATTCTGTTTATATGGTTCTTAGTACTCACCATTTGTTTTTCTATAGCTTGCCTTGCCAAATAGGATGGAAGTTCCATGTCTGTCACAGCATAGGGACCCTCACCTCATAGACCATTAATACATGTCTGTTGGATGAACAAATGATTCCATCTAAGGTCTATTTTAGCAACACCCATATTCTCTTTATATGCCTTTCAGAGGTGAGAAAAATGAGTTGAGATTCCAAGGTTCCTTTCAAAATCCCTTGAGAAGAACATCTATCTTTTTCTTTTTGCTGGGCTTAAACTAGGAGAAGCTTCCTACCTTGTATTTTCTGAGTGGTATCACTGTTTATAGAATTTTCAGGCAGTGTCCTTTGAGATGGGATTCTTGTCAAGGTGACAGAGGATGACATATCACAGATGATATAATTGCTATGAAATTAGTCAAATACCAGAGAACACTGTAAAGGGGTTCCCCACCCCCAATCTTTAAGAGTTACTACTTAGGTTAGATCAGAAATTGGATATTTATAACATGAGACATTTCTAGCATATAACATATGACACTTGAAAATGATACTTGACCAGCTAAACAAGGAAAAACTCGGGATTGCAATAGGACTGAGAACTATTCTTCTTACGAAACAATCTATTATTACAGTAATAAGAGCAAAATATGCTCAGTGAATAATCTATTTTTAAAAACACAGCTAAGCAAAAGAGGAGGGTTAACAATCACCTAATAACTTCTCTGTCCTCAGTTCAGTCTCTGGGCGACTCAACCATCTACCAAGCTTCTCAGTTTCCTCATCTCAGAAAAGGGATGGAAAACACTGGTGAAACCTCACGACAATCCAAGGTGAGTGAAGCTGTTGACAGGGGCTTTTCCAGGAAGAAAGGACACCTTTGGAAGCTGCACGGTTTTAAACCATTAACCATTAGTTAAGGCACAAAACTGAGTCCAGTGAAAATTGGCTTCTACATAATTTGAACTTGAAAAGTGCTAGAGGACACAGTGTATTGTCTGTGTGTATGCAGACATAACAAAGCTATTTCCATGCGCAGTCCTGGCAGAAGGCCCGTAGTAACTGCTTCGTGGGTCTGGTTACAATTATTTCACGATAGGGAATAATCCAGGACAGTACATCCCTTCTCAGTCCACTCGGCCTCCAGTGGAAATGTGTGCTGTTTTACCCCACAAACCTCCTTTCGGCTCTCCTCCCTGCTCACGTTTTCATTCTCCTCACCCTAAGCATTCCAACCATTCACCCCAGGAAGCTCAGCTACATTCTAAGCCCAAACTACACCACAATACACAAGAAACTCAATGAGTGTGTGGAGGGCAGGGTGTGTGATAGCTCCTTCTTTCCCTTGTAATTATACACAACCTGGGCAGATATGCCTGTATTCTCACTATTTGTTCACGTGCTTTCCAGGTTCAAACCGAAATAAACAAAACTCTCCTAAAAGGAAAGAGCTGGGACGTCCTCTGCCATTTTACCTCCATAACCAGACGCATTTGTGCTCCCCGCCCACTGCAACATTTCCTACAGCTGAACGTGGCCCTTGGGAGAAGTTATAATGGAACATTTTATAATGAAATGTGTTCTTAATTAAAACAAAGAAGATAAGAATAGTTTACAGGATATCAGGACTAAGATGCTAACCCCAATATTTAGAATTATTTATGTCTATCAAATCCTTCTTATGTGGCCCTCCCTTCAAGATGGTCAGTTCTAGAACTCTGAAGCCCCTCAGTTAGTTACTTTATCTCAGCTTGCAGAAAACTCAAGACTCCCCCTCAACTGTGCCTCTGCATGGTATTCACTTCCCACAATAATCGTATCCTAAATATTCTGGCTGTTTTCCCTGCATTGGAAATATAGAAAGGTAAAACAGAGATCATAACAAAAGGTGAAGCAAAGACATCAAGTGGTTGATCAATGAGAAATGCATAAAATTCCTATAGAGGGACTTTTTAGATTTATAAGAATTTCCTGAATAAAGAACTTTCAGGACGGTTTTTTGAAATCAACAGCACATGGTGTGAGTCATCCTGCGGCTCAAAACGTCTTTAATTCTGCACACACTGAACTTCCCGGGTCTCACGTGATCCCTTCCACCAAAGACCAAAGGTAGAGGGACTTCTCTCGGAAGCTAAGGGAGGGAATAACACCATGTCCTTATTTTACCCAGGTTAGCCCAGTCCTGAGGAATGAGAAGGAAACTAGGTAAGAGATGAGTTGAGGCGGCGTGGGGGAGAAGTCACTAATCAATATCAACTGGAGGAACTGAAAGATACAAATAATTAATATAGAAAATTGAGCAATTCTATTAACCTCATTTCCCTTGTACAAAAAATAAGAAGGTGGGACTAGATGGATTGATTTAATGTTTGGGTAGAATTGACCTTGTTCAAAACATTGTGCTTAGGTGTCATGGAAGATATAAAAGCGCCATGGCACCAACGTTCCAATTTGGATTATCGAGGCTGAGCATTTCTATTGTCGCCCAAGTCCTGCACCAACACAACATTTCCCCCAAAACTATTTCACTGACTTTCTTAAATAATCTGTGTGGATAGTTAGTGCACATCTGGCTCCTTAAGGAGAGCATAAGATCCTTTGAAGACAAGTGACATCATTTACAAATACTTGAATTATGCCCTGCCTTATTCACCGAGCTCCTAGCATAATGTGTTAGAAACTTTTTTTTAGTGTGTAATAGATATTTGTTATATCCACATAAACAAAGACTGCAAGGTATAGTCCTTAGTCTCAAGAAGTTTAAGACTTGTTTGGAAGATAATACATTAAAAAAATCTGTAGTATAATAATAAATTGTCTAAGAAATCTAGAACTATATTTTCTCATATATATTCTATAATCTATGTTCTACACATGCCTGTACGGTATATTCTAGAAACCAGTGGTAACAGGACAACTGAAACAGGAGAGAACAGAGAGGTTATAGGAAGAAAGCGGAGGATCCCACCTAGAAGCACGTGTGCACGTTTGCCTATACACAGCACAGCAGAGGCGGCCAGGGGTCCTGTGCACCAGGTGTACTTCTAGTACAGAGGAACAGCTGCCACCCCACTTGGCTTATTTCCTAAACTCAGATCTAGATGTATTAGGTGTTCTCAAAGGAAGGCGTCCCTGTGGCCCCTGAGATACGAAATTTAGGGAAAAGGCCTTCAGGCCACTTAAAACAGGACTTGTGGAAGATTCTTCATGTCAATATCCTCCTTCTAACTCCTAAATAATTCCAGAGTTTCGACCCAACTCCGTCCCTTTTATTTACCATTCACTGTGCAACATTTCTTGATTGTTGAACGTAGATTGTTCAATTTTCCAATGAGAGACCATTTGAAATTCAAGGCAAAAAGGTTTCTTTGATGAACTTTTGAATTCCCTGAGCTAATGGTGATAATTTAACATATAAAATACTCTACTAAAATAGCTTCTCTTGGCTGATAGTGACAAACTCAGGTCAGGAAAACTTTCAGTACCACAGTTTATGATTCTGAACACTGTATTTTTATGAATGTCAGTCATTTCAATTTTATCTTATAAACCATTCTATATGAAACATTTTTTTCTGTCCACAGGTCTAGATTGCTGGTAACACACACGAGCATGAGACGCAAAGCTCCTCACAAAAAGTGCCCTGGCGTCTCCTGGGCTCCCCTCAGACAGTTAGCGGTCACATTTCACTGCTCTCTTCATCTAAGAAACCTGCCCCCACTCATTTTATTTGAACTTTTTGAGTTATCTAGATATCTAACAATATAAAAGGACATCATTTTAAGTAGCAATGGCCCAAACGGTAGTTAGTCCACTTGTAATCACTGATTACATATTCCCTATTCACTCAGCTGGAAAACCAGAAAATTACCCACAAATCCACAAAATCCAAACAAGTGAAACATTATAAACCTCTGAACCAATACGTACGTGATGAGGTCACCCCGACACAGAACAGTTTTCTCCCCTCTCTTTGAGGATGACAGCATTTTCTCCTATTCTGAACCTGCTCCTGATGTCAAGAAGGTCAAGGACCGAGAGCTTTCTGCGCCCAGAACGACTGTGGGAGCAGGAGGAACTCGCCTCCTTGACTAGAGGTAAAGTTCGTGACTAGACTGTCAGAGGCGGCCGCAGAGATTCGAGAGGCTCAGCCCCAGGAGAAAAAGAGGGGGCAGGTTCCTAGAGCAGCGGAGACTCCTTCTGGTCTCAGGAGCTGACACCTTCCCCCAGGATGTGGGGTTAGAGGGGAATCGGCGGCAACACGTGTTCCCACGCGCCCGGCAGGCAAAGGACGCCCGGGAGTCCTCTGGCTGTCACAGCAGAGCTCACTCACGCCCGGACTTGTTGAGCTCGGATGAGAGATCTGGACACTTGAAGCTTATCTGTTTCCATGTTTTGTATTTGTCTTCTTGTCTCTCAGTTTCCTAAGAAGGGTGTTGGGAAAAGCTCTGAGCTTAGGGGAGCAACCAGAATCAGAGCGGCAGAGGCCCAGGCCTGAAGCAGCTCCAGGGTAGGACCCGCAGGCCCACTGATCCAGAAAATCTGTGGATGCGGGCGAGCCCCTGGGGACGTAGGGACGGCAGCAGGCTGCGGGGAGCCTGGCCTGGGGGGTTTCCCTGAGTAAATACCGTAATCCAGTGACATCAGGAGGAATGCTGCATTTCCTCCTAAGGACAGGGATAGCCGGGACATGCAGTTAAACAGGGACACGCAGCCCCTGCTTGCAGCCTCAACCAGCTCCTCGTCTGACTGAGCAGGGGGCGCACATCGGAAGTGCCCGCAGTGTCCTGGGCCATAATTCTCCCGAGCTGTGGCTTCCTGTCCTCTCCTTACAAGGGAGCACCTTGTAGATCAGGCTCTTAGCTTTGTGAGAGCAAAGGCTGAATCTCGCAGTACCAGGGTTCAAGTGCTGCTGAGAAGTTGTGTGTGAGAGGAGACGCCCGGGGCTGGGGGCACAGGTGAGGAACGTGTGCAAGGGTCAGGCTTAGCTTGTGAACAACTGCATCCTTGTGGCACTGTTATCTGAGCTCCTTGCCACAATTTCTTAGTTCTAGATTCCTTTTACTCGTGCAGGAGGCCCACTGCTTATGGATCCTACTCTGATCCACTCTTACACTCAGACCTCTTTCCCCTAACTTCCAGCTTCACCTCCAGGCAAAGAGTGGCCTGTGGGACAAACCAATGGAGTTATGAGGAAAGGTTTCCTCTTTCTCATTTTATCACGTTGTTCACCATCCACTTTGGCCTCATGATCAAACTCTACCGCTTAACATCTTAACATACAGTGGATTTTCCAAGTAAGGTGTTTCTTGTGACCTTCCTTCCACCCATCACAGTTTTGGCAAAAATTAATCTTAAAAAATGCTCAAAATGAAAAGAAAACAGAAGCAGCCTTTCAATGTGTTCCCCAGCCCCAAAGCAACCTCATCCAACTGAGTGGGTTGTTTGAGGCATAAAGGTAAGGATTTTTCACTTGAGCTTAAATAGTGGTTAAAAGAATTGTTGAAAATATTAGTATTCTAGTAATACCTCAAGGACCCGAGCATCACGTGGGTCTATAGCCCCAGCTGTGGTACTCTGTTGCCAGGTTTGAGACTCCATCATTTTTGGGGGGAATGTGGAGGTGCAGGAAGAATTCCTGGGTTTTTTTTTCCTTCAGTATTTTGTGGACGAGAAAATATTCCAGAGAAACAACCCAGAGTCTCAGAATGAAGACAACATATTTTTCAAACAACCAATTTACAGTCACCAAATTAAAAACACAGACACTTAAGATTTCTGCTGTCAGAACTGTCCAGTAAAGTGAGAATTTAACAGGATAAGTGCCAGTTCCTTGCTAAAGCCAAACTTTTAACACCTTAAAAGACAGAATATTTTGACATGATTTAATAGTTAACCTCGTCAAAAAGAAAGGAACACAAACATTCATGGGAACTTGGATATCGCTCAACGTCAACGCTTAGGCAGGAGGCCACAAAAAATATGGCACCTGCTACGGTCTGATCGTTTCCGTCCCCACAAAACTCCTATGTTGAAACCAAATGCCCGATGTGATGGTATTAGGAGGTGGGGCCTGTGGGAGGTGCTTAGGTCACGAGGGTGGAGCCCCATCAATGGGATCAGTGCCCTTATAAGAGACCCCAGAGAGCTGCCTTGCTTTGTCTACTGCGTGCGCCCTCTAGGAAATGGGCCTTCACCAGACCCCAAATCTGCCAGCACCTTGACCTTGGACTTCCCATTTTCCAGAACAGTGAGAAATAGACGTTTGTTGTTTATCAGCTACTCAGTTTATGGTATTTTGTTATAGTGGCCCGAACACACAGAGAGAGCCCATATCCAGAGCCTGTGTCCTGCCTGCCTCAGTCCAGGGCTTTACGTGGCTGACCAGTTGACTGGATCCACGTTACATTAAGGCCCACCTGACTTATCACAGACTCTCTGCCTTAAAGAGGGGCAGCTGTAGACGGTGGGACACACTTGTGTCCTGAGGATGAGGCGCTATCGTCCTACAGAGATACCTGGGTCTCAATATGATGCTTGCATTCTTCTCCTGTCACCTGCTATCGCTCTACATCAGGGCACAACTAGATGAAAGACTCCTTCCGCTCCTCCCCAGGGCAGGGCAGCAAGGCTATTTTTGGAAAGACACTTACATCACCACTCCAGTTCCTTTCTGTTACAATCCTCTTGTAGGAGGGCCTCAGAGCACAGGACCGCAGGCCCTTTTCTAGAACCTTGGACCAGATGTGTTTGGAATTCAAAATTGTTTCAGATATGGTGTCCAGAGCATATATTACACAAACTTCTAGTGCGATTTGAGCCAGCACCTTATAGTCAGATATATTAATATTTCTGCAGTGAAATGTATGAATTTTCACAATAAAGACAGACTGCAAATAGCCTCAAATCAGTTCAGGGTAAGCTTTGCCATCAAATGAGTTTTGGGGTCAAATTTGCAAAAGAACTTTCAGTTTTCTGGGCATTTGGGATTTTGAAATTCAGGGTAAGAGAGTATAGACCTGTATTTAGGGCAAATTTATGCTTGTTAAGAAAACAAAGTCTATTGGTGCTGAGAGAAAGAAGAGACGGGATCTATTACAAATATCCTAAGGGGGATTTCAAAGGGATCTTTCAGACACAGAATTTACTATGTTAAATAGGATTTAAGGTAAGTGGGTTGTCCTTGTTCCTGGGCTTCTGTCATATGATCTTGCCACATTCTGTCCCCCAGGGCGAGTCTGTGACGGGTGCTGTTGTCATGGAATCTGAGTTGCCTCGCTGTTCTGCAGGGAAAGGGCCCCGAAATGGGCAGACCTAACCGCTCTGAGACTCACAGGAACATTCCTAGACTAGAATAAAACCTCAACAAGGCAAGAGTGTTGGAGCCAATTGGCAGGCATGCACTATGACTCCATAATAAAGTAATTACACAGTTGGGTTTTTTTAAGGATATAAAAACCAAAAAAATTGCTTTTCTCCTTAACATAAGGAAAAATTCTCTTTAAAGCCCTAATCTTTGAAGTTTTAAAGGTGGGACTGGGAAGATTATCATCTGGGTTGTTGTGCTAGGGGTTATATACCAGGGAGAGGGTACACTGTCCTCGGCATGAGGGGTGGTCGCCAGTGGAGAGACATACGGAGAGAGAGGCTTACTTGGCTTCCAGGGCCAGTGCAATGATGCCCGCAGCCATGGGGGCTGAGGCCGATGTCCCAGTGTGGTTGTCCGTGCAGCGCTGCCTCAGGTCCGTAGTGATCTAGAAGACAGAAGGGAAAAATTTAGGGCTCTGGGGCCAATGTGGGTCCCATGCAAGTAGAAAGAAATTTACTCATATAAGTGGAATGGAGGGGTGTTGAAATAGTTGTTTTAAATTCCTTGTTCCTGCCCTCCTGTGACCATATCATTTCCAGTGAATCGCCTGTGTAAACCAACTGTGAAAAGGGAAGGGTTTGGAAACGGGTCTCCACTTCTGTTAAACCAGGGTCAGGACTAGGGGGAGTCTTTGGCTCAAAACATAAGGGTCGTGGACGTGCCTGCTCAGATTTTACACCCGAGGCACTTCACTTGCCTCCCCAGTCCCAGCTCTAGTGAAAACTAAAGTTCTTTCATCAGCCGCCCATTGTTAATAATCAGACACGGAGCCCGGCGTCGGAAGCGTGAGGAATAAAAGCACACGGTCCGGCCCCCGCCCTCCCACAACTGTCACCTTGGGGGAGCTGCAAGTTTTAAGCAAAAGGGATGACCTGCCGTGGAAGGGACATTTGCTTACAGACTTGTTTTTAGAACTCACAGGAACGCTGCATGGACGAACGGAGACCTCCTCAAAGATCTAAAACTGATACGAAAAACGAGTGGAACCCGCGCGCTTGAAAGGAGATTTCAGCTCCAAGTGCGCGCCTGTACGTTATCGGCGGAGATTAGCCACGTCTCCTTTTTTAAATCAAAAGGTGAGAACTAGATCACTTTTCCTCTGGGTTTGAATCCAGTTCCCGTCAGCGAGGGCAGGGGTTCTCAGCCCCTGTTTCATGATCGTTTCACTAAGGAAAAACAAGTAAATTCCGATTCTCCTTAACAAGAGGAATCAAACACTATGGGGTAAGATTTTGCAAACCTCGTAAAACCTAAGATTTTTTCAATCCTCTCTCCCCGACAAGCGTCCACTTTTGCCTCCTTGGGCTCATCACCCCGTTGGGAATGCACAGGGCTCGTAAGATGAGCTGCTGCTCTCGCTGCAGTTACTGGAAGACGCTGGAAAGCTGTCTTTGTCACCAAGACAAATGCATTACCCACATTCACAGATAAGAAAACTGAGGCGAAAGGTCATTAGAAAGGTGTGGAGGGATAACGGCGGCGGCTGAAAAGAAAGGCCCCTCGTTCTAAGACGCAGCCTTCAAGGGGAGCTTGAAGATTAGTGGATTTGGAAAGAAACGTGCTCTTCCCAGGAGAAAGTGCTGCCCAGCTCCTCAGAAGGCATCCTCCCGTCAGGTCTCCCCAGCATCTCAGGAGGGTGGCTGAGGGGCTCTTAATCTGGTCGGGATCTAGACTGACGTCCTGCTGAGTCGGTTCCACACAAGCCCAACAGGTCTCATCGTCTTTTCTTTGTTCTTTTTGACACCTCTAATGTGACCAGATTATCCACACTGGAGAGGTACTGATACGCCAGTGGGAGAAGGAACAAAAATATACAGAACCACACAGATCCAGTGGTGGCAGAGAGGAGACAAGTCTCACACTCCTTTCCTGAATATGAATGGTTTGCAGGAGCCCTGAGAGCGCGTTTGGCAAGCAGGGGCGGTTATGTCTCGATTCACAGACTTGATGCCCTAGCCATCTTCCGCACCTCCACGCTGGGTGCTCGCAAGGTGTCTGCGTAAACACAGCCCGAACCACTTCTACGTTAGGAAACTTTCTGGATTGTCAACTGTCTACTTTAAAAGCTACTTCTTTTTTTTATTGTGGTAAAAAAACACGTAACACAAATTTACTCTTTTAACAACTTTTAAGTGTACAGTATTGTTAACTGTATGCACATTGCTGTACAATAAATCTCTAGAACGTTTTTATCTTTCATGACTGAAACTCTACCCATCAAACAACTCCTCACCCCCGCCCCCAGCCCCTGGTAACCACTATTCTACTTCCTGCCTCTATGAGCCTGACTACTCTACGTACCTCATGTAAATGGAAATATATGGTACCTGTCTTTTTTTTGTGACTGGCTTATTTCACTTAGAATAACATCCTCAAGGCTCATTTATGTTCTGGCATAGGGCAGGATTTCCTTCTTTTTAGGCTGCATAATATTCCATTGTGTCTATCTACCACATTTTCTTTATTCATCCACCCATCAGTGGATATTTGGGTTGCTTCCACCTCTTGGCTATAGTGAATAATACTGTAATGAGCATGGATGTGCAAATAGCTTTTCCAAATCCTGTTCTCAATTCCTTTGGATATACACCCAGAAGTGAGACTGCTGCGTCATTAAAAAGGTGTTTCTACCTCATTTGAAATTACGAGTGAATCTGCAGCCTTATTTTCCAAAGGCCTGATCCCTAAGTCAATGCAGAAACACCCCAGAAGCGGCCTGTTTCCGGGTCTCCGGATGCGCTGTTGCTGAGCGATGGCCTTGCCTGCATTCTTCTCATTCTACCTCACCCTCATGCTCACGCGCCTTTGCCAAGTTTTACTTTTTTCAATGACTTGTGCCGGATTCAAGATTTTTCATGATGTTTCCCACTTGGCTCACTGTGTTTATTCTTCAGCTGCACCAGACACTTTCAATGCACAGAAACAAATCCAGAATAAACACTCCAAGTGTGGGTAGCATTTTTGAGTCTCATAAACAACCACCTCCGGCCAACCTCAAACATGAACAATAAAAATTTTATGATGTCAGGTTTGTAACAGGAACATGCCCCACCCATACACAGTCCCCAGGTACATACATATATATTATATGCTTAAGTAAGAAGCTACTCAGTACTTTTATATATAAACAACAGTGAAGCGTTACTGCTATGCATATAGGTAAGCTTGTGCAACTTCAAATCAGCATTGTGCCTTTGTTTGTTTTTTCAATCCCTTTAACTAAATGGAACTTGAGTCCTAGTGAGTAGGGGAGGAAAGGGAGTGAGCAGGAAGGTGATGGAGAGAAAGAGGCAAAAACATCCTCACCCCTTCTCATCCTGCTTGAAGTGGAAACTCCAGCTGGGACATTTCAAGGGCAAGTTACTGTAGGTGTGGAAATATTTAGGTGTAAATTACCAGAAAGATCTGAGGTAGGGTTTTCATTATTAAGAGAAGCCACAGTATCACAGAATCTTACGTCTATCTTTAGGAAGAAAAGGCAAAGACCACCAAGGAGCATGCAATCTTGAAGAAAAATGATGTTCCGAAAACTGGAACCACGTGGAGTAACCCCATTAATCACAACACATGCATATGAGATCTGACACTGCAATTTAAAGGAAAAGGTGGATTCAACAATCGGCCCACATTATGGGGCAGGGAGTCCAGAGATTCCAGAATAAAGCACTTTAAGTTTAGAATCTATTTTAAAGAACGTCTCAGAATTTGGTTTCAATCCCGATGGCACATCTTTCATGCTCCAAATCCCCTCAATTCACTACGCAAATCAGAAACAGAGTTTTTCTTCACAGGACTTCTTAGACTGCTCAAAAAAATATCATTTCTATCCATCAGTGAAGAAAACAGGAGATGACACCAGGCCCTGAGCCAGATCAAAGCTGTCCTGATCAGCAAATTAGATTTTCAGCCTGTCTCAGGATGAGGAGCAGATGGGGTTTTTGGACTCCATCAAGTTAGGGATGCCATCTTCCTTTGAGGAGAAGGGGTGGGTACTGTTCAGGTCCAGTCAGGCTTCCCTGGAGAAGACCCATCATTTTTTCCCGTCCTAAGCTCTTATTTCCTCATGTTTCACATTCCATGACTTGAGCGGACTGGATCCTTTATTCTAGCTGTTGATGGAATTCTCCAGGGATCTCGGCTCAGATCGACTTTGGCCATAAGGACAAGCCTTCACAGCAAGCCCACGGTTAAGAGTTTCTGTCTCTCTGGGATCTTGTAAGCTGTTTTATTTTGAAGATGCCATATTCTCTCATATCTGTTAAAAGAGCAACTGAGCAGATATTTTTAAAACATGAAATGATTCCACTGTCTGTTAGGTTGAATTTGTTTTTCGTGTTGGTTTTGATTTGAATTAGAAATGTGCCAAAAAAGCTGTTTCAGACACAGCTATGGGGGATAAGGGCAGAAACTACATCTTAACTGTGTCAATGAATAAAACAGAAGAAGTGGATTTATTAAGCATGGCAAAATAAAAAGGAACCGGGGACCAATCAATGTTTTCTGTGTTCAGGAAGTCACAAAGACTGGTGTAAAATCCAATCATGACTGACGAGACCACGCAAAATTCCCCTCCCACGCTGCTCCGAGGATCTGTGAGTGTGGAGAGCAAACGTGAGGTTTTGCTTACAAACGTGAGGCTGCTCTCACCAAAGAAGGGCCCCATCTTCTATCATTTCTGCATCTCCAGAAGTTCAGCTCAGAGCTGGGTACAGAGCAGAGGCACAGTGTTTATTTGCTCAGTTGAACTGCTAACATCAGGTTCCTTCATACTCACTTTGTTCTCTCCTTTAAACTCTCTCACTTATTAGGAAGGACTTCCAGGTCACTTCTTGACTGACTCTCCAAACAAAACTCAAGTAAACTTCTAGGTGACCTACAGAAATTCTGTGTGTACGTGTAGATCTACACTCCAGGGGCTAAAGGACAGCTGCTCCTCTCTCAGCTACTATTGCTGCCACCAGCTGCTCTGCTTCTAGAACCACCACCACGAGCAACTTGCTGCGAGTGAGCAACGTGCAACAGGTGTGTATGTGTGCATGCTCACGTGTGTGTACAAATTACATTTAAATCCGTGTACAAGGAAGATACACTATTTATTAAGGAAATGGAGGCTCAGAGACTAACTTGCCCAAGGACAAGCAGCCACTAAGAGCTGGTAAGTGGTCAAGCATTAAATCCTGAAATGGCAGCAAAAGAAAAAGCTGAGTTACAGCGTGTGGTCACCCGTGAGGACAAACACCACCACGAGCACCGACGGCAGAACTGCCTTGAGATCCAGCCCAAGTCAGCAAGTGGGCATCGGGCTTCTCCTTCAGGCCACATCAACATCAGAACTCTGCAGGAACAAACTTTCCTCCCCTCCTTTTAATATTCTCAAGAGAATATGTGTAAACTTCCAAACAAACTAAACACATCTGGATTTGCTAGTCTTCTACTCATGAAAAATTATGACATTTCCCCAATCCAAAGGAGAAACAGAGATGCTAAGAGAGTCACCTCGGTGCAAATGGCAACTGCATTTGAAGAAGGAACTGGGCAGTGGGGGAGAGCCGGGAGGGAGGAGGATGTTTCTGCAAAAAGGAACAGCCAAAGCACTGCAATAACCGCCCCCCTCCCCCGACGGACTTGGTGGTTCAGGCCAACCCTGAGACACCCCAGGCAGCAGGTCTGTTTTGAACACAAATAAATAAAACGACATCAGGAGAGGGCTGAGCAGGCCGCACATTCTCTAAGCCTTCGGTAACAAAACCCCTCCCAGGGGAACACGATGTCCCCCACATTCCCATCACTAAGACAAATTACTAGAGGAAAAAAGGGCAAAGGCTGAACCAGTCCCAGCAGAGAGAGAGAACTGGACGATGGGAGTGGCTGAGGAGAGAGGGAGCTTTATCTCCACAACAGAACAGGGGAGAAATTTCAGAAGGGAGTCAAGAGTTATAGACGGGCTCTTTAATGCTCCTCGACACTAAGAAAGGTTATATGTACAGCTTTATCAGGCAGCAGGATTCCTGAGGGCAATTTTCTATGCTCACATATTGTCAAATACCCTTTATCTTTCACCAACCTCCCAGCAGAAGGAGGTCCTCTTAACGAAACAGCACCTCCCTGTCTTCCTTGGCCATATAGACAACTCTGAGAAGCTTCCATCCTTCCCAGTGTCTGATAGTCATTTACGCCCAAATGGTTAATAAGCTCAGGCTCTGGGAAGGAACAAAACAGTCTTCAACCTCAAGTAGTTTCCATTCTAGGATGAAAAATGGACAGTCAATGAGAAAATGTATAACACCATGGTAAGTAGCTCTAAGCACGCTAGAAAAATTGATTTTCATTTCACTAATAAGTAGTGGTGTTGAACATCTTTTCACGTGCCTGTTGGCCATCTGTATATCTTCTTTGGGAAAACGTCTGTTCAGATCCTCTGCCCATTTAAAAAAAAATTTTATTTTTGAGGAAGATTAGCCCTGAGCTAACATATGCAGCCAATCCTCCTCCTTTTGCTGAGGAAGACTGGCCCTGAGCTAACATCCCTGCCCATCTTCCTCTACTTTATATGTGGGACACCTACCACAGCATGGCTTGCCAAGCGATGCTATGTCTATACCCAGGATCTGAACTGGTGAACCCTGGGTCACCGAAGTGGAATGTGTGAACTTAACCACTGCACCACTGGGCTGGCCCCAGATCCTCTGCTCATTTTTTAATTGGGTTGTTTGATTTTTTGTTGCAAGTTGTATGAGTCCTTTATATATTTTGGATATTAAGTCCTTATCAGATATATGATTTGCAAATATCTTCTCCCAATAGGTAGGCTGTCTTTTCATTTTATTGATAGTTTCTTTTGCCATGCAGAAACTTTTTTTTAAAGTGCCTATCAATGAATGAATGGATAAAAAAGATGTGGTATATATATACAATGAAATACTACTGAGCCATAAAAAAAGATGAAATCTTGCCATCTGTGACAACGTGAACAGACCCTGAGGGAATTATGCTAAGCAAAAGAAGTCAGATGGAGAAAGCCAAATACTGTATGATTTCACTCACATGTGGAAGATAAAACAACAACAACAAAAACAAACACATAGATACAGAGAATAGATTGGTGTTTACCAGAGGGGAAGGCGGTGGGGGGAGGGTGAAATGGGTAGAGGGGTGCATTTGTGATAGATGGTGACTAGACTTTTGGTGATGAATACAATGTAGTGTATACAGATGTCAAAATATAATGAGGTACACCTGAAATTTATATAATGTTATAAACCAATGTTAGCTGAGTAAAAAAATAAAATAAAGAGAAAAAACATTGAACAGGATAAAGAGCAGAGCTCGGCAGATGGAATGCTGCTGTTCTAGGGGAGGGGAGGAAGAACACCCTCTCTGAGTTGAAATTTGAGAAGAGACATAAATGAGGTGGTTTCTGGGGGAAGAGTGTTCTAGCAGAGTCCCAGCTCACAGGAGGGAGCCCTGGTCTAAGGTCGCACAAAAGGCACGACCCTGGGAGCTCTGTGCCAATGCTGGGCCGCGGGAACCAGCCACTCAGATTGGCAAAGAGCTTTAGATTTCTGCAAGAGGACTGACTGAGAGGGAGTTATGAGAAGGTCCTGTGGCATGAAATTCAAAATAAGTGGGCCGAGAAGTGAAAAACAATGGACAACTACATATTCTAAACACTTTTTTTCTATCACTGTGAAAATAACCCACAACAGGCAAGAGAAGCACCATTCTCCCTGACAGCCCAGTACCAGGTGTGCCTGGACAGTATCCGGCCCGACAGCACACTGGTTACAAGAGGGGCTCAGGGACCAGCCTGACTTGGGTTGGAATCCAGGCTCCACCACCTACTCGCTGTGCTTCTCTTAACCCTCCAAGCTTTTGTTTTCTAATCTGTAAAGTGGGAAGAACACTGATCCCCCTGCACAGCGTTCTGAGGAGACTGCGGGACAACTCATTAGAGGTGCTGAGCACAGTGCTGGGCACTTATTAGCAAGACAGAAAATCCTATATTTATGACATGTTAATGGAACTATAAATGTATTACATATCGGACATGGAATAAGATGTATACTATGGCTTTATAATAACGAGGCATCTCAACTGATTTCTACTTAGCTTACAGAGGAGCCTCTTGCCGTAGTGATCTGATATTGTGGACGCTTCATTTGCTGTAATAAGATGTAAGGCCACCCCCAATCCGAATCTATCAAAGCATGAATGGAATACCAAGGTCCACAACTGTACTCATCGCGGGTGCAGGAAACCAAGAGATGGAGACCTGACTATGTTTTGAAACCCAGGGCAAGGTTCTCCTGCTTGCATACCATGAAAAGGCATTCTGTGGAGGACAAGTAAGTTTATTTCACAAGAGTGCTTTCCCAGAAGCAGACAGGAGATCTCTCCTCTCTCCTGGAGCCTCAGCATCTGCCTTGGTTCAAATCACAAAGGTGCTCTATGAATGAGGATTAGCAACGGTGCTCTTCTGCAGAAGCTGCAAATGACAAAAGGAAATGAATGGCCCGGGGAAGAGAGCCCCCAGTACAAGGGAGACACTGCCATTCCTATAACACTCAATCACGAATGCCACTAACAGGATGCGGGCATCTCCGGGGGACCACAGGCATCTGGTTCAAAGCCTGGTGAAGTAAAGGTCCCAGGCGCAAGGCAGGATTATTTGTCATTCTGACATCTAGAAGGAAAAGGGGTCAGCTGGACCACAAAAGGCTGATGTTGTTGCCAGCTCCACTCACGTACAAACTGTTAACATGTTCACCATCAAAGCGCCTTTCTTTACAGGGAGGGGTGGAACAGATTGCAGTATTTTATAGACTGGAAAAAATGGAGATGCAGCAACCACCTCTGTTAACAGCTGCTGGAAACACGACCAGCCTAAGCCCCCAGGATGCAGAAGCTACATTGACTTAGGGAGCAATGGTACTGGCCACCTCCTGACCGGCTTGGTGGACCATGAGCCACGTAAGTACCCACACTCAGTGTCGTCTTATCTTCAGGAAAACCTGTGAGGTTGGTGTGGTTTTACCTCCATTTTACAGATGAGGAAACCAAGACTCCGTGAGGGTGGCTCAGCCACTGGGCGGGCTGCCTGAAGCTAGAGACTATAACTTGAAACAGTTACCGAATTTCCTCTCCAATTGATGATAATCTGGAGATTCTGGGAAAATAAGAGAATCTAAGAACTGGATAGAGAAAAATTATTAATAAATTGCTCCCATGAAAATGAGAGAAAAGATTAAACAAAAGGTAGAAACAAGTAAAAGTTAAATCTGTAAAGTGAGTCAGTAAATATTTTGAAATCAGAAGAGCAACTGGGGCAAAGTAAAATATACGACCTGAATAAAGGGTGTTAATGTGAAGCCATGGGTCCACTTTCCCTCTCAAGCCCTATCTCCGATGACTGGATGGATCAATCCGTCTGTCCCTGGGAGAATCCTCGATGACCACCCTGTCATGGGGGCCAGAGCAGCGACCACACAATTACAGCAAATCATGAAGGGCCCAGGAGGTCACGTCTAGGGAGTAAATCTCACTGTGGCCACTGTGAGGTCCCTCTGTCCACTCTGCTCTCCCATCTGGGATCCAGGCAACAGCTCCCTCTTCTCTGATATTTTGCTCACTGGATTAGAAGCTTCTCTTAGGAAGGGCATTTATGGGAAACGCTCTACCAGCAATCACCCCACAGGAATGAAGACGACCACATGGACATTTAATTTGAAGCAACGGCAGGTTTGCCTTAAGACGACCTTCAGACTTGAGAGGCACAAGAAGAGAACTCTTATTCCAGACAGTTTTCATCAGGATTTTCATGACGCAGAACTGACCGAAGCCACTCACTCCTACTGGACATGACTATGAGTTTGGAGAGACAAGGTCTTCATGTTTGAAAGCAGAAAGGACATTCCTAGATTATAATATTTCCATAATGAAGGTAAAATATCATGGAGCATCACCTTCCCATTAAGAAAGCCATGAAACTTCAAAACTTGTCGTCTCCGCATTTTCTCCTTTTCCACTTCACTTCCTGCGGTGGAGTTAGGTTTACTGATGGATGATGGAGGTACTTAAAGGCAGACTCATGTGCATGTTCTTTAACCCAGTTATTGTGGAGGAATTAGGGAAAGATGGGGGCGGATGGGATATGCATATGGGAGGCAGTTTTTATTTGAATCAATCTGCAGAATGTAATTAAAAGAAGGTAGTAAAAATAGCTGAGAAATCAAACATTAAAATCATATAATAATCAGGAATCAAACAGATGTGGATAAAGAACTACGCAAAGGTGGTAGTGTCCTTTCGCCTGTGTTTCCACTGCTGTGGAGAAGTCAGCTGAGCATCAGCAGTGACACAAACCTGCATGAATCTACAAGTCTGAAAGCAGGCTCTTGGCTAAATGTTAAAAAGTGTCAGGCACAGCAGCTTAGCTCCCCCGCAGAAAGACAAATCCCGAGACAGTTGACAAAACCATGATCAGGAAAAGAGGAAGATGCAAAGGTAAGTGAAGTGTGGGATGAGCAGCCCAGGGCCGGGCAGCCCAAAGGCAGACTCTCCCGAGCACCAGGGGGTCAGGCAGTGCACAGGGCACTTTTTGTTTACTTCCTCGTAACCTCTGTAATAACCCCACGAGCTACGTAATATTGAATGTCCCCATTTTATAGGTAAGGATGTTGAGACAGAGAAATTCAGTAACGTGTCCAAAGTTACACAGCTAGTAAACAGTCAACAGCAAATGAACCCACGCAGGCTGGTCCTGCAGCACGAACTCTTGACCATTGCGACGTCTGCATGGACAGCAGGGCGTGCTGCTGAGCAGGAGACCACGGAGGACTCTGCTCCTCGTTCAGGCAAACTCTGTTCTGCAGGATTAGAGGAGCACCTTCTGTACAGGGTCAGCTCACACTGCACTAGTCAGAGCAACTTCGAGACCAAAGTATTAAAGCTAAGGTTCAAAGGCAGATGGGGACAGAGTGACAAGAGAACTGGACTGAGAGTTGGACCCAGATTCTAGTCTCTTCTCTGCCACTAACTCACCAGGTGAACGTGGACCATTCATTTGTCCTCGACAAAACTGAAGCTTAATCATGTCTAAGACCACATTAGATGCTAGAATGCAATGACCCAGACAGGCTTTTCCAATGAATTGGTAACAGAATGGTAACATTTACAAACACTTGTGTTGAGTAATCAGCTAATCTTTCTGTTTCCATATATTACTTGTGCACGTAAATTTGTGGTTCTCCCTTTGTATTTCAAAGTAAAAGATAAAGAAACCATGACAGACATGCAAATGTCACGTACTATTTTCTTGTCGTAGGACTCTCCACTGCTGTAGGTTGTGGCCAGTGTGGACGAACACTCTTCCAGGTACCAAGGCTTCTTTCCGCTTTCGGCTGTGCTGCTGATGGAGATGGTGTAGATGCTGTTGGTGTAGCCGTCACAGGAGCAGTGGTCCTTGCTCCTTCCTCCATTTCCTGACGCCCAGACGAAAACAGAGCCGAGGCCTCTCCGCCCCTGTTCACAAACAGAAGAAGTTAAATGAGGGAAGACAAGCATCACGGACTCTAGGTGAAGATCAAAATCAACAGGGCAGAACCCAATATTTGCAGGAGGAGTGTGAGGCTATTTTACTAACATGCTGGGTTTAAGCTGATTTTTGAGGTAAAAGGAGTTACTTTTAGAAACTGAAATAATCCGATGCGATGTACACCACACCGACTATCGTTAATAATACTGTATTGTATATTTGAAAGGTGCTAAGAAAGTAGGTCTTAAAAGTTCTCATCACAAGAAAAAAAAATTTGTAACTATGTGGGATGATGGCTGTTAAGCAGACTCACTGTGGTGATCATTTCACAACATATACAAATATCCGATCATTAAAGTTGTACACTTGAAATATAATGTTATATGTCAATTATATCCTAATTAAAAAAAGAAACTAAAATAACTCCCTTCACGCGATGTAGTCATAGAAGTAACAAGAGCACCAATGATGACGATAATAAGGGCTGCATTTATTAGGTACCTACCATGGACCAAGCACAATTCTAAATGTGTTACAGGAATTGGACTGAATTCTTCCAACAATACTGTGAGAATCATACACTGTCTTGTCCCCATCGTACAGATGAAGAATTGAGGCACAGAAGTTAAGTAACGTTCCTAAGGTCATACAGCTAGTAAGCGTAGTCAGTGGAAGAACAAAGTCTGAACCCAGACAGACCCGAGAGCTGTAACATTGTTAGTTGTAATCACTGTAGTCAAAATACTGCTTTAAATCTTTACATCCCCATGAAGTGGGAGCTATTGGGCTCCTGCATCTGACAGATGAGGAACACGAGGTGTAGAAAGGTTAGTATTCATCCTGAGATCACATCATCAGCGGGGGGCAGAATCAGGTACCATACCCTTCCTTTTAGAGCTGTGCCTCCCCTAAGCATGGGGTGGACACTTATCACTGAGGGATGTGAATGGGGGCTACCAGAAATAAAAAGATTTCAAGATCAAATATGTTTGGGAAACTCTAAGTTAAAATTAAACAGGTTTGCTTATTGCAGAACTTCTAAGAGTCTTTAATAAGTGGCTGCTCATTGCAAAACTCTAAGAGGGGGCACAATCTGAAGTAATTTCCAAACATATTTGACTATGGATACCTTTTTCAGCCAGGTCTATAAAGTTTTCCTTATACGGCTAGGAGATGGAGGCACATTCTTTGTGCCAAAACTTGGCATAACCTAAAAGATTTTCCTAAGGTCACAAAATAATCAAGCAGCAGCTAAGCAGAACATAGCTATATTGAAGCATAGTGACTATTTGGTTCTAAAGATGAGGTCTTTGGGAGAAAACTAGAGAAACAAGCCAAAGCGAAGAGTATTTCTGGGAATAGTTATAGCTGAGTCCCTGAGATTTTACCATTTTAAAAGTAGAAGGCACACTGGAGGACACTTAGGCCAAATCTATCATTTTATAATTAGGAAGTAAGTACCAAAGTCACAAGGCTGGTGGTGGCTGAACCTCTTCCTCCCTTTCATGGCCTAACTTTCTGGTCTCAGGTGGAGGGAAAAGTATTTGAAATGTTGTCTTGGAATTTCTGGAAAAAGAGCCTAGGAAAGAGAGACAACAAATAATCTGGAGTATCCGTGATAAACTCTCCCTGACCCCGAATCCTCAAGGAACAGAATATTTATGACATGATTTGACTGACCTGAGCATGGATTTCCTTTTTTCCTTCAATGTGGAAAAATGAAATATAATCACACAGGAATGGGAAAAACTCATGAAGAGAGAGAGGGAGAAACTTATGGAAGCTACTGCCATTAGACAAGCTGGACCTGGTTTATCATCCCTCAGTTTCCCATCAAAATATTCATGAAACATAGAGAAGGATGCAAAAATCACCAAGCCATTATAAACTAGAGATTTTGTCCAATACTCTGTCAATGTCTGGAAGGAGTTACTCCTCACCATGGTATGGATGGCCAGATTGAAAAACTCTAGTGACTGACTCATATCTAGACCTCAGAAACAGTACATCATAGCCAGAGAAGAAGGAAGAAGGTTCTAATTCACCATCAATATATGCCCTCTCTATTACACACTGAGGGGCTGTATTATGGGCAAAAAGCCTGGTCACATCAGAGCCTTACCTAACATGTGAACAGAACAAATGAGACAATGCAAAAACCCACCTTGTTTAAACAGCACTGTAACAGACAGTAGATTAAGAACCACAAAACAATGAAAAAGCACATATGGCACAATTGTATTTGCGTATCTATGTAAAATTATGACTTTTTGGCTATGTATAAAATTCAATGAAAAGATCTTTAAAAATGAATTCAGTTTTTAAAGAATTTTTTTTTTTCTGATTTATCTCCCAAAATCCCCCAGGTACATAGTTGTATATCTTAGCTGCAGGTCCTTCTAGTTGTGGTATGTGGGATGCCACCTCAGCATGGCTTGACGAGCTGTGCCATGTCTGCGCCCAGGATCCGAACTGGTGAAACCCTGGGCTGCCGCAGCGGAGCGCGCAAACTTAACCACTAGGCCACGGGGCCGGCCCCTAAAGAATATGTAATAAGAAAATATTCAGAAGGTACTTTTATGTTCATGATGTAGTTATTAATATAGGACACAAAATGACACAGCGTGGTCTCAGTCTAGAAAAAAACGTAATTGTGTGCGTGTGAAGAAACTAATGTGCGTAAAGTTATACGCATGGAGCTACCATAAAGTGACAATGTAACAGAACTTATCCTCTTTGGTAAGACTTGGAAAGACTTTTATTTTCTTTTTCATACCATCCTTCTTCACCATGTATGATTTTTATAAACAGAAACAAACACATTTATTCCTCTATTAAGAGGGAAAACACAAAGCCAATTCCTAAGAAAGAGCTTTTACTTTATGATCAAGAGGAGTTTTACCCAGATAAGGTCCATTGTGCACTAAAAACAACAGAGGCTAACATTTATAGAAAGTTCCTATACACTGTCCAAACATTATTCTACACAATTCCAGTCTATTATCATCATTTTACGGAAGAGCAAACTAGGGCTCAGAAATGCGCACTAATGCCAGAGCCAGAACTAGAAATCCAAAAGGAGCTGAAGCCTGAGCCGTTAACCCTTCCTTGAAAGTCTTCTTTTGGGCAAAAAGAGGGCTAGAGGTTGTTGTGCTATTTTAGCCAAATCTCTAGAGTCTGCATTGAAGCTTGGCATTAGGATCTAAGAGCAGACCAGCCTCCAAGTTCTCCCCAGAGTCGGTGGCAAGATTAGAACGATAAAGAAAGGATGCATGCATGGTCTTGAGCATCCTCATGGGGAAGGACATAGGTTCTGATGCAAAATTCCTCTTGGAAATCCCAACCTGACAAGGGCTGCCTCAGAAGTAGGACTACAAATCTGTCTATTCTGGCAGCATCCACAGATGACACCACTGCAGAGGAATGATGACATTGCTAGGAGGTCCTTTGGAGATTCACTGGGTTGAAAGAATGGCCGGTTGACAGGACAGTGGGTTGCCGCTGCCCTGAAAATCTCCCTTCTAGATAGAGATGACATCGTCTATCAAATAGATAATTTGAGGGAATTGTTTTATAACCGGGCATAGTGAAGGGAAACTCCAAAGGACAGTATGGGGTCAATAACCACTCTCATCCCCCCAGGCCTGAAGGGAGCTGAGGAGAGGAGAATCACTGGAACTGAAGACACAAGGGCTAAAAGGAGTTGAGAATTGGTCAGGGGACACACCAACCCATGCTGGCCCTGCAGGGACGGGGGTAGGGGAATACGTACTGAGTGAGACCCCAGTCTCCTCCTCCCTGTCTTCCCTTTCTTGCCAGTGTATCCCACTGGCTGAACTCTGCCAGGAGCCAGAGGACCTGGGAGCCCATAGAGATCAGTATCCCTGAGCACCAAGCTTGTGGAGAGAAGGGGAGAGGGGATCTGGAGGGTTGAATGGGAGACACTGGCATCGCCCTTAAGGTGTGTTATGGACTGAATTCAGATGTTGATATGAACCCAAATTCAGATGTTGATGCTGTAACATCCAATGTGACTGTATTTGAAGGTAGGGCCTTTGAGGAGATAATTAAGGTTAAATGAGGTTATAAGTGTGGGTGGGGCCCTAATCTGAGAGCACTGATGCCTTTATAAGAAGAGGAAGAGACACTAGGAGTGTGTGCACAAAGGAAAGGCCATGTGAAAACACGAGAAGGCTGCTGTGTGCAACCTGGGGAGAGAGGCCTCACCGGAACCCGACTCTGCAGGCACCTGGATCGTGGACTTCCAGACTTCTAGCCTCCAGACTGTGAGAAGAGACACTTGAGTAGTTTAAGCCACCCACATCTGTGGTATTCTGTGATGGCAGCCCGAGCTGATACGAGGTGAGAGGGGGCGATCAAGGATGACCCGCTCCCACAGTGGCTATAGAATACACAGATGCTGCCAACACTCTGTCCACGAGGCAATCCCACCTTTATGCTCGTGTGTATGGTTTATGATTAAAGTCCCAGGAAAACAGAGACTGAAAATGCCATTAAGACAGCTGCTGAAGCTCTATGGGGGTAATCTGAAACAATTAGCAATTCAAAGGTTTATTTACTACAGAGGCACAGAGATTTTCATTAGTGTGCAAATATTCAGAAAAACACAACATGTGGTAAAAAAAAAAAAAATCTGGACATTTCTCCAAAATTCAGAGTTATTTAAGAATTAAATCTTAATGTGGGATGCAGGGAGAAGGGAAGGTGAGCAAACGTTATAAAGACAAAAGAATCTTGAGACACATTTTCCTAAAGTGTAGGAAGCGACACCATTTTCTAGTTCGGTAAAGTATTGTGATTGCAAATGGTTATTTAAATATGGCTTTGGATGAGAAAAGAAGAAAAAATCCTCCAATTTAATTGAGTACTAAGCTAAAAGTTAGTAAACTTAAGGCGAAGTATATTGTGAAATCCACACAGGACTCATTCGAGCAAACTCTAAATATTCTCATTCGTTGTGTATCTAATTGTGCATGTGTTTCTTCTCACGTATGCCCTATAAAAATCAATTTATAATACCCCATAAGCATTATTTTTAAAGGCTGGAAAGGAATTAGATTTTCTTGTGGTTCAGGAGGTCAGAAAAAGCTACTTTATGCTGGATTGCCAATTAAATCGTACACCCCAAGACAGGTTTTGAGAGCTATAGAGTTTGATGGAACTAAGTATCTTTCTTTAAAATAGTGTGATAATTTTTCAGCCAATGCAGTTGGATTTTATTTGGTATTTTAATATTACGTTCTTCTCCCATATTGCTTAGAAAGTATTCTTAAGGGGGCATGAATAAGTGACCAGAGACTTCTTACAATACAAAAAACGTGGCTGGACACTGTGCTAGGTGCTTTCACATATATTAGTTAATTAGAGCAATACCAGCAAGTTAGATATGCATTTTTACAGATTAGGAAACTGAGTGACAGTAAGTAACATGCACGCTATCATATAACAAGAATGTGGTGGCGACAGGACATGCGGACCCCAACAGGTCTCATCAGAATCTACATATCTCTACATGTTGACATGAAGAGACACAATAAAACAACTTTAGGACACGGCGCTGTCATTTATCTGTGATGTCTTGTAAGCACAGCCTGAATACCCAGTTTACCAAAGCCCCTCACTGCGCCTCTCCCCTCTTTTTTTAATATTCCTCCTCTCAGCGAGAAGAGAGCACAGCCTTCTATGGAAGCTCTTCCATACACAGTTCACAGACAAAGTGGCTTCAGGCTGGAAGAGGTTGGAGAAAGACCAGGACACCTCGAACTATTCGGTAGCCAAGATATGAAGAAAGAACTGTTCATCTTTTTAGAGCTCAAGGACATTCTGACTGGCATTTCCAAAATAAATCTTGTTCTTTAACGGAGCAGGGTTCATTGAAAGGAACAGGTCTGTCTAGAAATGTAAGGCAAAACAACAAACTTTGGAAAGGTCTCTGTAGCGCTCGCACAAAATGTTTGTTCCAGAATTCTAAAATATATATTGCTTTTTAAAGCAATACTTAACTCTTTGAATCATTATCACCAAGAGGACAGATGATTCACATGAAAACGAAGGCTTCTGGAACATAACCTGAGAAGTAATCTGAAAAGAAATATCATCCATGGCAGAAAACACATCAGGAGCAGTTGGTCATGCTGTGCCCAATGCCTTGGAGATGACACTGCTGTAACTTGGTGGGAGAAAGTCTTCTCTGGGAAGGCACCAAGAGAATGTAGTCATGCTACAGATGTCATAAACCATCTTTGGGAAAGGCTAAAGCCTAAACTTCTTTCCTTTTTTCGTTTTTTGGTGAGCTAACATCCATTGGCGATCTTCCTCTTTTTTTGCTTGAGGAAAATTAGCCCTGAGCTAACATCTATGCCAGTCTTCCTCTATTTTGCATGTGGGATGCTGCCCCAGCATGGCTTGATGAGTGGTGTGTAGGTGTGTGCCCAGGATCTGAACCCAAAACCCCAGGCCACTAAAGCTGAGCACACGGACTTAACCAACTACACCACCAGGCTGGCCCCTATTCTTATTTCTTCCATCAGTTCATTTGGGCAAGATGGGCATGGGGGTAGGGAAATTAATTACATGAGACAGAATCAGACCCAGAGAGTAAAGTGGGCCACTCCTCACCAAAACCCAAGGGAATCGAATGGGACAGACATGAGATGCTTTTAAACAAGTCAAAGAAGGAGATGTGATCTCTGAAGGTTAGGATTCTGGAGGATTAGTGTTACTTTTGTCAAGAACAATCTTACGACAAAATGTCAACTTTGTTGGGCCACAGTACCCTCATCCAGAAAGTAAGCATGCATAACTCTTATTTTTACAACCTACTCCAAAAGTTGGAAAGTCCAAAATAAAGAGAACTGGGCGCTGGCCCCGGGGCCAAGTGGTTAAAGTTCTGCAAGCCACGTTTTAGTGGCCTGGGTTCGCAGGTTCAGATCCTGGGCACGGACCTACTCCACTCATCAGCCATGCTACTGAGGGATCCCACATACAAAATAGAAGAATATTGGCATAGATGTTAGCTCAGGGCTAATTTTCCTCAAGCAAAAAAAGAGGAAGATCGCCAATGGATGTTAGCTCAGGGTGAACCTTCCTCACCAAAAAAGAAAAAAGTACAGCCGGCCCTCTGTATCTGTAGATGCGAAACCGGCGGACACTGAGGGCCAACTGCATTCATTGTACTATGTCATCTTATATGTAGGGGACTTGAGCACCTGAGGATTTGGTGTCCCCAGGGGTTCCTGGAACCAACCCCCTCTGGATACCGAGGGACAACTGTGTACAGGTTTCACTGGATTCAAATCCTGCTTTCAGAATATTTAATTTCGTCCTCTCAGAATTACTAAGGTAAACAGAGGGACTACTTCAAGTATTTTTAAACCAAACTGTCTTTGATTATGGTTTGTTTGGTGATTTGAGTGCAGCCAACAGCTCAGTAATTCCACCCCTTTCCAAGCAAAAATTCTAGGATTGAAAATGCTTAACAATGGAAAGCAACAGCTTCCCAAACACGATTTCAACAGGTAGCCAACAAACACAAGATTGTCTCCACCAACACCTACCAATGTTTGGCCTTCCCATGGCACCCCAGTGCCTGCCCCTCCCAGTGTTCTCAATCCTTCCATCCCTGTATTAGGGTGTCTGCCCCGTGAACTGCCCATGTAGCATGAAATCAGATTTAGAGGAAGGACTGTCTAAACATCCACAGACTGACTTACAAAAATATACTTTCCTGGAGTGTATTTACCGTTCTCATTCTATGCTACTTAGCCTATCAAAGAGTGGTTGATGACAGAAAAAGATTGAAAATACAAATGCAGTTTTTTTTTTTTAAAGTACTAAAAGTGAGACAAAGAAGGCTTTTGTGAATGGTAACCTATTTCTCCCCATTTTTGTCTTCCTGCCTTTTCTCATGTGACATGACTTCACTCCCTCCTCTTCTTCCCTATCTCAACATCCTCCATCTTTTCCAGCCCACATCAGGTTTTCTGTATTCTAGTTTGCTGTGTACACAACGGGAAGATAAGCCGTGCATATTAAGCAATTTTTTATATTCTGTGGACTTTTTAATAATACACTGAAAATATTAGATGCAGTTATTAGCGATATTAATTCCACCACACACAAATGAAAATCCATTTTATATGCTTCCCAAGTACACCAAATGCAGTCGACTTCAATTTTAAAGGGCCAGAGAGCCCAATACTGATTATGGGATCAGCTGCTGGCGATGAAGTTGCAAGCATTTCTGGTAAAATGACCAACTTTTAAATGCTGCTAATAACCACATTTAGGGGCTTTTCAAGATATTATTCATATTCTAGTACATGAATGGGCAGCATGATATACTGAATTCAGGGAACCTAAAGGTGACTTTAGCTCAGTGTCCTAAAAGGACATTTGGAGTAATATGGCCAAAGATTAGTAAATAGTATTTAAGAATCAACTTTACACAGTAAATCAATGCTGCAAACAGAGAACTCTCCCAGACTTGGGTTCCAAGTAAAAAGCTACTTTTATGTTTATTGTGTGAATAGAAAGAAAAAAAAGCCCAAATGGAGTTGATTATTCACTGTATCAGCCAGAATATCAATTCGGTAGAGCATCAACTCAGCAAAAGCTTGGTAGAATCAATCCTGTCATCAGAGCTGCCTTCTCTTTGGAAGGGTTGACATGTGGGCTTGTACACATAATACACCTTCTTATACTTTATCGCCAAAGCGCAAATGGTGTGACCCGTGAATCCCGACAGCAGTATTCCAACAGTGTAGATTTCTTCTACTTTGTTTATTTTTAAAGTATAACTGGAAGAAGAAAATCAGTCTTTCATGGAGAAAGAGTACAGAATATCTAGGAGGAAATAAAAACCAGGTGTGTTTACTAACGGAAATAAATATGCTTTTAAGCAAAGAATTTTATTTCTATTAACCTTTAGATATTCTGTACATTTAGGAACTTTACATAATAAAAACTTAGGGCCAAATAACATGCTGTGGATATTATTTAAAGCTGGATACATAAGAGGTTCACGCAGTGAAATTTTAAATTTCTACAAGAGGAAACTAAGAAAATAAAGTTAGTAGAGCCAATCAGTGGAAGGCTAGGACCAGACGGATTCAGTCTCACCTCAAGCAAAGCTGATCCCCACTGACCAGTCCTGACTTTGGGTGTTCCCCAAAATGCTTAACAACATGGTGCAGGGGAATACTGCTTAACAATAGTGGATTAGAGCAAATAAAACACCCAAGCCCTCCCCGCCCCCCACCTTATCTCATTTACCAAGTCAACAATTCCAAAACAACCGTCCACTTTTAACGGTCTACCTATGATGAAATCATCTCCCCCATTTTTTCTCAGATCTTGTTTTCCTAATCTGACTCATTGAAGCCTCAGCAAGACTCAGGTTATTATTTACTTCTGAGCCCTCCCACAGTCCTCCAAGCTTTGAGCCCTGTCTGAGGTGTTTTCCCAGGGCCTGGGGACTGCTGACACTGGTCAGGAGGAGGCGCATGGAGATTAGGTTTCTCATTTCCTCATTCCAAGCAGCTAAAAAGGTACGTGTGACTCTCATATGCTCTCTACAATAATCACAGTCAATACTTAGCGGCACCAACGCAGCTGTTTTGGGTACATCCACCACCCCAGCATTCCCATCTAGGGGAGGAGAAGAGCCTTTCTCATACCTGCCAAAAGTTGCTACATCTTGGACCATCCCAGAGCACAGGCAAAACCATACTCAAGACTTGCAGCAGAGCCAGGTTCATGACATGGAGAAGGACATTTCCAATATTAACATTAATTACCTATTTTGAAACTGCCCAGAAAGAAGCTATCACACCTTTAAATTTACATTGAAGGAGTAGAATTTGGAAAATTCGTTTCGTAGAGAATAAAAACATTTACTATCAACAGGGGTCGGAAAGGAATTTACTGTAAATGTTTGGAAAGGTGTTGAAAGGAGGATGGAGGGGTACTCCAGCAAGAACGAAGAGTTGATACTCTACGTTAGCTCTGGGTTACAGAATGCCTCACTGTAGACTGGTTCCAAGTGCTGGCTCAACTCTGAAAGGGGAAGGAAGTGGCCCCTCTCTGAAGCCCACCATGGGGCTTGAATGTCACAGGCCGCTCACTCATGGAGCAAGAAACTTGACCTTCTGTGAAGTAGCTCATAACATTTCTGAAATAGAGTAAATCGACCCTCTACAATTTTCCCCCCATAAACACAATCCTGACTTCAATTAAAGCAAATCACACTTTTGGAAAAATTACAGTTGATATTAGGCTTATATTATTTACAATACTTGGTGGTAGAGACTCTGAGGTCCTTAAAGATGCACCGAATGTGGCCCTTCCTCAGAGGAGGAGATCTGCAGTTGGACTGAGCACCTTCTGTGTAAGATCTTAGTCAGTCTTCGTGATGGCTCTATAAAGTAAGTATTATCATAGCCTTTTTGCAGGGAAATGGAAGTCCTAAGAACTTAGCAACCTGTCCCAGGTCAAAAAGCTAGAGAAATCAAACTGAGATTTCAACCCAGGTCTCTGTGACTTTAAGGCCAGTTCTCTCTACATCCTCACAGACGGCATCCAGGGATAAAGAGAAAGAGACAATATAAAGAAGTTCAGAACAAGCCAAATCAGCCGCCTGGATGCTAAATTCTCCAGGAGTCCAGAGAAGAGAGGTCCTGTTGCACTGTTCACTTTCATGACCATCATTACAGCTGCCGGTGACTCAGAGCTGTGTGCAGAGACGGGCCCATGTGAAACATTCAACAGGAGCGAATACCACAGAGCATGCTGGCAAAGAGCATAGGCTTTGCAAGAAGACAGAACCAAGTCTGAATCACAGTCACACTTCTTAATGGCTAGGTTACCTACTTTGCCAAGATTTAGTTTCCAAATCTATAAACTGAGTGAGGTCCTATGAGGATCATCTCTATGTCTAACTCAAGTGGCTAATTAATTAATTAATAATCATCATGATGTTTGCAATCCTGAACATTAAGTTTGATTGTTTCATCTTAAAGATGAGGACTGTAGGCTCAGGTTAAGTGAAAAAAATCTGCTATTAATGCCAGATAGACTTATAAATCATTTGATGTTGTCAACTCAGTTCAATTTATCCTTGTTTATCACACAGGGGCCTTTCTTTTCCGGTTACTGCTGTGTTTCATTGAAGGAAATTGATGTGTCTGTCCTCCCTGTCAGCATTCTCAAATCTATGCTTAGAATCACAGAAACTCAGGATTGGTGTGGACCTTAACTTGACCTCATCCAATATCTGTATGATTTTGTATCCTCCCTAGAACAGGAACTCCAGACTATACTAGAATGACTCCTGTGATAAGGACTTCACTCACCCGCCAGTGGTCCAGTAGTCCTCATAAATAGAACAAAACAAATCAAAAGAAAAAGAGGACTGTTATTGATATCTGGTTAATCCATGAGTAGAACAGAGGGAATGAGAAGGGAATTTGCAAGTTAATATAAACTACCCACGGGGTTAATAATGAATCTCTAAACTAAAACTGAAAACAAAGTGACAATAAGTATTTGTTTGACATTTACACCTATACTAGGCAAGAACAGATCTGTGCTCCTCTCCATAAAAATGCATCACAATTCACAATAACACACAAATCTAAATCTGATCCTTGGATATCAGACAACTTTGTGACGATTATAGAATGTGAGGCTGCATATGTATTTGTGAAAGACACATTGCTTTGTTTCCAAAATGGATAATCTTACATCGGGTCTACTGGGCAAGTCATTTTTGAGCTTTGTTAAAACTCTAAGACAGAGTTCTACCAGGATATAGTTAGATCCGACGGGAGGGTTTTTAAAATAAACCCCAGTTAAAGTCAATTTTCATTAAGCGGAACCAATACTAAATAAGCTGCCTTGTCTATCTTTGCCTACCCATGTATCTTTCAAAAGTTTTACAACATTTGCCAATTAATTTAACAGAAATGTGTCATTTATTAAAATGCAAACTGGTACCAATCCTGCTACAGCTGGGTATATATATCTGATAAAAACATATCCCTCCCAAATGGAACTGGTTAACTTTATTATGATTATTACTACTGCTTTTACTATACAAGCTTGTTATACCTCTTCTCTCCCCTCTTGGTGAGCATATGCCTTTAATTTAAGGGTAGAGAAATGTGTGTGCGCACATGCATGTATAGAAGAGACAATGTGTGATTGTAAAGCAACATTGTGCTTTCAGCAAATATTCCAAACATCCAATCAGTTGTAAAATCTGGCAAATCAAAAAGAAATTGATGATGTGAAGGGGATATTGCAATCAGAGACTCAACAGCCAGGCTGTGCCCATAGACGTTCATCAAATGTTCTGCTTTCCATCTGGACCCCTGAACGGAAGAGTATAGGAGGATGGGATGAAGGCCACCGTTCCCACAGGGAGATTAGGGCCCAACGATTCTGATTTTGCTGACTTTGTTCCTCATCCTTGACGCTGGTTCTGTCATAAACTCATCGGAATGCCTTAATTGATAATCCCAAAGCTTTAAAAGCTAAAAGAAAAACAATCTGGAATTGAAAGTTTACTTGTAGATAAAATGGCAAAGCAAACTCTATAAGCTGTGCTCCTACGGTATCTACAATGAGCTACATGATTTCTTCAGATAAAGATGAAAATAAATGCCAGACCAGTGCTTGGGCTATACTGGGGACTTCAGAAATATTTCTTGAGTAAAATAATTAAGGAAGTACTGGTAACCTTCATGTAGGGTTTTCTGATTGCGGAAAAAGGAAAAGATTTGACTCCAAGTTTTTTTAATCATTTTCTAAAGGATATTTTTAAACACACTTGTCAGGAAATTGTGAAATGCATTAGACGCCTGCTGATGAATATCAAATGCACCAAGTATTGTTAAAGTTTAATAATCCAAATGGGGCAAAAAAGATGATTCCAAGGCAACTAGACTGAACACATGAGTCTTGTTATTGTGTGCTGGGTAGTCTGTCCTTACTGCCTACCAGATTCTATTCACTGAAGGGACTTGTTTGTTTGCACTTTATTTAGAACGTTTATTCATCATTATGTGGTGAGCTCCTTAAAGACAAGTACTGAGTGTTATTCATCTTTCACTACCCCCTAGAAAAGTGCTTGGAATATTACCACCATGCAGAGAATGTCTCCTGAATGCAATCAGGAATGAATGAATGAATAAACAGTCTATCAAAAAAAACCTGAGGCAATTAGCTTCTTATTCTGACATCAAACCTCGGGTCACCTATATCTGAAACACTATCAACTGACTCACTCATTTTACAAAATCATTCTCCGATTTAGAACTGCCTGGGTGGATAAAGCCAAGATCTCCCCCTGAGGGAAGGCTTCGCCAGTCATACCACGGAGCCAGGTCAAAGGATCATCACGGAAAGTGGGATCATGTCAGTTTGAATGACAGAAATTTTTAAATTGTCCTTTCCTAAGATGATATGTAAGATTTCGATTCTGAGACCCCTGGCAAAATTGTGAGAGATCTTAGATGTCCTCCTCGGAAGCTTAGAATGTTCCCTTGCTCATAGGGAGTAGTGATGAGCTTTAAAGAGAAGACAAATGACAAGATTTACACATAAAAAATACTTCTTTGGCTTCAGTGTTCATGCTGAATTGAAAGTTGAAGCTCAAGCTGGGAGGATGAAATTTTGGAAGTAAGCTATTGCTGAAGTCTATATAAGGGATGTTGGTTCTGACTGAGAGGAAAAGATAGCAGATTCCATAGACTTTTAGGAAGCAGTACAGGAAAGAAAGACTTACTGGATGACTAGGGTGAGGAAAGAAGAAATTACAGGTTAGAGGAAGGGAGACTGGGTGAACAGTAGTGACATCAACAGGTAAAGAAATACATAAATGTTGGCAAAAATGACTCAACCACTAAAATTATTTCTGGTTCTAACATTCTGACTCTAAAGGTCTAAGGAATTTAGCTGCATTTTCATGAAGTAGTTCCAAAGAATTTAAAATGAAATTAAATTGAACAGCAATCAAAAAAGTGAAAATAAAAGCTTCTGTGTGATTAAAAGTTTAAAACATTAAATAAAGTTAAACACATCTCTTTACTACAGGACTTCTCAGAACCTTTAATATGCTTTTAAATGTCCAAAGAGAGCATATAATAAACGATGTTTCTAAGTGTATTTGACAGCAAAACCCCTCTACCCCTCCTCCCTTTTTTAGCATTTTATTAATTAGTATTTTACGAAATAAACTTTAAAAAATATTCTCTTGGATATTTTGTCCCATTTATTTTGGCCATTCCTTAATAATAACCTTAAGATTATACACTTACCTTCCCTAAGGATCATTTAACAATATGAAATTGATTAAACTCAGAGATTTCAAACAATCAAGACTTTTTACAGTATTTTGCATGATTAATCAATATTTCACTTTTATTACTCTTGCTTTTTCAGTGGTGATAATGATTCAGATTCATAACATAATTAGAAACTTTACTATGTTCCAGGAACTCTGCTGAGTATTTCTCAGGCATTAATCATACGATCCTCACAATAGTCCTATAAACTAATTACTAGTATTTAGCTCCATTTTATAGAGGAACAAACTGATCCTCAGAGAGGCTAATTAACTTGAACAAAGAAAGAAAGTATTGGAACCCACTGGAGAGTCTGAATCCGGTGTTTGAGTACATTAATCACCAGACTATACCATGTATGTTAATAACTCATTTCCAAACTATTAAACAAAAACAATGTGCGATCCTTCAGTAAATTCACTCGGTATATGCAGCAAAACAGCATGGAAGTCATTCACACATTGACTCATACATGTATTCACTTACCCACTACACAGACACTGTTTGGGGTACTTGGGATACAGGAGAGAACAAAACTGTCAAACTCTGGGCCTTTATGGAGGAGACAGTTAATCAACAAGGTCAGTCATGTGTCGCTAAATGACAGGGATACATTCTGAGAAATGTGTCTTTAGGTGATTTCACCATTGTGCAAAAATCAGTGTACTTACACAAACCTAGATGGTATAGCCTACTACACACCCAGGCTCTATGCTACTAATCTTACGGGACCACTGTTGTATATGTGGCCTGTTGTTGACTGAAACATCATTATGCAGTGCATGACTGTAAATATAATAAATAGAAGGAGGGATGATAATTGCCAAATGGGTTCTGAAAGTTTGGAGTATATGTGTGTTATATTGTCTATGGGAAGAAGCAAGCAGGGCGCCTTGTTAGCACAAAGTTAGAGGAGAGCTCAGAGAAGCGCACTGGGTTTCACACACGGAGGTCACTGTGACCTTGACAGGAACAACTTCAGTGGAGTGATGGGGCAGAGTTCTGATTTAGTGGTTTCAAGAGATAATGGGAAAAATCAGCTTGTAGAGGGCAAGTATGGACAATGGTTTCAAGGACTTTTGTTCTAAAGAGAAAATGAGAAAGGAGGTGGTAAATGGAAGACAAGGAGACAAGACAGGGATTCTTCTAACTGTTGAGATAGGGGGATTAACAGTACGAAGATATGTAGAAGGCAATAATACAATTGAGAGGGAAATTCTGATGATGAAAGAAAAGAGAATTGATGGAGCCATGTCTTTCATGAGGTGAGAAGGGGTGGGGTCCAGTGAAGAAATGGAGGAGGTTCACTTAGGTAGAAGATGAGCGATTAATTCACCACAGTAACAGGAGAAAAGCCAAAGTATGTGTTCAGAGATGAAGGCAAGACGTCTGATGGGCCAAACAAAACAGAACATGTAAAAGAATTAATTAGATTTCTTTGAGGCCCACATTCTGACTTCTTTAGCTATGCTGAATATCTGTTTTCTGTAAAAGTGGGGAGAACAGTATCAGTCTTATGAGATTATTGTGAAGATTAAAAGTTACCTATTTTAGGGCTTAGAAGAGTGATGACAGTATAACAGACTAGCAAATGTTAAATGTTGCATCGTCATCATCATCATCATTACTTGTATGCAGTCCAAATTATATACCCCCAATTCTTGCATTTAATGTTATAGCTCCTTTGCATCAAATAAAATGCAATCTTTGGTAGAAAGAGCAAGCTGTCAATTGTGACATGATTTGTTCAACATAGTTTAATGCAATTTTTGCACATTAATTCTTAACGGGCTATAAATTGAATCAATTTTGATTTTGTTAAAACAGTGTTACATGCTATTGAGCCAAATCCTTATTTTAAACAAATAGGGAGCATTCTGAAATCCAATATTTGCTATGTTTTTTGATTAGTAAATGGAAGGAATGGATACAATCAATACTTGGACTCCCTGAGCAAAATTTATTTCTTTCCTTTGTGAAAATCTTTCTTGATTCTTAGGCTTCTCTTTCTTGTTACCAGTCTCTCTAGCTGTCATAACATTGTTGCCCTCCTAGTCCCATTCATCATCAACTCTTTCTTGGACCATTTCAATCTTCCACTCTTGCCTCTTCATCTCTCACCCACATACAGTCCATTCTCACAGCAGTGACCTTTCAAAATTGTGTATCTCATCAGGCCACTACTCTGCTGAAAACCTCCAGTGGATTTCTGTAACAGATCAAAACGCAAACAGCCTCACAGTTTAGAGACACTGCTGAGCTGGCTGGCCCCTGCCTACCTCTCCAGCACATCTCCTACTGCCTGCATTCTGTTCACGTTGCTCCCAACGCCCTAGCATTCTGTTCTAGGAATACACCCAAATCATTCTCCTCTTGGGATGCTTTACTCTTGCTGTTCCTTTTGCACAGAACATTCCTCCCACATTTCTGCCCCTACTGGCTTCTTATCATTTATATCCCTCCTCACGTATCAACTCCTCAAAGAGGACTCGTTGTCCTCTCTAACTAAAGCCATTCTGTCCGCCCCCAGTCATTGTTCTATTTCATTCATAACGCTTATCCTTAGCTCAGATTGTCTTGTTTCTATGCGTGTTTGTTTCCTGTCTTGTTGCTAGAATGTAGGGACTTTTACGTATTACATATAAGACTAGATGTCTTCTTCACTCCTTTACAGTATATAGAAAGTGGGAATTCACTAAGTTTAACAGAAAGAATAAATAAAGTCCAATTCCTGTATTTTTGTAGATGATGTAGTTAAAATATGAATAAACCAGAAAGACTTTAGGCTGCCACCTGGACTTTCACCCCCAGCTACCTGAAGGAATTATTTTATTAGTCACTTATTCCTTCATTCTTTAAATCACTCAGCCAAAAAATCAGTTATTTCTTTCTTTGCTGTGCTCTGTAATCTAACTTATTTTCTATATATTTGACAGTGTATATTATATAAAGAACAATCAGAATCATCTCAAAGAATATAAAATGTACTGTCTCATTTGATGCCTTATAACAGAAGAGTGAAAGGTTTCTTTTTCCTGCAAAAGACTATCTAATATGCTTTAAAAATATTAAATTATATATTCATAGATATTTAGAGAAACATCCCTTGGGGAAATATAGATTTAATTCAAGACTACAAACATGGATAAAAGAAATGAATTTGTATATTGAGAGGTTATCTTGAAACCGAAGATGTGCTTTTAAGGGCAAGTGAAATTGAAGGCAAGTAGAGACATGGGAAGAACAAAGTAAGTAACATCACAGAACCATATTTTACCATATTATTTTTAATCTACCACTACAGGTAACCCAATGGAATTACCTAGAACTCTGCAGTGTGGAAATGGTAGAGAAGAGAAGGATGGAGAACTGAGGAAAAATGTAAAGTTTTTTGGAAGGACATGATCTCTTCTCTGAAAAAATTATCGATCGATCGATCTATCTATCTATCTATCCGTATGTATACAAAACTTACTTATTGAGCACCTATTATATTCTAGGTATTCTGTCAATTGCTGTATATGCATCATCATCTCATTTAACACACGTAACAGCTCTGTAAGTAAGTACTATCATCACCCTATTTTAGATGAGGGAATGGAAGCAGAGAGGTAATCTGATCGACTTCAGTTCAGAGAGTAGTAAATGACAGATCCTGGACTCAACCCTACCCTAAATCTGAAGCCTGTGTGTATCAAACACATAAAAACTCTATCTTGATGATTTTATTACATTTAAATGGATCACCAATGCTTTTCCATAATTAGGTGTGCAATGCTAGGAGCCAGAGAATAATTTGTTTTCCTTAAGAGTTATTTCTTTTGTTACCACCTTACCTCTAAAAGTAAATGATTTGTTTTAAAACTAAACTCCTTTTTTTCCAGATTAAAATCTTGAGAGCTCTTCAATGGAATAAATTATGGTATATCCATACTCCAAAAATTTTCGAAATATTAAAATAAATGAGTTCTATCCTTATGGACTGCCCCAGAAGGATGTCCTTGACAACCTATTAGGTAAAAACAGCCATGTGCAGAGGCCATCGATACCTGTTTGGTATATGAATGGGCACAGGAGTACCGAAAGATGGAGTCCAGACTCTTAACAGTGGTTATCTAGTTGGTGGGAAATCTATTTTTAACTTCATCTTTATAGTAGGATTTGTTATAATAAGTATGGGTTACTTTTGTCATTAATGATGAGTTTTAGAGTAAACTTTTTCAAAAGTATTTATTTCTAAATATAATCTTCTTATATGTTTGAATAGCTATCTCAGATGATCATGTTTCTAATCTTAACCATTTTTTCCTTCAAAGCATAACATTTTTGTTTTCCACGTTGAGTTTCCATTTAAGATTTCCATTGAATAAAAGATTCCCTAGCAAAAATAAATCTGAAAACTACTGGTTTCTATCAGATTCAATGACAGCTATTACATATGGGGCATTCTCTCTATATATGTACACCCACAAGGCTATGTGCATTACTAATATACATATATTCTCACATTAATGAGAAATTCCAGATTGCTCTTTATTGTATTAAGAGCCCTACAAGAACAAGTCAAACATTAAATATGAACGAAGCTTGATGTATTTAACTTGAATGACCATTCTACTGATGGCACAGAGAGAGAGAATAGTAATCCGCAGGGCTTTGGTAATGAAACCACCTGATTACTTGGAGTGCATTCATTTGGCATTCAGGTATCTTGAAAGGAAAATTCTAGGCAATGATTTAAAACATCATCCTATAGTTTAAAAGGCCTCTAATGCAGCTGAAAATTGGCAGAGCTAGAAAGTATGTCTTAACCAAACCTGAGCTATGTTTTACTCAGGAAGTGCATACGAAACAGGTGCCTAAGTGTTCCCCTCCAGTCTATTTCAGAAGGGCCAGGAGACTGCTTAGCTCAGTCTTCTGATTAAAACTCTACACCAATCCCACAAAGGCAGAAGAATCATGATTATTTGTACTCCAGCTGCAACGTTACATGAATCAACTGCATGCATCCCACTGCTCCAAAGCTGGGCTGAATATAGAAGCACCCTGTGGTTAGCGTAATCTGTAGTAAATTAAATTAAATTCAACAAACGTTTACCGAGTACTCACTAGAGTTCAATGTACGCTATGGGTTTTGCAAAGCCCATAAAGATGGGTAGAGCACAGGCTCTGCTCTCTAGGAACTTACGATTTAGTGAGGAGGATACCAGCAAAGCTAACACTGAACAAAAGTACAATATGATAAAGATTATAGGGAACACCAGTAAGAATATAAAGTCGAGGAGGTACAGAGTGGGGACTGCATATACTTAATTCTAGTTTGGGCAGTGAGAAGGCTCCTGGGAAGAAGGGACATTTTAGCTGAGGCTTAATGGTCAATAGGATTTGGCTGTACAGTAGGACATGGGAGTGGGACAGGGACTTGCAGGGAAAGCAGGATGTGCTGACGGATAGGAAGAGTGGCATATGCTTACATTACAAACAAGTAAAAAGAAATGAGGAAGTGGGGCCAGCCAGTGGCCTAGTGGTTAAATTTGGTATACGCTGCTTCAGCAACCTGGGTTCGGACCTACAGCACTCGTCTATCAGTGGCATGCTATGATGGTGGCTTATACACAAAAGAAAGGTAGATTGGCAAGAGATGTTGGCTCCAGGTGAATCTTCCTCAGGAAAAAAAAAGAGAAATAAAGAAAAAAAAAGAAATGAGGAAGAAAAGGGATCAGCTCAGATCATGATTAAGACGTATGCTTTAAATCACCCAAAGTTTCATTCACGAGTAAGAAAGAGAGAGGAGTCCCTTTTGGTGGAGTTTTCCTCCTTTTATGATTACAAGGATATAGCATCTTTATTTTTTATTTAATTAAAATAAGACAGAATTTTTTAAGATCTGTAGTCTAAAACAGACATTTTATTACATTAGATTCTGTGGTCAGTTTTTTGGAGAGGAGTGGTCAGTGAATTTTTTAGTGAAATCAAGAAAATGATGATCTGTTAAGCTGTCTGGTTAGGGAACTTGCAAGCCAGCATAAAAATAATATTGTCCTGGGACAGAGGGGGGACTCGGGAAGGAACTGCAGAAGGGAGATGCCCAGAAGGGCATTGTAGAATGACGTACCAACACCAAGCGGAGAGTTTCAACATCTCCACTTCTCAATCGCACACTCCCAAGAATTTACTTTTCCAAATGCAAGATTAACACATTAATGAAAATATTTCCTTTGAGCAGATCTAAGCACCCAAATATACCTCTTTTCTCGTTAGGGGAAGCGCTAGCTCTTAGTTCATTTGCACACCAGATAAAATACACAATCCCAAAGGTTCAGCACCTCTTGCCATTGACTCGTCTCCTGGCTCAGCCTATGAGCTCCATCCATTCCTCCAGAGTGGAGGATCAGAACCCAGAGTTTTGTAGACGGCTTCATATGATAATCATCACTGACTGGCATAATATGAGCCCAGGTGCTTTTGAAACCTACCATTCTAACGCCATTTTCAAAGGCTTGCCGGGTGAGTGGAGCTGGTCCATCCACGGTCTTGCCATCATCATCTGGGCCCCAGCTTGCACTGTAGATGTGCACGTGCTGGGGATTGAAGCTAACCGATTTCGCTTCAACCATGTCCGTCACATCTCCATCTAGCATTCGGACTCCTTCAAGACAGAAGGGACGTAGCTCGATTAGAGGCTTTGCTATATAACCCCCAAACAGCCCAAGACATATTCCAGTGATAGCATTTTTTTGGGGAAAGAATAAACTTCTAACCAACACTTGAGTATATTTTCCTCAGAAAAGGATAATGCAGACCTTTCCGAAGCTTTCCTGGGGAGAAAGGAAGTTACACTGCATGTAAAAGAGCAAAACTTATTTAAACTCTTTTTCACCCACTACTTTTTTGTTTTTTTGAGGAAGATTAGCCCTGAGCTAACGGCTGCCAATCCTCCTCTTTTTGCTGAGGAAGACTGGCCCTGACCTAACATCCATGCCCGTCTTCCTCTACTTTATATGTGGGACGCCTACCACAGCATGGCTTGCCAAGCAGTGCCATGTCCACACCCGGGATCCCAACCAGCGAACCCCAGGCCGCCAAAGCGGAACGTGCGCACTTAACCGCTGTGCCACTGGGCCGGCCCTATTCTCTTTTTCTAAGTTTCCACAATCTCTCCCTTCTCTTTATTCCTGTCTTAAAGTGAGTACTTGACAAAGAGAGACTCAAGCAATCCATCTTCCCTAAATTTCTCTTCATTAGATAACTTGTGTTCATAATCGGTGCAAAACTTTCTGACCTCAGCAGTCTTACAAAATCTGGAAAGCTGCCAAGTTAGGTTGGTCTAATTTCCTCCATATTTAACATTATCTCCTAATCTGTAAGACTGATGGGAACTTACCATATTATTTTTTTGCCAAGTAATTTATAAGTCGAATAAGGGAGAACGTTCTCTGTGCATGTAACACATCAAATAATTCTCAAAGGGTTTTAGCAATGTGTAGTCATTAATCTTCATTTAAGTATATTTCCGCCAGACAGATAGGAATTTATTATTAACCTTAATTTGCAAAAATGGACAGTAAGATACTAAAAAATAAATTATACATCCAATGTTAGGCTTTCCTTTTTTCCTTTTACTTTGGAGACTCACAATAATAAAACATTTAATTGTTAAGTAAACATCTCTCTCCTTCAGCTTAAGCTAAATACCATCACTGAGATATTATATTATTTTAAAATTATATCTTTAGAGCCCAAATTTACTCCTTAGGAAAACCTAGTTATCTAGTAGGATTTCAAGTTTTTATTGGTCACCAATAAATGGGGTTAAATAATAAAACCCCAAATCAGGCAACTTTAGATACTATGTGGTTTGAAGTGGGAATTCTGATAGAAAATAAAAATACTCTTGAAGCAACTATATCTTCTTTATGCTTTCAAAAATATGTTTACCTTTTAATGACAAAACTAAAAAACACCGAAAAAACAGAAAGAATGACAACGAATCGGTATAGCCAGTACTCAACAACTGCTAACATTTTGTCACATTTTCTTCATCTAAAAATATAAATATCAGGCTAAATCATTTTAAATTCCATGACAGTTGTGACACTCTATCCTTTAATATTTTTTCCAAAAATAAAAAAATGGAAACAAACACTCAGTCAACATTAAGTTTCCCCAAAGCATTTCTCAAGACATTGCATTTGGTTACTGTATCTCTTGACTGTCTTCTCCAGACTTCTGGATTTTTAAAGGGGACATATATAAACAGGTGAGGGGGAGAACAAAGTTTATGAACAAGTCCCTTTAAAAATTACGGAATGCAAATTGTACTTAGAAAACTTGTCAACAGTTTGTTTTGTGGGGGCAGGATACCCAGCAAGATGCTCTGGGTGTACTGGGTCCTGAGCAGCCATTGGTTTTTCATTTCACATGAATATTCAAAATACATCTGCACAGTTTTTAACAAAGAAACCTTACTTCCTATTTAAAAGCAAAAAATGGAACGATTTTCCCAGTACAGGGAGGTCTGAAATAAACCCTGGAGTATCTACCAGCTCTAAATGCCAACATGCAGGAGTATCCACACAACACCTGAATTCAGTTTCTATGTCATGCAATTTATGTGAAGTTCATGAAGAAAAGGCTCGATAAAATCATATCCAGAGGGTAATATTAATTTTCTAACCAAAAATTGATGAGTAAAAATTTCCTTTCCTCAAGTTTAAAGATGAAAGGCTGCTTTGTCTTCATTTAACTACAAGCCTTCATTCCTGGGTCTGAGGGGTTAAATTTATAATTCAGAATGTTCTCGTTCTTAGGACGACAGAACATTTGTGAGTCATTGCCACACATTCATTTTTTTTCCTGAGGTCCTGTTCAGTCAGCTAGGTCAGCAGTTTATCTGTGAGGTTCACAAGTTCACCCCTTCATCCCCTCAAGGTCAGTGAGCGCTGGGTTAGCATTGGAGAGTGATGACGGGGACATGGATGTGTGGCTGTGTATGTGAGACTGTGTGTCCCGGACAGCAAGAAGGGTTGATCAGATGGCCACCAGTCATCTGATTGTCTTCAGAAGAGCAGGGGCCTCCAGCACCCTCATCATTCTTCATGGGGAAGTCTTTGTCTGCCTTCCCCAGCTCCTCCATAAACACTCCCCTTGACACACAGCAGATGCTCTCAGAGCGCAGCTAATTACTGGTTAACAAGCTGCCGTCCTCTAAGAATTCAGGGTGAAATAAAGGAAAGAGGTCACGTTTACTGAGGACTGACAATCAAGGCAGTCGCAGAAAATCTTTTCTTAGCACCATTATTATATACCCAAAATAATTCATGTTACAAGATCTCTACATTTACCCTAGAAAGGACTCATTTTTATCTTTTAGATCCAACTCCATTTACCACGTGAAAACAAATAATGCATTGGAAACAAGGGTGTCAGCCTGGTTCCAGGAACTTCATTTATCTTATGACACCCTTTAGGACACCTCCACAGGACACTTCAAAGCCATTAGGATCTGTACCGTCTCTCCCGATGTTTTCTTCCTTTTGTGTGTGGCTGTGGCAGCCGGCTGTACTAACAAAGCTGATTACAAATGGGAAAGTAAGAGTTTGCTTCTGTTAACGCCTGGATTTATACTGCTTTGGTTGGAGCCTTGTAGTAGCATATGAAAATTTGAGCTTGCGCATGTGTATGTATGTTTATATATAATCCGGAATTATTAATGTTAACAGTCTCACTACATTACGGGACTTCAAAAATAGATTTTACCATTTACCATTTTAATTGCAGTTAAAAGGAGATTTTTATAAAGGCTGTGGAAAAGAAAAAAAAAGATTTTCTGCTCTAACAGAATTTCAAAGTGCTGCCTTCCACAGAGATATTATGGCCTATTGTTTATATTATTAGTTCTTTCTGACCCAAACACCAATTGTATAGTTCGGTACAGATGTCAACGACCCCATTTTCACTATTGGGCAATGTTTTTTCATGCTGGTTTAAAGAAAGAAATGTCTGTGCTTGTGACACTTCAGAGATACTGGCTCAGAAGCCATTAACCGTATTTAATAACCCATGTTAACGTGGTCATTTTGCTGTCAGCAACAGTTGAACACTACCATGCAAACATATGCCTGTCTTTAGTTCAAAAAGGGGCCTGAAAATCAGTTAGCGCAAGAGCTCTTGGCTATTTCTCTATCCACCTAAGTGTGTTTCCCATACCTCCGATCTTGGCGTTGAAAGCAATTCCGACTGTGCAGTGCGAGTTGTTTGCTGCGGCTGCCACTTCTCCAGCACAGCGGGTCCCATGTCTGCAGGGAGAACACACACACTTTCTAAGGTAAGACACTCCATTCTCACAAACTCAACACAGCACTGCCACCACCCAGACTTCAAAGTAGTGAAGAATGTATCAAGCTGTGGGTGTTTCTGGAGCTTCCTACCCAAGTAGCACTAAGTCTGTCCACAGCAAACATTTAGCACTTCATTACATTCTGCTTTGGATAATGTTCTTGGTGTGTTTATTTTTGATATCTTGCTTTCCCAACTAGAAAATCTCCTTGAAGGCTAAAAAGGAATTGTATGTTTCTTTGTATTCTCCAAGCTTCCACTCTCTAATATGGTAACCACCAGCCATATGTGGCTCTTGGGTACTTGAAATGTGGCTAGTATGACCTTATCTCCATTTTAATTTTAATTAAATTAAAAAACTAGTACTCAATTCAATTATTTAAAAACTTAAGTTAATTTTTATGATGTGGAGAAAAGGGAACCCTCATACACTGCTGGTGGGAATGCAAACTGGTAGAGTCACTATGGAAAACAGTATGGAGATCCCTCAAAAGATTAAAATTGGAAATACCATACGAATCAGCTATTCCACTTCTGGGTATTTATTCAAAGAACATGAAAACACTAATTCAAAAAGATATATGCACTCTCATGTTCATTGTAGCACTATTCACAATAGCCACGACTTGGAAGTGCCCATCAATGGATGAACGGATAAAGTAGGTGTAGTATATGTATATACAGTGGAATACTACTCAGCCACAAAAAAGACATTTGAGACAACATGGATGGACCTTGAGGGTATTATGCTAAGTGAAGTAAGTCAGACAGAGAAAGACAAATACTGTATGATTTCACTCATATGTGAAAGATAAACAAACATACAGATAAGGAGAATGGATTGGTGGTTACCACAGGGGAAGAGGGCAGAGGAGGACACAAGGGGTAAAGGAGCACATATGCATGATGATAGATAAAAACTGGACTGTTAGTGGTGAATGGGACACAGTCTATACAGAAGCTGAAATATAATAATATATACCTGAAATCTGCACAATGTTATAAACCAATATGATCTCAATAAAATAATTTTTAAAAAAATGTAAGAATGTGGGTATAGGAGAACCTACTTCTTCAACTGTAAACATAAATACAAGTCAAGTATCTCCAATGAAAATCTACCATCTAAAATGGGATGTGCTTGGGGCCCCAGCCTGGTGGCACAGTGGTTAAGTTCGTGCACTCCGCTTTGGTGGCCCGAGGTTCACAGGTGTGGATCCTAGGCACAGACCCACACATCACTCAGCAAGCCATGCTGTGGCAGCGTCCCATATACAAAATGGAGAAAGACTGGCACAGACGTTAGCTCAGGGACAATCTTTCTTAAACAAAAAACCCAAAACAAAAAAAAATAATAAAATAAAATGGGATGTACTGTAAATACACACTGGATTTCAAAGATTTGATATGATAAAAACAAGAAGGTGAATATCCCATTAATAATTGTTTTATATCAATTACATATTGAAATATTTTATTTAGTAAAAATTATCAAAATTTATTTCACCCGTATGTTTTCACCTTTTCTACAGCTTTTTAAAAATGTGGCTACTAGAAAAGTAAACAATTTTTTCTGAAAGATATCCCCCCTATTTCTCACCACAATAACTTGGTTCCTTGTACAGAAAAATCTTCTAGCTGAACGGACTTCTAAGATAATCTTATCCAAGGATGGCAAAGAAATTTCACGCGCAAAGCACAATCTGTTTAGAAATGGTGGCCCATGACAGTGTGCTGAGAAGGCTGAGCCCAGAGGAAGACAACCAGGACTAATGACTAATGTCTGCCCTGGATGCAGAAGAAGGATGTGACACCATCAGGGGGCATTTGTCATTGCTACTCAAATCCAATGCTCACCCCCATTCCCTCATTTTTAGAAATGAGGGCACTTAAGGAGGCCCTGAGACATAAAGGGACAGCTGAAAGCGGCCAAACAGTGACTAAAACTCAGGCCCTTCAAATTCCATTTTTTTAAAGTGCTTTTTATTTTACAGCACAGGTGCCCCAGACCACACTTGTCAGGGGACATGACTACAGTTTGTGCAACTATAAACAAGTTGCTGCTTACAACTCATAGATACACGCACGCATTTACACAAAAGAGATACATCCTGCTTTTTCCACTTAGTAAAGTCATGCCTATCTTTCTATATAAACATTAATCTATGTATCATTTAAATGGTATTATTCTACATAATCTTTGAAATGGCAAATATATATATTCTGTAAGACACACACACACACACACACACCATAGCATCTTTAACAAATCCTCTATTCCTGTAAATTTACACAGTTTTTCACTAATATTAATAAGGCTACGAAGAAGAATCTGGAGTATATAATTGTATACCTTGGGGCCAATTCCTAGAAGTAGAATTACTGGATCAAAGAGTACAGAATATATGGTCAAATTGTTAACAGCAGACGAAAGTAATAAAACCAATCCTAAAAACTGCAAGATTAATAAACATTACCATAAAACATCAAATGTTTGTGCATGACAAAAAAGGAAAGACCATAAGCTTGAATGACAATATGAAGAACAGAGAAAATATTTGGACAAACCCCTGTGTACATAAATTCCTACGTATGAGTTTTTCCATCTTTTTCATCCTTGCCAATCTGACATGAGAAAAATGTTATCTTCTTGTTGGTTCTCTGTTTTATCCCCTCTGATGACATTTGATGTTATGCATCTTCTCAAATATTTATTAGCTATTTCTATTTCTTGCTTTGTGAATAACCTTTTCATGCCTTTTGTTCAAATTTCTCACTGCCTTTCCATCATATCTGTTGTGTATACATTTCCAAAGTTGTTATTTGGAACATAACGATCTTGTTTATGGCAATTTTAGGTTGTTATACACAATATTTAATTTTGATGTACTCATAATTATCTGACCTTTCTGATATTTGGTTGTGCCACATTAATCATCAGAAAAATGATCGAGTGTTAAAAGAAAAAATATTTCTTTTGTAAGCCCCAAACTAATTTTCCCCTGAATCTAGCAATTATTTACTATGACCCTTCATTAGGCTCTATTGCATATGAATTCAGGGTGTAAGTTATTTTTATTCAAATGTCAAACTCCCTTTATGAGTCTGTTGTTCTTGTATTTCGTTGTATCTATTATTAATTAATGCAAGTGCTACTGGATCATAAGATCTCTGTTTTTAATTCTGCTTTGGTCTGTTCTTTGGTCCATGGGTTATTTAGGAATATGATTTAACATTTTCAAATATATATAGGTATTTAGTTATGTTTTTGCTATCAGTCAATAACTTGATTACTTTGTGATAAAAAAAGATAATTTTTATGAACCAATTGTTTGAATTTTGTGAGACCCACACAATGATCAAGTATGTGATCAATTTTTATAAATGTTCCATGTGCTTCAAAGGATGTATATTCTCCAGTTGTTCTTCATAAGTCCATTACGTTACGCTTGTTCATTATATTGTGGACTTAATGTTCTTTGCAGTTCTATTGATTTTTATTTTATTTAGAATGGAATTATTAAATCTTTCCAGTGAAACAAACCATTTATGAATACGTAGTAACACTCTATGATTCTTGCAGTCAAAGAAAAAATTAAAGATATCTGGTTAGTATTTAAATTGTATACCTTTTTGCTCCTTTTACTTTTAAACCTTCTGTGTTCATATTAGGTATATCTCGTAAATGGAATGTCTTTTTGAAGCTAGGCTAACTATCTTTGTCTTTAATTCGAGTCCATTTACAGAGACTGTATCTATTGATATATTCATGTTCATTTCTGTATTTTTTTTCCCCTGTACTAGTTTGGATGTTATACATTATATTATTTAGTGGTTATCTTAAGTATTTGATCATGGATACCTAACATCACAAAGTCTAAAGTTATTAATATTTTTCAGCTTTTCTCAAACAAAACAGAAAGTCTGTTTGAGAAACAGACTTGTTTGTTTCTCAAACAAAACTCTGATTATCTACTTCTTGACACATAGGAGCTCCCAATGATTATAGTTACACATTGGATTTTTCTTAACTCTAGAAATTACCCATTAATGTTACTACTTTAAACACTCAGTGTTTGTTTAGATTTACAAATACATTCTTTGCTCTGTTTCTTTTTGTAGTTCATGCTTCCTTCTGGGATTACTGATTTTTTTTTTTTTTAAGATTTTATTTTTTTCCTTTTTCTCCCCAAAGCCCCCAGGTACGTAGTTGTATATTCTTAGTTGTGGGTCCTTCTTGTTGTGGCATGTGGGACACCGCCTCAGCGTGACTTGATAAGCGGTACCATGTCAGCGCCCAGGATTGGAACTGACAAAACACTGGGCCGCCTGCAGCGGAGCGCGTGGACTTAACCACTCGGCCACCGGGCCAGCCCCGCTGATTTCTTTCTGAAGAACATTCTGTAAACATACCCTTTAGAGAGTCTTTTGGTAGCCTCAGAAAATGACTTTGTTTTACTGCTGTTCTTGAAAAATAATTTCATTGGATATAGAATTCTAGATCACAGCCCTTCAATGATGCCATTCCGCTGTCTTCCAGCTTCCACTGCTTCTGGTGAGAAATCAGCGATCTGGGAATTTAGTTTTCTCTGGATGATTTTCAGATCTCTTTGTATTTTCTATTCTGCAGGTTCATTAAAATGTTGTATGCATGGATTTTTAAAAATTCTTTCTTGGAATTCCAAAACCTGTAGTTGAATGTTTAAATCTACACAAGTCTCACTAGTACCTTTGAAAACTGCCTTTCAGAATCCCAATTAAGCATACATCAGACCTCTTCACACTATCTTGTTCTTTAATCTCACCATCACACTTCCCATATCTTCTCTCTGGGCTGCAGTCAGTGTAACTTGCTCAGTTCTATATTTCAATTATCTTATCTTCAGCCAGGACTAATCTCCTGTTTAATCCATTCACTGCATTACTCATTCCAATTATTACATGTTTTATTTTTTGAAGTTCTTTTTCAAATCCACCTGGTTAATTTGGACAGTCTTTTTTTCTTAAAAATACTTTTCAGGGCAAGCGCAGTAGTGTAATGGTGAAGTTCACACGTTTCACTTCAGTGGCTCAGGGTTCAGATCCCAGGTACAGATACCACTCATCCAGCCATGCTGAGGCAGTGTCCCACATACAACATAGAGAAGACTGGCAAAGATGTTAGCTCAGGGACAATCTTCCTCAACCAAAAAGAAGAAGATTGGCAACAGATGTTAGCTCAGGGCCAATCTTCCTCACCAAAGAAAAACCTTTTGGGTATTCATTTCTTGATACATATAAATGATATCTAGTTAATTCTAAAATATGTGAATCAAATTCTGCTATTTATTTTGCTGCTGGCTTGTTTTCATGGTGATGTTTTCCTTATGTAGTAGGTGAACTGTCTATTTAGAAAGTCATGTTGTTTAGGCTTTTATCTTTATGAATTCTTTGAGGCTGGAAAGCTTGTTGTTCTAAAGACTCGAATTTGCTTCTACCACATAATCTGGGGCTACACCAATCAGGATCTGTTCAACCAAACCTAAAATTTGGGCCATACAAGTAATATGAATTACAGGTGCAAATCCCATGAGTGCAGTAAGTCTTACAGGTAGTTACTTCTTTATCCTCTTATCCTGTCCATTACCCAGATAGAGAAAGTCTAATATGTCTTCTGTCTCTCTGTGTAGGTTTTGTTTTTCTATAGTAAGTATATTTAAGATGGTCCCTCAGGGGCTCTGTTTTATGCAGAAGTCTTTTCTCACCCCACTGGACCAAGGCCTTGGCTCCTGCCACCCCCGGGCTTTTGAAAATCAAGCTCCAGGCTGGCTGGGATTGGCTGCTCACCCTGGAAAATTCCTCACGTCCACCTATTGCCCTCTAGTTTAAAGCTCTGAACTTTCTCAGAGAAATACTTCTGGCGTCCCATTAGCTCAACCACACAGTAAAAAGTTCTGTAGTATTTTCCCAGGAGTTTTAGATGTACTGTGGCAGGAGAGATTTAACTGAATATCTATCCTACCATATTATTAAAAAATGGAAGAACTAACTTGGTTCTGTATTCCTAAAAAGCAATAAAGTCCTGCACATATTATATGCATCATTAATGCATACTGAATGCTGCTAAGTGAAGAACAGAGTGACTATTTCCTTATAAAAACATTTCCTGTAAAGATTTCTGTACGCTGCTCTACATCATGATGTATGAAGCATTCTGGGGAGACAGAGATGTGATACTCAACCGCTGACTCATATATTTTAAATATCAGTTAAATAATATATTGCAGCGTACTGTAATTGAGGGTCCAAATTGCTAGCTCAACCTACATTTAAACAGCCCACTCCCTTCAGATGACAATGATCATTATTCCAAGTAAAGTACCAGTCATCTTTTTTATTTTTATATCTTAGTTGGCCTCAGTGTTTTGACATGGATTTAAAATAGATCATTGAACAATGGATATTATCATGACCTGTTCAAGCATGTGAACAAGATTCAGTTTCTTCCTTCTCCCAAAGAACAAGGGTGGTCAGCAGTAAGTATATTCAAGATGTCAGCTAAATATAAAAGCCACAAAACAGATGTATCTGTTTCAGATGTATTTTTCTCCAGAGACAACAGAGTATTTTCAGCATAAGAAATTTTAGTAGACTTTAGTCCAGAAAACAACATACTCACTATATTATGCTCTGACACATGTGCACCTAAATATGAACTTTACTAGCCAATTCCAACATAAGACCCCTTGGAAAATTAGCACCTATTTAGCTTTCTTGCAATGTTCACAATATTACTAAGACATACATTTTCTGAGACTTCCAGAAGATATCCCAATTATGTAAATTATAAGGATACATATAGACCAATGACTCTAAAATCAAGAGAATGTAGACAAACCAGGAATTAAAAATGCATCACTTCTCTGATTCTCTTAAGGATACTGTCTTTGCTGCCAGGGCCCTAGTAAGTGTAAAATATGTTACTACATAATTTTTACTTGAATAAACTATTTTGGCTCTTAAAGAGCATCTTGATTTAAAAATCATGCCAGTCTTTGTCTACTGCTTTTTCTTACTTGGGGGAAAAAAACACGAAGTTTCCTCATCTGCTACATTACCTAGTCCCAACAATACACCATTGTAATTAAAGGTCCTAAGAAGTTTTACCTGGGCTATCTGATTGGAAAGATGGAAAATCAGAATACAGCGTGCCTGTAATTCATTTCTATAATATTGTGAACACACACAAGTTAGGCGAAGTGAGTCTAGAATACAAATTCACGGAGTCCATTATATCTTGCCAGCTAGTAAAATACTGCCTTCACTCCTTCTTTTGCTTTCTCCCAGTCCTCTAGTCACACTGCTTTGTGAACTTTTTTCTTTCATATGAGTTAGCAGGGATGGAAATATTAACTTATTTGAGCTTTACTGCAGATCTGAAGACAAGATGCATGTAAGCTCAGCAATGAGTTCAAGACGTCAGAACCCACGCAGAACCTTCCTTCGTAGTCTCACTGCATTGCTAAATCTAAATTACACCTGTATGAAATCAAGTAATGGTAAGTTGGAGAAAAACTACTTTCTATTTCATTTCTTTCTTGGAATAAACATCCGAAGCTGTTCATGGATTCTTATCTACCCCCTCACTGTTTCCATTCCCTTTTGACGTCCAGGGTGCCCATTTTCCTGGAAAATTTTGAGTTTGCTTAAATCTGAGTGAAAACTATCCATTTAAGCCCATTTCAAAAGCCCCCTTAGAAAGGGAGAGGAGAGCAAGACATCGTGATGTGCTGGGTGTGCTCTCCAACATATCACGTAGAACTGAGGTTTCTGACTGCTCATGTTTTCCCTGGTAACATTACCACTTCATGTTTTTATCACATTCTCTGCCTCTCAACATATTTTAACCTCATCTGAATCTCACTTCAACCTGAGAAATAAGCAAAACAGATATTACTGCTTCTATTGTACAAATGAGAAAATTCAGTCAGATGGTGACTGGAAGGTATAAAATGCAGCAGGGCAAAGTCCAGATCTGGGCCTCCCGTGTCCTTACAGAATGCCTTTCACTATCCTAGCAAAACCCCCAGGGCCCACCTAAGTCTTTGCATGACTGCCAAGATTTCATGACTTCTTTGCCTGCTACCCTACCTAATTTGTGAGGTAGAGGCAATTTTATTCCTTCATTACTATTGATGACAGGATATTTGACAGTGTATTTTATAGGATCTCCATGATAAATTATTCAACTTGAGTTAGAAGGAGGAAATGCTGGCAATCTTAAAAATGAAAACTTAAGAAGAATGGAAAATAGCTGAAAATGGATTATTACTCTGTCTTCAGTGAAAAGCTTACTGAAGCTCAAGAAACATATGAGGGAAAAAAAGGTCAATTAAAATTTTTGAAAAGCAAAAAAGAAATCACACAGTCGATTTTTTGGTGATTAGTTTTTGTGAGAAAATTAAGACAGTTTCTGAAGTGACTGAAGTCCCCAAGGCTTCGATAATATTAATTTTTTATTATACTAGGAAGAAATTCAGGAAAACTCATTCAAAATAACTGCTATGTACTGACTGTTTGTGTCTCCTCCACCCCTCTAATTCATATGTTGGAAAACTAATCCCAATGTGAGGGTATGTGGAGACCGGCCTTGGGGAGGTAATTAGGTCATGAGGGTGGAGCCCTCATGATGGGATTAGTGCCCTTATGAGAAGACACATGACAGAGCTTGCTTCCTGCCCACCTTTCCCTCTCTGCTATGTGAGGATAAGAGGAAGAAGGCAGCCATCTACAAGCCAGGAACAGAGCCCTCACCAAAAACCAAATCTGCCGGTACCTTGATCTTGGACTTTCGAGCCTCCAGAACTGTGAAAAATAAATGTCTATTGTTTAAGCCCCCCACTCTATGGTATTCTGTTATAGCAGAATGAACTGACTAAGACAATAAGAAATAAGTAGATACATATAAGATTATATTCAGAGACCCTTTGATAGACTAATATTGAAAGAATCTTAAGCATATACTTTAAACTATGACAGTTTTTATACTTAGCCATAGACACTATCAATTCTCCTTTTGGCCTTCAGGAAAGGATATACAATATTTAAAGAAATTAATAAAAGTTAGCATTTGTCAACTGCTCCTACAACTACTGTTGTAGGTAAAGAAAGAAAATGAAAAATATATTTTACAGTGCTTAGTAGTAACAGGTCACTACTAAGAATTAGCATCAGACATAACACATATAAATAACTAGTAAGTATTAAAAAAAGCAGAAGAATATTCATTTTGGAGGGTTAAAAGTGTTGTTAGTCTGATACACACAAATACACACGAATGCACATAGAAACTGGTGAAATTTGAATAAGGTTTATGGATTGTATTAATGTTAATTTCCTGGTTTTGATATTTTATTGTAATTACATAAGTTGTTACCATTGGGAGAATCTAGGGGAAGGGTATGGGGGACCTCTACTATTTTTGCAACTTTCTGTGAGTTTATAATTATTTTTTTTAAAAAAGTTTAAAAAAATCATCATTGGTCTGAAGACTCTGTACTGTTATTTATAATATTGGTCATAATTCAAGAAGGATATTTCAGTCAGAACACAAAATAGTGACAATAGAATAAAACTCAAGTGATCATTACACTGCTTTAAAAGTGTTTCCTTGGGGCCAGCCCGGTGGTACAGCAGTTAGTTCACACGTTCTGCTTTGGCAGCCCGGTTTCACTGGTTTGGATCCACTGGTTAGGATCCCGAATGTGGATTTATGCATCACTTGGCAAGCCATGCTGTGGCAGGCATCCCACATATAGAGTAGAGGAAGATGGGCAGAGGTGTTAGCTCAGGGCCAGTTTTCCTCAGCAAAAAGAGGAAGATTGGAAGCAGATGTTAGTCAGGGCTAATCTTCCTCAAAAAAAAAAGTGTTTTCTTACCTCCCCCATTTTCCCTCTTCCTATCCTTCCCAGCCTAGACCTTGACATCTCTTCTTTTTCCCTCCTTCTTCCATTCACCCTAGCCTAGGAAAATAGTTGATTCATTGTTAACTGAATTCATTGTTAACCATGCTAGCCCATGTCTAAGAGAATGAACAAATAGCTTGGTTTATCAGAAAACCCAGTTCTTGGGAGATGTTGCTTAAGAGGACAAACTTGCAGCTAGTAGATAAATAAGTTCTGGAGACCTAATGTACAATATAGTGAGTATAGTCAACAATCCTGTATTATAAACTTCAAAGTTGCTAAGAGGCTAGATCTTAATTGTTCTCACCACAAAAAGGAAATGATAATTATGTGACATGATACAGGTGTTGGCTAATGCTGTGGCGGTAATCATACTGCAATATACAAATGTCTCAAACCAACAGGGTGTACACCTTAAACTTACACTATGTTATATGTCAATTACATTTCCACTTTTAAAAAAACACAAAGAAAACCTAGCTCTTTCCTTCTGTTGCTTTCTCAAATATAATGGTGCATGGAATGGAGAAGCACAGTAAAACCCAAAACAGGCACTTACGTGTGTATGCATATAGTCCTGATCAAGATAGTAACCACCTGTTTATCAACCTAACTCTCTTCCTGCCTGTAACTTAGCGATCAACAACGTCAGGGCAGTATGGTACAAGAGATCCCTGTTGATGAAATATACTAATCACGATGACGGAACGAGGCCCTTTTTTTTGGCTCCCTGGTTAATACTCTAAATTTACCCCGTCATGCTTTTTGACTCCTCTTTTAGCTTTTAATGATTAGTTTTCCATGTGTTACTGGAGCTTGTTTCTATGAATTCAGATTGCTCACACCTGTCTACATACCCCTAGTGATTCCATGATACTATTCATCCCCCATCGAGTCTAGTAACAGCTCACAACTCTGCTCCTTAAGCTTCCTAACCTCTATTAGAGGGTTCTGTTTTGTCTTTGAAACTTAGATCTATTAGTTTTTACTCCATGTACTTAGGGCTTTGGGAACAGCCTAATCTCATTTCTACCACAAATAGAGGACTGAGAAATTGTCTCCCTTACCCCTTGACTATGAATAGACAGAAATTAGTCATTCTTGCTGATCCATTTTAGGTCTGTTCTTAGTGAGCTGGGAGTCAAGTGTTTTTTCTTAAAAGTTCCTAAAAGTGAATCTGGAGGATCCAAATCTTGCCTGGAATTGGAGGGTATACCATGATGCCCAACTTTTCCATTGGACATCTGTCTGCTTTACTGGGATAAGTACTACCTACAATTCCAGAAAATAGAAATATAACACTTTGTTTAAGTAAGCTGAGCTCTGTCGGAAATGCTGTTATTTTCTTGAAAATAATAAGTACCTCACAACATATATTTTAGTTAACAATATTAGTCCTTTCTTCCCTTCCTCCTTCCATCCCTCCCTTTTTCCTTTCTCAAGTCCAGATAATCCACATCCTATGTCCTAAGCATCTTCTAAGTCCTAAGCAACTTCTAAAGTTGAATAATCCGAGGCCGTGTGCTCACAATCTTGGTGGGGAAGATTCTGAGTAAAGGAGTAAGAAAACCTTGTTTCCTTATCTATGGAAAAATTACATTGGTTTAACTTTCTAGCTCTGTTCTCCTTGATATCTGATAAAGGCGGGATGTTAGGTACCAAGCAACACTGCTTACACTAAAAATGAACTCTGGTTGGTGAGTTACATGACCTGGGAGGTCTGTGGCCAGGACTATAAGTACATGATGAAAAGTATTGGCTTTGGGCTTCTGAGATTAGACACTGAGAATTGGGTGTGCCCTTTCTTGTGTGGCCCTGGAAGCTATATTATAGGTTATTGTGAGAAATTTTATTCCTAAAAGCATGAGGCATCTAAGGCAAAGTGACTCTCACATTCACCCATGTGGCTCTTGCTTACATAGCTGAGGTGTCACTTGGGTGGCAGTCATGGGACAAGGAAAAAGCAGAAAACAGTCCTGGGACTCGTGAGCACTCTTGCTGAAGAAATGCAGCTGATATTGCCCTACTGGTAAATTATTTTTCCAACCTTCTAATTCCCACTTGTGGCCTACCGAGGTCTATGAGTTCAACTGACCCACCGATTGAACCTAAGACCACCAATGGGTATTGTAAGATTTATGCAAATAATTACTAAGTATTGAGGTATATGCTAATCAAGGTTTATGTATGAAGTGTTATAGGAATTTCTGCTCCAAGAGTTCTGGCTTGGGGTTGGTGTTTGCGACAATACTTGGTATGTAATCTAAACAAATTCCTCCTCCTTACACCTGAACTGATTTTCCTGAAATTTTGCATCATCGTAATTAGAAGAAATTTCATAATTAGAACTCACTAAAGCATGAAATATTAAGTATATACTGAGTCTATATGCTGAGAGACTGGAAAAAGATCTATAAAGATAATGAAAGAAATAATGACCTGTATCAAATTATCATTTTGGTTTTTTGTGGTCTATTTCTTTCCATACATATTTCTCTTCTCCAAGTGAATACTGAAAGCCACATCCTATAACTAATTTTAAGATAGCAAAAATAAGAGACCAGGATGCTAGAAGGTACCCTACATAGACAATCTTTCAATGTTATCTGTACTCCTGTATATAGGTAAACTCCTATTTTATGAATATTAATATAATGACCTAGTTAGCTATACATAACGAGACTACTCTCATGTCCTGGCTAATAATTAATTAACTTTTCTGAACTATTCATTTAGCAAATATTTATTGAGTACCTACCACATGCTGAGGAATGTATTAATCACTAAGGATTCAATAGTGAGAAAAATAGACACGATATGATGGTTTCAATGAACTCTGTTGGCCTGGAAATCCTGAATAATAGGCAATAATTCACAAGTCTATGTTCATTTAGCACTAATCTATTTAATGGTTATGCTTCTATTTGCTTTTGCTAAAATATTCAGCTAAAGGTACCATTCAATACCCATGCACTATAAAATCAGCTAAAAATATTTGTTGTTTTGCTCAAAAGCTGTTAATGATTGACTGATGGAGAGAGGTGATATTATAAATGTGTGACTTCACTTTGCTTAAGACCGCTTCCAGATAATGAACCAACTGTCAAAACAGTTCTGAAGACTTGAGTCTTACTTTGCAGGGAGTAAGGACCTAAAATAGGTGACTATTACATAATCCTATTTGTCTGGAATACAGGTAAACCCTGGCCACAGAATTCTGATCAAAGGGCTCCTTTGGTATTCCTTCTGCAATATACTTCAGGGTCTGAGAAGTTGGGTGGCGCTTGGTCCCAGGGTCCCTTTGCACACCAAGAAAGAGGCCCTAAAGTACAGATAAGTAGCTTAAATACCTTCTATTCACTGAGCTATCATCATTTCAGCTTAGCTACGCCAAGCAATTGCCAGCCCTTGCACTTATTGATAGCTGTTCCTGGTTCTCTTCGAGTTGATCAGAGCCATTTCCTCACACACTGGAAGGTTCTCAAGCTTATGGAAGTACGAAACCAACAATTAAGGAATGCCTCCCTCCAAAACATGTAATTTATGATATCCCTAATCATCAATTCAACACTGTAGCATAAACATCATATTTCATTTAGAAATAATATGAGATGGGTTTTTATTATATTAGTATTTGAATGAGTTTATGAGCAGGGATTGGCAAACATTTTATGTAACAGGCCAAACAGTAAATATTTTGGGCTTTACAAGGCCACATACAGTCTCTGTCACATATCCCACGCCCAATTTTTAATGCTTTAAAAACGTAAAAACCATTCTTAGCTAGAGAGTCACTGCAGACTGGACCTGGAATCTGTAGTTCGCTAACCTCCGATTTTTCAGGCATGAAGGGTAAATGCAGTCGTAGTCATTTATGTTTTCTTGGGAACCCCAAACCACACGTTTCTGCCTTTTCTACCTCCACTTGCTATGATTTGATATTGCCACTGAATGCTATTTTATGTAAATTAATCATCTCAACAAATATAATGTGTCATTCATATCCACTGACATAATAATTTCCATTTGAAAGAATGCTTAATACAATTTGCAATTTAGACATCAAATCAATGAAAGTGGTAAGAATCACTTATATATTATTTGCCAGGTAGTCTCAGCTATGTTCTCATATTTAATTTAATTTGACCTCTCCGATAATTTTGCACTCTATGTCCTTTTATCCCCATTTTATAGGTAAGGAGGCTGAGATTCTTATGGGATAAGTGACCTCACCAAGGTAATATGGCCAGTTTATGCCAAAGAACTTGAACCCAGATCGCCTGACACCAAGTCCTAGTGTTGCCCCACCGGGAAAGGCACAATATATTTATGGAAGAACATGCCTCCACCCTCAGGCACGCCTACTTAGCAGGGCCAGAACAAAGTTGTGTTGACTTGAGACCTTTCTGGAGACAACTGTTCAGAAGTCGCACCTTTGAAACGATTTGCATCACTGCCCACAGGTTCTTCCTAACAGCATCCTATAATTATTAGGTTTCCTAACCAAGCAAATGAAAAAGCTATTCACGAACGACCCTACCACCAATGAAATTACTGCCACCTCAAGCATCCCTGTCCTTCTCAGTGCCAGAACTTTCTATCTCTGTGTAAACATAAAATGCAAACAAACAGTACAAGGCAGATCAAACCAATCAATTGCCTAATGAACTTTCCGAAGATACAGGATTTCACACAATCAATGAAAGTAATATTTGAGAACAGCTTCAATCACACTGAAAGCCGTTACTGAAAGAGGATCCAGAAGACTGAGATTTAGTGAAAATGGAACAAGGCTGGCGACGTGACAGTGGCTTTAAATGAGAATGATTTGTCAATAAAATGATTCCAAATGGCCCTTGGAAAAACCAATAAAGATTTTTATAAACTGAGCCTGTTTATGACTCTACTAAAATTCAAATTTCACAATATTACAGAAGAACTACAACTTGAAACGTGATTCATTTTTGTTTGATGTAAGAATGGCTATAGCTGCATGTTCTGGTAGGTAATAAACTACATGTATTTTCGTCATTTTAGTTTAATTGTTTAAAATAAAACACCATTTGCATCGTTCATTACAAGACTCTGGCCTCAATTTAAGTGGATTCACTTTTAATGTTTTTCTCCCCCCAACATCCATTTATTCCAATAATGAGTTCCTCCTGCACTGCTTCTTCAGACCGGGAAGGTGGTGGATTAAGTTAGAGAATAAGGAACTTCCTCCCCTCTCTTGGGAGAGCAGAAGCAGTCACAGAGGTTGAGTCACTGCCATGTCTAGAAGTGCCTTGCTACCATGACCTTCAATGTATATTCTATGCAAGTCCCTTTCCATATCCCAAATGCCTCTTTCTCAAATCCGTGGATGCATAAGCTGTTGACACCAAAACGATCACCAAAGTGATACTGCCTCACGAATACAATGTGATAACAGAAAATATCAAACCCTGAACTGCGTGCTCAGCATCAGTAAGATTTCCCTGACAGTCCTCATGCAGTTTCCTAGGCTAGGATAAGGATCTTATTTCCTTAGTTGACACATTACTTGCTTTGGCTAGGTGTGAGACCACACTTAGAGACGCAAGGGCAGCCCATGGCTGGAAGCCATTATGTCTGGTTTTCTTTATTAAAGTAAGACATCGGGACATAGCGAAACTCCTTTGTATGCCCCAAGAGGAAAAGTGTGCTCATAGAACTGTTCTGGGTGATACTTAAGAATCAGAGCCACACTTCTTCTCAATCTAGTATTGAAACATCTGAAAATATAAAAGAAAACATTATGTATGAATGCTACTAAAGTTTTATTTTAGCATTCAGTTTGAGTCAACTTTTCAGATTCCAAAAAACAAAAGAAAACAACTGTAATGATACTTAAACATTTTACGTTAAAGCATTTATTTATAATATTCTTCACTATCTTCCCTATGGAATAGTTCCAGAAAATGTAGCAGTTATATAGGTGATAATCTCAGAAAAGGAAAATTCTTATGGCAAAATTAACAAACATTCTCTCATGAGTGAGAATTTCCCAATTCATTCCCCACACACTCCCTTTATCAACAGATTCTTTTTTCCTTTCAGGTCGCAGATCATTGAGATCACCAAATGGTCTCCATCCAACATTTGACCACTTTCTAGTTCAGTGCCCATCACTGGGACAGCAGGTGGACAACCCGGAAGGCAATTACAGGCCAGCTGAATCGCAATGAGGTATGGAACTTTGAGAAGGATGGAAAAGAGATTTAAACTGATTAGTCAGAAGAGGCATTGCTGGACGTCGTACGTGTCTGATAACCGTCAGTCAATAGCTCAGACAATCATAAAATTGTGTTCTTTTCAAAGGAAGAAAAGCGAAATGACTTGGCAAACGTTTTCTTTTCCTCTCCCTCTGCCACTTTAAAATGAAAGAATTCTGGATCCTTGCTGTTAACCAAATGGCATTTACAGCTCTCAGTTGGCATGGGGCAGCTGAGAATCTAAATCGAGGAATGCTTATTCCATTTCTATTTCCATGGAAACCAGTCACCAACTGGTGCAAACAAGGTAGATCAAATTTTTGAACAAGAATGTTGAAATAATCACTGTTTTAAAACTTTTCTCTTGCATCAGGATGGAGAGCACAGTGTAATCTCAGGGACACACAGAGATGCCTGTGTGGATAAGCAAATCACCACTGCTTTACTGTTACAGCTCTTTTCATAATCACCATAATTACCGTATTCGTATGAGATTTTTGGTCATTCTGTGAAGGACAAATTGCTATAAATCCAATAAAAAATCATATAATAAAATGTGAAAATTAAATGAGGTTTTAAGTGCTTTTTGTCAAGAAAACCTTGGCGTAATCAAGCAAACCTAAAAACTCCTTTCAAAATTTATGATCACGTTTCTCTTCTTCTATGTCTTCTTTGCAAGTGCATGAGGAAAGAAATGAGGTGACTTCCAGAGGATGGGTGAACTATGATCAGTTTTCTTGAACAGATTTAGAAGGACAATTCCATTTTGTGAAACTCTTCTATGAAAATCCGACTTTGAAAAGACCATTGAAATAACCAATTGCTGCAGAGTGTAGATGATCTCCTTAGATCCACTTAGCTTTTCCAAGGGAATTTCAGATCCACATCCTCCCCTGCCAAAAAACATCCGATCCCACTCCCACTGTTTGCACATTTAGAATATCAACATTCCACATTGGGTGGAAATAACTTCCCCCAGAGAAATACCAGGATGAAAAGTGTCAATGATTCATTTCATCGCAGCTTTAATCCCTAGGTCTTCCTGATGACAAAACCTCTTGCTTAGCTCTAAAACCCTAAGTTATTACATAGGCTAGGAGGGTCCATAGTATCCTGAACATTCAGAATGCATTGTCTGCAATCCTCACAGCAAACTGCAAGTAGCTATTCTTGTCTCCATTTTATATGCAGGAGACAATTAAGTCTCTCAGTGGCAAAAAGATTTGCTCCAAGTTATTCATACAATCACTTAGCTTGTTTTCCCATATCAGACTTTCACATTCACTGTTGTCCTGCGCAGACACACTTTCCTATTTCTAGCTAGTAACTGCAATTCAAAAATATCACGTCTATTTCCCATCTCATTAATACTCACCTCCCCATATTAGTGAATGATAAATATATGCAGAAATGTCTGACCTCAACCATTGCTATTTTTTGAGCACACACAACTCATTAGGATTATTACTTCTAGTTTTTCAGCTAAATTCTAAATCTGAAGTTGTTCCTTAAGTTGGTCCACTTATTTATTTGTTTCTTTCCAATTTATGCTAAATACTTAAGAGGTTTGACTTTAATTTTTAAGATCAAAATTATAGTTAGGAAATAAGAATACCATTATAATAAGAAAGGGGTGTGTGTGTGTGTGTGTGTGTGTGTGTGCGCGCGCGTGCACGCATGCTCAATGAGACAGAAAGAGAAGGCGATTGATTTTCACTAGATTTCAAATCTCTCAAGGAATTATCTCAAAAGTTTTGCTAATCAGTAATTATATGTGCATGGCCCATTTTCACCTTTTCATGCTAAAATTACCTAGTGAAAACATTTTTTTGAAGCTTACACTACTTGATTTACCTCCTTATTTCAAGAAAGGCCGGCACATAACACCTGAAACCAGAAAAAAACCCCTAAATCAAAGGTTAATTTATAATTTCCTTTCTGATGGCTAAGAATAAGAATCAGTGGATGTTAATGAACACAGCCCCAGGGAACAAGCAATATTTTCTTTCCATGCAAATCACACTCTCTTTCTCAGAGTCTAAATTGAAGCTTCTTAATTTTAGCTGTGGAAAATACTTGTAAGAAGTATTCATAATAAATGGAAGGATTTTTTCCGTTACTGAAACTGTTAGTTATTTCTATTCATTTAAGACAAATAGAAACAAAACCAAAAATGGCAGAACAATTTTACAAAATAATTTGGAACATTAGAAAAACAATAAATTAAAATTCATTTAAAACTTTTATTTCTGACTGGGTTTAGGTGCTTCATCCATGACATTTGAATATTTTGCATTTCATGGCCTTGTTTCTTTTCCTGGTTTTATCAAGTAAAAATGTGCGGTCATCCTACCACAGAGCAGGGATATAGCAGCACTCAGCTTCCAACCAGGTTAAATTAGTAACCATCATAACACACAAGATAGCATCTTATATTTAACAATCTCAAAGCACAGTGGAATGATAACAAGATAACTACTTACTGAGTGCCTACTATTTACTAGTCTCCAGCATGAATGAAGCATGCTATTTTCAGAGATCTGTAAAAAAAATTAGTTAAAACTAGAGCATAATGCAGTATGAGTTAAGTGGTGAAGCTCAAAGATAGTGGACATAGGATAAACTCATTGAGTACATCTAAAGAGTGTGGACTTGGTCATAAACGGTTTGAAGATAGATGAAAAACACGTTTAGACTTGAGTTTTAGATAAAGGAGAGGCCCTAGGGAAAAGTAGGAAATTTCTGACTTCTCTCCTTTACAAAGAAAAGAAAAAACCAAAATGGCTAAACAAGAAAATGCCATTTATTCCAAAGCTTGAAAGGAGCTTACTAATATTGAAGACACTGTCAGCCATTAGAAACATTCTCTCAGTAGGAATGATTATTCCCTTCCATCAGTCATTTTCCAAGACGCCAGGCAAATGCTACCAGCTCCAGAAGGCTTGCCTACAATTTCTGCCTATCTCCAGTGACAACTTGTTTAAACTCTATTCCTATTGTCTGGAGCACTGGTTTACAATGGTTTGTTTTGTATAAACAGAACTTTTTGCTTTAAATATAATTTTAGGAGAAATCCCACCATCTGAAATAGATTTTACTATAGACTTTTTAAAGGGGAGTGCTTTAGTTGAGAAAGAGAGGGCTACACCCATTCCACACAGCCTCCTGAGTGACACGTGGGCAGCCTCGTCAGATCCAGCAACAGACTCTAGGTAGGGTTCCATGAAACACTTTTGGAAAACCAATGGTCTCCGAATCACATCCTGCCTAACGGTTTGTTTTAACTGTCATACTGTGTTAGTTAAGAGATGGATCAATGCTAAATTTCTACATACTGTAAGTATATCACTAGTTGGATTTTTAAGGTATAATTAAAGCAAAATGCTATTCTAGTAAGTATTCAAAAAGTCTTTTCTGAATGAAACTATATGCCATAAAATAAGCACTAAACTCTCATAAACTAACAATTATTTCCATGAATTAAAAAGTATCTATTGCTTATGAACACTATATTCAAAAGAAGAGCATCTAAGAGTGAATTACATGATACAAAGAGTATTAGTTTGGAAATCAGATTCACCTTCATAAGCTTTGTGAACCTGCCTTGAATTTTTCTTTCTTTCACTGGACAGAATGGGTACCAATAATGACATTTAATTTCAGGTTCTTTGCTGTAATTGAGTTAAGCAGACAAGCAGTTTATTAAAACAATATCGGGAAGTTCAGAATTGTTGGGAGCACTAAACAACCAAGGGAGAGACTAAGGATCAAGAAATATACACAGTGGGGCTGGCCTGGTGGCACAGTGGTTAAGTTCACATGCTCTGCTTTGGCAGCCTGGGGTTCACGGGTTCAGATCCCAGGCACAGACCTACACACTGCTCATCAAGCCATGCTGTGGTGGCATCTCACATAGAAAATAGAGGAAGATTGGCAAAGATGTTAGCTCAGGGCCAATCTGCCTCCCTGGCTCCCCACCCCCAAAAAGAAAAGAAAACACATAGGTGCTCTATGAAGAAAGACCTGCTGAGAGAGTGGGAGAAGGACACACGTAAGTGAGTGAGAGCTTCCCTGGCCTCTGGGCCACTACCTGCACAAGTGCTACTGAGTTGTAGAATCTAGATCACTTGGCCTCGTACGGTCCAGACTTGAGCAAGGGAGGCTGAGCAGGTTAACAGTATCTGGCATTTTCGGCTGCCATACTGGAGAGGAGTCTTGGCTCTCCACTGAAAGTCATAAAACAGAAAATTCCTTCTACAAAAAAAAATAATTCAGATACTGGGGCACCAAAACAATTCCCTACTACCTCTCTGACATGAATGTGTACAAGTCAAGTGAGAATACATGTAAAAATGCTTTGCCATCTGTAAAGTTCTAGATAAATTCTTCTTAGTAGATGGCTCCTCTGTATTTGAGAAGGTGAGACCTGAGATGGCTTGGAAGGACGAATGCCAGTCAAGGGAGCCAGAAAATCTGTTCTTTTTCCTCATTCTCTTATGGAGAACACATAGTAGCCCTGCCGACCTCTATTGATACTTTGCTGAGTTTATAGCCCAAGGCAAAAGCAGCCAAGGATTCTTTGGGGGACAAAGGTTTCTCTGCTCCCCTTCCCAAATCACATACCAAGCTTCTCAAAGCTATAGAATTGCTCACAGGAAAACCGAATAAGTAGCTCATGTCTACTGAGTTTTGTATATTATTATAATGACACAGCACTAACTTTTCAAGCATGAACAACATGCAGTGTTTGTCCATGTATCGGCACAGGAAGATTTTATAGGTATTGCTCCAAATATTCTCTCAGTGTATAAAAGGATTATTCAATGTTATCAAACAATTTATCTAGCAAAGAGTTACTTGGGCTTCCCTCTGCCACATACATTTTCCTGTTTCATTCCAAATATATGCCTTGGAAATCCGTGTGTGTTATATTCATACAGATTTCAGAAACCTATAAATCTTGTAAGAAGAACATGAATTTAAGATATGAGCAGCATCCTTAACAAAGTTTAGTTTCTTAGCATACAAAGAAACAGCATCTCCCTAATCAAAGACAAGGAAAAAAGATAACGGATATGAAGAGGTAACGAGTATTTTATTTCGACCCAGATGAATTAAACATGAGTTAGCATCCCTTATAATTTAAATAAGTTTTACAATGGGGATTCTAACCGAAGCTCATAGAAACACAATGAGAAAATTAGATGATGATAAATGGAATGAATAGATGTAAAAACAGTATGTATGGTCATAAATATGAAAGAAAGAATACTCAATAAACCTGCAATGGCTTATCTGAATACCTTCTCATATTTGCATTTGAACTGCAAAGATGTCAACAAGTACAAATTAACACTCCTACAAATACACCAGTGAAATAGGTCTTGTGAAATAGTTGCTTCTGAGATTGTCCCTCACTTGGGGACCCCTTTTGCCTCTATTAGAATTAAATTTCAACAAAGTCAAGTCCTCTAATTCTTTAATCTTTTGAGTTTAAACCTAGTCCCTTCTCAGATGCTCTCCATCACCTAACTTCCCCTAACACTCCCTATGTGATGCTAAGATGGATAGATAAGAGATAGAAAAAAAAATCAAGTGTTTTTGTTTCAAATGTTTCCCACTCCTTTGAAAAGCATTAAAGGGACCTGTGGTTGCTTTAGGAAGAAAATAAATAAGTTTTATGAAAGAGTCAGATGTCTGTTAAAATTAACAACATAGGTCACGATTAAAACTGCTGAACAACTCAAGTTCTGGTCAGACGACATCATACAAACTATGTGAACTACTGCCAGGACTGGGCAAGTGCTAGAGACAAATGTCTGCTTCTTTCTCCGCATGATGACAACATTATGCTAGAGCTTACGGGAAGATCAAGGTATCAGGATGGTAGAAAAAGAAAGGCATCAGTGACAACCTGATACAGGTGAGACTGGATGGTTGGAGAGAAAATAAGAGTCTATATTTGGTAATTGGGACAGGTGTGGGTGGTGGTGTGATCCTGTGAGGATGAACCTCAGAAGGAGGGAAAACCAACCAAGAGCAAAAAGGGCATATAAAATCCTTATCAGTCAGCTAATCTCAGCCCAGGATGTCACCAACAAGGTATTTTATCTGCAATTCATGCAAATTCAAATGCATTTACTAGCATATGTAAATTATATGCAAATAGTGTAGGGATATCTAAAAATAGGAAGAGGTAAACTCAACTCACAAAGGTCAGTCTTTTCTAAAATTCATGAGATAGCAGTGTGTGATGAGACCATGTGGTGGAGAAAGTGAAGATTCAGGGGAATCTGCTGGAAAATCACAAGTAGGCTACTGCTCTTCTCAGTTCCTTCGAGCTATTTCAGGTGTTCTATAGGCAAGGGAATTCTCCACAGTCCTCCAAAGCAGGAGACATCCACAAGACTCCATATCCTTCATAGGGTAGGAGAAGGTTTCCGATTCCCACAGGCTCTCCTTGGGTTCAGTCTTTCCTCCTACAGAGAATCTTTCTTGCACAGCCACAATTCCAGAGCACTCTCAAGGGTTGTCATTTAAGTGCAAAAACTGGGACAGTACCTCCTAGTTTACGTGATTCCAACTTAAAATAGTCCATATTTCCATTTAGAGAAATATGAAAACTACCTACGTACCCTCTGAGAATTAGACTAAAACTTTATCTTATTACTTACCACCCTTTATAATAATAGTAAGAGTACTTTTATGTAGTTTCCCAAAATATTTACTTACATTATGACTACGTGTTACTCATTCAAATTTAATTTAACAAAAAAAGCTATTAATATATACTAGTAGAATTGTTTGAGAACAGAGACTCAAGCTCCGGCTTCCCCATGCTGACTTCTGATCAGACCATACCTGAAGCCTTCCTTTTTGTTTTTTTTACTATAAAGCTTTCCCACTCCTGTGTTTGCCATTGAGTCTCTTCCAGTGATGGTAGCTGACTCCTTTCCTACAGCAGGCTCTCAACAAACAGCTTCTCATCTCATTTGGGTGGCCTTCATTTATTTCCAGAGAACAAATACCATTGTGAAGTCCAATTTATGTCAGCACTTTCTGTAGTAAGTGATCTTTGTTACTTGTTCAAAGTCACAAGCACATAAAGTGGTGGCAATTATTATGGACCAATCCCCTCTCTCGGGAGAAACAGGGCTCTGAATACCAGCACTTAGTAGAGCCGGGTTATTAAGTGCTTACTGAACACAGTGGTGTAGCATTCTGGTGATTACAGCTCTCCAAAGGTAGCAAACTTACTGAAGTATGTGCTCAACACAGGAATTAATTTCTCATCTACTTGACTACAGATTAATTTAGCTACGCAGGTAAATAGATGGTGTGGGAACAAATGAGCTCAAATTCTGACTCTGCCAGTCGGTGACATTAGGCACTTTATCTCACCTCTCTAGACCCTCTCTCTGAACTGGGTTGCTGTGAGCACGCAGACAACACGCAGATGTGAAATTTTATTAGCAGTTGCTTCCATTGCATTCAAATATAGTCAAGTAGACTTAGATTTGGGGGTCGTTTCTTTAAGTTCAATAGAGATGGTGAGCTACTGATGTGACAAAGGAGGCTCTGATGCGAATGCTTCTCCAAGGCCACAGATAGAGTGAACAACATGGCTGGGATGGTACCCAGGCCGCATCTGAAAGCAGAACATTTTTTACTCTATCACCTTGCCTTCCTTGGTGACCTATTTTATGAGAATTAATCAAATAGGTCCTCATCTAAAGGACATGTTTTCTACCTTTTCACCCTTTATTAAGGATTGTAATTGAAGTGCACAGCTACCACTGATACTAAACACACACAAAGTACAGTGGAACAACAGGCTTCTATTGTAATTAAGTGAACTGTTAAAACATAAAAATTATGACATCTTTTTTACCTTGTAAAAACATCATTCTAACTTTAGTTCCTTCACTAAGAAGGCAATTGATTTGAATAGAAAGGCATTCGATATCTCAACAATATCTGGATAATATTGAAATGAACAATCAGCCAGTTTGCAATTTGATTCTTTTTTTAGCACGTGCTTCTTCTGGTAACCATACAGGGAGTGAGAGAAAGCAAATAAGGGCTCTTTCTCGCCTCAGTTTACCCTCTTGCTCAGAACTAACACGAGCGTCCACTGGCTGATCCCATTTGAAAGTTCGCAGATGCTTCTCTAATGCTCTGTAGCAGTACAAATAATACAGTGCCAGCACTGGCCTCTCAAGGTCTCCATGCTCTGAAGTTTCCATATGTGTGGATACAAGGACACAGAAGAAAATATAAGGACCCAAGGTGGAGGTCAGAGGAGAAGATTAAAAGAGAAAGATAAATAAATATATCTGTCTGGAAACCCTGCTCAAGTGCTTAATCCATTATTAAAGGATACTTATCTCTTTCCCTTACTGCAATTTCCATCTGCTTCAGAGGCCTCAGGAGTTTGTGAGTTTGTTTTTTAAATAAGAAATTTAAATTGAAGGAACTATCAATTATTCATGTCAATAGTACACGGGGTTAGCATAAATTATGCCCAAATCTCATGTCAACCTATAGCATCAATCAGACCCTTTATCAAAACTCTTACTGAGAGCCCCAGGAGACTATGTCCCCAAAATTGACAAAGGGAAGAACAAAGGGGTCCAAAGACTGCATTGTCATGATTATAATCCCTGGAATAATTAATGCATTGTTTTCTAAAAATGAATATTTACACTTCAGGTGACAGGAATATAGAAATTCAAAATTAGAGAACCATTTTCTGTATTTATTCTCATTAAAGAATAGACAGCCACTTAGCCAAATGCTATGAATCTATTTATTTTCTTTCTTAGAAGTGTCCGAACATTTTCCCTTTTATTCTATCAAAGATACCAGGCTAAAGGACTAACATACCTGTGTCTATCAGGGGCCAATCAGGAAACCCTGGGCTCTTATACACTGGGTAGCATGAAAAAAATTTCTTCAAGGGACTCATATAAAGATGCCAGCAGGGTTTGGGGAACCAATAGGGAGTACAGCAGTGTTCTGAACTAGCAACACTGGGAACCCCCAGCTCTAAGGAGCCTTAAGGAGGAAGTGGTTATTGATACCCATAAAGGGCAGCTCTTAGGAGGTCAGCTTTAGGGCCACCTCACAGGAATTATGACCTTCAGGGATGCAGCTAACCCCCAATGGCCCAGCAAGGAGAGGGCAGAGAATAAATACCTCTTCTTCACTCTCCTGCACCCCACTGATCTCCTGGCTGAGCCTTCCATTAGCCAAAGCCAATGGGAAGCCAGAGAGCAAGGGAGCCTGTTAACACCATCCCTAGAGATCAGCTTTCTGGGGTACAGAGCAGGGTGAAGGGTCAGAAAAAAGATATCTGGCACAAAGATGCACTATATATAACACTATTTAATAGTTACTACTTTGTGAGACATTTTGTTAATTCATCTAGATGAGCCAATCAAGGTCGATACTCTTGTAATTATTGTTAAGTAGGACCAAACAGACATTTTATATCCCAAACTAAACTGGAAATCATCTCAGTATCTGTTCTTGCCTCTCTATTCCCTTCCTTGGTAAGTGTGACCCCCATCTACAATAGGAAAGGTTTCTAAAAGAAGTCAGTTCACAGGTGCTGTGAAAACTTACTAGAAAGCATCCAGCTCAGATCAGAGAGGTGAGTGAAAGCATCGCAGGAAAGTGACCTGAGCTGAAAGAGGAGGGGGAATTACGCAGGTGCAGATGGTGGAGGGCACCACCATCAACAGTTGTGGCACACTCAGGGAACTCCACAAGTCCTGTAGGGCTGATAGATAAAGTGGGAGGAAATGTGGATACAGAGCAGAGCAGACAATGATGACGGAGGAGTGGGCTCATGGAGGGTCTTATATTGTTAACAAAATGTCAAGACATTAAAGGATCTTAATGTTCTTATTTTGGTTCAGAAATATCACTTGGGCAGCAGGATGGGGTGAGACTGGAGACATGGAAACCGTTTAGGAGATTTTACAAGAATGCAGGTGAGAGAAGGGGGAGAGACTAACAGAAGGCTAGTGTGGAGGGATGGATGAGGGTGTTGAAGTCTTTGGAGAGCTATTGAAGAGGAGGACTTCAACGGTGAGAACTGTCAGGACTTGGTGAGTAATGGACGTCGAGGGGAAGGGAGAGCGATGGCTGGCTTCTGGTCCAAGAGAGCCTTCTCCTATTGCGCTACAACTTTCTGTGAGAACCCAGACCCGGCCCACTTCCCAGAATCTAAAAGAGGATCAAAAATGTTACTTATCTCAATGTACTGCATCACGAACCCATACGATAGAAAAGAATTTTCTAAAATATTCATTGCAGATTCTTTCATGGACATGAAATCTATGGCTGTATACAAAAAGTGTCAGGTATTTTTCACTACTGACTGTTTTGTACACATTAAACATCAAGTACGTACATTTGTAGTCAACATTACACATATCCCTTTGATAATCACTGGCCAAGTAACTACTGTGTAGTATACTATAGATGTTATTTTGTAAAAGGATTAGAGGAAAGCTTTTGAACATATTTGGAAAAATAAATCAGTCTCTGATAACGGCCCTACTTTTCTTTGGTAGGTTTTGTCCGACCTACTTAGCTATAGCATAATTTTATCTTAACATATTTAACTACATCCTGTGTATGAAGAAATAATGCTTCTACATTAAGAAGCATTAAGATCATAGATCTAAAGTGTCTCTTTCTTTTCTCTAACATTGAGTTAAAATATTTCCTGTATAATCAGAAAACACCGACTACATCCATTGGCTTTGCTTTGGAACACTAGCTCCTGATAACAGTCATCATCTGCAAGAATAAGAGAAAGCCACACACACTTCTGTTTCCGCAACATGACAACTTTCTTAAAACCAGAAATTATGTGTGAAAGGAGACTAAATAACAAAAAGAAATGTGCTTCCATCCACCCCGATTAAATCTTCTTGGAAACAGAGATAAGAAACAAAACGAAAAATCCATTCCTTTTGGAAAATGAGTCTTTAACCTATGGGTTGGTTGATTTTGAAAAGGAATTAGATTCTAGGCCCACATATCACACATTCATAATATAACGCCATTGTCTCATCTCTCACTAGATATGCTGCTATGACTTTTAAGCAGAGGGAACATTTAACAAGAAGCAACCTAGGGAAGGGACGATCTAACTCAGACATCAATAATTCATTTATCAGAAATAGGAGTAGTGGTATGAAATGCCAGGAGACTGTTTCATTTACGGGGAGGTATTTTCTATTTTAAGCCTGGAACAATACAGGCAGCTTTATTCGGCAAGCTAATATGAATGGAGGCACAGCTGAACGGGAGAATAGGTTTTATGGTCTCCTCTAATAACGGTATTTCTTTAGCATCAGTTATTTAGGTCTGACACACCACTATTTGGGCACTTGAAGAAGTGACAAGAAAGGAATTTTTATAACTTTTGAACTTTAGAGGCAATTACCTTTACCCCAAAGCGTTCGCACTACAAATGTAATCATGTTACGTCTAAGAGATATGATTTGCATAAAGTTGTGAGGGTACATTCTCTCTTAGTACTAACAACCCTTCGGGTGTTACAGCTTCTTACTAAGTCATCTCCCAATTCAGCCCATTAGTTGGCAGCCTATATTATTTCATCATTGTATCCCCCAAGCATTTAGCACAGAGCCATTCACAAAGCAGGGTCTCAATGAATAGCTGCTGAATGAATGAACAAATGTAGCCAAGTGTCAAATAATTCCAGATATGCTCTGAAGCCTAGTGGTCAGATTGTACAATGAGGAGACCCTTGCCTAGAATATGCCTCAACTTCCCCATTCTGATGATGATTAGAAATTCCTCCTCTTCGCTATCTTACATTAAATTCAAGGACTCCTGCTCCACTGCGGGAGATGGGGAAATGGAATTAAAGAAAAGCAGATTTACTGTAGATTGAACGATTCATAGCTCTCAGATCCTAAAGAAGCAAAAAGACCTATCCAAACCTCTAACCTTGGAAATACACAAAGACCTCCAAGTCTTAATTTAAATTTGAAATGGCCATTGGCATGTATATTTTGAGATACTTATAATTTTTAACTGATTATTTCTCAAGAACTGGATATGGGAAGAGAACGCAATTATAATTATAGCTATAATTATCTAGCACCTATTACATAGTCAGCAGTATGCTTGGTGTTTTACAAACTTTATTGCTACTCTTTAGAGGTATTATTATGCCTATTTTAGAGATTAAAAACAAGTAACTAAAGCTCAGAGTAGTTAGACCCAAAGACCATAAAACTAATCAAGGAGAACCAAGGCTAAAAGCCAACTTTTCTAAACTACAAACCCACTCTTATTTCCTGAGGCCAGGTGACATCTATTCAAACAGATTTTATCTGTCTCTGGATGCACGCTTAAAGACAGATCCATCAATCATACCTATAGTTATGGTCTAGTGAGCAGAGAGGATACTTTAACCCTAAATGCCTGAATATAAGCTTGTGGTTGGCCAAAAAAAAAAAAATCAGGCATCAACTATTGAGAAGATATAAAGGGACACCTGATGTCCCAGGTGACTGGTATGGACTGCTGGTGTTGCACCTCTGAAAATGCCATCTTTCACTGTCAAGACAGGAACAATACCTGCATCCTCCAATAATCAATCAAACCCACACTGTACTCCAAGAACCATGGACAGTGCTTAGAACGGGGCGAAACAGGACACACTAGAATAGCCCAGAGTGAGTGGGACCACGGTGATGCTTCTTGAACAAACGTCTTGGGAAGCAGCCAAGTTTAAAAGGAATCTTCACAAAGAACACAGTTTTTAAAAGGGAGCCTATGAAAAGTCAGCGAACATAGTATAGTCAGTTCTCCTATAACATTTGCCCTGAAAATATGAATTTTTTCCAATACCATTGATATATTAGAGAAGAATTTGAGCATAACGCAAAATTTGCATTTGTTTATGCGCAATTTTGTCCCCAAAACTCTAGGTGAATGTAGAAAACACCTAGCTGTACTGAGCCTGGTAGGAAGACACAAAACCCCAGAGTTACTATCGTCCTCAGGAGCACAACGGTCCACACTTGTCCACATCTGTGTGGCTATCTCCTCTTTGATTTTAGGTAATCCTCCTTCTTCTTCACAGTAACTTGCAAGCTGCCACACTTCCGAAAGCCATCCTGGGAGGTGTCCTCCATTCTGCTTAATTTTCCCCTTTCCTCTCAAGCTATTTCATAATTTTCCTCTCTATTCTGTGCTCTTCTTTAAGATTTTAATCTTCATCTCTTATTTCCTCTTACTCTTTTTCTCTTGCATACAGAACGTCAGGCCTGTGAGTAGGAGTAGACATAATGGGCACACGCTTGCACAAGCAAACTTCATGTCTTTTTCAACATAAAGTGCCACAGTTATTATAATTTTATACATTTCTTAACCATTTAACATGGATAAAACTGGGCTATTATTTTTAATAGGTCCCTATGATCTTCGTGTTTGTGTCACTGGTGAAGATTTTTAGTGTTGAGCCCCTACTTCATTTTCTTATTATTCCGTGGCTTTAGATTTTGCAGAGTAAGAGTATTTGTGGGAATGCATATATTGCATTATAGCAGAATGGATTACATATTGAAATTTATCAGTGGTGACTTTTAAGTACTGAAGCTTCAAGTTTCTTCCTCAGTGTTTCACGCTAGTTTGCAAATTAGGTTGAATGCATTAGCACGGATTGTCTCAAATTATAAGCCTTTGTGTGAAATTCACTATAACTTTAAACCGTGTAATCTAGACACTAATGAACAGTTCTAAAAGAAAAGTATCCATTTTAATTTAGATCTCTTTCTCTTTTTGTTAGAAAGTTCTGGAAAATTCTATCTACATTAATTTGCACATTAATACTTTCACCACTCACAACACTCAGTTGTTAATATTAACAAACAGCATATTTTCCACAGTAACATTTTGAAGCTTCTTTGTAGATGGTAAAAAGAGAAAGAAAGAAAAAAATCGATGCACAGTCATAATTATCTAGGTTGTTTTTTTAAGCTAAACTTAGTGACTTCTTTAATCAAATAATACTAGCTGAGAAATTTTTCCCGAAAGAAGAACACAGACTGGAAATAGTACATAATAAGTGGGCAAAACACCTCTCTTTGAAACTTCTGCGATCTCAAACTAAACCATGTAAATAAAATTTCAAGTTATAGTATCTAAATCACAGCATTATCCTAGAGAAGCTTTGCAGTAAAAGGAAAAAAGTTAATGTGATCTAGAGATTAGAAATATCTACTAACCTTTTAGAGAATCTGGGTCATCATAAACCTAAAAAAGCATTCCCATTTACTTTCTGAGGAATGTTAGGATATTTTATGTTATCAAATGGAGGTGCATTTTCACTTGCTTTCACAAAAACTACTGTACTAACTGGAAAGTGTAAATGTGGTTAAATGGGTTTCTATGGCTCTTGACTGTGGAGATAAGAAAGGCAACGTGCTCCACACGTGGCAAACCTCACAGGCATTTCAGGTGTATCAGTAGGAGACACATTCACTACAGAGGAGACGGGAGAAAAGCAGCAGCAACAATAGGAATTGGCAGAGACCTCAAGCACAGTATTCAATGATATTTACTGAATTTAACAAAATAAAGTAACTCTTTTTGGGGGTACTTTGTTTAGCCTCTCCCCTTAGCACCCTCATCCTCAACAAATGGGTCATGAGCCAATTACCACATGAGGGGCAATATTCCCCAGCTGCACCCTTAAGATCTGGAAATGCTGAGTCATTCCCCAGAGTTCTCTCTGCAACCATTCTTATTTCGTCAACCACCCCTTTTTATTACCAAGAAGCTTCAGTGGAGAGAGACTTGTTTATCTTGGAGCAAATTAGGGATCGTTTGTTACCAAGGATTTCTAAGAAAAAAAAAATTACTTCCCTCAGCAAGAGCAGAAAACAAAGCTCCTTGCCAGCCACACGCCAGCCACTCCTCACTTGAGCCTTACTTGTTCTCGTTGCTTGCATCATAACGAGGCATTGGATCCAAGTCATTCCCATTCACGTCACAACTTGCCAGAGCATCCTATGGCCACAGAGGAGAGAGCAAGGGAAAGGAGACGGACATTCATTAATTAGCCAGTAACCCGAAGGCTCATGCATTCTTAAACACATTTCTGCAAGAGTAATTATGTTAAATAATACACTCATGGTTCGGTGGTGTCAGGATGCCACGTTCAGTAATAATCCATGTTGTGTTTTTACCCCTTAAGGGGAAAAAATACTCTCCACGGACCAAAGAAGTGTCCAGTCCACTCTTGCCAGCACTTTTTCCCTCATACCTAGAACAGGCCCCTTACCCAATTCCTGCAAAGATGTCCTCAATTACCACCTTTTCTGTGAAGGACTCCTGTAGTACCCACAGGAAAGTGAGTTATTCTCCATGGACTCTCCATCTATTCCTTACTTCATTTCCTGAGTGTGCAAATTCCTTATCATAATTCAAACGTTTTTCTGAAGACAAAAATCATTCATGAATAATTGGCAAGCCAATTAAAAATCAGTGTTAGAAATTTACTATGTCAGGTATCTTGGGACCTGCATTAGACAATACTTGTCTGGTTTCAGATGTTTAATCTACTATAAAAGAGTCTACAGTTCAGACTTCTTACTAAGGCTGATGGCCTTTTGCCCCAACCAAATTAATGAACAGTTTTATTATACGCCAGGGTTTCAAAATGAGGCCAAAGTGTCTCTGAAACCAAAGTTGGGTTTAATAGTTTGCTTTTAAAAATGATTGTGAAAATCTCCAAATTACTAAGAAGAACTTACTGAATTGTTCCATCATTCAAATTTATGTCACTAGATAGAACGAATTTAGGACGATTTGAATTTTCAGATGCTTTATGATAATTCCCCATCAGTTTTAGTGAAAACAAATGCTGTCTTTGTTTTCCATCTTTATTGAAGCCTCTTGTTTCTGAAAATAATTTGTAATATACAAAGTCAGAAATGTTTGGGGGAATTAAGCAAAATACATATTTCATATAAAGGTGGTAAGTCGCTTCTTCCCATACAGAGGGGGCCCTGCAGCTGCCCTTAGTGGGCATTATGGCACAAAGGGCGTGTCTCTAGTGTAACTTACCAATTTTACAGATTGGTGGTTACCAGGGGGAAGGGGGAGGGGGGAGGGCAAAAAAGGATAAAGGGGCACATATGTATGGTGACAGATGGCACCTAGACTTCTGGGGGTGACCATGATGTTGTCTATACACAAGTCAAAATATAATGATGTACACCTGAAATTTATATAATGTTAAACCAATGTTACTGCAATAAACTAATTAAAAAAATAGTTTTTAAAGTTTTTTTTTTAAAAAAAAGGAAGCAGAAGACCACCGAACTGCCTGTGGGACCAAGACTGAAACCCAGGCCATCTGACACTCCATCCAACATGATTTTCTCTAGGAGAACTGAGAGGGCACCAGTACTGCTAATTACACAGATAAATTATGGAGAATTTTCTTTCAAAGGGGAAAAAAAAGAAAAAAGGTGAAGAATGCAATCACAATTAGGTTAAAGCTATTTGTATTTAATCAAATACATTCCTATATAGTGGGGAGCAGAACACCCCATTAAAAAAAATCTCTTCACATATGACAAGAAAGACTTCTTTGCTAGGAGATGAGTAGCCACAGTTCTGTGCTTTATATAACCTTGGCCAACTCGCTTTAGTTTTCAGGCCTCAGTTTCTACCTTATCAAATGAAGAGATTGAGCTGAAGTTCCCTTTTCAGCTCTAAGATTCTGTGCTGTGAAGAGATCCAGGTTTATCTGAGTGTGCTTGGAGGCAGGCTGAGAGCAGCCACTTGAATGTTTTGTTCAAACGAGAACTAAATGAATTTGCGGTCCCTCTTTTTTTTTTAACCTTAGGGAAAATCACCTAGTTCAGGGAAAACTGTTTCAATATTTCATTGTAAAAAATTAATTTTGTGAAGTTTCTTGGCTGAATTTTTGAAACAAAATGGGCAACAGAATAGACTATTGCAAGGAAAAGTAGTTGAAGTCGATGGAAATGTAATACGATAATGGGTGTGACTGGTGAAGGAAGGTCTTTGTGGGTCAGAAATATGGGTGACTGTGTGCGCCAGTGGTAGCTTCTGATGTGCCGAGGAAGTGACTTGGAAGTATTTTACTTGCAAAGATAAAATGGAGTCTTTTCAGGTTAGTGACAAAAGGAAAATTAAGAGAGATTAAGTGTCATGAAATAAGTGAGATTGAGCAAATAAGAAAGAAACATTCGAGAGACTTTACAGCAATTTCTACCTAAATGGTTTCATGAGAAGCTGAAGCAGTAGGTGCGAGGCCAGAGACGAGAAGGTCACAGAGACAGACACACACAGTGATTCCCATTGTGCAGAGAAATTAAGCCTTCCCATGCCGAAGACTGTCAGTGAAAGAGACGGACAGAGAGACAGAGAGATCAGAATTCAACAGGACATCGTGTCCCTTTCTGTGACTCTTGTCCTTAAGGAAAAGGCCACATCCACTCTGAGTAAGGCCAGGACAACACCCCTCAGGGCCACTGGGGTATCCAGCAGTTACTGAGGAGCAAACAGCAGAGAGAGGCAGTGGGCACGCTAGGATGGCAACTCCTCTGTGCGGATGTGCAGAGGGAACCAATGGGCAGGGCACATCTCACAATTCTCTGCTGGCTCAGGGCACAGTGGGATGGGCTGGGCTTGCTGAAGACCCTCCCTTAATGACCATGAAGTGGAATATAGAAGAGAAAAATTTGAGGAGATGTGTCTTCCCAGTTATAGCCCGGGGTTTTCTGTGGGGCCCCTCCTTAAACAGAGGGCAAAGCTTCCCGCCTGATCTATGACTTTCCTCCTAAAGGGTCAATATGAGTCCTGTAAAGGGAAGTGGGCTTCACTGTGATTTAGAGCTGCTTATATTTTCCAGAATATAAGAGAAACTTGTAAGCTGATAGAACATCATCCAATTTAAGATCAATTTTTTTCAATACCAACGTGAAATACAATTTAGGAAAACTCATGCAGCCAAAATTTGGGAATTAAAAGGAACCACGGAGGAACAGAGAGGGACATGGGTAAAAGTGAGTGCAGTTTAAGTGGGTTTGCAGCAATATCATTGTTCCTGGGTGGAAATAGTTGTCAACAGAAAAGAAGTTAGAGAATTCAGGAGACATGGGTGTATGCGGGATCCATGAGGAGTTTCCGCTGAGCTCTCATGGGGATCAGAGTTTTATCTGCAGATAATAGGGAGTCATTGCAGGCTCTTTAGAAACAAGATAAATATTTTAGGGAGAACACCAAGGTGTCAGGAAACACAAATTAGCAACAGATAGAAGACAGCATATTGGGAGATAATTATGACACTTTTAACCCAACTTAAGGAGGAGAAGCCGATGGAAGGGATCAGTTTGGAGAACAGAGGACACAGGGGTCATTGACACATTTCCGGGCAGTGAATATCACAGGGAAAGAGGGGACCCAGAGGCTCTAGGGGCAGAAACTGACCCCTGTGTCCAGGAACAGGCTACCAACACACTGAGCACCGGGTATCAAGACCATGGTTTTCAATGAAAGCACGGAGCTTCAGCACTTTCGCTTGCTCTGTGATCTTGGGCTCATCTTCTGTTCTTTCTAAGTCCTGGAATCATGGTTCTTTCTTAAGAAAGGGAATTGACTGATTCCTAAGGACTACTGGGAGGCTGATCAGCACTGTACTTTAAAAAGGAGAGGCAGAGAGAGAAAGAGAACAGCAGAATACCTTGAGAAAAGTTCTGAGTACACTTTTCTCCATGAAAGAAACAAAGAATGTTGTCTGGCTGCCTGGATGAACTGTTGAGAAGAGCAGTTGTCATCAGTAGCAGATGGTGTTGGTGGTGGGGTTTCTGCTACTGTATCACCTGCTTTCTGTCATCAGAACATCAGAAGCATGAGAGTTGAAATCATTATCTCACGCTTCCTGTACTCCGAGAGCACATCTTTCACAAGATGCGAGCAGCGCGCAGAACCTATTGTACGTGTTAGTTCCCCCTTTTTGATAATCCTAACATGAGCTCCCTTGCTTCCAAGGAGGGAAGGTGTTCTGACCACAGCAAACACTCACATAGTTCTGCATCAGATCCGGATGGGTTCTCTCAATGCCGTCGTCCAGGATGGTGACCACAATGTTCTTTCCCGTGTAGCCTCTCTTCCAGGCGCCTTCAATATTCATGTCCGATTGGCAAGGATGCGTGTTGTCACTGCAATGCTAAAGGAGGAAGAGGGAGAAGTGGACTTTGCAGTTACTCAATAGTGAAGAGATGAGAGAATTACCTACTTGTTAAGATAATGCATTAAATTAACAAAAATTTGGTGGACTGCCTGGTTGAGTAGAAGGACACAGGAGACTCCAGCAGGATCACAAGGGGAGGTGGGAAGGATAGATGTGGGGAAGGCAAGCGAAATAGAAGTCTCTTCTGCTAGCTCTGCCCTGTTCTAATATCATAGATCCTTTGGGAAAACATAATAAAATGAAGTATATCTCAACAACAGAATAACGGATGCATCATTTTATTGTTAGTGTATATTATTGACACATAAAAAGGCATTATGTAGCATTTCATTTATAAATCCAAACTAAGTAACTGAAGAACAAAGCCTTATGATTTCTTCACCAGGTACCTAGAAGCTGATTCAGCTACAAAGAGCTAACTCAGGCAGTGTCAGCCAGTGGTGTGCTGCTGTGAGAAACCCATGAACGAGAAATAATAACAGCTTCTTCAAACTTCCTTCAATAGAGTAACAATGGCTGTTGGACCATAGTTTGTAGGGGGTCAACACTCATTCAGGGCTACTTTGAGAAGGGAAAGAAGAATAGTGTCAAGTACAGAAAGGTGACCTCCGCAGGAAAATGCATGTGAGGGCTTCAAGGTTTATATAGAAACATTGAACCTTAGCTCATTATGAGTAGTCATTTCATTCCACAATGGCGACAACACACAAACATATTGAGAAATGAATTAAACCAGTAGCTTTTCCTGATATAATTTACTAGCCTTTGTCCAACCTACACAACTGTTCCTTCAAAGTCCATCTCTTTGAAATATCCCTCTAAGTGGTGTGTTTTCCAGGTTCTTAAGACTCAGCAGACGAACAAAGGGAGAGAAATGTGCTGTAACATAATGCCATAGCAACAGAGCCACCCCAGGTCTTTCACCATTCACTACTTTCTTCCTGCTCTGTAACAGTTTAGCACTTCGGGAGCGGAAGAGAATGTGAGCTTTGTATGCGCTAAGCATGATGGAGACCCCACTGCCATTGATTCATCCAACACATATTTCATCAAGCACCTACTATGTGCTGGGATATGGCAGTGAACAAGGTCCCTGTCCTGATGACCCCTCTAAAGAGGAGGTACAGATAATAAATAAATAAACAAATGAGACCACTTGGAGCACTCCTATGTTTTACAGAATTACAGATGGCGATACCATGGTGAATGCAGGGGTCTGAGCACACCACTTTAGTGACACTTTTGTGGTCAGAAAGACTCCAGTCTCTGAGACAGTGAAATGTCAGCTGAGACATGACTGATGAGAAAGAGTTGGTCTGCCCAAGAGCCGGAGACAAGCGTCTTGGCAGAGGACACAACAAATGCAAAGACTGTAAGGAGGGACAGGGCTTAGCACACTGAAGAAAGAGAAAGAAGGCGGGGTATTGCTGAATCCTAGTGAATGAGGGAGAATGGCAAGAAGCCCACTAGAAGGGGAAGTGAGGTCAGATCATCTAGGGCATTGTAGCCCCGACTTGGCTTTTATTCTAAGTACAACCTAAATGGAAGCTCATCTCTTTCCAAACTTTGCCCCTCAAAATCAGATGCTAACTAGTGACAGACGCCTCTAACGCCCCCTAACATGAATTTGTTGATTAATTTATTCCCCAAATGAGACTGCCTTTGTTGAATGGTATAAACACAGGAGTAGTTTCAGGGATTCATTCTAACAAAGAGTGTACCCATTTTTCATCACAGATAATACCAGTTTCATAGAGAATAGAGAATGCTTTATGAACATTTGCATCTTTCTCCCACCTTCTTGACTTCTTTCTGGCACTTCAGGCCAACACACACTCTACTACTGTACTCTGTCCTCCGCTGATCCAAATTCTACTCTCCCCATCTCTCCTCAGTGACACCAGGCACAGCTCAGGTCCTACTTCCTCCTACAAAGTCTTCTTGAGTTCTCCAGCCTTCTGTCTGTCTCTTCCCCTTCCATGAACTTAGGCACACACCACACACACACACACACACACACACACACACTCTGTTCTACACAATCCAACCCCTACTCACTGAATTCTGCTGAACTGTTGTTGACTGCTGAATCTTGTGCGTGAATTTTGTCTCCTTGATTACGAGCCCCTAGAACTAAGTCTAACCTAGGACTTCAGTAAACATTGGTTAATTAATTACACAGCAGAAATGAGAGTATATCTTCACTACATTTCCAAGTTCAAACCTGCCGTTATGTTTACTGTTCCAACCACTTCAGCAATATCACGCCAGCTAATGCTTGGTTAACAGAGACGATCATGAGAGAAATAGGGTGGATTTCTGAAATTTCTACGTTTTTCAGAAGTCTCATTCTGGCCAAGAGTTTGGGCCTTTCCTGACCAAATATTTTAATTTAACACAAAGTAACTTTGACAGATTTCCATTTCATTTTTTCTTTTTCAAAACCTGCTCTGGCCACCTGTGGTATCGTTTGTGACATGCAGTAATGTTCATGTGGCCAAGAGGTGGGCCGGAGGAAGGAAATGCACAGGAAATGGGTAACCCACAAATGGGATAACCGTACTGGAGTAGAGAGATGCTGCCTGAAATTGTAATTACGAGAATTGAAGAAAACCAGCCGTCTATGGAAAACATGTGTGTTAAAAGTGCAGCAATTAGGTTTCTTTCTTCTGCTTCTCTTGAATCTGACTTTACCATTAAATGTTTTTGTACCACCTTTTTTCTTTTCATCCACCAACATGGTATTGCTGGAATGGGAAGAAGAAACAACCAGTTGATACTTTCATTTGGATAATCTAACAGAGTAGGTAACCAAAATGTCAAAGGAAAAGATGATCAGAGCCTGGTGTGTTTCTTGTAAGTTAATAATAAGGCTAGAGGACCCTTAAATCAGAACCCTAAATCCTGAATGTGAACCTTAGATTTTTAACGTGTATTTCAAGTGGTCCATGCTTCCAAATGTGTTTCTAATATAGTTGTTTCTAGTATAGTTGTTTAGATACCCAAGATACCCGAAGAGCAAAGACTGTGGAAAATATTGATGCCAGTCAACAATGACCAAAGAGAATGAGTTAATCATTTCCTCACGTGCCTGATCAAAATGGTCTTTAAACTGAGCTCTATTTACTTGACAGGAATCTGTGTGACAGTAGCACTCAAAGGCAAAAGGAACACATGCTAGGCGTGGTTCCCTCACACACGGTCAAGCAAGTTGAGATCTCTGACAGAGCTAGAACTGAAGACTAGTTTCTGGATTGTGTTACCACATATGCAGTCCACAGACTGGTATTCACAAAAGGGGGCAGTCAGAAACTTCCAGCATATTTGAAGCTGATGAAAACCACATATGTGCACAGTGTATGCAAGATAAATATTTATAGTAAATGTAGGTACCTTCAGTTCTCAATAATGTACTGTATTTCAATGATGGTCGATGCACAGATGAGTAAGTATTTAGAAATGACACAAAATGGAAAATATCTGCAGAAACAATGGTTACCACCTAGGACTCCCACTTCTTTATCCATAAAAGCTTTTATTCCTTTTAGAAATGAAATTTTAAAGAGACTGTTCTGTGAGTTCTAGAAACAGAGTTTTCCATACCAGGGTTATGAGCTATTCTGCTATAAACCACTCTGGGTGTGTCCACTTCTCTTGTGTCTTCATAAACATATCACAGTGTTTGCCTAACGAAAGAACAGTTTATACCCAAAATAAACACCTTTGTTATGTTCTCATCATCATTTTCTTCAGACTAGGAGGAAAAAACCCTCAATGTCATTCTTTTTAAACTTCTCCGAGTTCTGAGGGTCTCCAATGATCTGCCAGTTTATAAGCTGCCAATAGCCTAACACTGAAAACATCTGTTGTTCATTGTTATTGATACAGTGGCTCAGAAGACTAAATCTCTGACTATACGATGTAATAAGAAAGCAGAATTAAATATACAGGAAATCTGTTCTACAGATAAATTCAGAAACATATCTAGTCCACTTAGTAAAATGTATATACACTTGAAATTCTTCATAAAATTTTGGGTCCAAGAGCTCTAAGAAATTGAAAAAAATAGAATTGATACTCTCTTACATGGAAATATAACTGACATCTACTAGATCCTTAGAAGGCCAAGCATTGTACTAATCACTTTTATATGGACCGGCTTCATTTAAGACTCAGAACTATTTGAGAGACGTACTTTTACTTTTATCATCTGCTTTTAACAGATAAAGAAAATGAGACTTATCAGTCTAGGTGCACTTCTAGAGTTCAAACAGCTGGTCAATAGTAGAATTAGGATTCAAAACCAAGCAATCTGACACCAGACCACAGAAACTCTTCAACTGTTAAAAATTGAAACAGAAAGGGCTTAGAGGAAAGCAAAACACACGCAAATTCAGATAAGGAGTGAATGCTGGACAAGATAGCACCAATAAAGAAATTCAAATACTGGACATTTCACTGACCTTAGCACTGTGATCAGTGCGTTCACGTGATAAGGTGAAACATAGTTGGATAAGACTTCAGAGACATTCCAATTTTCCCTCATTCCACTTATTGCAACACACCTTTTAGGAAATCACCAAGTTTCTATTTGAATAGTTTCAATGACAGGGAGCTCACTTCTTCACTAAACAGCCAATGATGTGCTGGTATATCAGTTCTTTTTTAAGAAAGAATTGATTTTGTAGTGTTTGCCAATTTCCATGGTGTAAATACTCACATCATGGCCAGTTTTAAACTACCACGCTTGCAAAATGCCTGAATGCGTAACAAGAAGATTTCATGAGCTGTCAGAAGGCTGCTCCAGCATACCACTGGAAATGGCTCACTCAACTGGTAGTCGGGACCCGTTTCTGATGAAGTCATCCCTTCCAACGGGTCTGACATCTGCTTCTCAGTACGTGGGGACCACTAGGAAGTGCCTAGGCTTAGTTCTCCCCTTTGCAGTTTCAGACAATAATTTTCCTTCCTCTTGCGTCTATTTGGACAAGATCTTCCTTCTTTTTTTTTTTTTTTTTTTTTAGGAAGATTAGTCCTGAGCTAACTACTGCCAATCTTTCTCTTTTTGCTGAGGAAGACTGGCCCTGAGCTAACATTCATGCCCATCTTCCTCTATTTTATATGTGGGACGCCTGCCACAGCATGGCTTTTACCAAGTGGTGCCATGTCCACACCTGGGATCCGAACCGGCAAACCCTGGGCTGCCGAGAAGCGGAACGTGCGAACTTAACCACTGCGCCACCAGGACAGCCCCAAGATCTTCCTTCTTTAACTTTTATTTCTCTAAGATACCTAAAAAAATTGGACTTTGGACTTTTGTGAGGCCATAAGCTGATGCACTCTCCTTGGGATATATGAAGTAGAGATTCTGTGACTCCAAAACTGAAGATGCCTTCACAGATTTTTCAAAATTAAGCTAGGGAAGTTCTAAGACATTAATTACTACATTTATGAGCTGACTTGATGGACTTCAAATCCTTTGTTATGGCACACACGCCAAAAAAAAAAAATGCCCTTGGCCAAAACAGATTCAATGTCCAATTATTCAAGGATGATTATTCAATTTGTGAATTTTCCAGAAATCCCAAGGAAGCCCAGAATGTTTCAACAATATCAAATGCAGCATAGCAGCTAAAGACTCTAGCTAGGGGAATCAGGAAGAGGAAAGGTTAAATTCCACCTTGCTACTGTCCAGCTATATGACTTTGTCTAGTTACCTACATTCTTAAAACCTAATCTGCAGTTCGAATGCAGAGAATTGCTATCAAGATTAAAGAAGGTAAAGTATATAACAAATGGCTGCTGTTATTATGATCAAGTTGTTGTTGATGGCAGCACATTCATAGGAGGCATCAGTGCTTCTAATAGTTTAGAGAAGACAACCTTGGTTTAAAACAAAAAAAGAGAGATGGATTACTACAAAATAATGAGATGATGGTTCTCTTTATTGTCTGGAGAGATAGGTTAGACAAACTTTAAGGGGCAACTGATCATTTGTAAGGATTGCTGAGATGACCTGAATATTTTACATTTGGGGCTGGGGGCCTCGGCTGGTGGATGGAGACTGGGGGTGAAGTGAAGGAGCATAGAACAGCTTCCAGTTATTTTCTGGCATATTGGTCAAATGGCCTCCTATGAACGAATCATCATGTTTTACTCTAGTCATTTTCACCAGTATTCCAACTCCACTAGAACCATGGTTTGCGTCTACTATAATATCAATTTGACAAAGGATCATTTCTCACAAAATTTTAGGGATGTTCCATATAATACCAGAAAAAAAAAAAAAAACGGAAAATAGTAGATGCTAGAAGACAGACTGTGGTGTACAAAATATGCCTATATAAAGAAAAATGAGAATAAATCCAATTCCTGAAATTCTACTCATAACTGAGGATTCAAGATATTGAGGCAGGACAGTTAACTGATCTTTCACCAAGGAGCAAAGGTAACACAGTTGATACAGAATAGGGAAGGGACTCTGCCCCTCACCCTTAGCCACCAGGTCCGGTGCCTCCAAGCCCAGTTATTTCCGAATTCAAGATAAGCAACCTTCCAACCGCAAAACTGCCTCCAAGCAGTCAGCCTGACTCCCGCATGTGCACAAAGCCTCGAGATGACCACTATACGACCTTCCTGAGCAACACCTGCCATGTTGGACCGACTGGGCAGGCACAGGGACCACAACCCCGATGGGCCACTGTGAAGACACCACCACCAGGAAGAGGGAAGCAGGACACCTCTAGAGGTGGAGAATCATGACATTAGTTCACTCCCCTCACCCCATAAAAGACTCAGGACAGCTCCCTTCAGAAAACCGCTAGAGAGCCACATCTCCTGTGCCATCTCCCATGTGCTTGAGCATAAGCCCCAATAAATCTTTGTCTGAGATTTTGGTTGGCCCTCTAGTCAATTTCTGCTACACAGAGAGCTTAAGAACCTAGGGTTGGTATCACAATGGGCCAAAGATAGTCTTTTCAACAAATGGTGCTGGAACAACTGGATATCCACATGCAAAAAGTGAATTGACACAGACATTACACTCTTCACAAAAATTAACTCAAATGGATCACAGACCTAAATGTCAAATGCAGAACTAAAACTCCTGGAAGATAACATAGGAGAAATCCTAGATGACTTTGGGAATGATGATGACCTTTTAGATACAACACCAAAGGCACAATCTGTGAAAGAAGTAATTGAAAAGCTGGCCTTCATTAAAATTAAAAACTCTTGCTCTGTGAAAGACAATGTCAAGAGAATGAGAAGACAAGCCACAGACTGGGAGAAAATATTTGCAAAAGACACATCTGATAAAGGACTATTATCCAAAATATACAAGGTACTCTTAAACTCAACAATAAGAAAACAAAGAACCTGATTTAAAAATGGGAGAACAGACACCTCACCAAAGATATACAGATGACAAATAGGCATATGAAAAGATGTTCAAGACATCATACGTCATTAGGGAAATGCAAATTAAAACAAGATACTGCTACACACCTATTAGAATGGCCAAAATGCTGAACACTGACACCACCAAAGCTGGCAGGGATATGGAGCAACAGGAGCTCATTCACTGCTGGTGGGAAGGTGAAATGGCGTGGCCACTTTGGAAGATAGTTTGATGGTTTCTTACAAAACTAAATATACTCTTACCATGCGATCCAGCAATTGCACTCCTTGATATTTAATCAAAGGAGTTGAAAACTTATGTCCACACAAAAACCTGCACATAGACATAGCAGCTGTATTCATAATCGCCAAAACTTGAAAGCAAGCAAGATGTGCTTCAGTAGGTAAATGGATAAATCAACTGTGGTGCATCCAGACAATGGAATATTATTGAGCACCAGAAAGAAATAAGCTCTCAAGCCATAAAAAGACATGGAGGAACCTTAAATGCATATTACTAAGTGAAAGAAGCCAATCTGCAAAGGTTACACACTGTATTATTCCAACTATGACATTCTGGAAGAGGTAAAACTATGGAGATGGTACAGAGATCAATGGTTGCCAGGGTTTGGGGATCAGGGTATGAATAGGAAAAGCACAGAGGATTTTAGGGCAGTGTAAATACTCTATATGATAGTATAATGATGGATACATGTCATTACACATTTGTCCAAACCCAGAGAATGTACAATACCAAGAGTGAACCCTAATGTAAATGATGGATTTTGTTGGATGATTATGATGTTTCAATGCAGGTTCATCAACTGCAAGACATCTACCACTCTGGTAGGAGAGGTTGATAATGGGGAGGCTATGCACGTGTGGGGGCAGGAGGTATATGGGAAATCTCTGTACCTTCCCCTCAATTTTGCTTTGAAGTTAAAACTGCTGTAAAAAAAATAAAGTCTTTTAAAAGCAGAAGGAAAAAAAGGAATTGAGCAGAGCAGCCAAAAGATAACTGGATGATCCATGGATTTAGTTAAGTGAACAACATTTCTCTCATTTGTAAATTTTGTCATCTTCTTTGAATCTTTCCAAACCTGACACATCTTGAAATAGAAACTTTCAGTCCTAAAAATACTTAACAAAGCAAAAACCAATAAGCCAACCAACAAATATTGTCTCCTGTAAGGAATCTCTACATGTTTTATCTTAGTGTTTGGAGAACTGGTTGCAGCTATCTTACCTGGCCTTGCTGCTAAAGGGTAACCAGGGCCTCTAAAACTTTCTGGATATTTCTGAGACACTGAGACTAAGCCTACCTTGATATGTATAGGCCACTATACCTGCCAGGGTTTACATGAGTCTCAAATACGTCAGGTCCAAAAACTGAGTCAGGTTTTGGAAATCTGAGTCGGAAACCACTGTCTCCTTCTCTCTTGTTCCTATAGTTATTCCATAAATCCTTCCATTATTCACAGCACCTTGCAATTCAGACCATGGCCCTGACCCACTGCTTTTAACCTTTCTAACCCATCTTATGCTTCCAATCTATCCCCCTTTCGTTCAAAACAATTTTTTCTTACTTAACACTTACAAGCACTTACTACATTCTGGTCACTATACTGACCATGACACTGTCCCTATGCTCAAGTCCTTGAAGTCTGGTCTATGTGACAAACAAGGAATTTTACAAAAACACATGTTAACTATTACAATGGGGGTTCTCAGGGTACCGTGGAACAGGGAGCCTGGTCAGGCACAAGCGTGGGAAGACTGAGAACACTTCCTAGAGAAAATGACATTCATTCATTCATTCATTCATTTATTTATTTAAGATTTTATTTTTTTCCTTTTTCTCTCCAAAGCCCCCCGGGTAAATAGCTGTATATTCTTCGTTGTGGGTCCTTCTAGTTGTGGCATGTGGGACCCTGCCTCACCGTGGTTTGATGAGCAGTGCCATGTCCGTGCCCAGGATTCGAACCAACGAAACACTGGGCTGCCTGCAGCAGAGCGCGCGAACTTAACCACTCGGCCACGGGGCCAGCCCCAGAAAATGACATTTAAACTGAGCCCCCAAAATATGAGTTGACTAGCCAGAGGGCAAGCAGGGGATGAAAAGGATGTATTTATTTTTGATAAGGGAATAGAATAATCAAAGAGAGACTGGAGTGTTCAAGGAACTGAAAGAAATTCAGTATAGCTGGAGAATACAGATGCAAGAGATGACGAGAGATGAGAAAAATGGAAAGAGATGAGACTGGAAAGGTAAGCACAGGCCAGAAGCCTGTAAATATTCTTATAAGCCATATTTTTTTTTAAATTTGAGCTTTATTGTAATTCGATGTAAAACCATTCAAGGGTTTTTTGTTTCTGTTTTGAAAGATTTTAGTTTTCCTTTTTCTCCCAAAGCCCCGCAGTACGTAGTTGTGCATTTTTAGTTGTGGGTCCTTCTAGTTGTGGCATGTGGGATGCTGCCTCAGCATGGCTTGATGAGTGGTGCCATGTCCACGCCCAGGATTCGAACCTGTGAAACCCTAGGCCACCAAAGCAGAGTGTGCGAACTTAATCACTCGGCCACGGGGCCGGTCCCCATTCAAGGGTTTTAAGACAGGGATTGATAGCATTTGGATGTCTAAAATGCATCTCCAACTTAATTTCAAAGAAAAACACAATCTTTCCCCTCTGGCTCCTACAAAGCTGCTCCTGCCCAGGGCTCTCCATCTCCCCCACACCAGTATAAGGCATCTATGGCTCCTCTCCTTCTCCAACGTCCATCAGCAAATCCTTCAAAATATTTCTTAAACCTGACTTCTTCCTACCATCTTCATGGCTCCGCACTGATTCAAGGTACTATCACTTCTCACTCCTCTACAGTCTGTTCTCCATATGGTAGTAAAAGTGATCATGGTAACCTATGTTGGATGTATTCTCAATAAATATTCCCAATAATTCCTAAGCTCCAATGACTTTCCCTCACTCTAATATCCCAAGTCTGTTCCGTGGTCTATAAAATGCTTCATGACCTGATTGGAAGCCATCTCCCTGACCTCTTGACTCCCCTCTCATCCTTACTCTCTCTATTCCACTACTGTCCTTTTCCATCCCAACCCCACTCCCATCTCAAGGTCTTGATACTTGCTATTCTCTCACACTAGAATGTTCCTCAGAGAAGCACATGGCTCCCTCTCTTCTGCTCAAATATCACCTCCCAAGAGAGGCTTTCCCTAATCAATCTATCTGAAACAGCATTCTCCGTCATTCTCTACCCTTGACTCTGATTTCCATTTCTTCATAGCACTCATAACTATTGTATTACAAATCAGTTTGTCTCTAGTGTATGTCTCCCACACTGGACTGTAAGTTCCATGGAGGCTGCCATTTTGCCTTATTTATTTCTATATCTACAGTATCTAACATATAGTAGAAGTGCAAAATTATATGCCAATTGAATGACCGGATTGAGTTTTAAAAAGTCACTGTGGGTTCCATAGAACATGAAGGAAAGCATGGAGACCAATTGATTGGGAGACAGTTGTAGTGGTTGAGAGACGACAGTGGTGTAGATTAGTGGGAATAGCAGAAACTACAGTACATGATACATAGTAGGCATTCTAAATATGTGTTGTTAATGACAATGAATGAGTATGGTGAAAGAGGAATCAAGAATGATCAAATATCTGGCTTGGACTATACAGCAAACTGTAGGATCACTTACTAAGCAAAGAAACAGAGAAGAGGAGAAAATTTAGTTGGAGAATGAAAACACTGAGTTAGAAATATGGAAATTGAAGTAACATCCAAACAGGAGTAGGCTGTAGCAATTGGATATGTGGATCTAAAGTTTCTTTCTGCCCAGATCCACAACTGAATTCTTCCTAAAATTTTGGCATCATGCTACTTCTCATCACAAATTTTTTTCATCTATAAAGTGCTAACATCTTGGTCTTTGAGTTGCTCTACAATCTGGCAGTGAATATTCACTGTCTGGTGCCATTTGTTAACTCAAAGTTAAAAAATCCTTGGGGACAAAATAGAGTGTGTACATTTGATGGTCTTAGCAAAATTTGGGGTCACTACCAGATATGACTGATAGCAAAAATTGGCAAAAATTTTCCCCCACTCCCTGTACCTATGGTGCTGGCAATTTCTCCCCTTAAGCAACGAGGTTTTTTCTTCATCCTTCGAATCTGGGCTAGCCTGGCAACTTGCTTTGGCCAAAAGATTGTAGAAGTGACAGTGCCCCGTTACACCCTTTCTCTTGTAATCCTTCCTGGCTGCCATGTGAACGAGCCAAGGCAGCCTGCTAGAAGATGAGAGACCACATGGAACAGATAAAAGCTGTCCAGCTAAAACCACACTAGACTAGCTAGCCCCTAGCCGACCCACAATGGCTCACAGATACATTAGTGAGCCCACATAAAACCAGAGAACTGTCCAGCTGAGCTTGGCCCAAACTGGAGACATGCAGAATCATAAATAAACTGCTGTCGTGTTAAGCCACAAAATTTTGGCGGTGGTTTTTATACGGCAAAAGCCAACTAACATACAAGGTTATCAGTCTAAGGGAAGTCAGTCCAATCAGAAAGGTAGGAGAAAATCGGTGCATCAATTTGAAGCAGTTTATCTAGAAGAGAGGAAGGCTTGGCTGTACTTGGGGAGGAAGAGCAGCGAGGACACCTAAATGTATCAATTATATGATTCTAAAGCAAATTCTAAGATCCCTGCACATTCGTTCAAGCCTTCCCTTCACGGGAAGCCCAGTGTTCTTCCGCTTACCCCATCCAGACTCAAATGAGCAATCTCCGATTATATACGGGTTTTATCTTCCCAATAAAATTACAAGCCACTTGTGGTAATGGAGTCTGCATTATGTATCTTTAAAACCTCTAGAGTTCATAGTAAAAATACTCAATAATTTGTGAATTGATATTTAAGAGAGAAGGCAAAAGTAAATTTGGGGATAAAATGCAGAAGAAGATAATTTACATAATTAAGACATGTAATACACATAATAGAAATGGTTCAAATAAGATCTAGAAATCTTTGTCTTCCACACAGCGGCTCATAATACGGCACCTGCCTATTCAACTTTGCCAATGAAAAGATTCAAGAAATAACATAGGAAAAGTGTAGGGATGGAAGACTTCGCAAGGAATTATACAAGAAGAGAAGAAGACATTCCTTTGGGGGTGCCGATTATGCTAATATGCCACTAATGATGTTCAACACCCTTGGCAGAAGAAGTCAGAAAAGATGCAACCTAGTGACAGGTGAGCTATGAGCCCCTTACAGGCCTGGTGGGAAATTTCTCCCATCTGGAGAGGGGCTCAGGGGTGCAGGTCTGTTTCCTTTGGAACAACACAGGGCATGATAGAAGTGAATACTTCTTGACTCTTCTCTGGTTTTTGGTCAATGGCTTGACTTTAATATTGTCTTTCCTTCTAGGTCATGTAGTCAATTCTCCATGAGTTGAGGAGAAACTCAGTTTTACCAAATGACTTTCTTCCTGGATGACTATGAATCAAGAATCAAGTATTCCTAATACACTACTCTTTGCCAAATTGTGCAAATTAGTAAATTAGTAAATTGTGTTTGCTTAGGAATGATCTCAATTAAAATGTTTTCCCTAAGTGCCTATAAAGCCAAGAAACAATTCCTACGTTGCAGCTCATGAAAATGAATTTTAGAAACAACTGAGATGCATTATTTAATAATTATGTGAACATTAGCAAGAAGCAAACCTCATTCTTTTCTAAAATGTAATTTATTGGTTTCCATTGCTTACAAAACTCTGCTTGCATAGACATCTTCACCCTCTTGCTCTCCACTCTGTAAAAAGCTGGCTCAGAAATTCCTCTCTCCTCTTTTTCACCAGGATCTCAGGAAGGAGAGCTAAGAGATTAGTGAACTCTTCCCATTCTCTAAAATGAGTAGGACGCAGCATGGTTTGGACAAGCACAATCAACTGCCCCACTACTTTTATTTTTTCAAAATCACAGAAGAAAGTTTGCGAAAAAATGCTAGAAAACAATTGTTCTAATATGGGAGACATTTAAGGTCAGAGAGGAAGAATTTGAATATCATTTGAAGATAACTGAATGGCAATATTCTCATGAAACATAATGGTAGAGGCTGTTATTTTTCAGGTGAGAGGAAAATCCATTTTTCAGTTGAAAAAATAATGAAGAACAGGAATAAACTTATACAAGATCCTCCCAAACCCTCATTCATTTTGCAACCAGGTTTTTATCACGTAATCATTTTCTCTTAAATAGATGGATAGATGGATGGATGGATGGATGGACAGGTGGATGGACAAACAGAGGGACAAGGAGACAAATGGATGGACAAAGGATGGACAGAAAGCAAACAAATAGACAATACAAGTCCTATCACATTTCGATTTTTCTCAAATTTTTATTGAAAGATATGCCCCTTTCTAGTAAAAGCCACTTCAACTTCCCTAAGCCAACCCCTCAAACTCCCATAGATTAAATGCTCCCAAAGGATATTTTCAATCAAGACCAAGGAACAAAGATGACACATAGGTAGAAGAGGATACAGAGAGATGGAAGAGGAAGAGAGGATCAAATCTACGTAACAGTGACGCCATGCATATTCAAGTGATGTCCAAAACAGTTAGGTAGCTCATCCCTTTCCAGAATAAGAACGACTTGAACTTTCCTAAATAGAACACATTTAACTTGTTTAAAGTTAACACAGAGCAGCAGAAATTTGGTCTTAAACATTAACAGTGGTTCCCTTAATTTTTTTCTCAAAAAAAGGCATTAAACTAGATGCCTTTAAAGGACAAGAAAGATGTTAGTTTGTTGGAATTATATATAAAAATTAATGAGATGTGGAATTTCAAATAGTCTTTTCAGATTTTAAATTTGTTTCTCTCTCGATATATGAGATTACCGACAACTTTCTAAATATTCTGAGGTTCTCAAGGTTTTTGCCAGGCCCTCTAAGAAGTCATTACCCGAAATACATCTAGCTCCACAAGAAACCTGTAATAATTGTGGTATAAAAACTGTGAAAAGAGGGAATAATATTATTCAGTGTGTCAAAATTCTTCTTCTTAACCTTAAGTGATCATATCAGAAGAGACAGCGTGGTCAAAAGCCACCGTCATAACTAGTTGCAGACAAAATCTGAATTCACCTTTGCTTTTCTGTCAACACAATTGCCACTCTGACACCCACAAATCTCTCCTTTTTCTTAGTAACATGAATCATTCAGGTATAATTGAGTCTATATGTTTTTATATAAGCAAAAACTAGGCCCGCTATATAATGGAACAAAAAAGGTGTGCTTAGGAAAAGAGAAAAATTCCTTAGTATCCATAAATGCAGTTTATATTGTCAACTTTTTCTTTTTCCTTTCCAGTACAAACCAACTACCCCAAAACCTAATGGCTGAAAATAATAATTATTACGGCTCAAATTTCTCTGGTTGACGAGGCTTAGCTGGGTGGTTCTCACTCAGGGCCTCCGGTGCAGCTGCCATCAGAGGTCCACTGGGACTGGACATATCAAGGCTTGACTGACATGGAAGTTTAAGACGGCTTCTTTGTTCACATGAACAGCTGGAGAATTTTCACCTTACGTGTAAGATTTAGTTATTAATGTCTATTTGTCCCAGTTGACTTATCTGCAAGTCCTTCTAAAGGACATATATCTATTGTATAATGATTTTATCCCATAATAGCTAGAGGAATGGCAATTACATTACTGTTTCTCTACATCTGTTAACTGTCAAAACATTTCATTCATTCACTTATGTTTTACTCGTTTGTTTCTAATTTTCCAACCAACACTAATTAAATGCTTTCTAGATGCTGAGTCTACTTCGGGGAATGAGAAAGCATACAGCCTGGCCTTCATAAAGTTTTCATTCAAGTTGGAGTAGATAATAAATAGACAAATGAGACAAACAATATAATTAGAGAGTATGGTAATAGTTACGAAGGAAATAAAAAAGATACCTTAGATAACATCAAGGGAAACGTGTTATTAAATTTATACCTTGAGTTCTTTACAATTTTGCTATTAGTGAGCTGACCTTTATTCAGTGAACACAGAAATTTCATTTTGAAAAGAGATGTTTATAAGTATCACGCAATAAACTCCAGCCTTAGAAGAGTAAGTTGGAGCAAAATTGAGGTTCCAGACCTATTGCCATTTAAAATTAAAAAACAAAGCAAAACAGAAAAAATTTTCACATTTCAAATAAAAATTTCAAACCAAAACCTTTCCTAAGACAAAAAACCTATAGCAATAAAGAATGTGATATGTACTATTACCATGATGTAGCCACAGAAAAAGAAATCTATACCGCAAAGCAAAAACAATCTCACCTCTGATGATGAGCAAAATCAATTCAGAAAGCTACTAAAAAGCCCGTGTTAATAGTGTTCCTTCTAGACTGAATAAAAATAATTGCCTGAATCTACCTGACATCTTTGCTTTCATTGTCCACTTGAAGACATAAATTAGGATAAAATCTACAAAGTTGCTTGAAAGAAAATGAAGCATTTTGCTTGGAAACGCCAATAATATGTCTAGCGCTTCTTCCACTGTGGCAAGTAGTAGATGCTTCAGAAAAGATGAAGGGTCCCATAATACATTTGATTAGCTACTTAATAAAGGAAGCTACAGAGAAGATCGCCTCTTCGACCTGGTGAGATTCTCTCCAGACCCTGAGGTCTAACGAGCAAGAAGACAAAGTCATTTTTATCCTACACCAGCAAGTGTAATTGCAAATGTTTTTCTTATTATTAAAAAACGTCAAATCCTTTCAAGAATCCAACCAAGCAACTTGCTTTAATAGCATCCTACAGAATTTCTTCTGTTAGAGAAAAATAATAATTTCGGAAAAGTAACTATACAGACATAGTGGCACATCTTCATTTATAGGGCGTGGACATTGAACTTTCCCTCTAGCAGCTCTTATAATGGCATAGTCAGAGTAAACGAGAACACTGCTCCTGTAATCCAAGTCACATTTCTTTCCCATTCGCTAATGAAAGGAATAATGCTAACACAATTGAATTCAATACCAGTGTTGCAGCTGTCCACAGCCACACTCACCAGGACTACATACATATTTTAGAACACAGTTTTCCAAGCATCTGTTATCATCTCTACCTATCTAATTAGCAAGCTCTCCATGAGTAACTAATATGAATACTTCACAAACAATCAGGGTCCAAAGCATCTCCACATCTAACAGCGGTATGTTTTCACCTTTGATTTAGGATAGGGATTTCCAAAGTGGAAAAAGTAGAGAAAGATGTTGAATGGAGTTGAAGAGATCCAAACAGCTGCCAACCTATATGGCAGAAAATTGTACCCCTTTCCATTTCATTCTGAAATACCTTATTTTTAGTAGAGGAGAAGAAAGGGCACAGTGAATAATAAAGTGACAGATCACTGCACCCAAAAGGCTGTAACTAAAACAAACAAACAAAAAAGAAAACTGACTTTAAAAAGATGGATTTAATCCGTACATTCCCGAAGTTACTTTCTAGTGAGGAGTTTGTATTAGTTTGGAATGTTTTCAGAGGCAAGGAAAAGAATACCCAATGAATCATGGGCAGAAAATGCATTTAATTATCATGCGAGAAACCAGGAAGCAGATGATTCCAAGTTTGGTGCAGCAGACTAATGACATCATTAAGGAACCAGACTCTGTACCTGCTCAGCCGCCATGCTTAGGGGACCTTTGTCTTCTGAAAGTGACTTTTGGTTGCAAGATAACTGCCACAGCACCCCACAGTCTACCCTACCCAGCATCCTAAGCGGGAAGGAAGAAAGAAGTCACAGGCTTTCCTCACAAGAGAAAGAAGCCCCTCAGTATCAGACCCATTAGTAGATGTTTCCTTGACATATTTACAACAAAAAGTTATTCATTGTTTATCTGATATTCAAATTTAACTGGGAATCCCGTATTTTTGTGTTTTTTTTTCTTAAAGATTGGCACCTGAGCTAACAACTATTGCCAAGCGTCTTTTTTTTTTTTTCCTGCTTTTTCTCCCCAGATCCCCCCAGTACACAGTTGTATATTTCAGTTGTACATTCTAGTTGTGGCCTGTGGGACGCCGCCTCAGCGTGGCCTGATGAGTGGTGCCATGTCTGCACCCAGGATCTGAACCAGGAAGCCCCAGGCCGCTGAAGCGGAGCGCGCAAACTAAACCACTGGGCCACAGGGCTGGTCCCTTTGATTTGTTAAATCTAGCAACCCTTATTACCACCAGTCTAACAGAGGGTAACTTGTGGAATGATAACCATTTGTCTATTATTGCCTGATGTCTCCTGGTTTAATCAATTGCATCATGTTTCTTAGAGAAGAACTAAGACTGCTATAGTAGGAATGCAAAGAGAAGGAAATATGCAGTGTTCCACTTTCTTCATATCCAGAACAGGCTCCGGAGAATCTAATCCTGGTTCCAATAGGATAACTGAAAACCACCTAAATCTTAACCTCTCCATGCATCCTTCAAAAAGCACATAGAGATCAAAGAGAAAATATTAAATTGTTGATAACACATGTCTACTTCCTAACCGGGAGAAAAAAATACAACGAACCTCAATTACACATAAGTGGGAAAAACACACTTGAATCCAGCAGAACCAGCTCCCGAGACCACTCCAGAGCAAAAAGCCAGGCAGAGACTGAGCAGAGAAGGAAAGAGGGAGCAGAATTCTGGTGGTGGTGGAACACAGGTAAAATCACCACATAAGGAGAAAGCCCTATCCTCAGGAGGGGGATACCGTGAACACATCTGAGACTGGGATGGACCTCAGAGTGCACAGGAGCAGAGGTGACCATCATAGGAAGACGGTGACCTTCTTCTGGGGGAAAGGGGCAACTTGTCTCTCTTTGCAGATGACATGATTTTATATATAGAAAATCGTAAAGATTCCACCAAAAAACTGTTAGATCTAATCAACGAATTCACTAAAGTTGCAGGATGAAAAATTAACATATAAAAATAAGGAGCATTTCTATACACTAACAATGAACTATTTGAAAAAGAAATAAAGAAATTGATCCCATTTACAATAGCATCAAAACCAATAAATACTTAGGAATAAACTTAACCAAGGAAATGAAAAAATCTCTACTCTGAAATCTGTAAGACACTGATGAAAGAAATCGAAGACACAAATAAATGGAAAGGTGTCCTGTGTCCATGGATTGGAAAAATTAATATTGTTAAAATGTCAATACTAACAAAAGCCATCTATAGATTCGGTGCAATCCCTATCAAGATTCCAATGGCATTTTTTACAGAAATAGAAAAGACAATCCTAAAATATATATGGAACCACAAAAGACCCCAAATTGGCAAAGTAATCCTGAGAAGGAAAAACTAAGTGGGAGGCATCACATTTGCTGATTTCAAGTTATGCTAATCAAAACAGTATGACATAAAAACAGTCAAACAGATCAATGGAACAGAATTGAGAGCCCAGAAATAAACTCAAGCATATACAGTCAGCATTTATATTTGGCAAGGGAGCCAAGAATACTCAATGGAGTAAAGACAGTCTCTTCAATAAATGGTCTGGGAAAATTGGATATTCTCATGTAAAAGAAAGAAACTAGATCCCTATCTTACACCATTCACAAAATTAACTCGAAATGGATTAAAGACCTAAATGTAGGACCTAAAACCACAAAACCCCTAGAAGAAAACATAGGAAAAGAGTTCCTTGACATGGGTCTTGGCAATGATATTTTGGATATGACACCTAAAGCACAAGCAGGAAAATAAAAAATAAATGAGACTACATCAAACTAAAAAGTTTCTGCACAAGAAACAACTAACAAAGTGAAAAGACAACCTGCAGAATGAGAAAAAATATTTGCAAACCATGTATCTGATAAGGGTTTAATACCCAAAATATATAAAGAACTCATACAACTCAATAGCAAAAAAACAAATAATTCAATTAAGAAATGGGCAAAAGACTCGAATTTTCCAAAGATAATATACGAATGGCCAAGAAGTACATGAAAAGATGCTCAGCATCACTAGTTATTAGGGAAATACAAATCCAAACCACAATGAGCTATCACCTTATACCTGTTAAGAGTGGCCATTATCAAAAAGATAAGAGATAACAAATGCTGGCGTGGATGTGGAGAAAAGGGAACCCTTATGCACTGTTGGTGGAAATGTAAATATGGTGCAGCCACTAAGGAAAACAGTCTGGAGGCTCCTCAAAAAATTAAAAATAGAATTACCATAACATCCAGTGATTCCACTTCTGGGTATTTATCTGAAGGAAACAAAAATACTAATTCGAAAAAATATCTGCATCCCCATGTTCAGAGCAGCATTATTTACAGTAGCCAAGACATGGAAATACCTAAGCATACATCAATGAATCAATGGATAAAGAAGTTTTGGTATACATATACAATGGAATATTACTCAGCCATTAAAAAAAGAGGAAATTCTGCCATTTATGATAACATGGAATGGCTTTCAGGGCATTATGCTAAGTGAAATAAGTCAAACAGAGAAAGACAAATACTGTACATGATTTATTTACATGTGGAATCTAAAGAAAAATAAAAGTCATAGAAAAAAAGATTAGATATGTGGGTACCAGAGGGGGAATTGGAGGAAGGTACAAACTTCCAGTTGTAGGATAAGTACCAGGGATGTAACATACAACATGACGACTATAGCTAACACTGCTGTATGGTATATATGAAAGTTGTTAAGAGAGTAAATCCTAAGAGTTCTTATCACAAAGGAGAAAATTTTTTTTCTTTTCTTTTTCTTTTCATTGTATCTATATGAGCTGATGAGCTAAACTTATTGTAGTAACCTTTTCGCAATATATGAGGGTCAATCCATTATGCTATACACCTTAAACTTATACAGTGATGTATGTCCATTATACCTTAAAACTGGGGGAAAAAATAAGAGAAAGAACCTGTGCTATTGGATTGGAAGTGGAAGTGACACTCTGAACTCCAGATATATATCCCTAGGCTCTGTCCACTAAAAAAGAGCTTAGAACCAAGGACGCACTTACCACCAAAATCTGGACTTTTAAATATCATTCCTCAGTAAAATAAATCACCTACTTGGAGAAATGGCCATTTCTAGGTCTGGGGCAGAGAAGATGCAAAGTGAACATTTTGCTGTGCCACAAAGGAAGACGTGCTAAACAACTGATTGGGGCCTTCTCAAAAGGACACAGGAGGCAGCTCCAAAGGCTGCCCACTCATCAACCTTGTGATAGTTTAGGGACCAAAGAGGAATAATGTCAGTAATGAATCACCACATTTAAAGGAATCTGTGACCTCATAATGACATTACAAAGGGAGAGGAGTGAAGAAGGAATTATAGAAGTAGAAAATCATCATCTTGCAACCATTGACCTAATGATTAATTTACCCAGGAATCATCATTAGATGCTAAAATCTTGGGAAAAGGTTAACAAGGAATAAGATATTCACAAGTCTCAAAATATTACCCCTCAAATTTCTTATTAATTAGAAAGACAACATGTACCTTGACAGTGGAGAAATCTAGCAGATACCTCAAACCAATCAAGTAAATAAATTTAACATCACCAAAATGGGACTTCTAACATTCTACCTCCTGACATGAAGCACTGGAAAGGATACAATCTCACCTGGGTAGTTTTTGTACCAAAAATCTATAGTCCTGAAAAAAACCATCAATCAAATTCAAAGTGTGAGTTATTCTACATATCACCAGCCTGAACTCAGCAAAATCAACAAGAAAGACCAGTCCTCACCACTCCCCACCTCCACTCCCCGTAAAGGTAGGGGAACCCTTCTAGATTAAAGGGGATAATGGGACAGAACAAATAACGGCAACATATGATCCTGGGTTCGAGATCAAAAGGGATAGATCTATTAAAAATACTTCAGTGATAATGGGGAAATTTGAATATAGACAGTAAATTAGATAAAATCACTGTTAACTTTCTTAGAAGTGAGAATAGTATTTTGGTTACATAGGAAAATATCATCTTAGGAAAGGCATATCCTGAACCATTTAGGGGTGCATTTTCACAATGTCTGCAACTTACTTTCAAAATTCAGAAAAAGAAAAAGTAAGCACGTGTGTGTGTGTGTGTAAAGAGAGAGAGGATATTAACTTTTGGTAAATCCAGGTGAACGGAACGTGTGTGTTGATACCATTCTTTCGGCTCATCTGCAGCCTTGAAATTTATCAAAACAAAACATTGGTGGCAGGGTGGGGAACACCACAGGCACAATTTGTAAAAAATTATCAAAAGGTGAGGTCCCAGACAGAGAACAGAGAGCTCATGTCATAACGACAGACTTCAAGATGATCCAGGCAGAGGCAGCTGGCAGCCAGCAACACCAGGAGCCAAGTGAACCCCACGCCAACGCCTGCAGACCACCCACCGCCCTTTCCACGGACACCGTACATTGCCCTTGCTGAGGCGGCACACCGGCTGTCTCTTCTTATGGCTATCTGGTGCGGCTTTTCATCAACAGCTGTCTTCACTCTGCCCATGGAACATATATGACAAGGATGCCCACCCATGTCCCAAGATTTCTGTTGGGGTAGGTGACCTCCTTCACTGAGCCTCACATTTCTCTGTGGTTCTGTAGACTCTTGCTGCCTCTTACTGGCTCCTCTCCCTCTAAATCACTTTGTCCCAAAGGTATCTGACAAGGCAGATGAGGCTCAGCAGTCAGCAAACAAGAACAGAATAGAGAAGGAAGTGAGGAGAGATGGAAAAGAAGGTCAGTACCCCCAAGAATTTTTCTCAGAATACCAAAGCAAAGGCTCTTTTTTGTCCATTAGATTTGAACTAGGAACGATTAACAGCTTCTTGCAACCACAAGCAGAAAGCTTGTTTGAGACCAAAACCAACAATTGGAGAGATCAGAGCTACACAGAGTGGCAGAAAGAACTGGGGTCCTGGAGACCTGCCTTACTTCCTGGATCAAGTGAGGCATGCCAGTCTTCAGTTCTATGAGCCAATAAATGCCCTCCCTTCTCCCATTATTTTTTTTTCCTTCCCCCGGTTTAGGTTGAATTTTCTGATCATTTGCAACTCAAACAACCTGAATTGAAACAACAATTCATAAAAAATGTATTCTCTTGGACAAGTAAATTAGGGAGCAACTAATTGTTTATATTTACATCCCCCTCTCATCAATTCACAAAGTGTATCAGGGTAACAAAGGCTCTGAGAAGTCCTGCAGTAAACAAACCTTTTAAAGATTATTCAAACCAGTATGTCCCAAATCACTTGATTTTGGAGGTACCTATTAATAATCCTTAGACGTAGTGTTTCATGGGAAACAATTTTTGTAATAAATGCATGGAAATCATTCACCTGTCTGCAAAGAAATCCTGTCACATATCATCAGTTAATTTCAGTATCACTTAATTTCCACATTCGGGATTTGAGGTCCAAGTAATCAAACTAAAGATGATAACTCAATATCAAAAAGCTTACATATGGGGCTGGCCTGGTTGCATAGTGGTTAGGTTCATGCGCTCTGCTTCAGTGGCCTGGAGTTCACAGGTTCAGATCCCAGGCGTGGACCTAGCCCCAGTCGTCAAGCCACGCTGTGGCAGTGTCGCACATAAAATAGAGGAAGATTGGCACAGTTGTTAGCTCAGTGATAAGCTTCCTCAAGCAAAAAGAGGAAGATTGGCAACAGATGTTAGCTCAGGGCCAATCTTCTTCACACACAAAAAAATGCTTAAATATACTTGTAAGGGGTGTATCGTACTTTTGTGCATGCATGTACTATCCTGTTAGATATTAGAGAAATGCAGCTATTTCCCAGTTTGTCTATGACCTGGCTGGTGAGCAGAGCACATAATCTTTTCATATTTGTATCCCCAGCATGTTGAATTATGCCTGATACATAGGAGGAGCTCAATAAATATAAATGAATGAATAAAATCATTACCAATTTACTTTTTTCTATGGGAATTACATTTCTTATTGCTTTCTTTCATTTTGCCTTCTGTTACACATTGAATTAAGGCTTTTATTGAGCAATCTGTGGTACCTCCTAGTTCTTAAGTCCTGGGAGGATATAAGGAATTCAATGCTCATTAGTATGTACAACTAGTTTAAATGATTTTTTCACTGCACATTCCATCTTATTTGTCCAGAATGAATCCGGTTTGATCATTACGCATCTCTTTAATCTTTCATTTTCTCAGACGAAAGTCTACTATTAGAAATGTTTCTAATCCTGTTTTACCTCGTCTTTCAAACTAATAAAGAACGGCAAGTCTAACACACTCTTTTCTAAAGTAGGCACATTAGGGGACACAATTATATGCTATTGTGCATAGACCTAGTGGAGTTAATCTCACCCTTCAAAATAGAATATTAATTTCCAGGGCATCGGTTGCTGGAACAGATGGTTTTGCTCCTCTGCACCTATTGCCTGTACAAGCTTGAGCAATGCCTATCTTTGTAACATTTTCTATCCTTCCAATGACAGCGCAGAACATGAAATACACTAAGACACATTGATTAAAAAAACAACTAGGTTAGTAGAATAGACTTAAAACCATGTAATATGTAATATGAAGATTTTTATTTTTAAGGAACTGAGGATGGTTAACTTTGAGAAAATTCTGGGGCAGCATGAAAGCCATTTAAAAATGTTTACAGAAGAGAAATGTTCCAAAGTAATTTCAAACAAGTAATCTAACCATGCGATGTATGTAGGATGTATTGGGACAAAAAGAACTACATACAACTTAAAATGCTTGCAGTTATCATCATGCTGGTGGTAGTCTGTTATTCTGAAATAGTCTTTCATATAGTAGGACATAAAACCCGTGAGGAATTCTGTTGGCGTCACTGAGAACAGGATTTTCAGCATAGGAAAAAGATACAGAGGTAAGACTGATGAGGGCAATAAACTCTGTAGAATTGATTTTAAATGGAAATAGCTGTACAAACTCATGGTGTATTTTACAGATTAAAAAAATGCATATTTCTAACTCTGTTCACTAAAAAGGCCTAAAGACTAATTCAATAGTAATGAGAACCTCAGCATTCATATTGTGGTCTCTAAACATCAATTTCAAAAAACAAAGGAACAAGGGGTCTTTAAAGAAATGGTTGATTCCATGTCTGGAATAGGAAGTGCACAAGGTGAGTATAGAATAGCTTGTCATGGGGGTGGCCCCGTGGCCGAGTGGTTAAGTTCGCGTGCTCTGCTGCAGGCGGCCCAGTGTTTCATTGGTTCGAATCCTGGGCGCGGACATGGCACTGCTCATCAAACCAAGCTGAGGCAGCATCCCACATGCCACAACTAGAAGGACCTACAACGAAGAATATACAACTATGTACTGGGGGGCTTTGGGGAGAAAAAGGAAAAAAAATAAAAATCTTTATAAAAAAAAAAAAGAATAGCTTGTCATGCCAAGAATAAAGAATCCTGGAGTCATATCAAAAGGACCTAGGAGCTAATTTGAATGGGCTCTCAGTGACCAAAGACATGGCAACTAAAGCAAGAATAAGGTTTATAATTTCAGTGAAATAAAACACATCAAATATAATTAAAACCATGAATTCATAATGAAACTAGAAAAAAACTTCATTGGTGGTTTTTGGTGAATTCTAGGGAAATAACCCCTAATAAATGAAATGAAAGAAATGAGCATTAATCTTATCTTTCCTATAGGAACTGTATCTCATCATACCAAATAACTGATGAGAAGTTTCTCTTTGTTAAGGTGCTCCAGCCAAATGGAGACAGAATTGCAGAAAGAGAAGATCATTATTTTGCAAACTCTAATGAATAATTAAAGGATCTAGACAATGGCAGCTCCTAATATCACAAAAAGAAACAAGCAGACAAGCTGTGCCTCCTGATGGAAGTACACACACCAGCTAGGTAGGAAGTGGTCTCACCCTCACCCTCTCAAAAATAAAAATTGAACTTGAATCTGATCAAGCCCTTAGCTCTTACTACCTACCAATATATTGATAATATTGGGGATAGAACATGCTAAATGACCCCATGAGAATGCAGTCAGCAAAACCTAGACCACATGACACTCTAAATAACCTAGATTCTTCAACCAAAATTTTTCAAAGGAAAGAAAAATTGAGGTGATCTCTAGAATAAAAGAAACTTAAGAGATATACCAATTGATGACAACATATAAACCTTATCTTGATTCAAACAAGTTACAAATGAAAAATTATGGCACAACAGAGAAAATATGAAAACAGACTGTATATTTGATAATATAAAGAAATTATCATTAATGTTTTCACAAGTGATAATGATCTTATGGTTTTATCGTGAAGAAATGATCCTTATCTTATAGCGATACATACTATAATATTCAGGGATGAAATGAAATGTTGTATGTGAATTGCTCTAAGACAATCAGAGTGCAGGGGACAATAAATGAGAGAACATTGGCCTTGAGTTGATAACTATTGAAGTTGGTGATGGGGACAGGGATGTTCATTATATTATTCTTCCTAATTTTGCTTTAAATTCCCAAAACATCTCTGTAATGTTTGCCATGAAAGCTGACCAAATAGGGATTCAATGTGATCTTCAACCTGGAATTTAGACCAAGAGGAGTGTGTGGAGTGACATGGACACAAGTTTCTGATAAAGTATAAGGAAGTGTTTTTGACCTGAATTGTTCATTATGGAAAGAAAGGGCTTCTAAATAGATTATATTTCTGGTTGCTGAAAATAGACAAGGTGGGTACTGAGCAAGAGCTGAGGCCTTGAATTCAGTTATTTTTCATTCCCATTCCAGTTTGGTGGTCTATGAGCTTTTTTGCAATATCTTCTTCTTAAAGACCACCTGATTCAAAGTACTAAGTGCAAAAATATGTTGTTTTTTGTTTCCATGTGCTTATGTGGTGTGCATGGAAGTGAAGTGGACGGGCCTGGGATACAGAGCACAGGCATGAAAGAACGAGAATGGGCATAGAAAACATTTCAGCAGAACAGGAATGATCTAAAAAAATATTAGGTAGACCTGCTGTGTTTAACTTACTATTCCTGAGAGTCTTGCTGAATTTCTTTCAGTTCACTGAAAGATAAAGATGGCTTCTCCATCACTAAGTAACAAACCCAAACACCAACTTTTTAAGACACTAATTTAACTAAGTTTCAAGAAACCATGCAAAGAGATCATTAAGAGAACACAGGCCTATGCTATCCGGGCATAATTGTCTTTTCTTTGCTTCAGACATGCTAATTTACTCTGTCTGGATCAGAACTTCCATCCCAGTAGGCTTTTTACAAGGGTCAAAATTTAACTCACCAGGGAACTAAACGAGAAAAGAATGACAAAATAGCTCCGTTTCTTCCCAGTAGTCTTTAAGGTTATTCTGTAGATCTTGTACCAAATATTTGAATAGACACCATCCAAACTGGGTTTGCTTTTTTTTCCTTAGCATAAAGGAAGAAATTAGTTTTCTTATCAGGTCTTTTCCTTTTAATCAAGGAAAGAATACCCAGTGAATGAATTTTTTACTTTGTCTACATCATCTACCATCAAGAATAGCACTTTTGCATTATGAACCCAATTTTGATTCTGACCTACGCAATTAAGTAATCAAATCCTGTTTCTGGAATTTATAGCTTTATTCTACTTTTCTCGCTATAATTTGACTTTATCTGGGTGCAGCAGCTCCTTTAGCTTGTACCATTTGCATACTGGATGATCCATCGCTAGCCTAGAATCCCATCCCCAGGCTGAGACAGTCTACCAAAGATATTTTTTTTAACATTTGAGAAACTGGAAAAATCACATTGATGTGCATGTGCATACTATTTGAAGACAGTTATTACTTTCTCCTCCCCAGGCAATCTAGGCGTTTTCTTCTTTCTGATTCTTCTCATCACTGGATTGCTAAGAATCATTTCTTTTGCTCCACTAATTTCCTAGCCAAGTTCACTGTCAACCAAAATTAAGGAAAAACAGCATTCCAGATGCCTCCATCTCAAATAAGTTTAGAATTTGAATTCTCAACACAGGACATCTGAAGGCAGCAGCGTCTTTAGGAATAGCCAAACTCAGTTCTGTGAATTTGGAAAATGATGAAGTCTAAATGACTGACTCTCTCCTCGCTACATTATCAACACACATTTGTCAAATGCTTACCAAGATAACCCTACTTATTGGCAGAGAAACGGGTTAAAATAAACCAAAAATGTGCCTTGATCACTAGAACTAACCCCAATACTGGGTGAAAAGTAAATGAGAAATGAGGGATTCACAGAAACCGTTTGATAACAGAACTTGAATCAACATGTTAGGAAGACAGTCACAGATTAAGTGAGCTCAAGGGTCAATGCTATCTGCTCTCCAACAGAAAATGAGTTACTAATTAAAGAAAAATCTTGACTAAAACTCTTCATCATATTAGAGTCAAGGCCAAAGAGCCAGGCTACACACATATTTTTACTCTTTGAAAGTAAAGCTGAGACGATAAATGACCAGTATGGAATAAGTTATGTCTTGCTCAAGGAAAATTATAAAGGTTGTAATAATTTGCACCAGGCAAGAATGAATATTATCTGAAATGATTTTTCCAAGTGGATCATTAATTTTTGGCCTCTTCTAGAAGCATTCTGACTAGTTAATTATAGGTTAACTTAATATTCCTAATATACTGACTTCCACCACAACCTTCATGCGGGACAATGAAATCATGTGAAATCATCACGAGTTAATCAGCAAGTTCCAGTTAGGGTTCTGCTATCGCACTCTCAGTGGACTACCGTCAACTGATCAGGCAAACTGACTAAAATTACCCAAACTCCTGCCCATAAAATGCTCCCCTTACTCTTCACTAAAGAAGGCACCATTTACTACTTTATCCTCGGTGCCAGGAACATTGTAAGTGCTGGGGAAAAAATAAATCCCTGCTAAATATGAATGAACGAATGTATGCATGAATAAACATCTGCTTCATAGGAACTCTGATTCATTTGGGATTTTCCAGGCTGTAAAACAAATATGCACCATACTTGGGGTTCAAGTTTGCTTTTTCTTGGAATTATCACTTATGAGTATTTTTCTTTGGTGTTAATTTATTTGCTCACTGAACACAAAGTTTTAATAAAGGAGAAGATATTATTCTAACTCAGCCACTCGTGTCTTCAGACCTTGGCTGGCAACTGGGAACTTGGATTTGGGGAGGGTTCACACCATTCCCTCATAAGAATGTCTCACTGTGCCTAAATTGTTGATGCAAACAATATGGTTTAGGCTGAAAACCTCCTGAGAGTGTCGATTTTGATACATGGTAGGGACTGGGTACCTATGTGACAATCTCCCAATAAAAACCCTAAGCACTGAGTCCTTAATGAGTTTCCCCGGTAGACAACATTTCACACGTGTTGTCATAATTTGTTGCTGGAGGAAGTGCGTGCTTTCTGTGCGACTCCACTAAGAGAAGTCTCTTGGAAGCTTACACCTGGCTTCCTCTGGGCTTTACCACACGTGGCTTTTCTTTTGCTGATTTTGTGTTGTATCCTTTCACTGAAATAAATCATAGCCATGAGTATGACTATAAGCCAAATCATGTGAGTCCTCCTGGTGAATCAGCAAACCTGGGGGGAAGAGGGGGTCTTGGGGACTCCTAACGCAGGAGACATAACGAGTTAGAAGTAGTAATGAAACAAAAGCACGGCATACAGCAGTAGAGAGCTCATGGAGTGGGTCTGAGTTAGAAATCAAGAAACGGGCCCACTGGTGGTATGTATGCCACCCTAGACTCAACAACAGTTCAACCTGCCATGTGGAACTAATGGAACTTCAAGCAGGAATGAGCTTAAGAAAGAATCGAGTCCAGGTTCCTCATTTTTCAGATGAGCTAAAGTTGAGACAACTAAAATACCTTTCTGCAGGACACAGAGCTAGTTTGAAGCAATTACTAGGACAGCAAAACCACGTCTTAGCCCCCAGGAGTTCCTACCAGTAAATCATCTGCTGCTTGGCTGGAGTTTGTCCTTTCTCAGAAGGCCTCCCACTTGCATCAAGACGTGCCACATGGTTACAGATTTGCACCATGTTGCCTTTTCAATTAAAACAGCTAAATGGGGTATTTTAAAAGGATGATTTCCAAGCTGCCAGGACAATAATGCCACAAACCCCACCAGATTTATTAGAGTCAAATGACAATATAAATCATTAGGAAAACGTGTGCCAACCACAGAAACAGCAATACCTCAAACTCTTGGAGTACTGAACATCATCCAGTTGGCTGAGGAAGAACCATGTGGCTTAAAATCATTTTTCACAATTACTATCCTAGCTAATTCATAGTTTTTGGCAGACATGTCTCACATGCATAGCCGAACTCAGCTAATTTTCACTCTGCTGACCAACAAATATGATTTTTTTTCCTCAGAAAAACCACCCAGAGAGCTTTCATGAAATCTGAGGTAGTGCATCAAAGAGTGAGCCCATTTGTGACAGCCTGGCTTTAAATAATGCATATTAAATAGGCCACCCAATATTCGTCACCAAAAATTCTACTTTGCTAACTAACTAAAATGATGAGTTAAGAATACCAGTCATACTAACTGATAGTGTCTGAGACTCAAAGAGCAAGATTTTATGAATCCTTCTTTACTTTTTTCACTTTTGAATTGAGCTTGCTTTCCACAAGGAAAAAAAATTTAAACTATTTACTGTGGATTTCTCCAAAATCATTATTAGTTCTTCTCAGTTAGACAAGAAATACCATACAATGCTACAACAACTTCCTTAAGCAATAAAATATTTACACGACTAAAGGAATAAAAGCTATTCTACTAAACTTAAATTTTCATCAGTTTCATTTCCAGGTTGTTTTCTTGAAACTGTTCATTAATCGTCACAGTATGAATTTCATGTATGAATGCGCGTTTTACAATGACTTCACAAAAGTAAACCTCCTGTAAATTGAATTGAAGCCCTCCTACAAAGAGAAGCATCCTGCCCACAAGGGGGAATGCCCCCGCTGTTTTAAATTCAGCCTCTTACCAACTCTGTAGAGGACGAAGGGACATCATTAGGATAGACTCACTCGGGGCTTCAACTATGTAGATAATGTTCTATTCCTTAGCTTGGTGGTGGGTGGACAGGCATTTGTGGTATATTCTTTACACTTTTTGTGTGTCTTAAATATTTTATAATAATTTTTAAAATATTGAACTGACTGAGCACTATGTGGTGACAGTCAAGAAACAATGTACAACTGAAATCTCGCATTGATGTAAACTATTATGAACTCAATAAAAAAAATAATTGATATAAAAAAAAATATTGAACTCTGTGACTTTGCTCGGCATCCCCAGATCCTTGAGGAGGCATCTTACTTAGCCTTGTTGTCTCTACAGTCAAACTGAATTTTCTTTAGCAGAGTCAAAATGGTGCATGAAAACCATTTCTATTACACCAAGTTCCCAAAGACTTGGTCAAATCTTCAGAACTGTTCTCATCAGATATCCTTTGTCTGTGGAAGCACCTTGAAAGAATATATAACCAAGGCTATTTTCAATCAGTGAAAGCATCTTCTCTTATTAAAGCTGCCAGGTTCCCAAATAGAAAATTTTGTCAGAAAAAGGTATGAGATCAAGAAAAACAAGTTAAATTGACCAAGTGTGCTTTAAAATATCCCATAAGTTTGAAAGTCCCTTTCCCCCTAGTTAATAATGGGAAGATGGAAGCCAGCTGTGTTCACATAAACCTCAAGTTTAAAGTAGGGTAGGGCAGTGAGATCTCAAAGGGGTCCCTGGATGCTAGCATCAGCATCAACCAGGAATTTGCTGGAAATGCAAATTCCCAGATCTCTGATGGGGGGCATGAGAGGGGTGGGCAGCAATCCCTCCAGATGATTCTGATGTGTGCTAGTTTGAGAACCACGGATGTAGACATTGGAAGTCTAGCTTCTGGACTCAGAAGGACTGGGTTTGAATACAGTCTGCCCCTGGTAAATGGTATGACTTCGGACAAGTGACTTGTCTATGCCTTAATTTCCTCCTTTGCAAAATGAAGATGATAATGGTTCCTAACTCACTGGAACACCAGCAGTAAGACAAAACATGTAAAAGTTTGGCAAAATGCTTGACACATACGAAGTACTCAATAAATGTGAGCAATCATTTTCTCTACTATGGAGATTATCACAGATTTGCTTTCATTCCAGTTCACTTGTCTATTTATTCGATGACCATTGATTGAGCGTTTACCACGTAGCAGACTTGTGCACTGACTCACACAGGATTCCCAGCTGCAGTGCCTCTCAGTCCTGGATGAGCATTAGAATCACCCATGGAGCGCTGATGAACTCGCACTGCCCGAGCCCCACCCCGTCACCAAAACAAAAAGAATCAAACCTGCAAGCAAGAATTACAGCCCAAAGTCCAAGGAGCAGCGGCTGGACGGGAGCCCATGACCCCAGAGAAACTTTTAGGGACGAGTCATTGCCCAGGGAGCTTTCATTAATACTTATATATTCTTCTCCTGCATTACTGCTCTTCTTAGGAAGCACAGATCATGTTTCCCTAAATCCTCAGGGCTTGCCACCATGCCAGACAAAGACTAAATGCAGGAGAAGTTTGTCGATGCAACACCAAGTGAGCTTTATTTCTAGACTTGGGCCCTCCAAACTCCTGGAAGCCTGAGCACAGTGTTTCAGGACAGAGGAGTAATTAAATAGCCATCATCTCCATAACAAACTCTCGTAAATGCACATTCCCCTGAATATATTGCCTGAGCCTCAAGGCTAGACATAATGGTTTCACACACCGGTTTCCAAGGGGAGGAGCAACAGGGGCAAAGCTTTTAAATTAATTAAAAGAGACACTCGGGCACACTTCACGCCATTCTTTAATCTCCATTCTTCTGTGATAAATATAGAATGACAGGACCGAGCCCAGGCTAACGAGCTGAAGGCAGGACCGGTGGAGGCTCACCAGCCAGCCCTCAAAAACACTGCAGCAGGGCCCAGGGCTCAGGAAAAGGAGGGAGGAGAAAATGAGCACCTGACTCAGCTGTGTCACTGATGTGTCACCGGAGTGCTCTGAAGAATGCCCACTGGCCACGTGATCCCATTCTTCCTCCACTAGCAGCAATTTAAACAGATAAAAAGGAAACAGCATGTATGGTAATTAAAAAGTCAGAGAATAATAACAATTCAGATTTATTGAGGGTTTTTTCGTGTCAGGCACTGTGTTAAACGCTTCTCATGTAGTATTTCACCTAATTGTGGTAATGAGCTTCCCAACAGCCCTCACCTCCTAGTGTACGTACTCTTGTGTAGTCCCCCTCACACACTGAATCAGAGGTGGCACATGTGACCAATAGAAAATTCCAGAAGTAAAACTGTCTCTGACTTCTGAGTTTAGATGATAAAGGACATCACACTTCTAACATGACCTCTTGGATCACTTGATCCAGGGGAAGCCAGTGCCATCTTAAGTGGACACTCAAGCAGCCCTGTGGCAAAGCCCACATGGGGAGAAACTAGCCATGTGACTAGGACACCTTAGAAATGGATCCTCCAGCTCAAGCCAAACCTTTGAGTCTAGCCAAAGCTCCACACATCACAAAACAGAGAAGTCATCACTACTGGGCCCTGTCTGAATACCTGACTCACAGAACCCAGGAGATAAGTATGTAAAAACTAACTGCTATGGTATGTTATGCAGCACTAGCTAACTCATCCATAAGAGCTAGATACTCTTATTTTATAGTTGAGGAGAGTTGAAGTGATTTAATCATGGGCATAGTAAGTAAAGCGATGGGGATCTGAGTCCAGGTTTGCAGATTTGAAGTTCTGGCTGTCATTTGGTCATACGACTCCTGACAGATAAATGTAAGGTGTGCAACTTATTTCCCATCCCTTTTGTTAAGGGAAAAGTATTTAAGAGGAAGCTTTGAAGCACTTTGGTTGTCCCAAGTTACTCTGTTCATCCTTGATGGGACCCACCATTGTGCCTTGGATTTTGGCCATTTCTCCTGAAGTTTCTGGAGGGCTGGAATCGTGTCTTCCTCATGATGGTGCTTGTAAAGAACAGAAGGGTGGGGACAGGATGCCAGGTTAATCCTGTGGGTTCACATCCCCCTGCCTGGTTTGGCTGCTCTGCTCTACCACTTTCAGGCTGAGTGATTTTAGGCAGGTTACCTAAATTTTATGAGCATCAGATTCCTCACCTTATAACAGAGCCAATATTCATACAGACACTTTTGTTTGCACTACATTACAAAAACACTTATGAAGTATTTAGCACATTGCCTGGCACAAAGTAAGTGCTCCATAAATGTTACCTATCTGAATTATTACCAAATACATGTTGAAAAAAATCCAACATTTTGAATGGCCAAACAAAGCTCTTCCCTCAACCTTTGCTCATAGTGAAAGAGACTTTCCAAAGAAATAGCAGTGGTTCTTGAGAGTGAAGAGATCTCGCTCTCCAAGCACTGAAACCTTTGGAATCATCTTGGCCCTGGTTCCTCCTAGAGCCCAACCTGCCCTGCTGGAGTGATGAGACAATCAGAGAAGGCTGCCGGATCCTTCCATCGTCCAGTCGGACACGTGCAGACAGCAATTTGGCTCTTTCTTGCAGGAAGAAATGTAAGGCAAAGAGGGTCTCCCGCCCCTCAGCCTTATAAACAGGGGTGTAGAGATATTTCTGCTTCCACCCTATCTCTTAATCCCATTACATTCTTATCACTTTGTCAGCGCAGACAAAGCTCCTTAGCTCCTGCCAACACTCACTCTAATGCCTTCCCTTGTGGTTCCCTCTTTCTTGGTCTTGGAGCTAATAAGCTGTCAAGTGTCTTACTGTCCCCTCAGGTGCTTTCTACTCAAATGCTGTTTAGAGTTGCACCTCCCTTTGAACTTAGCTTTAAGGCTCCCCTCTTTTTTCCCCTTACACATGAAAGAGTTTTCTGTGTAAAAATCTGTTTGGGGTCCAAAATATTTCCACAACTTTCTACTTCTGGGTAAAACTAAGAAAAGGGAAATTGGGAGAAATGCCAGCCACATTCACCCATCTCCAAATAAACGCACATTCTTAGTGTTGCAGGATGCTAGGTTAGGTTCTTGGGGAAGCATATACGTGACACCCGCTCCCCCCACCAAGTAACGAAGGACATTGAAAAAACAGATTAATAACTATGAAACAAAGTGCCATGAGCGGCAGGAATAGAGAGCCCAGGAGAGCAGAGGAAGGAAAAACGCTGACAGATGAGGACAGGGGAGACCCGCAGCAGTCAGCCTCAGTGTGCGCTCTGAAGGATGGGAGAATCCTGACCCAAGGGGCGGGGAAAGGCCAGAAGAGCACTCCGGGCAGAAGGAATGAAAGGCAAGGAGGCGGAAAAGCACGAGACGGGCACGTGAAATGCTACAGATTTGTAGGGAAGCAGTGACGGGGGCTGCAGAAGATAAAGTAGACTAGGGAAAAATACACTGCAATAATTAGCAACAGAGATTTTCAAAAAAGAAGAAAGTAAAGGTCTTTTTGTAAATTATACAGCAAATTGGGGACATATGGATTTCATAATTAAGAATAAGTAACATATTCTAATCAATTTCTCAGGGATCCTGGACATAAAACCCTAAGACCAGACAAGTATATTCTCAAAGGAGGCAAGGCCAAGTGAACTGGCGGATCAGCCTTCCCAAGATGTTAAGCACATTTCCCTCACTGAAAGCTTTTGCTTGAACCACTGAACTTCCTACAAGTCAAACACTTTCCAACTAGTTTTTTCCTAGCCTAGTTTTAAAAACTATTAAAGTGAGAAGGCATCTATCTGATGACTTAAGTCAGGAATCTGTTACTTACCAGCAGAGTCATTTCAATGATTTCCAAGAGCCAGTATCCATTAACCAGACTGGTTTCAGGGTGGAGTAAATGTGTATCAGAGGTGAACAGGCTAATTCATGGGTCTAAGGGTGTCTGTACCTTAGTGTATTTTTCTATCCTCTGGTCCAAACTTCAAAAGCCAAGGCACAGAGTAAGCTCTCAAATAGAAATTCTGTGAATTGGAACTCCCTTCACTTTCTCCGAACTACCAAAGAGCTAAATTCAAAAAAGATCCGGAAAGCATTATAGGCCATCAATCCATCTCAAATGGTGGGTCTCGTAACAGGGCTAAGTCCCTGGTCACTGTTTCTGTGTCATCCCTGTCCCAACAGATGTTCTCTGCACAACAAAAAACTGGACGACAGGGCTCCAGGCCAGGCTTCCTTACCATATACCACATGCTTGGCCACTTGGGATCGTTGAAGTAAGTAGACTGGGCCCGACTGAAGTCATAATCCCTCTTGGTCCGTTTTTTTACCACTTGCTGTTGGATCCACTCCACCTGCCAAGAAGAAGGACATTGGACATTTGGTGAGTGTTCAAGTTCCATCAGGGTTAGCGCAACATAAGTGACAGTCTGAGCATTTCCCATCTTGAGTCAATTCTGTTCAAGTCACAGGCTGCATTCTGGCAACTGGAATCTCCGAGTCCAGAGGCTCAGAACCTGGCTGGATTTTATTTTTAATGCCGTAGGCTTTTTAATCTTTTATGACAGATCCTTTCCCTCTCTCAATAACATGCTAGTCTTTTAGCTTTTTCAGAAAGCATATTTATTGCAAATTGATAGTTAATTTTTTTAAGCTAATTTTTTCATCCTTACCTTATACTACTAAGGGCTAGTAAACTTTCTGTATAAAGGTCTAGATAATAAATATTTTAGGCTTTGCAGGTCATAGGGTCTCTGTTGCAACTACTCATTCTGCTGTTGTAGTGCCATAAACAACACATAAATGAATAAGTGTGGCTGCGTTCCAACAACTTTGCGTAAAAAACAAGTGGCAGATTGGATTGGGCCCACAGGCCACAGTTTATGACCCCTGCCTTATACCATGTGCCAACATTTTTTAATGTTCTAGGATTACACATCAAATTTTAAATTTGTCCTGGGATCAAATGCTCTAGGATGACAAAAATTTTTTAAATGGCTTTCTACAACATAGTGTAGTGGAAAAAGTACTATTTGGGGAATCAGAAAACCAAAGCCCTCGACCTGTTTCTGGCACAAATTTGGAGAAGTCGCTCAATTTCCTGAGCCATAGGCTCCTTGCAGCTCTAAAATTCAAACCCATCCCATTTGAGAAAGTCTTAATATTTTGCTGCAACTTTTGCTTAAACAAAGCAATTGGGAACTTTGAGTTGAATACAGAACTGTAACCTAAATGGTAGGGATATGTATGGGGGTCTTTTTTAAAGCAGGTAATCATTGTGGTAACAGAAAAATAAGCATGTTCCATTTTGAACGGCACATCTCAAATGCATACTTTATCAGCCTTGGCAGCACTCTACAATTTGTTCCTAAATTCTCCTTTGGTTGATGCCCCTGGCCATAGCTAATTTAGTCACGATACTCTAAAATGTTCTGTTCCATCATTTATCCCTACTCTCCACAAAGGAATCAAAACTTGGGAGAGAGGGAGACTTTGTAGTGCACTACTATGATTCCACAGCCACCCATTCAGGAAAGGTTTCAAAACCTCTCTTGCCTACTTGATTAAACATTACTAGAAAAGGAGGGATACTAAGGTACTGATTAACAAGCTCAAAATACAGAGCTATAAATAAGATGCTAAGGCCAAAAGCCAAACTCATAAATGTCTATGATTCTCATGTTGGGAAATATATTCAACAAGAACATTGGTATGCAAGATGAATTTAAAGAGTGAATTCCTAGTTACATCACTAAGAAGGCAAACAAAATCACACAGCCTCCTAAAGAAACATAAAATCTATTTATGATTAGGATCACAGCTAAGCATCATAGGTGAGCCTTCTCTGATAAATAATTTAAGGAAAATTATCAGTACCGAAAAAAAGTCAATGCATGAAAAACGATATTCTGGAAAATGGAAAGTTTTTCTGCTCCTGTTTTAATCTAGACCAAGTGACTCTCTATCACCGAATCATCCTACACCACACAGACACACACACGCACGCAGGCATACTGGATAAAAGTATGACATTATTTCTCTAAACTGTCAGACAATAGTTGTCAGGGAGGCTAACAGGGATCTTGTTTTTCCTTAGTTCAAGAGACTGATTTTTCGAAATCACATCAAAACTAAAGTGGCATTGAAAATGTGTGCAAATTTTTTTTTAATGAAGAAAGTAATTTTTAAGCAACGATGTTTCTAAAAATACAGAACAAAATCAATTTCTTTCTCAATCAAAGTGGAACAGCAAGCATGGGCATGCATGGACTATTTCTATTTCCAGGAAACATTTTAATCTCTTCATTTCAAACAATCTTTCCAAGGAATGAATTTCATTCATTTATTTATTCATTCAATAAGCATTAAGTGCCTATTCTATACCAGACAATGTGCTGGGAATATAAAGATGAGTTAAGAATAATCTTTGCCTTTGAAGGACTTATATTTTACCACGAAATATTTAGCAAGTATTCTACAATTCTCCACTTCATAAAAATGTCATTATCTCCATGAATGGCATCCGACGCAGGCCCTCTCTCTATATTAATTAGACCATTTATGGAATTTCGACTCTGCACATGATTTTCCAGTCCTTCTATTACTATCTGTAAGTCTTATTCCAATAAGATTGAACGAGTTCATATCTGCACGCTTGGAAAATGAAAGCTGCAGATCTGTCTAGACAGAATTCTTTTCAATCTAATCCTATCTTGACAGTGGCCTTTCCTAACAGAGCTTCCATAAATTCCGAACTGCCAACATATATGTGTGCACAAACCAGAAAGTGTCAAATGTCCCCCAGTAGGGACTCAATAAAGAGAGTGCTAGAGCTCAGGACGAGTCTATACTGAGGTGGGGGTGGATGACCATTTCTACAATGACAGTGTAAGTGCACTTCTCCTTATGCACGCGCACACACACGCACAATAGACAAATGGGATAAGTATGTGAGAAAACCAAGTGACAGCCATTTTCCTAGATGATCCGTAGGTACTAAAATAAAACAAAATATCTTACCAAACAGTGTTCTTCTGTAATTTTACCAAACAAAAATGCTTAGTTACAGGGCTTGGTGGCTAGAAGGTGACACAGCAACTTGGCATCCGGATTGGACTACAAGTCACTCTGTCTGATCACAGGGCTGCAATACTCAAGAAAAGTACCGCAGGGTTTTTTTTAGTGTCAGATACCATGTATTTTGCTTTGGTGCTTTATGAATATGAGTATATAGCCCTAGATGTTTTGGAAAGCGGGAAAGCACCTCTTGGATCGGAAGATTTCTATGACTGGAAAGACCATATTTATATTTTTAAACCATTATCCATATGTCTGTCCTTGAGCCCATTAAGAAAAAGAGGTAATGCATTATACAGACTTCACTTCTTGCCAAGAAGCTCAATGCAAAGAAAAAACACTTAGAAATTCATTTTCAGAAAACGATGGTCAACCCAGGAGAAAAGGAAAACTGTGTGCTTTCCTTCACTGGCTTAACCTATAAAGTTCTATTTCCCAGATATTACGGAACTTCAGTTAATCCAGAGTATAAAAGGCACAGGACCTGTCAAATCATCAGTCTATCTTCCATTAATTTCAACATACGCATGCAACATGGTTTTAAGGACACTCCTTTCCCTCTACTCACAGAAATCCCCGCCCTAAATGGTCCACGTCAACACTGGACATTTGCCTCTTCAGAAGCTTTGTCTAAAGATATTCTCTTTCATCAGATTTCACCAGTCAAGCAAAGCACATTACCTGATAATTATGGGAAGCCTACCCCCCATAGCTCATTATTTTGGAATTTACCAATTTTCTGATACTATATACACAGGGAAGGCAATTTGTCAGCAAAAGGAGAAAAAAGGTATTATCATATGAGTATACATTATATAAGTTATTACATAAATATAAATGGGAAACAAATTGTGGCATCACAAGAAAGACAAATACTGCATGGTAGCATTTATACGTGGACTCTAAAAAAATGTCAAACTCTTAGAAACATTAGAAAAGTGGTTGCCAGGGGCTAGGCTGTGAGGGAAATAGGGAGATGTTGGTAAAAAGGTACAAACTTTCAGCTATAAGATGAATAAGGTCTGAGGACCTAATGTAAAACCTGGAGACTATGGTTGATAACGCTGTATTATATAACCGAAATTTGCTAAGAGAGTAGAACTTAAATGTTCTTACTGCCTCCTGGCAAAGGACAAACATGTGAGGTGATGGATATGTTAAAGGAAATCTTTCATAATGTATATATATCTCAAATCATCACAATGTACACTTTAAATATCTTACAAGTTTATATGTCAACTATGCAGCAATAAAGCTGAAACTTAAAAAAATTATGGTGTCATTTTAAAAATGTATCCCACGGTAAAAAGGAATCAGTCCTTTAGATATTAAAATATCTAAAGCTAATGACTAAAACAGATACTGGTAGCAAGTGTCTATAGATATACCAATGAAACAGAAATGGGAAGTCAAGAAATTAACCCAAAATATATAAGAATATAGTATACGAGAAGATGCTATGCTAAATTGGTAGAGAAAAACAGATTACATCATAAATGATGTTGGAATGACAACCAACTGGCGAAAGCAAGTAAAATTGAAACCATTCTCATATCTTACATTAGGATCAATTTCAAATGAATCATATTTAAATGTAAAAGTAAAAATCACACCAGTACCATAGGAAATATGGGAGATTTAAAAAAATAATCTTAGTGTGAAAGATGCTTGTCTAAGTACAATACAAATCAAAAAAGTGATTTAGAAAAATTGATAAATTCAACTACATAAAAAATAAATTTGGCATGGCAAAAAACACTTCAAAAGCAAGGTAAAAGATAGACTGAGAAAAGTTTTCAGCTCCTATCATGGACAAAAGTCTATTTTCCTAATATATAAAGAGTTCCTAGAATCAATAACAGAAAAATTCAATAGGAAAACAGGCAAAGGATAGGAGTACCATAATCTCTGAAAAGGTAAATCAAGTTTCTTAAACATATAAAAATATGCCTAACCTCATGCATATAAAGACAAAAACAGATTAAAACTATACTGAGACACTACTTCTCGCCTTTGAGAGATAAACAATCTAAATATTGATAATACACTATTAGTGAGGGCATGATAGAACAGTCATTCTCATATAGTGGTGATGGGAATGCCCATCTGTACAACTCTGTGGAAAGTAATGGGACGATATCTACAGAAATTCTAAAAGAAGTAACTCTACTTTTAGGGATTTAGCCTACATATTTATTTACACATGTAAATATGCAAAGTTATTCACTGAAGCACTGCTAGTAATTACTACAAGTTTTAAACAACCTGAATATATATTGGTAGGAATTAATTAAACAATGACATATCAATATAGTAGAGTACAATGCAACCATAAAAGCAAATGAGATAGACTTTAGGTACTGACAGAGAACAGTCTCCAATATATAGTTTAAAATGAAAAAAAAAGAAAAGGCAGGTACAAACAGTCTACAAAGGACACTGCAATTTTTGTATCCCTCTGAAATGATAACACACAAAAAACCCTGATAACACTGGCTGCTTTCTGGGGGAAGAACCAGGTGACTGAGACATGGGGCTAGGAGGGAAATCTTTTACCGCATGCCCTTTAATACCTTGTTACTTTTAGTTATGTGATTATGTTACCCATACAAACAATTTTAAACGTCTTTTTTTTTTTTTTAAGATTTTATTTTTTCCTTTTTCTCCCCAAAGCCCCCCAGTACATAGTTGTATATTCTTCGTTGTGGGTCCTTCTAGTTGTGGCATGTGGGACGCTGCCTCAGCATGGTTTGATGAGCAGTGCCATGTCCGCGCCCAGGATTCGAACCACCGAAACACTGGGCCGCCTGCAGCTTGGAGCACGCGAACTTAACCACTCGGCCACGGGGCCAGCCCCTAAACTTCTTGTAATTTACTATGATCCATTGGTTGATTACTATCACATAATCCAATGATTTCAAATGTGGCCAAATGCCTAAACTATAACATTATTTTTAAGCAATAATGAGGGAAATTGTACATAAAAAGTATCTTAGATGGTTTTATCTTATGTTCTAACGTGGTAAATATTGACAAAAGATGGGTAAATAACAAAGAGAAGAGGTTGGAATTTGGGGAACTTGGCTTATAATCTTAGATTTGCCACCAGCCACCTGGGTAACCTTGCAAAATCTTCGTGGACCTCTTTTATCTGTAAAATGAGAGAAGAAAGACTAAATATGCTCTCTAGTCTCCTTCTTCTAGCTTTGAAATTTTATCCAAATTGTCTATTCACTGATTTGACTGGGAATAAAAGGTTTATGTTAAATGCAACAGAGAGGGGAGATTGCAACTCTAGTTGATAAATGAGCTTCAGTCACTGTGGGAAGATGCAAGATTAACATTTAGAAAGGAGAGTAGTAAATTATATTCCTCCTTTCCTGATTTGATGAAGCAGTTGCCAGGAAATAAAATATGTCGGATTCTATTTTTTTTTTTTTGGTATCCCTTTTTGATTAGCTTTGACAAATGGGGGGAAAAGAGCATGGAGAGATTTCTCTCCTCTGTTTTCTTCTCTGACTTCGAAAACAAAATAGTCAGAGCTGTCTTGATTAAAAGAACAAAAAAGTATTAGTTAAGTGCACAATGGCCATGTACTTTTCTGCTACAGAAAAGAAGGATCGATGAAGACAATTCAGTACTGACAAGCTGCTCCTAAGCCCTAAAATCGGAAGCCAACATAGCCCAAAATTTTCTACAAGTGATCAAGAAATCAGAGTGAATCTGTGAGAGTGAAAGAATCTAGTAAAAGTGTGTGTTTAGATGAGGGTATTCCTTCTAGTCTTTAAATCTTGCTCTGTCTAGTAACTATGGTAATTAGTGAGTTACTAAACACTGACATTGTTATTTGATTTGAGTCACTCTTTTTAAAGAAAATAACCCGTAATTGTTAAATTCTGCTTATTTTTGGTAGCCACGTGTGAACGAAATAAGCATTACTGTTTATTCAGTGGAGAATTTTTACTTGATTTGCTTGAGATAGGCACTGTGAATCCTATTTAATGACTACAGACATGGGAGGCTTATATTCGAGAATCATCTAGTCAGAATACAAGGAATCCTACAATCTTTGCAAGGTCATTGAGAAAGATGTTGTGAAATAAATACTGCATGAACATTCAGAATAGTGTAACAGAAGACAATATAGGCCAAAGTGAAAAACCTTAACTGCCATAAAATTTTATAATTAGTTAGCTTTCTCTAAGGAACCAAAATTTTAGAAATATGTCATCAATTTAATCTTGTTCTATTTTGTTGAATGGAAAACTCATAGCATTATTGTTCTGTTTTACTTACTTTCAGAGAATTAAAGTCATATTTCTTCCCATAAACTATTCTACCATTACTTGCATGCTTCTAAAAATTTAATTTCCTAATTTGTTGCCTGGTTTTTCTCTCCCCACTTCTGATAAGATGATGTGTGAAAGGAAAAAATAAATGGTTGCATCCAATTAAAGTAGTAAAATTTATTCTCCACCCTCAAGGCCCTTTCTTTCATTTGTCTATTTACTTCAAAAATATTATCTAGAGTACCTACTATGTGGCAGGCACTGTTCTGGATGCTACAGAATGGCAGTGAACAAAAATAACCAATTTCCTGCTTTCAGGCAATTTCCATTCTACTGGGAGTAGGACCATAAGCATGTAAATAAATAAAAAATTATATAATAGACTTTCATAATGTTAAATGGTGCAAAAAGTAAATAATGTCAGGTGGTCAAGAGTGATTATGGAGGAGGGGGCTATTTTAGGTAAGGTGGTCAAGAAAGTCCTCTTTGAAAGATGTGATATTTTAATAGAATCCTGAATAATAAGGAACCAGCCACATGAATATCTCAGAGGAAACCTTTCAGGCAACAGGAGTAGCTAATGCAAAAGCCCTAGAATGACTGTGTGTCTGTATTTCTGTCTACAGCTCATGCATGGGCTACAGACACCGATGGCAATCCTTCAAGGCCTAGGGGTGGGTATATCAGTAGTGCATTTCGCCCTCCAGTGGATAGATGAAGAGAGACTCACACAAGTCATGGAAGCTGATTCCTGGCCATCTGGTCAACTAATTCTGGGCTCCTAAGTACCAGGAATATGATCTAGAAGGGGACACAGGTTCACAGTGTGCATGTCCCCAAGGCCCCACCAACTCCTCAGCTGATGAGGACAAAGTCAGCTGAAAGACGGCTCAACAAGGCTCTCTAAAGCATGAGAGCCTGAGCAAGGGACCCTCTCGCCCAGATCTAGGGATGGTACCCTTGTGATGCTAGCCACTACAAACTAGTCCAGTAAGGGGCTTTGATGCAAATTCAGTCCTTTCAATTATATAGTAAAAATCACAGGTTTCAGGGCCAGCCCTGTGGCTGAGTGGTTAAGTTTGTGCAATCTGCATTGGCAACCCAGGGTTTTGCTGGTTTGGATCCTGGGCGTGGACATGGACCGCTCATCAGGCCATGTTGAGGCGGCATCCCATATAGCATAACCAGAGGCACTCACAACTAGAATATGCAACTATGTATGGGGGCGGGGCGGGGGGCTTTGGAAAGAAGAAGAAAATAAAAAGATTGGCAACAGATGTCAGCGCAGGTGCCAATCTTTAAAAAAAAAAATAATCACAGGTTTAATGTCATCTAAACAGCAGAGAAATTATAAAATGATTTCTAGTATAGAAAGGGTCCCAAGCATGAAGCATTCAAGCATAAGGAAAGTGTAAGTGTACTGGCATAAAATGCTATTTAGCACAGCAGCGGGTGTAGATCATTGTACTAGGAATCAGAAGACATAGTTATTTAATCCTGTGATCTCAGACATCAATTACCACCTCTGCAACTCTATGAAAAAACGACATGATATCTGTTGTTGGACAAATCTTGCAATACAATTTAACACTAAATTAAGTTATATAAAAAAAAGCAAGGTAGTTATTTCTGGAGCTATACATAAAAACATCTAGTGTGTGTGCTCTTTATACATGCAGAGGGGTAGAGCTGGGCCAGGCTATGCCACAGATGGCAGTGCAGAATAACGAAAATGGGACAGTACGCTACCCGAGTTCTTGGTAGCATACCACCAATCACTAGCCTGGTCACTTTGGGCAAATCACATAAGTTTTGGCATTCTATATTCTCATCTGTATAAATGACATTATTTTTGTGAGGCTCAAAATCTAATGTGCTATCCAAATGCAGGTTCCTGCAGGACTTAGGGACTCTTATTCTAATTGCAAGTTTCCTCCCACTTCCGTGGAAGAAAGAAAGTAGGTTTTAGTATTCCTAGTACCAACGGCAATGGCCCTCAATAGGCCGTCAATAAATAGGTGTAGATGGATAGACAATATTTTTACATTGCATTAATACATTTTTTTGGTAGGCATGTCTCAGTTTTCCAGTTATTAAAAAACAGCAGGAAATTTTAAACAGGAGAGGGCACAAAAAAGGCTGTATGCTTAAACCTGTGAAGTATAATAGGATATTTTGCATTTCAACAACAGAAAGATGGTGGCACAAGGATGACTACATTACTAGCAATGAAGAGCACATAAAGGTATTAATAAAGGATGTATTCTTTCTATATATAATTCTGAATTTTTATTGTATGATGGGACCCTTCTTGATTTGACCCTCCACTTGAGACCTACTGCAGTACCAATTTTTATCTTTTGAGATGGAACCATTTCCTCTACCAGTCTACATTTCAGAAGCAACAGAAGACAGCGTCTACAATTAAAATGGATAAACACAGAAGAGTGAAGTCGTTGTTGACACAGGTCAAGAACCTGGAATGTTACTGCAGATCCCAGCAGACATTTTATAAACTGCAAAGGCCTGGGGTTAAATCAAGTCAGCGAAGCCCACAGTGCTAAGCGTGCATCCTCCCAGACTGATAAAGAGCCCTCCAACATCTCACTGGCCAATGGCTAGTCCATAATCAAAGCACATGGCAGAAGTACAACTTAAAAGCAGTTTTAAAGGGAGAAATATAAAGAGCAAGGAAATGACTAGAAACCAACTCAAAGTTAAGTGGGAGAAGGTGCAAAACTGATAAGAATAAAAAACGTTAGGGCATATTTCTTTAAAGAAAACATTTTTAAACATTTAAATTTAAGACTTTGCCCATCCTGGCCACTAGTAATACGCATAAGCAATAGTTTTTTCCCTGACTTTCAATGACATATATTTTTTTTGCTTTACCTTTATCTTTCTAGGAATGATAATCTCCAAAGATTTCAAGTTTATTTTCCCGTTGATGTTTACTCCCTAAACTTTCTTAAAATCCCTTGAAGGGAAGACACTTATATTTGCCTCATGTAATATATTTGTCTTTTGAGTCAAGTTTAATCTGTCCTCTGGGGGAAAAAAAGGTCCCTATTCCTAGCCATGCCAAAACGCTTTCCGGTGGGTAAAACAATTCAATTTTTGTAAAAAAACAAAACAAAAAGTGGGTGTGAGTGGAGGTGTGGTTGTGTGCGCACACACACGCACCCAGCACGTGGAGTGGGGGTATTAAAAGAAAAAGCCTGTGATATGAACTGATTAGATACCTGTTGAATGGCAAGATTATATCCAGAGAACCTCACATTTTATAACTTGGATTTCTGGTTCTACTGTTTTAAACTTTAGGACAATTAATTTAAGCAAGAGGAAATTTGAAGACAATTTTGACTGCCAAGTATTAAAAGGAAATGGAATTCTAAAGTACCTAAAACGAATTCTACCATCTGAATGCCACGTGGGGTGAAATTCACACTTTTGATTAAATGCAATCTTAATGTTGGGATTAAATTAGGACAGCACATAATTCCCTCCAGCCTCACTTCAGGATCAAGATTATCATTGCATTAAAAACACAGTGGCATGACTTCATTCTCTGTATTTGTATTTGAATCATCATCCTCTAAGCAACTTGAAAGCCAAGGCAATGTAATTAATAAAATCTATTCAACATCTATCTTCCATAAACATAAGTTCTACCTCATTCTGCCCTTAGTATAGTTGAAGTTTTAGAAATCTGCAAGAATGACAATTTTACCTTAAAGTGTTAATTGCTTAATGGATTTTGGTTCTCTTTGACCAATCCTTTAACTCTGTGTATAAATCATTCAAGATATTCCCCAGATCTGTATCTGCAAAAATTGGATGCCCTCAAGTTGTATATCCAGTGAATACAAAGACGAGCACTATTTTGTACAGAGTGGAGAAATTGTTCAATTCAGCCGACATTAATATAAAAAGAGGCAAGTGCTGGCAAAAGAAACGGCAGTCATTCTTATCATTTCTCCAAGGAGAGGAGGTGAGGTGATCTGCTAAGTATCAAAAGCACGTCAGCATCTTGCTTCTTAATATAACATACCACTTAATTCCATGGCTCGCAAGCAATGATCATGAAAGTTATATTCAACGCTCTTCCCCAGTGACTAATTCAGCTCCACTGCACATATTGGCCTATTTTCCTATTTAAATATAAATGGCAATGGCTTTTGTTTCTAAATTTCCATGGACCCTACTCCTATGATTTTGATCACAGTGGAAAAATGTGGGTGGGCGGAGGGCAAGGACATAAATTCAGAATTGGGTGCCTGAAGTTGTGATTTTATTTATTTATCCATTTATTCTTCTTCCAATGTGAGGCATTTTCAGTACTCTGGTAGCCTCAGTTTTTTAATCTTCCCAGCATCTTTAAATCTCTTCATTGTCAAGATTTCAAATCTTAGAAATTAAGAAACTACCAATTGTTACGTTGGCAAGCTCTAGTGCTATGAATCAAATAGGGTTGGGCAAAAATCAATGTCATTTCTCCCTCCTGTTGCAATAAGATAAATGTACAACTTCAGGAGCGATTGCATGAAGTCTGCACAAGAGTTCTAAGCTCTCTTGAGGCTAACCTACATTTTTAAGCCTAAAATGAGCTCTATAAGTAATCCATAAGTAAATACACAGTATGAAGTCACCAATGGGGAGAAGTCTGGATGAAGACCACCATGTTGGGTCCCCCAACCAGCAGAGAGAAAGTAAAAAGGCTGGCCTTCCCAGAAGGTCTCTGACTCAGGTTTCCATTACATTCCCTTTTGTCCTGAACTCTAACCTTATACTTGGCAGGGTGGGCAGGGGTGTTTTGCAACCAAAATACTGGAATTGTGGCAGCTCTTAAACACCATCATCACCCTCTGAAATATTTAGCAAACAGCTACTTTGGTCAGGGTGGGGGAGAAGCATGCCTTTCAGCCTCTGGGAAAAACACTGTCCAAAAATCCCTGGGCCAACGGGAAAGGGACTGGCATTTTCTCGCTTAAATCCAGTTGCCTGAAGCAAACCAAATGTTTTCTCAATTTCAGTGCTATTCCCTCACCTCAGAAACCACTGACGAGGCTTCCAGCAAGGTGGTACTTGACAAAACTTGCAGGTCAGAGCACATAAAAATCTGGAGCAGGGCCTGATGAATGAGTGCACTGGCTGGAGCTTCCGCCTGCCCTCCACGAAGGCGAGGCAGCACCCGGCTCCCAGCTTCCTGGCGGTCTTCATGTCACAGCAGAGGAGTGCCAAGTCACTCCACTGGGCCTCCCTCTCCCTGAACTCATAATTCATACCCCCCACAGTCACTTACAGGAGCCCTGGGGTGAAGGCTCGGGGAAGGAGAGAGAAACATTTTCATCACTGTCATCAAATCTGACACATTTTCAGTGTGAAGACCCAGAAGTTGCCAATCTCTCCCATCAAGCTTCCTTCTTTCACGCTGTGTGTTTTGGATGGCTTACCCCGGACTCTGCTGTGTCAACGTTCATGGAAACGTGATGCATTTACTGCACCCAGGGGCTGTCAGCATTTTCTCTGTGCGCCCCACCCCTCTCGCCAAATGAGTTCCACTCTGGCACGCTGGGGCTCTCAGAACTGGAGTGAGAGCTGTTGGCCTTGACCACGGTTCTCAGCCAACTCTACTGAGTCTTGGCTACTTGAGAAACAGCCATCAACATCGTAGCACCTGCCGAGTATACTCCTTAGAGATTTCATTCAGTATAACTCCTAGCAGATCTGAACGCAGATGAGGGAAGGGAGAGAATAAAAACTAAAACTAAATGGCAAGAGAGAGTTTGAGGATTATGCCTAGAGTTCATGAAGGTCCAGGAGGGTGAGGGCATCATCAGTTTCTCTAGCCCCCACAGCAGCCACGCTATGCCTTGCTCAGAGCAGGCACCCAGCAAGGATTTCCAGAATGACTGACTTTATTAACCACTCTTTCAGTAAAGGAATAATTGGCAGTCCAGTTGTTTTTCAGCCTCAAACATGTACGGGAAAGCAGAAAAGCAGGCTCTAGTATGGGAGTTCTCAGTGTGTGGAAAGAGGAGGGAAATAATCTTAGGTGATTTTCAGATAGAAGCCTGTGGATTTCAGCTCAGGATAAATCAATGACATCATTGTTGCTGAGCCAAGGAATAAATCACATATTTATTGGTGGTGGTGGTTGTTTTTTCCAGTACTTTGATTTCCAATGGGTAAAAAAGATCACTGGTTGGAATAATTTTTAAGGTGTAACTATTTGATATTTGTTTCATGTTCTGTGCAAAAGAAAATCTACTTCTTGTTTCTTTAATACCACCAAACGGTCCCATGAAAGCATCATCATTTCACCAGTGGGCAAACTGAGGCACAGCAAGGTTAAGTGACTTTATCAAGTCACATGATAGCAAAGGACCTGAAACAAGAATCCTAATCAAGTAAATCCATGCCCACGCTTCTTTCCATAAAGCAGAGTGGCTCCCTTCTGAAATATCTTCTCAATTGATGGAGTGGATTGGGGGAACACATCTTTTTTCTTTGCCCTTGGGTCAACCTAACATTTTTATGCTTAAAGATGAGTCAAGGCTGATCACTTTACTATACTAGGAGCTTTACCAGGTCAAAGGTGAGGGAAGGAGGGAAGAAAATAGGATAGAAAAATGTCATAACACTGGAGCCTTTATCCATGCAAGGAGTTTTGTGCAGGTCCTCAATTACTCAGCTTTGGGACAATTTTAAAATGGGTTACAAGACCCATTTAGTCTGTAAATGGCAGAATTGTCTGATGAGTGAAAAATGGGAATCTGAATCAGGAAAAGACTTCCTAGCACAGCCTTGGCAGAAATCCTTTTTCCCTCAAGGGCACCTTCTGACTTGTAATTTAAGAGCACATAAAATTCAAGGCCTGAAAATTTCCCAAATTAAAAAAAACAAAAAAACTAACTCTTTGTAACCAAAACCCTTAGTTATCCAGCTGCTCTGAATTAGACTGAATTGACAAGATGAGACAAAAGAAGACATGATGGTTACTAATTAAAAGTTGGATTTCTGGAGTCCAGGGAACCTGTGTTGGAGAATTCTTCCTTGTCCACTGAAAAGCAGGTTAATTTCAAATGAGCCATTTAACCTCTCAACATAAAATGGGGGAGGATAATTGAATCTGAAGACTAAATGAGCTGATTTCATGTCAAACACTTAGCACAACTCCTGGCACAAGAATACCCCCCATGCAACCACGGAGATGCGTTGGTATGCCAAACTATGCCCACCAAGGAGTTTACTTCTGTCATTAGCCCAAGAGTTGCAAGCTTGAGTTTAGTCCCAATTGACCAGAGTGTGACGCTGAAGGCAGAAGTTTTATAAAGGCACACTAGACTAGAAACAAGGAGATCTGTACTATTCAGTCCTGTGACCTCTTTGATTTCAATTTCTCTCACTATAAGCTTAAGGGGTTAGGCCAGATCAGGGATTCGACCCCAGCAGTTCAGAAAGTTGCCTCCAAGGCCAAGGGAGGGAGGTGAAGCAGTAAGGCCAATCAATGTTCTGGCACCTTCCTCCGCACTGGCCAAAGCAGGCCATCTCTTGAATAAAGTGTTCTGCTTCAAACCAGAAAAGACAATCTCAAAGGTTCTGAGATTCCATGTGGTTGGTAAAATTCTACTGAGACTCTGACATTTTTAGACCTACTTTTTGTCTAGCATTAGGAACACCTGTCTTAATCTCTGAGAACTGGCATCTAGATCATTTAAAAAAATTATAGCTGTTTTAAGATTTTTCATTGCCTGTTTTGTGCAAATAATAAACTTCACAATCGTTTTGCCTTACCGAGTAATCAGCGGTAGCCTTAGGTTGAAGACTGGAACCAAGGAAAGTTATGTTGATGCCAGAACTCCACTGAGGGCATCCACGATGTTTCCCCATTAAAGTGGATTTCCAGAACTTCCACTGAACAATTCCAATGAACACAAATGTCTTGGAGTTTACCAAAGCCACGTTTAGAAAAACAAGTAGGTAATGTACATAATGACATCTATGATAACTAAATAAGATCACAACAAAGAAGGTCACAAAAGATCCCACAAACCATGGTCCCTACCATTGACAAGAGAACTGATAAATCTTTCTCTGTGAGATGGATCAGATCTGACCACTTTTCAGCATTTGCACACCCATAACCCTAACTCAGATCCTCATTTGCTCCTATCTTGCTCACTGAAGTCCCTAATAATCCATTGGTTGCGTTTCTATAAAGTTTGGCCCTCATTTCTTTCATCTTTCAAGCTCTTACCAGAGTGTCTTACTAGGTAATTCTTTTATCCTAGCACCTTCTTGGTGAGGGTGTCTCTCAGAGCACCCTAGGCTATCTCCACAACAACCATTATTAGAAGCATTTTAATATTTGTCAGACTTCTCCACGAAAGCATACATTCCTAGAAGGAAGAGACCATATTTTCCATATCAGTGTCCCTGACATTTGGCAGATTACCCAGCTGACAACAGATACGCAGTAAGTGTTTGCTAAATGAATTAATTTGCCGGTTAATGCATGAAGAATAGAATAGGACTTTGTGACATACTTAGACTGGCATTCAAGGCCTTGCAACAACTGGCCTAGTTTCTGAGACGAACCTCAACACTAATTCGATATAGTTGTTTCCTGCCGAGCTTTCAAAGCCATTTGATACACCACACGTTTATTGAGTACGTATTAGGTGCCAGGGACTGAGTTTGGCGCTGTGTTTTATCAGTGAATCCACTAGCATGCCTCAGGCTTCCTGGGATGGGGAAGACATTTAGTTAATTGCCAGCAATTAACTAAAAGGCTGGTCTCTGCCTTTGAGGTGCTCATGGCCCAGTGGATAGAGTTATTCTAACACCAAGGGGCATATGTTTTAGCAACAGAGGATTCCCTTGGTCCCTTCTTGCTCTGAGATGTTCTATCTTGCAACGTTTTGAAAACTTCAGCACATTCTTACCGCTACACTGTGTTGTGTGAAGGGGGTCAACAATACAGAAAAGGGGAACCCTGATCCTAAAGGAGTGTTGGGGAGAGCTGTACATCTAAAGCACATCACAGGTGCTTCCGGGCTCTGGCTAAAGACTGTCACCTTGTATTTGCAGTAAGGCTCAGGAGAAAAGGGATTACCTCCTTTCCCCTGGAGCTTGTCCATCTACTGAGCTGACTTTGACCCAGACGGAGAGGACCAAAAGCCCTGGAGAGGCAGAACTAGTTTTCCTTTGGGTTAAAAATACAGCTTGCAGAGATGAATGGTTTCACAATATATGTTGTGGTAGAAATAGGATAGACAAAACCAGATGGCTCCAGATTTAATTCGAGGAAGCAACACTCATTGCATACCCCTGCCCAAGTAGCTGGACCGATCTAAGTCCTGGTTTAGTTGGCTCACTGAGAGCCAAAGTGCAGGACATACAGTTGGTGTTTGGTAGGAAATAGGTCCTTTCTGATCCCCTCATCACTCTTGGGGCAAAATTGTCATATATGTCATATATGTTTATATAAAATGACACACTGGGGGGTTCAAACAGGGGTCGATCCACCTGTAATTGATTAAATTTTACTGAAATATGTAAAACCACTAAAAACATGACTACCTCTATAGCAAGAAGAGAGACGTTTCAAGAGCACACTCCTACGAGGTTGGGATGGTGAGTTGCTCTCTTTCTGGGTGCCATCCCCAATAAATCTCCTATTTGTAAGTGGGTATTAAAAAACCATCACTGAAAGAAGCACTACAGGTGAAAATCATGATGCCATTTTTCACTTCTGAGCTACCCCATACCCTTTAGAATGTGATTTAATTGTGAGTGATTTGGTTTCCCAATCACCCCTGTAAGTGATCTCTGACAGGCACGTTGGCCTGTTCCTAGCCGGTAGACCACCCACCGAGCTGGACTTCTGGAGAGATTTCTCCTTCCCCTGACATACCTCTAGGGTGCAAAAACCATTGCCGTTTGCAGCCCTGTCTGGGCACAGGCGGATATGCACCCAAAGCATTAACCCTGGAGTAGCTTCTAGATGCACTGGCAGCTATAGGGGCTTGGGGCCAAGAGCAGCCAACAGGGCATCACAGGGCAAACCCCCTTGAGAGCAGGGACAGCTTCTTGTTTCTATACTTGCCACCCACCCTCTGCTGTCTTTAACGTGCCTTCAGTAGCTCACATGCTGGATTGTGCTTCCTAACTTCAAACCACATCACCATTGGGAATCTGCAGCCCTCAGGTGGCAGCTGCAGACTTCAGGATGTTGTTCTTCCCAAGAATTCCCTCCTACTCTGGAATCCGTGACTAAAACAGCAAGCAGCTAGCTTTCTGCATCATCGGTTTTTGCTTCACACGCCTAAGAAAGGGGGAAACAGCCTTACCAAAAAGTCCCCATAAGCACGTGATCAAGGCCTATGGTATGCTTTAGTTAGCCGCCTCTCATGTTCTGCCACAGACTGCCTTTTGGGCAGGGATCTTAGAGATCATCTAGCTCAAACCCTTCCTTTTACAAACGAGAAACATGAATCCAAGTGAAGCTACAATTTATTTGTGATAAGAAAGATCTTCCTCCTCTCAGGCCTGCCCTGGGGCCGCGATTCCACCATTACAGGGTCTAATACTGCGTGCCTGGCTCTCAGTGCAACTGAACCAGTAGAAGTAATGACCCCCTACATGGGCGAGAAAATACGAAGGTGCTATTTAAAACAAACTTTTGGCTTTCTAAAATTTGACAACAAACTGCCAATTTGGAATATGGGCTTACAGGGAAATAGCCCTTGTCACACACATAAGGGAGATCTGCAGTAAAGACTTAAGACATGAACTTGAAATGAATCACGAATTAATAATGGCATTCGTCAAACTGAAATTCTACTGCTATTAGTCACGCATTGGCATTTGTGGGCGTTATTCCTCAGTTATACGTAAACACGTACACACCTAGTAACCATTAAATATCAAGGACAAACATCCCGGGCGCAGAAGCAGCACAGATCCCGGGCTTAGGGAAGGTAGCCAGTCTTCGGTGGGATTGTGCTGACCACATCATTACTCATTCTACTGTCTGCATTTTTTTTCAACCGTGTTCTAAACACAAGTTTTATTTCATTGCTTTTATATCTCAAGGTGTGTGTAACATCTTCAAGAACACGGAGAATGTCAGGAAGAGTGTTCCAAGAACACTCTCAAAGTTCTCAAACACATTAGTCAAGCCACATAAACATTCACCGTCTTGAGGTAGAACCATCAAGAAAAACACTGCAATAAAAGGAATTCTTAGAACCCTACTTGTTTGTGTTCTGGCCAAAGGACTTTCACCCTGTTGTGATCTGACCCACCTCAGCACAGAATTTAGATTTTCCTGGTGTCCTGGGCCTGTGCCGTCCCAACCCAGACACAAGCCAACAGTGCTCTCTTGAGACAGAACAATCCAGTGTCATCAGATCTGCTCACCAAGAACCAAAATGTTGGTCCCAGGTACTCTACCTATACAGTCTCTAATCCTCTCAACAAAAGAAAAGTTGGATGTTATTCTCATTTTCCAGATGAAGAAACTGAGATTCAAAGGTTAAGTAAAGTGTCCAGGGCTACCCAGGAGAATATGGAGAGCTAGCATGCAAACCTGCTCCTAAGACCATGCTTTTCCAGTGCATTATACTCAATCATTTTATTATTCTTTAACTAAAAGTAAAAATGGGGGCTGGCCTGGTGGCATGATGGTTGAGTTCGCTCTGCTTTGGCAGCCGGGAGTTCGCAGGTTTGGATCCCAGACACAGACTACACACCGTTCATCAAGCCATGCTGTGGTGGTGTCCCACACACAAAATAAGAGGAAGATTGGCAGAGATGTTAGCTCAGGGCCAAGCTTCCTCACCAAAAATAAAAAAGTAAAAATGAACTCAATCAAATGCTGTTACACTACCCACGCCCCCCTTGCCTAGTACGAAGTCTACACCTCTTTAAGTTGGCTAAGAACCACACGAAAACCAAATGTCAAGATGCTCTGTGTGGCAGACATTGTTAACGAAACGATTCAGGTGAAGATGCCTCTCTAAAGTTCTTCTTCTTCCAAGTTGCTTATTTTAAACACAGAAGCTCCTTAGATTTTCACCATAAATTGTTAAACCGGAAATGTGAGAACAATTTCAGAGGAAAGCTGTGATTTCCATGGGTTTGCCAAAATCTGCAGCCCAGAAAAGCCAAGAAGATGTTATTTTTCCCCAGCACAGTTAGTAAAGTGATCTCTCTCTTGATTGTGTCAACGTATCCCCAAAATGCGAACCTGTGAGCCATGGCCCGACCTGATCTTTTAACTTTGCTTCTATATCATAATGTAAAAAAAGAAAAAGAGGACTAATGAGAATAATGCCAAAAATAATAATAGCCACAATTTATGAGGCACTTTCTATGAGCAAGACTCTACGTGTCTATCCTGTCATTTAATCCCCATAACAGTCTGAGGGGTTGGTTGGCATCACGCAAACACCACCATTACGGATGAGGAAACTGGGACTCAGAAAGGTTTACTTCTTTGCCCATGTTCCCACAGCTAGTAACTGGCAAAGCAGGATTCAGACAAGATCTGCCTCCAGAACTCATGCATTAACCATTACACACACCTGTTTCTTATGAAGACAGGCCCAGTGCTTAGTACGTTGAGAGGCCCATTCAGGACTTTGTTGCCACTCGTCACTTTTGGTGGTCCCATTCAATCTGAGGCAGCCAGTCAGCAGTGATGTCTTACCAGCTCCCTGACACCTACTGATAGGGACACTCTCTACAGATGGGCCACATTATGTGTGCCCATCACAAATGCTGCTTCTCGGTCCACTTCCAAATCTCCGCTGAGACCTCCAGGAGCAGATGACAGTGAGTATCTATGCTGGTGGATTCTGTCCCTTTCCAAGGTTAGGCAGCACGGTGGAGCCAGGCACACACACCAGCTCCCCAATCTAAAGCTACTGTGCATTCTGCTGTGAATACCCAGCTGTGAAAACTGAAAGTGTTTTGATTCTTATGGAAGAGCCCCCTGTCACATTCCCAGCCCTGAGCATCCAGCTGGTTCCAGAAGGATGATCTGCCAACAGACTCTCTCCCCATGTGCTGGCTGATTGCCTGGCCCCTGGCTCAGTTGGATCGGAGCCTTCCAAGTTGCCAGGCCTGGCCTCAAGCCAGGAGTTTTCTCCGCATCCTCCTTTTGACCCAGTAGCCCAAGAAAAGTCTTTCTGAATGAGCTAAGGGAAGCACAGTATACCCACCCTTCAGGGCCCAGATCAAAGACCTTCTCTTCCAAGAAACCTCGACTGATCCCTCCCAGCTCCTCATCCCTCCAGGTCTCAGCTCACTCGCCACCGTATTCAGGGAGACCTTCCCTGACCACTCTCTAAACGTGGGCTCCCTCCTCCAATTACTCAAGCATCACTGCTTCCCAGAACCTACCACAATCTGAAGTCATGCCGATTATTTACGTGTAGCTGTTTATTTTCCATCCTCCCACAGGAACCCCATGCTCCACCGGGGCAGTAACCTCACAGCCTCCGCGCCTGCTCTCTGCCAGAGGCACTGCAGGTAATTGATACCTAAACCAGTGCTCTCCAATAAAAGAGAACACAAGCCACATGTGTCATTTTAAATTTGCTAGCGGCCAAATTAAAGAAGCAAAGAGAAACAGATGAAATAAATTTTAATAATATTCTTTAACCCAGTACATCCAAAAACGTTATCATTTCATCATGTCAGCAATATAAAAATTGTCAGTGGGATATTTTCTTCTTTTTGGTTGTCTTCAAAATCAGGTACACATTTTACACTTAGAACACATCTCAATTCAGATGCCAAATTTTATGGGAAATATTTGATCTGTATTTACATTCTATAAAATTGACAGTTGAAAATAGTAGATTCACATACCCAAATTGTATCAAACACACTTAAATGTTTTCTAAATAACTGAGTCAAGTATAAGTTTTAAAATTTAAATCTAAAAGTTAATAAAATGTATAAGTACAATTAAAAATCCAGTTCCACAGAGGTACTAGCCATGTGCCAAGTGCACAGTGGCCACATGTGGCTGGTAGCTGTCACATTGGTGAGTCAGATTTGAATGATTACATGGGAGAACTAATTCTAAAATATTAATTGATCAATTAACTGTAAAGAAAATGTGGTGGCGCTAATTGATTGAAAGGCCTTAAATTTCTTGGACTTCCTCTGGAGCTTATATCACTTGATAGCAAGTCAGTGCAATCTTGAGTAAGTTCCGTGTAGGGGTACACTAGCCCCACCATCTGCGCCACAAGAGGAAGAGAAGGCTACAGAAGAGGCACTCAAGGCCATTGGGAGGCCTGGGCTTCAGGCTCAGCCCAATCACAAAGACTCAATTCAGCCCAGCTGCAACATTAACTGGTGGACTCAGGGACACGACTAAGCCACACAGCTCTTTTGTTTGATTACCAAGAAGCCGTCCTTCTTCCAGGCAGTTGCTGCCTGATCCAGTCCTTGGCACTTTACCACTTTCCACTTTTCATTCTCATTGACTGTGCACATACTTCAGTTTCCCTTATAGGCCAGTCAACACCTTGGGGCTGGAGAGAGCTTTATTCATCACTGAACAGGGTGACCAGATGTCCCTATTGGACCAGGACAACTGCAGTTCAAGTCTATTGTCCTGGTGTCATCACCTCTTTTCACTCTCAAAATGCTGGGAGATTATAATTTATTGTGGAACCTATCAGAGAACCGACTTCCTAGCAGGCACTTGGGCAGCAGCTGTTGGATATCAATGAGCAGAGCACAGCCAGAGGCCTGAGATGCCTGACACTCACCTGTGGCCCTCTTCTCTTCTGTAAATAGGATTTGGGGGAATGATAAACAAATCTGCCATATAAAAAGCATAAACTGGCCTTTATACCAACAAGATTGGATTTGCAATCTCTGGCATTTTAAATTTCCATTTGTTCTTCCATTCTTTTTCCTTAATCATGCCTTTTCTCCATGATTACATTCCTTCTGATTTCCCTGAATATTAAAGTTAGTTTTTTCTCTGAGAGTTTCTCTCTACTGCCTTGCTTTTTTCCCATTTCCTTTCAATGATTAGCTGCTCACAGAGCTTTGGGAGATCGCTCAGATTTCTCACCCCCTCAGAAGTCAAGTCCATTGAGAGCTGCCCTGACCTCTGGGTGTTTCTAACTAGTTCTGTTCCTTCCCGCTCTTTCATTTCCCCTTGAGTTCGCCGGCTTGTTAGAATGTGACAATTGCTCTGATTGATTCTTCTGAACTATGATTTAAGAAATGTAAGCAAAAGAAAGATTTGTCAGTTTTATTTTTATTTTACAGCTGAAATAGGACCCTAACTCTAGGCTACATTATTTCCTACAATCTCCTTCACTCTCCAAGTTTTCACCTTATATACAGTTAGTCGTGTGCACATCTGTCCCCATCATACACCAGAAGTAGGAGTTCGAACACGGACTTTGCTGTTGGGCATATGAGTCTGAATCCCAGCTCCTCTACAAACTAGGTCGTGTGCAAAATTGCTTATTCTGACCTATATAAAATAGGGACTACAACACACATCTCAGAGGGCTTTGGAATGTTTAAATGAGTTAATACAAGTAAAGCACTTACACCCACGCCAGACCTACGCTGCGTGCTCAAGAGAAGGCAGCTAGTGTCATTACTGTGACTCCATAACCACATCTTACTCTCCTTATTTCTCCCTTGCACTTAGCATGGCTCTGTGCCCCCCATACAGTAAATGTCCAATTAATGGTCTTTTAAGCCGAATGTTTACTGGGGCAAACGAGGCCAATGAGAGTTGACTCTTAAGATTCTTAAGTTTCACCTAGCAAATATTTCAGTTTGTGCCATAGGCACAGTCAGCCCCAAGCTCAGCCACCACTGGAATGTGCACAGTTACTGGATATGAAGAACCAGGCAAGAAGTTAACTGGGTTAGTGCAAATCCTTCTCCAATCTAGGGGGGGAAATAGCAAATTTCATGAACAGCTCATGGTGGCTCAGTAGCATCACCTTTCAACAAGAACACGGTATTCTATAGTTTCATGTATATAATAGACACCCCAACGCACGCAAGATGAAGCCGAAGTGCTTTAGCATGGAATAAGCAGTACAGTGAGACCCGGTTCCTAAGGTACCTACCTTATCAGCTCCTTCCCCTGCACCTCCCCACCTTACCTGCCCCCCCAAACACACTGAAGTTTCAGCCAAAATGAAATGTGCCCTAACAATGCCATTCCCTGTCACACACCTGAAGCTTCGCTGGCTTCTCCTTTAGAATGTCCTTGTGCCACATCAACTTTCTTGTCCACAGGCCAACTACTATTCTTTAAGGCTTAGCTCAAGGGTCTCCCCTCCTCTGGGAAGATATTTCAGATTCCCCAAATAATTACATTCTTTTCTCAATGTTCCCTCCATGGTGCGGGCACGCCTCTATCTGAGGTCTGACCATAGCGAGCTGTAATTGTCAGCTTCCGTGTCTGTCTGCCCTCTAGATTGCTAACTCCTGGTGGGCAAGAATCCAGAGTAGATGTGTGGGGTTGACTGAATGAAAGAATGAATGAATATACTGCCTTCAAGTTTACATGTCTTTTGAATGAATTCGTCGCTGTACCCTTCACACTGCTATGCATTCTTATTATTATCCTTTCCATTTTATACGGAAGGAAACTTTTGCTCACAGAGCTAAAATCATTTGCCCAAATGTTCACTGTCAATGAAAGAGAGAGACAGAATGAGCTCTGATTCCAAGTCAAAGGCCTAGAGTCTTCCATGGAAAGAAAATTCCATGTGCATTAATTATCTCAATTTCTAGTACAACCTTGTAAGAGAATAAACAGAGGCACAGAGCATCTCAAGTTCATGAACCTTACAACACCTAGTGGCCTGGTTCCTGAACACAGGTTTTTGGCCTCTAAAGCTTATGTCTTTCCCGTGAACCACGCTGACTCCCAGCTGCTCTCTCCATGGATCCGCATGGGGACTCTGAAAGCAGAAGTTCCTCCAGCTGTTGTTTACAGTCAGGCTGGACAAACCACTGTTAAGTATACAGAGTAAAATGTCCTAATAAACTTGCTTCATTCTCCGCTCTCTTCCAACTGGGACAGGAGTTAGGAGAGGTCAAGTCCCGACCACTGTTGAGCCCAGATGGAGTCAAAAGCTGAGTTTTTTCTCGGCCTGTTTCAGGGAGTCATTCTCACCCATTAGTATTATAGAAAGCTAAGTAGGTTTAGCCCAATTCAGACTTTACACTTACTCTTGCTAATGTGTTACTTTTACCTAATCTTTTTGAGTTTACAAAGCTGTTTCAAATCTCATTTGAGCTTCACAACAACCCAGTTAGAGAGACAGGGCGCCTATTATTGTTCCTAATAAACAAGAGCACACAGCACAGGACAAACCGCAGATCTGGGATTCAGGGCACAAAGCCACCGTTCTTCCTTTGTTCCATAAACTATTACTCTCAGGTGAGAGAGAGCATCTGTTGGCCCCACTCCTGGATCCTTAGTGGAATGCTGAATGAGAAAAGAATCTCTCAAAACAGAATTGCTGGAGAGAAACAGTCATGCTGTACAGCCACCAGCAAGCAATTGTTCTCTATATGTACATGATTGCTTCCATTAGAAAGCCAGACTATTAAAATGGAGATATTCTCAACTCTTTTTGCCTAACAGGAAATGTTAATACTAATACTGCAATGGATTTCAATAGGATATTTTAAATTAAAAAAATGAGATTTGTAAAAATGAGAATTTGAAACCCAAAAAGCTAGATGCACAGGTTAGCACCCTGAGGCAAACATCAACAAGCCAGCTAATTAGGAGGACGCGAGCCTCTACTGCAGCCTCCGTTTCAGCCTTCCACGGGGCAGGCAGGACTGTTTCTCAGCAGATGGCAGCCCAAATCCTAAAATTCTGCTTTTGTCAGAAAATAGGAGGAAGTATTTTCTTTTTCCTAGCGACAATTTCTGACTCTTTGGTACACCCACAAGTCATCAAGTGTAGGAAATTTAAGCTAGAGTCACTAATTTGCTATTTATTGTAACAACACTGCCTGGTGTTTATACAGCACATTCCGTTCTGTGATCTCCAAGAATGTTACGATCCTTTCCACTAAAACAGATGGAGAAACTAAGGCACGCGAGACCACCCACACAGTCACCCTGAGGAGCCAAGAGCAGAAGCCATCTCACTTATCACTCAGCCCACATCCTTCTGCCAGGACTGAGTCAAGACTCGGTTTCACAACAAGACACAATAACCAGAAGAAGGTGGGCTTTACTTAGCAAGGAGCTCACATCTTAGAAAAGGGGGGGATATAGGAAATCCTGTGAAACCAACACTCAGTTTGACTTCTAACCTGATAAACAGGCCTATGGGTGAGTCGCGAGACAGCAGCCATCTGCTGGGATGTCAGGGGTTAGTACCCTCCTATGAATTTCCCCACCCCAAGTCTAAACTGTCATCCTTAATATGTTATCCTCTAAACTTCAATTTCTGTGAAACTGCAAATCCTCTGGGGAGAAATAATACTTTAAGCTATTATTGGTCTTTTATAACTTGTTGTGAGTTAAGGCTTTGAGAGTCAGGCTGAGAACTGCTGAGGAAGCAAATATGAGGATGCTGAGAACCAGAAGCCCTAAGGATACAGGAGAGAGAGGACTTCAGTGTGAGGCAGGCCACCAAGAAAAAGCCGCATCTATTTTCTAATCCTGCCCTAGCTCCAAGGTATTTTACCTTCCTTTCTAACGGATCTTCAGCAGCAGTACCTGCTAGCCAGCATTCCAGTATCTCTCTGTAGGTTGCACCTTAAATTATGCACCACTCTTTCTATAAATTTCTTAGCTTTTGTAGAAGGTAAGTCTGAGTCACTCTATCTTGTCCATGAATCTAGAATTATTTCAAATAAATACTTGAATGATATTAATAGACTTTCAAATGTGTGATGAGATGTCGAAAGCCCACCCAGAGTTTAGGCTGCCGTGGGAGATTCTGTGGGAAGTGACCGAGGCCACGCATGGGCTTTGGAATATAACTAGTCTGTACTGCTCGCCTAGGTCAGCAGTTTACCAGCCCTGCAGCCCTGGGCAGGTTTCCTAATCTTGAGGCTCCTCCTTGACCTCTCTGTAAAGAGAGGGTAATAGCACCTACTCACTCCACAGGTTATCAAGAGGATTAAAGCAGATAATATAGTGAAGAGCTTAGTCAAGGGTTGAACCAAGGTAAAGAGGAAAGAGCTCATACTGAGAATTATAAAGTATGCCAATGCCAGAATTCAGATGCATGTTCCCCAGGAGGTAACAGACAAGGCAACTTGGACAGACTCAATCATACTGCTATCAAAGATTACTATATGGGATATAAAATGTGTGTGCACATAGGCAGCCACCAGTATGAATGAGTCAAGACGTAGAGGCAATACAGTGGTGGTCAAGAGGATACACCCAGAAGCTTTAGCTACATACTATCCAAGCCTTGAGCAAGTTACTTAACCTCTCAGGGTCTTTGTTTTCTCACTATAAAACGGGTAGGCTAATAATAGCATCTAACTCCTAGGGTTGTCAAGAGCATCAAATGCTATTAGTTAGTACCTGCATTCTCAGCAAGGCTGATTTCATCTTGGAGGGTGAAAAGAAATCTTAGACTTGTGGTTCAATCCTGCCTGACAAAAATTTATTCCTTAGGATTTAATTTTTCTCATTATGGAGAAATTAAATTTAATTCAAATTCAAATTAATTTAGTTAATTTCAATTTAATTTAATTTTTCTCCTTAGAGGAACAATAATAAAAAGAAAAAAGGTTGAGCAATAGTACACAGAAAGCACTTAGAACAGGGCCTGCCACATAATCATGCAAGAAGTATTTATGATGATGATTTTTATTCTTATTTTTAGTAGTAGCAGTAGTATCCTGGCTCCAATTAAGTATGTAATAATTGAGTTAATTGGAAGCTACAGTTTAAAACTAAAGTTTAAGCATTTTAAGCTATTTTGAATTACTTAAATCATTAAAAATGGCTTTCAAGTATGTGTGTTGGTGGGAGGCGATTTAAAGAGTGGGAGAAGGGAAGCTGAGGTTTCAGCCATGCCTGAGAGCTCCAGCCTAAATAATGTTAATCTTTCTTAACTGCCACTTTTTACCCTCCTACTTTTTATCTTTCCCAGAAAGAAGAAAAACAAATGCAGGAGAAAGCATGAAGGAGTGAAAACAGCAAACGCTTTGGCAAAGCTACCCGCCTCTCTCTCAGCCTGTTTCCTGGGAAGAGATGCAGCTTCTTCAGAAGTTTGTCAAGAGCATCAAATGACAGAATGTTCATAAATTGCAGAGCACAGGGCTCAGCATATAGCAGGGGCTGGACAAATGCTAGTTTTTTTCCTTCAAATTATGTATTTCGAAGTACTGTGACTCGTAAATGAAAGTTTTCATTAGGATGCAGTCAATATTTAGCATAGAACTTAAAATATTTCCAAACCATTTTTAAGAGAAGGTAAAGGACGTAAGGATGGTAGGAAGGAAGAAAGGAGGGAAGGAAGGAAGGAGGGAAGACATTTCATAGTTCAGATAGAACGTGTAAATGGAATTTCAGAGACACGTAGGCAACCACTACTAAATAAAGTTTGAGTGCACTTTCCCATAATGTTCCTTTCTCCCTGGCAAGCGCCGCACAGACCTGGTGTCCTATGGAGAAAGCCCCAGAGGGAAAGAGTAGGGCGACTTTTCAGGCCACTTTTCAGGCTCCCTGTGTGCTGGCTTGATTTGGCTGCTGAGGCTTCCGAGGAGTGTGCATGTATTTCCCTTCGGTTTTCCGGATGTCTAAATCCACTTGATCCACGCAGCCCAACTCCCACTTCACTCTCCTTAATAGTGACGTTCTGAAGAGCCAAGCATTTTAAGTGTAACAAATTGCCATTGTAACCGCTGCAATTATGAGCAAATTTAATCTCGAAAGAAGCTAAGGCGCTGTAACTGAATAACTTTGTAACAAAGCTATCGTTATAACAAGGATAAAGTACCTCAGTGTTTTCCTGGGCGTTTCATCAGCTGCTTCTAACACTAGGAGTAGGGAAGGGGAATATTCAAGGATGCACATCCCTCCCCTCCTCCCCACCCCCCACCCCAGGGGAGGTTCATTAGCCAACTTGTGTGCTTGTAAATTCATAAGCAGCATCAAGGTTTAGAAACACAAAGATTACTGATGTTACTTGAGTGTTAAAGTGACCGATGAACCTAATCTGAACAATAATGTACCTATAAAGAAAAATGCTTTCGTGACAACAATCTCAGAAACCATGTACAAACTCTACATGGGAGGAAAACAGGCCTGTTTTGAGAAAGAAAATCCTAGGTATGTTGCAAAATCACCTGGTTTTCTATGTTTCCATGTACTGTTCAGCCACACAATTACCAATTATTAACCTATTCAGATGGCCTGTAGTGTCCTTTTACTCCTATTTGAAGTGTATCAATTTAACACCTAGTGTGACGCTAAATACACGCTAAATACAAAATCTTCTATAACACCATTTCCTTCTCTAGTCTTAGCTCAAAGAAGGGAGGGAAGTTTATCATCCCACAGAACCTTACTAAGGCTCCTACGTAAAATTTCATCTCTACCTTTAATTCTTATAATAGTGACAAAACCACTTTTTTTTTCTTTTTCTAAGCTCTGATTATTGACAGTTTCAAAAGGGTGGGAATTTGATAGATGCTTAATACATTTCTATTGAACAACTGAGTAAATGAATAAAGCAAGTACTTTTTTTTGCTATCTCCAATTCTATTACAAACGCACACACACACACACACGCAGACATGCATGTAAATAAAACTACCAAATTGTTTCTACTTTCACAGAAAATGCAAGAAGCAAGAAGAGACAAGCAGGTTTCATCCCAGTAGGCACCTGGCAGCAGCTTCTCAAATTTGGCACCGGATCTCTGGCCAAAACAAAAGCACAATCCTAAAGTGAAATTCATCTCCTGGTCAGTTACTCAGCTAACTAAACCCCTCATCAATCTGACTTACTGTTAAGCAACTTGACCTGGTATAACCACTGCCACATAGCAACCCAATGAAACATTTATTGCTGGGTTGTTACTGGTTCTTGGAGCTCTCCCCTCTCCCATATCCTTTTTCCCCAGTCTCACTTTTCCTGCTTCCTCACCATCAAATCTTTACTCCCAGTGCTCAGGGCATAAGGGTGAAATATACACATTTGCTTCTGAAGATGATACTGAAAAACCAAAACATGTGTCCTGCCTGGGAAAGAAAAATGCCCCAAACCCACTTGAAAAAAAAATCACCCATGAGAAAGACACTTTAGACTATGAAATTCAAACAGTTAATGATATTTTTTTCAGGTTCTCAAAGTCAAAATGCAAAATGTAATGTAATGCATACTGACAACCTGGATTTACAAGCCGTAAATTTCATAGGAGTAAAGTAACTAAACAATTTTCTTCCAAATCATACAGTTTATACTTCTAGCAACCCGACTGTGCATTTATCTTGTGTCTGGCAGTGGATTGGGAATTTACAAATAAACACCAAAAGCTGGATAGTGCCAATCCATCTCAGACTTAAAATAGATTCCATCCAGTTTATAGCAGCTTAACTCATAATCACCCAACCCAGATATAATCTAAATGTCCTTCAACCGGTGAATGGACAAACTGTGGTATATCCACACAATAGAATATTACCCAGCAATAAAAGAGGAACAAAATACTGACACACACAACCTCATGGAGAAAATCTCAAATGCATTATGCTAAGTGAAAAAATCCTGACTCAAAGGCTACATATTATGTTATCCCATTCATATGACATTCTAGAAAAGGCAAAACTATAAGGACAGAAAATAGATCTGAGGCTGACACAGGCTGGGAGTAGGGGAAGCAGGTGATTATAAAGGAGCCCAGAAGACTCTCCGGTGGTGATGGAACTGTTCTGTATCTTGATCATGCTGGTGGTTACGCATCTGTATACATTTATTAAAACTAACAGAACTGTATACCATAAAGAACAAATTTTACTCTATGTAAATTATACCTTAATTTTTAAAAATAAGTCCTTCAAAACTAATTTATGGCAGAAAAAAATCAAACGGTGATTGCCTCTGCGGGGAGACAACTGACCAGGAAGGGGCTTGAGAGAATCTTGTGGGGTGATGGGAACAATCTATATCTCGAAAGGGGTTCAAGTCACACGTGTGTACGTGTGTATGCATTTGTCAAAACTCAGACTATATATTTAACACTTGTGAGTTTCATTGTATGTAAATTTTACATCAAAAGAAAAAACTGAAAACAAAGATATTAATGACATGCATGCTGAAGTATTTGGGGTGGAATGGATTGATGTCTGCAATTTACTTTGAAATGCATCCAAAAATTAGATGGATTAATGGATGAATAAAGAAGGATAGGCGAATAGATATGAGAGAAAGGAAGTATGTAAATCTTATTGGTGGAATCTATAAGTAAATATATAAGTATATAATCTATAAGCAAGTATAGTGGTGTCCATTTTAAATTCCTTAATTTTGATGTATGTTTGAAAACTGTTTTAATGAAATGCTTGGGGGGGAAATCAATTCTAAAGAATTAAAATAGATATAATCTGCACTGAGGATTTTCAAGGATTTAATAAAAACATATACTATTAACTCTTAAAAAGATGTGTGGTATCATTTTTCTATGCCTATCCTTTTCTAGTCATATCACATATTATTCAGCCTCCAAGCTTGTAAATTATGCCAGAAATGCAGAGCTGTGCCTGTCACTTCATAGGGTTTGCTCAACTACAAACTTGAATTAGACATACAAGGCTGAACATGGGCTCTACTTATCCATTGATGATAAGAGAAAACTGACCCTTACAGACAGGCTTCATAACTCCCTGCCACTGTATTAACTCGCAATGCAGGATGCCAGCACTGGTGCACAGGGGAAAACTGTCTCTAAATTTTATTCCCAATGATGTAATCTCAGTGCTCCCCAAAGTCTGAGCTATAGTCATGAAATCGGAAAAGGCCAGCTGTATGTACTTGTGATTCATCTTGTTATCTTCACTGAGGTCTACATGTGGAGCCTTTGCCCTCTGGGGTAATTAAGCAGTCTCCGATTTGGTGCCAGGCTGGACTTCTGACCCCGTTGCTATCAGTTAATACTAACTACTGGTTAGAACTTATGCCTATGTAATTGGGACTTCCTCTTGTGAAGGAGCCCTGCTATAACTACACTGCTTATAAAATTTCCAAAATCTATAAATCTTCAAATTACGTTGCTTTGCCTATAATGAGACAACCTAAAAGCTTGACAGCTGATGAGAAGGCTGCTAAATAGATGCTTTCATTTAAACTGCCCTTGTGTGGCAGCTCCCAGGTTAGCTGTGGTGGCCCCCCACCCCCAAAACATACACACACAAACACACACACACACCCTCTATTATAGAGGTTTAAGGGTCAGGGAGACAGAGCTCAGTATCAGAGACAATTGACTTTCTCTCTCGGAGTCAAGAAGAACAGTTTGTGTACAGGATGGTGACTCTAGTTAATAATCATCATCATCATCATCATGTAGTTAATAATAGTATTATTATTATTTAATGCTTAGCAGCATATCTGAGAGCTGCTAACAGAGTAGACCTTAAAATTTTGTTCTCATCACAAGAAAAAAAAAATTGTAACTATGTATGGTCACGAACGTTAACTAGACTTATTGTGGTGATCATTTTGCAAGGTATACAAATAGCGAATCATTATGTTGTAGACCTGCAACTAATGTGATAGTCAATTACACTTCAATAAAAAAAAGGACAGTTTGTGTAATGCTTTAAAAGGGGCTAAAAGAGTTTTTCTTTCTACTAAACAACAAAGAAGCAATCATCATGGGCAGTGGGCAGGGGGCGGCCATAATGGCTGGATTACAGATACCATGATATGCTGGGACACCAATCTAAATGTCTCAATATACGTATATGGTAAAATAAATGGTGATTATGCCATGTAGTTTCCTTTATACTGATGACGTTTTCAAGGAACACTTCATGACATGGGGAACATGGGAATTCAATTTACTGTTATCATGGATACTAGGATTTGGGTCCATCTTTACCCTTAGCTGTGCCTCATTTCTGGTACCAGTGTCTCAGTATTGGTACGTTTTATCCTAATTCTAATCTCAAACTGATTTAGGTATAAATTAGAGTTGCCAGACTTACCAAATAATAACACAGGACATTCACTTAAATTTGCATTTCAGGTAAACAACAGCTAATTTTTTCAGTGTAAGTATGCCCCATGCAATATTTGGGACATACTCATACTAAACTTTGTTCTTTTATCTGACAACCCTAGGTATAAACATAACCTTGAGATGTGGTAGTGAAAAGCTTTTTAAAAAGATATTAATTGATGCCTTCAAAAGTCTCCACTTTACAGCTGCCCGCATTGCGTACAGGTATAAAAACTGATGCTAACAACCGGGTTTTTTGGCTTCAGACCTGGATTTTAGATTTTTCTAGATGGGAGCTCCATGAGGACAATGACTAGGTATCCTTTTGTAGTTTTATCTCTGATGTCTGGCCCAGTATCTTGTACACAATAAGCTCTCAAAATTATCCTTGGAGAAAGCAAATGAATGAATTGTTGAACTCCACATCTCTCTCTCATGCTACCTCATTCCCGGGACACTTTAGTTTTCCCTGTATTAAGGAATGACCCCATTTTTTCCCAGTCTTCCAAGAAGTCTCCATCTTCATCCTTTTCTCTCTGTGGTTAGAAGGGTTGAGAAAGGGCTTCTCACTGGTCCAAGGAGTAAGTCTGAAAAGCATGTCCACATCTTAAGGGATATTATTGGTACATTCCATCTAGAGCAAAAGCTGCCCTTGTGCAGGGTCCCAGGCAAGAGTGCCCTACGGACACAGCCTGGTTGGTTACTCACCTGCTCGCTCTGCTAGTCTTTCATACTTTTTTTTTTTTGGAATGGCAGCCTGGGCTTGACAAACTCATATATGAAAATGCTTGTTTAGCTTTGCCTATGGATTAAAAAAGAATCTACATGTCCACCAAAAATTTTCATTAATTGTATCCATCCTTGATTTGATCTGATTTATTTTTGGCCTCATGTATTTCCCACTTCCAACCCACCATCTCCACCAGCACCCTCATCCTCCTCATATATTTCCAATTTCCATGGCCAGGATTTCACAATTTGTTCTATTGTTGTTGTTATTTTAGAACATGTTCCATTTCTCCAAAAACCACATAAAGTATTTAATTCCTTAGAAGAACTTGTATTAAGTACAATGTTTTGCTATTTGGAACTGCCTTCTGGAATTCATAAAGTTCAGTAATAATAATTACTGTTCTCATGATCATACTCTTGTCTCAGTGAGAGATGTACTGTGAGAACAAAGAAGCAATATTAGTTGTTGCCCATTTATCACTGGCATTGCTGAATAGGTCAAGTTTGTATCTGTCTCAAGACTAACCAGGTTAATTCCAAGTTTAATTGCAAAATCAGCCCTGTTGGGTAAAACAGTGTCTAGCGGGAGAACTGAGAAATATTCTAAGTATTGAGAAGAAAGGTAGAAGGAGGAAGTTTGGAAAGACACTAAAATAGAGAATACAAAAAGGGTACATATGATGCACAACGTGGACCAATGGTAAAATCACAGGTGACATTGGTTCAAGATGGTAATTAATGGATTGGAATGAACATTAGAAAGTAGCTCGTCTGCTCCATGATTTTACAAGTGAAATAAGCCCAATGAGGAGAGACATGCTAACAGCAACTCTGAGCTAGTAATAAAGCTGAGACCAGAATCGAAATATCCCAAATCCTCAGTGCCTCTTTCATTTGATAACACAGTGTCTCTCCAACTGACTGCTCCCATGTCTGCACTAAAATGTGGCAGTACTCTGTATGTCACCATAAAATGATTTAAGTTCTAGGGAAATTAAGAGAAAATTATAGCTCCCAGCTGTATTGTTGCCTCTATCATTTACTTTCGTGTAAAAATTAATTTTAAAATATCATTCATTCATTCATTCATTCATTCACTCATTCTCCTAATGAAGGTCTTCTGTGTGCCAGACATTATTCCAGGTCAACAGAATACCACAGTTAACAAGATGCAGGTGTTCCTGACTCCATTGAGTTTATTTCCTGGAAGGGAAAAACCAATAACAATCAAATAAAGAAACACTGTGGTTTTGGATTCAGATAGGTAACAAAGAGGAAATTAACATGTTAAAGCTAGATAGTAGCTGGATAAATGAGATTAAGGGTCTATGTTAGCAAGGATGATTGTGGAAGGTTCTTCACAGGAAGTGACATTTGCTTTGATATGTGAAGGGTGAGAAGATATTCATCTTGCAATGACCAAAGGAAGTATATCCAGGCAAAGGGAACAAGGAAGAGTTTAGCGTTTCCAGAGATAGAAAGAGGCCAATGTGGCTGAGTATGATAAGGAAAAGGAAGCATTTCAAAGAATAGCTCAGGAAGGTAGGAAGAAGCCAGGTCATGATGGCCCTTAAAGATCATTAAGAAAAAATTGGATTTTATTCCAAAGCCAATAGAAAGTCATTGAAAGACTTGATCTTTGTACATCTTAAGAAGCGTACTCACTATGGAAAACGACTATAGAACAAGAGTGGTAGTGGAGGCAATTGCTGTGGCCCAGGTCAAAGATGATGGGGGGATTAACCAGGCTGGTGGTAGTGAGGAGAGAAAAGTCCACAGTTTCACAGCTTCAAGATAAATGTTGTGGTGGAGCCAAAAGGATCTTGTGATGATTCCATTAGGGGGAATAATGAAAAGGGAAAGAATTAAGAATAGACTGCTCTATTTTTGGCTTGAGCAACTGGATAAATCATGGTGCCATTTACCGGGAAGGAGAAAGTTTGAGGGCTGTAGCGATGGGCAAGAATTAAAAGTATCGAATATGTCAAATTATGTTTTAGATGCTTACTAGACATCTAATTGGAGATGTTAGGTAGGTGAGAGAAGGAGATATAAATTTAAAGCAAGGACATCAACATAAAGGTAAGCCCTGGGCTCTCCGAAATTTACAAGTTAGGTGGAGGAGGAGCCATGAACGATGACAGAAGGTGCAGGAAGGGAGGAAAGAAACTGGGAGAATGTGGTCTCCAGAAACTAAGAGAGTCGCTTTTCAAGAAGGAACAAATGATTGACCACCACGTCAAGTAAAAGGTAGAGTCAGATGAGAACAGAAAGGTATCCACTGGCTTTGAAATATCAAAGCATTGTTGATATCATCAAAAGGAGTTTCACTGTAAATAGTTACCAAAAAATCATAAAGGTAGAAAGGTAACTAAATAGTTATTTATGTATTTGTGTATCCTTCTAAACCTATCCTGCATATAACTATAAACACATAAACACAGGGTTTCTTTTTAACATAAATGGGAACACATCTTATATGTTCTTTTTTATTGTTTTTTTTTTTACTTTACATATTATTTTGGAGATCTTTATCAGTATGTATAGCTTTATAACATCATTTTAATGGCTACTTACTATCTTGTTATAAGGATTTAACCTACACTTTTGATCTTTTCTTACATATACAATTCATTATACTATATTATACTGTATACTTCTCTAGGGACATGCATGAACAATGATGAGTCTTCAAATGGGGGAAGAATTGATGGACAGAGGAGTTAAGTGATCACCCTGCAAAGATCAGAGCAGGAACCAAAATCCAAAGGTTCTTTCTCCTGTACCATACTGCCTCCTTTTATGCTGTGATAATTGATTGACATTTGGTAGAAGTGAGCACAGAAACAAAATTCAAAGCACTTATTAACAAATCAGGCCTTTTCAATGGTGATGTTTAATTGGATTTCTTAATTACTCTTGCATTCATTAAAATAAATACATGGATCAGTAGGATTTCTCTTCAAAGCCAGACAATTAAAATGGCTTTTGGTTTTGTTGTTTTGCTGGGTCTTCCTTTGTTTTTTGCTGTTTTCATTCATTCCCTAGGTTTGCTTACTTATTTTATTCTAACTTGCCCAAAAGTTCAATAGAATCTGTAGCTCCAAAATTCCCTTCTTCAGATCTGCTATCAACTGAATGCTTGTGTTCCCCCAAAAATTCATATGTGGAAACCTAACCCTCAATGTGATAGAATTAGGAGGTGAGGCCTTTGGGAGGTGATTAGGTCACACATTGGAGCCTCCATGAATGGGATTAGTACCTTAGAAAAGAGACTCTAGAGAGCTCCCTTGCCCCTTCTGCCATGTCAAGCTGCAGCGTGAAGACAGCTGTTGATGAACCAGGAAGCAGCCCTCACCAGACACCGAATCTGCCAGTGCCTTGAACTTGGTCTTCACAGCCTTCATGACTATGAGAAATAAATTTCTATTCTTTATAAGCTCCCCAGTCTATGGTATTCTGTTATAAGCAAACTGAACTAAGACAAGACCACTCTACAAATTTAGAATGTTGTCATTATCCTACATTTTTTAGATCCATCAGCTACTTTTTTTCTTTTTAGAATCTATCTTAGAAATACTACATAAATTAAGAAAATAACAAAGATTTTACATTTACTACCTTTCCTTCAAGTGGCTAAAGTGTCTTATGCAAAATCTATAATCTACCCCTCCTCCCATCAAATCCGTCTTTCTATTTTCCCATGGCCATCACTTCATGTGTCATTTGTTCTCTGACTTGTGCTGTTTCCTCCAACCTCCATTTTCAGGTAATACTCTTTCTCTCAGTTGCAGAAATAAGTGTCAGTGGAATACTGGACAAAGCACAAGAGAAGACAGAATGAGTCCCTCCACCTTGTCCTCACCAGCTGCAACCTTTGCTTCAGAACCTGGGTGACCTGAGCCTATTATTTTTGCCTAAAATAGATACTCGTATTTCAATTTAGAAACTAAGACACAGAGAAACATCACATTTGAGCTACTCAGTGGAGCATGACTGACAGAAATAAAACCGGCGTGAGGGTGAGACCAAAGCAAAGTTAGCAAAGTGCTGAAATCTGTCTCTCATGCCTGCCTCCCTTCCTCCCTCATGGCCTACTCAAGGGGTTACACACTGGGCTGCCCCTCAGATGCGTCTTCTTGGGCCCACACAAATATTTTAAAACTCTCAAATTATTTGCCAATATTTAAAATCAGGAAATGTTATGTAAAAATCCAGACTTGCCGGTTCTTTTGAATTGGCAACATGGAGCCAGCTTGCCAACATGACGACAATCGGCTGCAGCTGAGTCGCAGCTGCTCCCTTCCAACCGGCAGGAGTTCGACACTGTGCCGTATGCCCAATTATTTGCTATCTGGCCCATCTCACTCATTCTTGTTATCTGCACTCCCACTGTAGGCATGCGAGTTTATAACCTTTCCAAACCAAGTACTGCCAAGTGCTCTCTAATAAAGATTTGGCAACCTTTCCAAAGTCACTGAGGTTTTTTTTTTTTTTTTAATTCACTCCTATCTATAAGGGATTTGGGTTGTGACTTAAACTTTCCCATCAAATATCCCAGCTGTGGATAATCTGACTCTCTGGTTTCTGACTATCCAGCCATCTGGGAGACTTGGAAATGAGACAGAAAGGAAGGGCAGGTAGAGAACATGGTGGAATCTCTACCCACGTACCTCCTCTCGTCCCTCCCACACTCCTCATCAGCCTGCCACCAGAAATGTACCAAAGGTTGCAAACTTATGGCTGAAATGCTTCTCCCAGGAGTATATGCATTCTAGTGGGGTTTTCAGAGATGCAGAAATGCTATCAAAAGGCCAAGACAGGAATCTGCTATGATCCTTGCCTTTCATAGCTGGTGAAAAGGTGGTGAAGAACATAGCCTGGAACAAGAGAGTCTCCCAGTATGCCTCTTGACCACCAGGTCCGCATCCTCTCTGCTCATCATCAGATACAGGCCCAGGCTGCTTCCAGAAGAATTCAGGGCATTCTCAAAGTACTTGGTAAATACTTTCATTCCCTGGTGAGATGCCAAGAGGCAAATGTGCAAAAATCGTGGTTATGACATACACTAAGAAACAACACAGAGCCTCAGGTACCTGCTCGAGAAGACACAGCCCCTCTCATCCCACCTCAACACACCCAGGATCATCCCACACGGCTGGATGAGCACAAACCCCGGGATGTTAGGATATAAAACTGCACTGTGCAAAAGAAAAGTCAAACCATGAAGTTATTATCACCTTTAAAACCGAAGAGCAGAAAATTAACCTGCCAAAGAAAACAGTCCACAGGAGCACCAGCTGGAATGAGGGCAGGTGGGGTGAGAGGAAATGGAGCAGTGGACCGAAGAGGAAGCACTTGAACTTGGGGTGAAATGCATTTTGAAGCTGCATCCGCCCAAATGGAATCTTATTAGTGAAAAGGCATGGCCACAATTCATGCATGGGAGCCGGGTAAGATCGAGCTCAGACACCTCCGAACATATATTTCTAACTGAATAAGGTTTCTTTACCTCCAAAGGTCCCCTGGTAGGTCAGGGGTGTGTAAACAACTCTTCAATGGTTTGTCTCAGAGTTAAGAAAAAGAGATAACTAGTGTGTTGTTGTCTCCATGGATCAATCACAGATTAATCAGCAGTGAAGATAAAATAATTCTGAAATGATAAAGTGAATCCCTGAGGAAATGGGACTTGACTGATAAGAAGTGGACCTGTATAATTTTTCAGGAACATGGCCACAAGGTACAGGGAGGCGTTCCTGTACTCTTCCTTACTCCATTACATGGACTTGACTCTTAAGGCAAAAAGAAAAACTCCTGTCATCTGAAAATCAAATCCTCGGCATGACTGGGCTCCGCCCTGGATTAGTCAGGAACTTGAACTTACCTTTCTTCTTTTACAGATCTGCTCTCCACTGATCTTGCTAACTACCTCTCATCACTTTATTTCGCCCTCCATCCTTCTCCTGCACCCCTGGAGTTGTCATTGTACGACGCTTGAATGCTCTGCATTAACATTCCCTTCAGAGGAAATGCCTTATACTTCAGCGTAACAAATGGGCATATCTCTGGGAACCAAAGCCTCCCACTTAATTCTGGGCCACATTTACAGAGAGAAAGGGCTGCTCCAGGAGAATAAGTGAGGTGCTTCAAATATGGAAAGAGCTGCTATGTTTAAGTCTGGAAGGCAAAAGTGGATCCAATGGGTAGAAGTTACAGGTAAGCAGATTATAACTCAACAGGGTAAATCCCTTCAATCCTAGAAATGTTTGCCTTCTCCAGTACTGAACTCTCTGTTATTGGTCATGCTTAACAGAGCTGAAAAAAATTCCTCTTAGGAGTTGAATGGAGGGTATGCCAGCACTGGATAGGAAAGAGATATGCCTACTCTAAGGAACCTATGATTCCGCAATAAGTAATATTGTATCAATAGTTTTTCCATAATTGAGATACAGGGCTATACACATCCATGTGATGAGGCAGGTTGACTGAAGATGAACTTTAGGAAAAAGCAAGACAGGAGGGGTGCCGATCCCTGGCCCCATAGCAGGTGGTGATTCAATTCTAGATTTGGATAAAAACTGACCTGTAAGGAGATATGAAGACAGAAAAAGGACTAAAAAGATGAGAGGCTGAAAGGCCAGAATCTTCAAGACAAAATCTAACAGGCAGAGAAAGTGGTGTTTGTGAACTACACATGGATAGGATACAGGTGCCTGCCTTAATGGCAGTTCATGTTTTTTTATTTTTAAAAGCCTACTCTAATAGGAAATTTGGGATTCTGGTTTTTCTGTTCTGGGTAAGAAGGAAGAGAATGAAAGAAAATGATCTCCTCTGCCCACCCATGACTGCCTGGGCAGCTAAAGGCTATAAAGAACTCCTGCTCCTATAGATAACACCCTCCCTGACAAAATGCCACAGGCTGGCAAAGATTTCTAAACAGATTCTAGAGAGGCTTCTGAGAATGTTAGCTCAAGACTACTTTCTCTGAAATTTAGCTTAAGTCTCTTGGAGAAAAGTTGGTGGGTCAAAAAGAAAGATACGGATGAGAATACTGGAAGACCAGCTGGTCCGACCACTGTAATACTGTACCAACACTTTCTGCACAACTGCGCTATTACTGTCCTAGTGATGCTATCTTAGGAGGCTGTGAATGTCTGTCATTTAAAAAGCTGATCAGAACATCATGTTAACATACGGGAACCAGGCTATTCTTGTTCTCCGGGCTCGTGTGCCCCAACTGACCACAGCATTTTTTTTTAGCACCAGGAGGGTTGTTCTTACAATGTTGCCACTTTTGCATTTCCTTCTTTAGAATCCTCTAAGTAAAAACAAAGGCAGGAGGGAAAAAAGAGCCCATGCAATTTACTACAGTAAGTAAAAGCCAGGATCTGTTTAAGTGTGTGTATTCTCTGCAATTCACCCATGTATTTTCTCTTTCTTGAGAAAACGGTGATCAAAAATAACTTAAGGCATCACCGTTTTCCACCGAGCCATTTCACATGGTCCCATCACCCAAAATCACAAATGTGCCTCCACTCTGGCACACAAATTATCCACCATACTCACACCCAAAGGCGACCTGCCTAAGAAAGCAAGTCACATCAACACTTGCTTTACACTCCTAATGAGGTCTACTGGGAGCGAAAAATAGTCATCCCATAGAAAGTTACATCCATAGTCTCAGTGTATCTCCCCACAAAACGCTTATTAATTAGGAAGGGAAAATAGTCATTTTAAAGTAAAGAGAACCGGCAGACACTGCCTTAACCAAGTGACCAAAGTTACAACCATGAGTAATGACACAAATCAACATTAAGTGCCTCCTGATCTGATGTGCTGAGGAGAACACAGCCCTTCTCTGGTGTTCTTGCCAAGCCTGAATCTAATCATGAGATGAGATATTCTACAAAATAATTGGGCTATAATCTTCAAAAAGTTCTAGCTCATGAAAGATAAAAAAAAAAGGGAAAGAAAATGGAAGGAAGTATGACAGAGTATACCAAGGGGACTTGTGAAACATGACAACTAAGTGTGATCCTGGCCCAGAAAAGAGACAATGAGCGAAATTTGAAAAAGATCTGCTAAGATCACTGAATCACGGGTAATATCCAGATTTTTATGAGAATGAATGTTAACCATTGTACTTCTGGTTACGTAGCAGAATGTCCTTAGCTTTGGTAAATATGCAATGAAATATTTAGAGTTAAAGGGGCATCATGTCTGTAATTTGTTCCCAAGTTTTCAGAAAAAAACTTATATACACATATATCTATACATACATATACATGTGCGTGTATGTGTGTGTGTGTGTGTGTGTGTGCGCGTAGATAGAAGAGAAAGAATATGATCAAGTATGGTAAGAACTAAAACATTAACATTTGGGGAATCTGAAAGCATAATAGGAATTCTTCATAACATTTTTGCAGCTTCTCTGTAAGTAAAATTTTTTTTAAATTAAAAAGGAAAAATGACCTAAGTGGGCCTGAGCTTTTTGAGGAAGGAGCTGGAGGAGGAGGCGGAATGTGACAACCTCCATCTCCTTTGCTCCTCCATCCCCAACACTGAGAAGCAGTGTAATGTCCTGGGCTTCCCTGAAAGCTACTGTGGGAGACCCTGTAGCGAGTTCCCTCAGGGTACCACTATATCTCCAAATCCCCAAAGCCTAACACAGGGCCTGGCATATACTAGAGGCTCAAGAAATGGCCATTGAATGGATGAATGAACTTTAAGAAATATTTGAAAAACTATGGGCAAACCCCAATCTGTGGTACTCTATCTGCAAAGATGGTAGAATTGTGGCTCTTGGATAAACAGCTGGGTGGGAATCACAGGCAGGAGGCATCAGAATGAAGAGGAAGATCCGGTCCTATAGGGGGTATTCTTTTTATAACAAGGGAGGGGAATTGAGCATGCACCCGAGGGCTGGCCTAAAGTGGCCTTGCTCCTCTGGACGGATGAGGAAGGACATCCATTCCAGGTACTATGTGTTCCAGCATCCAAGGTCTCTGTTGGATCCTGCATAAACTATTCGATGCACTGAGATAAGAAGAAGTGAAGACCAAGATTCCCCAAGATAACATTAAGGATTGAAATAGCTCCATATTTGGGTAAATCCTTCATCATGAAAACAATGCCTCATTAAATTCTGTTCTTACCTCCCAAACCAACTAGTACTTGGTTTTTCAAATTCACATTGACTATGCACATGAGGTCTGAAATTGGAATCATTTTAATTACCAAAGTTCAAGAAAGCTTGGAAAAGTTAACAGATGAAAAACGTGACTTCGCTTTGAAAACTTAGCTAATTCAGAAACGTCCTGACAGACTGCTTTTCCAGAAACATTCAATTATGAATACAGATGATAAGAAAAAAAAATACAGTCCACAGGTCACCATAATGTATTAGGGGATGTTCCTATAACCCCCAGAAAATTGGGACCTACAAAAAATGTGCTTTTTCTAACCACCAAGAAACAAATTCACAATCATGAGTACTGTGTGATAATATTCTAGAAAAAAGTTAAAGGTGGCGGACCACGGCACATAACAGAGTGCAGAACTCCAAATTGCAAATCTGATTTGCATGTTAATTCAAATAGGGACCTTTGTGCTTTAATAAGGAATACAATTTTTGAAGAATCTGTAGGTGAGATTACTGCTCACTGGTAGGGAAATGAGTTCATATGGCAAACCCAAATCAAAATGGAAAAAAAAAAAACCCTTCCTAATCAATAAATAATAAACAGTGAGCACACAGAGGAACTGGGCAGGTGGGTACAGCTGCCCTTTCTTCCTTTTGACTTGCCACATCTGGGAGGCCAAGTAGTTCTGTCAGTCAGTCCCTTCCTCTAACTTAATAAGGACAGACATTTAACTCACCCTCAGAGTTTTAATTGCCAGTTCTTACTCTGTTTGTCCCTAACACCCTTCAGTTTCCTATCTCCCAGTTTAAAGCTGTCCCACCTCTCTAAAATGTTATAGGAGGACCTGGACATATCATATCTCCTTCTAGGTACTCCTGGGGCTTCGTTGTCTGTACAACCCAAAAGGACTCAGAGTAAAGACAACGTGCAAGAAAGATACCTGCTGAGCCCCCAAGAGGAGAGGCCAGCTTCTATCCCTTCTGTGTTCAGTATCCTTTCTGTCCCACATATGGTCTAGTCCTTGGGCTGCTAATGGCATGGCTCTATCAATGCAGCAAAAATTGCCAGGATTCCTAGTGACCTAAGGGTTCTGGAATAGGCCCCTCTCTGGAGCTCAGATAGAACCTCAGATCTGTATACAAATAGATAGATGGCACAGTCTTATTCTTAATACTTCAATACTTGTGAATCAATCTGTCTCCTCACACACATACTCCTCATTTCTCCATGACAACCCCTACTTATGATATAACCCCAGGGCTATTATACAACTGAGATGATAATGGCACTCCAGTAAAAATCAAGCCATTGTCTATTTTTGTCTGAAGAGGAAGCAAAGACACTGGACCAAAGGATGGGAGGACAGCTCTTGAAATTTGAGCCTTCACGCCGGTCACCAGTTCCCAGTGTGACATTACCAATTAAAAATGCAGAAGCTTTGCCTCTTGGTCCCCACCCAACTGGTTCTTCTTACCTTTGGTTCCATTGAAATGAAACTGTGGGTTCCTCTGCTTGAGAGAACTGACCTTTTAATCGTCCTGCTATGGTAGAAGTGGTAGTAGTCCTTCAGGGCTCCAATCTGCAAAGACAGGAGGCAAAGAAGAACACAAAGGGAGTTAATGCATGAAAAGTCTGCTGTTTTCTCATTTTTCCTTAAAATAAGAACAGAAAACAAAACAAGGTCCATAAATTATGCAGTTGCCTGCTATGCTTAAATGTTACTTGAACCTTGGTGATCACTTTTCAAAAGAAGGACATGTGATATGAAATGGAGTGTCCTTGAGGCAGTGACTGCGGAACGAAAGATTACAATGGGGCAGCTTTCCTTCTCCGTATCTCCCTTTTAATGTTTAATTTATATGCAGCATTTTAAGTAATTCTATATCAATCTATATCCAAATGTGGGAAAGAGAAAAAAAAATCAAATAGCCATCTGGTTATAAAAGCACATTGCATTTTGTTTGCTCCAAGAAAAGTACAATGAAGGACCTTGTTAGATTATTTATATCATTAATCTGAAACAAGTCCTAAGCAGTTGATCATTCACAAAGAAAACACGACTTAGTTTCCTGGCTTCAGTAGACAGTATAAATACATTGTCCTTATTCATTTATTGCAAAACCAAAGTGGAAGAGCAATTTCTAAAACAAAAGATCACACATCCTACCTGTCAGCTAAGCTTCCTATGTAAAAATAGTTCAATCCACGTTCTTAGCCATTTCTTTAAGTAACTCGTTTTCTCGTTGATGCACTCCTTTCTTTAGTTAAGAACAGGTCTGTTTAGGATAGCTTTGAAAATAAGTCTCTGTCCACTTTAGGAAAAGAAACTAACAAAATCCCAAACAATCATATTCTCTCAGCAGATTATAAAATGTGGATTACGTAATGGCAATTGAGCCATACAATGAACAAAGACAGGAGAGCTTGGTTCTAACTCCAGCTTACACTCACCAGAAGTATTTTCTTGGCTAAATCACATATACTTGCTATACCTCAGTTTCCTTTTCTGTAAAATTGGACTTTGGGCTAGTTAATTTCTAAGATGACTACAGCTTTCCAATTCCATTCTGTGACACTGACACTTTCCTTGCTTTGGGCAAAGAGATTCAGTAGCTATTTCTCCAGAACACCACGGCTCTACCCTACAAGAATGACCATCATCAAGATGTTTTCCAGTTGGGACACCTCAAAAGTTGGGCTTTCTTCATTTAAAAAAAAAATCATTGGCCCAGTGTAATTTTTCCAGATAAAAGGTTTTCTTCTTATTCTCTTCTTTATATGACATTCTCAGTCATCATCCCACCCTTCCAATAAGGATGATCAACCCAATTTCTGTGCCATTTAAGAGTCATCTCCTAGTTAATTGAATGTCTCTTATCATCATTAAATTGGAAAGTCTGACACCTCACATTTGTGATTCAACTAGAAACTGCCCAGATATACAAGGAAGACAGCCGGGACTCTGAGAACACATGGGGAATAAGGATGAGGGAATCCTGGCTGAAACCTCTAATCTCAGTGATCCCAGACTCTGAAGCAGCAGCGAACAATGAGGAAGAGGTCACAGGTGCCAGTCCCAGTCTCCAAGAGCATTTGAAGGAGGGTTTTACAGGCCAATTTTAAGATTCCAAAGGACATCGGGTAGAATTCTAGAGGGGCTGAGTAATCCTTCATAAGAAAATCTTAAACTCCCGAGAAGCTTAGAGCTTTCATCTCATATAGCTTTGGTCAAGAGTGCTCCTTGGGTAAATATAGTAGTTCTTGTGGAAAAGAACATAGAATCTCTGAGGAAGAACTTTACAGAGAACCTATCACCAGTGTGAAAACACCAATGTGTGGAAGATCATGTCCACTCAACTAGAATGGAACCTCTTTGATTATAGGAAATAACTAAATTAAACTCAACTGTTAAAACTCAAACTGCGGATGAAAGACCCCCCTGAAGGTATTTTCAGACCCTTTGTGGCCTCATTGGTACATACAGACTGTAATTCTGGCCTAACATAGCATACAGGGAGCTGGAAAATGGAACCTTTGTCCTGACTTAACTTTCCCTGGGATCTTGGGTACATCACTTAACCTCTTTGGGCCTTGGTTCCCTCACCCGTAAAATAAGAAGGACATAGGAAGTATAGTGGACAGAGACTGGGCATCAGAGTCAAATGGAGAATAATAATGTTTATGGTGTTAAAAACAAGACAACAGGCTCAAAATGGAGTTGCTTATGCTAAGCCCCACATCACTGAACCAAGACTTAATTATAGTTTTGGCTCTCCGAGAAATGGAATCTTAAATAAGCCAATTAGAAATCACCTAATCAGCACTAGTTAGGTCATCTGCCTGACAGACCCCTGCCATCCCCTAAAGGAGAGTAACCTTGCAATAACCAATCTGCTTTTTTGTCTAGTAAAACTTCCTTCTTCCTGCTCCCTCTTGCCTGTAAAAGGCTTTCATTTTGTACAGCTCCTTGGAGCTCCTTTCTGTCTGCTAGATTGGATGCTGCCCAATTCATGAATCATTGAATAAAGCCAGTAAGATCTTTAACATTTACTCAGTTGAATTTTGTCTTTTAACAGTGAGTTAGTGTGGTTATAAGGATTGAACGTAGTAACAGGTGCACTGCCTGGTCAAGTCATTGCCTGGCACATCGTTCAGCGTCAGAAGGCTGTTAGTTCCCCTTCTAAATTTAAGTCCTACCTTCTCTCACCTCCTATCCTCCAATTAATCTCTATCCCTTGGTCAGGACCACTCTTGTTCTATCCTGGTATCACCTCTTTACTTTCCTTATCTCATTGGCAAAAATCAAAAGGGTTGATGATACATTATAGTGAGGATGTAGACACAAATGCTGCTTATACAAGATTGGTAAAGAGCATAACCTAGGGAGCCGGCCTGTGGCCAAGTGGTTAAGTTTGCTCATTCCACTTTGGAGGCCCAGGGTTCACCAGTTCGGATCCTGGGCACGGACCTAGCACTGCTCATCAGGCCATGCTGAGGTGGTGCCCCACACAGCAGAACTAGAAGAACCCACAACTAGGATACACAACTATGTATTGGGGGGTTTTGGGGAGGAAAAAAAAGAGGAAGATTGGCAACAGATTGGCTCAGGGCCAATCTTCATCATCAAAAAAAAAAGGGTGCATAACCTAGGACAACTGTTCTGAGAGCCACATCAGTCAAACTACAAGCTAACCTTTATAAACCTTTGACCTACCCTTTCGACTTCTAAAAGTTATTCTACAGACATAGTCACTTGTGTACAAGAATGGGTGTTAGAGCAAATTTTGCAAAAGCAAATGAATGCAAACAACTAGCTGCCATCAATAGGTGATTAGTTCTATATGAGCTAAAATGGATTTCTCTCTAAGGGAATGAGTAAAATAAATAAAGGTGCAAAATATGTATATAATATGACCCAATTTTTTTTTAGGAGAAAAAAGGAAGAATCTATATTACATATATGCTTCTTCGGACAGTATATTTCAGGAAGGATGGTCAAGAAACTGAAAAGTGGGGCTTTCTTTTTCATTGTTTATACACATGCATTATTTTTTTAATTAAAAACTAAAGAAATAACACAAGCAAATAAATGAAATAGCACACACACAAGCCCCACCTACTTTTCCAGAGGCAAATATGCTCCCAGAAGTCCATATGACTGTGCAAGGGCCACATCAACTCAGGCCATGAGATCTCTATAGCAGTAATCTTGACTTTATCTCCGTCTTTCAAGGATTCTGTTTCCTCTATAGAGTTACCGGATGGTGTTCATTGACTGACGGATGCCTCGTTTACTGACTGCCTGCCATGTGCCCAGCATCTTGCTGCTCTTCTGCATGTTATCATATTTAATTTCATTCCCCCAAGAACCCTGGGAGATAAATATCATTACCTCCAATTTAATCAATGAAGCTATTGAAGCTCTCTGAGTGCCGAAACATACACAGCTAGTATTGCGGGGTGGTAAACGTAAATCCTTGGTGACTGTCTAGCATCAGGATGAACATAATTAAGTTTCATGGTGCATCCTGTGAATGGGCTCAAAAGAAGCATTCCAACATCCCTCTGGTGACTGTTCCTGTACTTCAGAACTAAAAAGCTAAACGCTATGCAGCCAGGGTTCTGAATATGATTAAGGTTCTACCAATCAAAGGCAGACCATAGTGTCAGGAGGCATGATCTTGGAGGCATATACATGTTCAGTGGCAGTTGTGTCAGAGGTCTTAGTGCCTAGTTGCTAGCTTTCTAGGCATCCATTTGCACATCCTGTTTGGTTGGTAAGTTGGTAAGGGATCGTAGAGGAGCTACAGGGGCAACAGAGGGTAGCTTCCTCATTCCTCAGCTTCCTGATTGAGGCAGAAGCAACAGCTCTTGTGGAGGCCCCTTCTGAAGCATGGGCGTTCGGGGACATTTCTGAAAGCTTGGCCGTCCTGACTGATTCTACAAGCTATTTAAAAGTCTATACTGAAATCTTCCCAAAGTAGACCAACTAGTAGATTCAGCAGTAGATCCCTTGAATATCCAAAACTGGATAGGTCAGAACTTCTGAAAAAGTAGCTATGCACGGATTTACACAATCTTGCACAACTTAGAGATCCTGAGAGTTATGTACTCTTGAGTTATGGGCTGTGGGCACCAATAAGCCACAGGCTACTGGATGACCCCCTGCGTCTGTTCTGACATCCGTTAGATCACTAACTATACCTGCTTCTGGTCTTCTCATAGCCATTTGCATCCCCCTCCTCTCTCAAATCTGTTTTCTACACAACAGCCAGAATAAGGCTACAAAATGCAAATTTGGCTACATCATATGTCATAGCCCTGCCTAAATCCTTTAGTGGCTCCCTTTTGCACTTAAAATAAATAGTAATAGTTAACATTTAATATGATTTAATAATATAGTTTAAAAAGTAAATCAGAATAATAACATCATATCAACATTTATGCTGCGCCAGGAACTTTTCTATATGCTTTACCTAACTCATTGATTGAAGACCATTATCCCACCCTGACCTGCAGGACCTGCACGATCCGACCCAGCCTCCCTCTCTAGCCTCACCTCAAATCACACCTGCTCTCAATTCTCTGGACTCCAGCCAAACTTCTTGTTTCCTCTACCTGCAGCATCCTCCCCACCTCCACCCTCTCCTTCATCCTTTGTGTATCACCTCGAGTAGGAAGTCTTCAAAACTCCCCAGACCAGGTCAGGTTCCTTCATTATATCATCTCACAGAATCATAAGAATATATGCCTGCAGTTATACTTTGATTAGTACCATTATTTGCATAACGTCTGCGTCCCCACCTGGATGTCCATATGTTCCAATGAGGCAGGGACATATCTGTTTTGCTCACCATTATGTTCCCAGCTCTAAGTACATGGCCTGACACAAAGCAGGTTCTCAGTAAAGACTGCTGAATGAATGATATGAAAAGCAGAATCCTTGAACTGCTAAAATTGCATCCATTAGAGCTATATGTGATTCAAAATCTCTTGTATGAGAATCACGGCACTATCAAATTAAGGTCAATTTCAGCAAAAATGGTTTAATTCAACCTTAACTGCAGTACCAGCTCTGCCAGGGTTATCGTGATGAAGGTTATAGACTGAGATATCTCTATACTTTTCCATTCTTTGCAAGATAATAGCTAAGGAGTAGTGTGTATTAGTTCAACTATTCCACTTCATCTAAACAAAATAATCTGTCACCTCCAGGATTTTATATTTAATAGTATGCTTATGTCTCTCATCTATTAATATGCATGTCCCTCATTGGCAAGAACTGAGTCTTTTATATTTTTGCAACAGCACCGAGCATGCTGAGGGCATTTAATAAACATTAAGAAGAAAAATGTCATAACATGTAGGGAGTTATTCAAAAGAAAGACAGTGTATGAAAAGAGAGCAGTAATATTATCTATAAGCAGACATTCCATCTAGCTCCTCTGGGGTAATGCAAAACAAAAGATGACTGTGTTTATATGTTAGGCAATAGCAACAAAGGCTAAAACAAGGAACAATACATTACTAACATAGGGACATTTCATAAATAAATCAGGAACTATAGGGGTATATGAAGTATAAAACCAATAAATCAAAGCTCAACCTTTTCCTTAGCATCACATAAAGGAAGGAGAACAATTCCTTCCCTCTTGGCCCTCTTAAGCTCCTCTTTTGTACAGTCACACACACTCTTCCCTGCCTAGCAACACAAGTCTATACACAATAGTAAGTCGATGAGTTTCATCTTTCATTTCTCAATTCTGTAAAGTTTTTGTGCTTTTTCTTCCTCAGAGGTAGCCCCTCACCCTTGCACCCACACTTCTCCTATCACTACCCTTCCTCAAACTAAACTGTGTTCTTAGGAAAGGCTTTTTTATAAGCTATTTTATACTAAAGTGCACATGACTGGTAAGACTCAATGTCTTAGTTCTTCCAGAGACAATGGCATTTGATCAGAAAATTAAAACTTAAGCCAAACAAATGAGTCCATAGTGCTTGGTAATTTCAAAAACAATGATTGGAGGGTTTTTTTTTTTTTCCTGGCAGCAGCAGGGAATCTTCCCTGTGTCCCTAAATTCTTATGTCAAAAGTAAGCTACTGACATCTGAGCAGAGGGCTGGGAGCCAAAAAACCCATATTTTACACTGGCTTTGCCCCTGATGAACTGTATGGCCTTTCAGAATTCATTCACCACTAACGGTCTTCCCTGTGCTTGTAGCTAAAACCCTCACCAGTCTGATGACTCCAAGCATATAGTTTGTAACTTCCTTATATATAGTTCTGTAGGGTGACCAATCGCGCTGGTTTGCCCTGGACTGAGGTATGTCCAGGGACACAGGACTTCTTCAATGCTTAAACTGGGGCAGTTCTGGCCAAACTGGGACAGTTGGTCACCCTAGTTATAAAGTGCCAAGGTCAAGGACACTGTGGCCACCTTAATGAACGTCTCAGGTCTTTAGGGCTGCCTGTCTGCTTTGTTTTCCCTCCTGCCCTCTCCAATTTATAGATTTCTCCAAATTCTGTATTCTTTTTTGAAAAGTTATCTACCTCCATTCTAGAACTTTTTTAAATGGGCAAAAATTTGAAGACACGTTTCACAAAAGAAGATATACAAATGTCCAATAAGCACATGAAAAGATGCTCAAATGCAAATTAAAATCATAATATCACTACACACCAGAATGGCTAAATTTGAAAGACCGACAATACCAAGTTCTAAAGAGATCGTGGAACATTGGAGCTCTCACACATCGCCAGTGGGGGTGTAAAATGGTCCAATGTCTTTAGAAACTCGATTGCTACTTTCTTATGAAATGTACGTCTTCCTCATGACCCAGACGTTTCATTTCTAGGAATTTACTCATAAGAAATCAAAACCTATTTTCAAACAAAACTCATATACTAGTGTTTACAGCAGCTTTCTTAATAATAGCCCCAAATTGGAAACAACGCAAATGTCCATCAACATGTGAATAGATAAATTATGATACATCCATACAATGGAATGCCCAGCAATAAAAAGGAACAAACTACTGATACATGGATAAATTTCAAAACATTGCACTGACGCAAAAGAATGTGTACTGTATGATTCCATTGATATGTAATTCTAGGACAATTAATCTATAGTGATAGAAAATAGATCAGTGATAACTGGGGTATGGAGTGGGGATGGACTGAAGAAACTTGGAGTGTTCTGTATCTTGATTGTGGTAGTAATTACGTCAGTAGTAAGTGCTCGGGTGTGCTGGAACCAGCTTGTCGTTGACTTGTGAGATGTTCAATGACATCATGTTGATGACTTGAAATCAATAATGATGAAAGTATTTACATCAGGAAAAACTGGCAAAGGCTACAAATTAAGGCTTCCTTTTTTCCCCTGCCGAGTCACTTGTACAGTATTTCCGTACACCAAGGGCTATATACATGAGCCAACACCCATCCAACTTTACACATACAAAAATGGCTGCATTTGGAGGTATGCAAATTACCCCTCAATAACAGTGATTTCAGAAGATGCAAATTGCCCTCTTCCGATTCCTTGTTTCCTTGTTCCCATCTGTAGAATGACTTGGTGACTGGGAAACCTAAGAACCCAGTTACCTGCGGCTGGAATTTATCCTCCAGCTCACACCTCTTTACCCGCTCTCAGGGGAGGTGGGAAGAACCAAGTGACCAAGACCATCATTTTTGCTGACCCACCTCTTTCCAATGCCCAAAGTTAAAAAGCCTGAAACTTGTAAAATTCCAGTTTAGACAGAAAGTTACAGAGGCAGCACCTGGAAATACTGTTTTCCCTTCATTAAAATGTTGAATGTGATTCCTCCCTGAAACATTAAAACAATTGTAATTATTTGCCTTCTGTACTCCAGACTTTATAACATTGAAAAGAAAACCAAAGAGAAGGCAGCCATGATTGCTTTCCTCAAAGTCACCAAGAACACTCCCAACCTGAGGGCCTTCGCACTTGCTTTTCCTCTGCCTGGAATGCTCCAGGACTCTTGCTTCCTCACGGCTTTCAGGTCTTTGCTCAACTCCTGCCTTCTTAGGGAGGCTTTCCCTGCCCACTCAATTTAAAATGGCTGTCACTCCCTCCAGCAGACCCATTCCTCCTTTCCTGATTAATGTTTCTCCTTAACACTTATTACCACTTGACATATTACGTATTCTCTTTATTTGTCCCATTTATTATTGGTCTTCCCCCACTACAACGTTAGTTCCATAAGGGCAGGGTTTTTGAGTCATTCACTGCTGGATTCGCCTTAGCTCCTGTTAACAGTGCCACGCGGAACCAATAAATGTGTAGAATAAATGAATGAATGAACGGCCCGTGCCCTTGAGGAACTCAAAAAAACAGTGAGGACATCTCCAAACCTTAGGAAAAGCTTCTTGCTCATCTCTTTATAACCCTTTCTGTGATATAATGTTAACATATAATGGAACATATGGCATATGCTTAATAAATGTTGAATGAATGAATAAAATGATCACATGTAAGCACATCTGAAAATTAAGAATTTACCAACAACAACAACATAATCACCAAAGCCTGCCTCTATATTTCTCAGTTCCTTGTCTTGTCCCATCATAGTCAATGACCTCTTGGAATCACTAAACAAAAGTGATATTTGTTAACAAGGCTGTTGAATTCACTATATTAGAAGGCAAGTAAATGCAGAAATCTGTGACTTGCTAATATTTATGGAGTAAAAACTAAGTGCCAGGCATTACTGCACTGCACCCTCACAACAGTATGAAGGAGGTGTCATGATTTCCATTTCACACACAAGAAAGCAGAAGCTCACGAAGTTTAAGAACTTGCCTAGGGCCACGTGGCTAGAAAAGGGTGAAGCTCAGGTTGGTTCCAGAAAGCTTAGGTCCAGAGCATAGGTTCTTAACTACTCTAAAAGATGTTTAAAATAAAAGGCTTCTAAGGATGAATTTAAAACCGCAGTGACATAGAGTTCTCAGTTGTCCATCAGACTGTTCCTAGGATCTGTACAGAGGGGAAGGTGTTTTCTAGGGATATTTCTATCTACTTTGAGCAGATGCAGAAATGAAAGTGTTAGCAAGGATCTCTGAGAGTAAGAAAGCGCTCATTTCTGTCCTCTGTGACAGCAAGAAACCTGGTCTCTATTTCCCGCTTTACCACTGATCCCAGGGAACTTACATTAGCATCTTCATGTTGGCAAGAAAGTATCTTGAAGGCATACCTTCACCATGAAGTTAAAGGGGCATCCTAAGTTAAACAAGTGTGATGCTCGACACCATGCCTCTTAGATGCCACTGCACTGGGCCACGGAATGCCACAAAATGACATGAAAAATATCTTCCTTAGACTTTAGTTTAAATCGCTCAGAGAATACTCATGATTTCTTCCTAAATTCCTTCAAGTTCAGGCTCAGCATTTGAGTTCTTCACAGAATGGCCTTAGATTACATGCATTCAGAGCAAAAGCACAACAATAATTTTTTTAAAAACCAAGATGCTCAAGGAAAGATGTCTAATCTCTATGATTTCACAGAAACTTTCTAAGATATGCAAGCACGTGATAGGCTGAATAATGGCCTCCCCCAAAATATGTTCACAGCCTACTCCCCAGAACCTGTGAATATGTTAACTTGGATGGCAGAAGGGACTTTGCAGCTGTGATTACATTCAAGATTTTGAGATGGAGAGATTATCTTGGTTTATCTGGATGGCCCAGTGTAATCCCAAATCCTTATAAGAGGGAGGCAGCAAAGTCAGAGAAGGAGATGTGATGACAGAAGCAAAGGTCAGAGAGAGAGAGAAAGAAGCAGAGATCAGAGAGAGAGAAAGAGATTTGAAAATGCTGTGCTGCTGGCACTGAAGATGGAAAAAAGGGCCAAAAGCCAAGGAATGCACATATCCTCTAGAAGCTGGACAAAGCGAGGAAATTAAGTCTCCTCTAAAATCTTCACACGAATACCCCCTTGCTGACACCTCGATTTTAGCTTAGGACTTCTGGCCTCCAGAACTGCAAGATAACAAATTTGTGTGGTTTTAAGCCTCTAAGATTGTGATTACTTGTTACAGCAGCAATAGGAAACTAATACAAGGTAGAAATAGTACCTCAATAGACATCCACGAGAAACAAAGGCAGTGAAACTAGACTATTTGTATTTGGAGCCTTTTTATTCTTCATAATTTTTAGCACTCTCTGGGTATTCAATTGCCAATTTCCAAACAGCTGGACCAATACAATAATAGTGATTAATATTGGCCTGGTGCTCTGCTAAGCACTTTGTTAGCATTATCTTCTTTAATTTTCAAGACAAACTGAAGTTCAAGGTGAAGCCACTTGCCCAGCAAAACAGGCTTATCTATTCAAATCCATTGTGCAATTAATACTACTAATATCCAAAGCCACCACTTACTGATGCTTTCCTACATTATCTCTAATCTTTCCAACAACTCTGCAAAGGAGAAAGAATTATTCTGTTCTTATGTACAAGGAACTGAGTCCAAAACTGAGACAGGTCAAGTAACATGTTGAAGTGAGGAAGTGTCCAAGTCAGGATTTGAAACCAGGTCAGTCTGACTCCAAAAATCTAAGGTTTTTCTAGTCAAAGCACTTTGACTTTATTTAAAATTTATGCAACTCGATGGTCACGGTCAAATATCATCCTCACCCCTTCTCATCTCCTTGTCCTCACCACTGTGGCCTCATTATTTTATTCTAAAGCTACCTGATCAGCAGAATATAGGTGAATCTAGGTCCCTGTAATTCATCTTAATAGCAAGTAATCAAAAACATCATGAGTACAAATCCCAAGCAAGCAAGAAACAGAGAAAACAATTTTATCAAGGAAACATGAGACACAGCAATTAGAGTAAGCACCAAATTTTCCCAGGTTCAAGTGAGAAACCTACAGTCTGCCCCACTACACAGGACATGAGATTTGTCTCAAAGCAAATTTTAGAATCTCAGAGTAGGAAAAGACAAAAACAGGATTTTAATCTGATTTTCCCCCACTAGATGCAGGAATCCATTCTTCAACCTGGCAGAGAGTACTGCATTTTCCAGGGCAGCTCATTTGTTAGAAAGTTCTTCCAGATAATTAGCCTAAATCCACCCTACTCCTGGTTTTAGCCTTGGAGCCAACTCAATAGGGTTGCCGTTCTTCCACGCGCCAGACAGCCAACACGTCCCATGTGGGTCTTCCCTGTTCTTGGCTGAACATTTGAGATTTCCCACTTTTTTCTCTCAAGCCTTCACAGGGCTGCTTCCCCTAGACAAGCCAACATCTGTAATGCCTCCCCAGGAAACTTGGAGCCCAGAACATAACACGTCTCAGCTCCAGGTATGGCAGAGCCAGGATGGAGTCGAGTCCATGCTCCCATGACCTCCCTTGGCAATGTACTTCTAATGGAAGTAGCTTAAAATTGAAATATTTTTAGCAGAATGAACTTGGCTAACTGAAAATTCCTCAGAAACTCTTTAATTTGGTTCTCCTCCACTCTGTATTTTAATTTCTTAAATGTCAGTGATGGAAATTTACATTTCTGTTCAGTGTTGAATGTCACACTCTACACTTTCACAGCCCGCCTAGAATTCAGTTATTTACTGAGTGTGTACTATGTGCCGAGCACCAATCCAAAGACACTGCAGATGGGGAGACCAAAAGCAAGTCCCTGCTCACATGGAGACCACGTTCTGACTCGATTCCGACAACCCCACTGTGTCACCTACAAGTTTGAAATTTACATCTTCTCTACTGAATCAGAATATTTCTCCCAAAAGTGCTCAAGTAATTTTTCCTATTAGTATACTACAGATAAGGATTGGGTTCAACATTCAACTTACAGTATGTTTGTAACAGCTACTTAAGAATGAACTGTAAGTGGCATTAGGCTTTTATTGTCTTCAATCCATTTTTGTCCAAAATGAATAATTACGTCTTTAATGTAAAATAATCCTGGTACTATACTCCTCAGATAAGAACATTTATTACTGCTATTTACAGTGAGCTATTCTTTTTAAAAGTTTTTAAAAACCCATCTGCAACTGATTTCTGGAGAAACTAAAAGAAATTATTGTTTAATATTTAAGCTATTCCACCTGCTCCTAAGAATCATGTGCACGTGCACACACACACACACTCACAAAGGAAAAGGAGTCCAACAGAGGCTGAGAGAGACAAGTACACACAGCCTACATGTATTCTGTATCCTTTTCATTACTGATCATCTTAGCAACTTGAGGCCTGTCTACATATATGGAAACAAACAGAAAAGTGGAAAGACTTCTAGAATTACCCCTGGAACAGTAAATTTTCTCTGTAGACCCAAGGATTCTCAACCTTTTTTATACATTATAATTATATGAGGACTTTAAAAAAATATTAATGTCGGGGCGCCCCATGCCTACCCCAGAAAGCCTGACATAGGGTCTGAGTGAAGGCCAGGGCACGAGTATTTTCTTTAAAAAGCTTTCCAGCTTATTCTAATGTGCAACTAAGGTGAAGAACCACTGTTTTAATACATCCATCTCCTTCTGCAGAAATAGAACAATTTACCCTCAATTCTATGATATCCATCCCTATCTACTTAATTAAAATAAGTTTAAATGACAAAACCTCTAATTAATTTGACTTTGGCATTAATGTAACTGGCATGTTTTGTTCCTTCGTTCATTCCTTGAATTATGTCAAAAGCCTCCTTCCCCCAAACAAAAATTTAGAAAATTGTATTTCCTATTACCAGATTCAGAATTTCCAATATTTTGTCACACTGGTAAACAGAGGCTATTTTGAGCTCTACAGCATTTTAAATGGCCTGTTTTATTCTTAGAAGGGAAGATTTGAGCGTAAAAGCTGTCAGCATTAAAAACATGTGATAGAGACTATGTATGCTCAGGATAGCACACATGATGGCCTATGTCACCTGAGTTAAAAAAAAAAAAACTTAGGAAGACAATTCCCCCATATCTTTGCTAATGGCTGTTTAGAGATGCCTTGCTCATTTGTCCCCATCTTGGTCCCTCCTGGAGATTAGCAGAGTTAGCACTTGCAGGGTAGTAACCCCAAAACTGGGCTCTGAACAGAGGACAGGCAACAGCATCTGTGGCACAGGGGTAGAGGACAAGCGGTGAGGTTTCCAGCCAGCTGTGAAGTTCTGCATCTCAGCAGATGTGAGGTTGGGTCCTCTTTTCTAAATCCTGAGGCTCTGCCGCTGCAGACAGCTATTGGCCACTCGTACCAGTTAAAGATGTCACAGATACACATCTATTAAAATAAAGTTTTTTTTAAATGTCCATACCCAGGGACAGTGAGGATGTGGGTAAATTGAAGTCTCATACACTGTTGTTGGGAATACTTGGAAAACAGTTGGGCAGTTTCTTATGAAATTTAACATTCACCTACTACATGACCCAGAAATCTCACTCCTAAATATTTTCCCCAAGAAAAATAAAAACTTCTATTCACACAAAAACCTGTACGTGATTGTTCACAGCGGCTTTAGTCATAATCACCAAAAAATAGAAAGAATCCATGTCATGTCCTACAACTGGTGAATGGATGGATAAACTGGTGTGTCCATACAATGGAATACTACTCACCAATAAAAAGGAACAAACTACCGATTGATTAATCAGGGATGAATCTCAAATGCATTATAATAAGAGAAAGAAGCCAGGTTCAAAAGCCTGCATACTGTATTATTCGACTTAGATGACATTCTGTAAAAGTCAATATAGACTGGAAAATACATTAGCAGTTGCCAGGAGTTGGGGGTACAGCAAGAGGCTGATTACAAAGGAGCACTGGGGAATTTCTGGGAGGTGATAGAATTGTTCTATCTCTTTATCATAGTGGTTGCTGCATGACTACATGGCATTTGTCAAACCTTATGGAACTACAGAGTGAATTTTACTGTATTTAAATGACTGGGCAATAAACCTGATCTCCTACAAAAAGTCCATAAGCAAAAGCCCAGTCATCAAAGTGAGTTAGTTGAAAAGGTGATGCAAATGGAAAAGCAAAAAGTTAAGAAGTTGTTTGGATTAAAATATACTATCAAATTGGCTCTATTCGATTGAGGCGCTTCCCTCAAGCCATAGCAACCACTTCAACATTTGGAATTACACAGTGCAAACAGCAACCCTGAGAATTATTCACAACATGTAAAGCTTTCCTTTCATCAAAGGCATGAAGTATTTTGACAGTTCTTAGCTAAGTACTGCTTTCCACTAGCATGACCACCTTAGCCACAACAAAGTACAACTGATTACGCTAAATGATGGAGCCATTTGAAACTACTGTCAAGGGGCTGGCTGGGTGGCACAGCAGTTAAGTTCGCACATTCCGCATCTCAGAGGCCTGGGGTTTGCCGGTTCAGATCCTGGGTGTGGACATGGCACCGCTTGGCACGCCATGCTGTGGTAGGCGTCCCACATATAAAGTAGAGGAAGAGGGGCACGGATGTTAGCTCAGGGCCAGGCTTCCTCAGCAAAAAGAGGAAGACTGTAGTTAGCTCAGGGCTAATCTTCCTCAAAAAAAAAAAAAGAAAAGAAACTATTGTCAACTCTGAAAGTATGGCTGGTAATTTCGAAATAAAGAAAGCACAAATGGCTCAGAGTCTTCTAAGCGCTGTCAATCATTCACCTAATATAATGTGAAAATCTACAAATTGGTGATTCTCCAAGTGTGGGACTGGAAGCATCAGACCAGCAGCACTGGCATCACACATGAGCTTACAGCAGAAATGCACATTCATGACCCCACCCCAACCTGAATCAGAATGTAGTCATTGCCCTGCTCAGTCGACGCTACGTTCAAGAGGTAAGGAAGTGGCCACCATGAGTGACTGATGAAGCAACGTCCAGAAAAAGGACATAACACATTGTCGTCTATCGTGACTTGTGCAGTCAAGATCAAGTACAAACCTGGCCCTCCATATGCTCATACAATCTATGTAGTAATAAAGGGTTTTAATTCTAGGTTTTACCCTTTTATAATGCTATGAGTCCAACCAATGTATAAAAGGCAATTGGATTTCAAGTAGAATTTATCCAAACTTAATTCCAGGAGATAATTAAAAACGTTAATAATGTTCACAGTACTAAGAGTTGTATAGTTATCTATGACAGATCAGTTCATTTCATAATCAAATGAGTAAAGTTTCAGAGCTAAAATTTCACAGGTGACATACATACTAATAATTATAACTATTAAAAATTAAAAGTTGCCTTCTAATAACCATTAGGCCCTGCCATATTCTACTTCATGTGACTATATCTTCTTAGCGTCTGCTTCCCATACAGAAGGATCAATAATGATTTCTAAATTTTCAATAAATATCTCAAATCGTAAAGATCAGCATGTTTTTCTTCCTCTTTTCAAGTAAAATGTTTTGATATCTCCACAGACGTCTTAGTAGAAAAATGTTATTTTCATCCATCTGAATGAGAGTTCATCAAGCCCAGGGAAGAGAAACAAATTGGTCCCAAATATCATCATAATTATATTAGCAGATATGCTACAATTTGTAAAACAAGGCTTTATTTGCATTAAATTATCCATGTCTCCTCTTGGAGTCCTGCTTTTTGACACTGTCTGTCCATGACATCCAAGGACTATAATTTCGTAGTTCTGCAGAGATGGACTATCTACTCTTCCAGTCACCTGGGGACAGGGATTCCATCTGATGCTAGTTCTCAGCTGACATCCAGTTCTTCGGCAGATGCAGGCCCACAGGCAGCAAAACTTGAGCATCAGTCTAAGCAAAATAATACCAAGGAGAGCTGTTGCCCCTCACTTCCACACACATACTTGCCCCCAAGACATGTAAAAATAATACAGCGTGTTTTAGCACAAATGCCCACTTTAAGAATTTTACAACCTTGTAAACAAGATAAATAACTCATCAGAAGACATTTTTTATCTTATTGTTTAATCCTATGTAACAGCAATATTAATTGCTTATATTCACATGCTCTTCCCATCTTTAAAGTGCTTCCCCATGCATTGTTTTATATGAATAATTAAGATAATGTCATACCCCTTTGTAAAACTGGCCAATTCCTGTTACTTTTCTTTTTTTGTTTGTTTAATAATAAAACCAAACATGCCTCTATTTGGCCCACAAGGGCCACCAGATCTGGCTCCTGTTTACCTTTCTAATGTCATCTCCTAATAACTCTCTTTCACTTGTTATGTTCCAACCCCACTGGCCTCCTTTCCAGCCCCTGGGCCTTTGCACTTGCTGTCCCATCTGCCTGTAATTTCCTTTTTTCCAATCTCCCATTGCCTAATTCCCTCTTGTTTTTAGATCTTAGTTCAAACATCACTTCTTCAGGAAAAGTCTTCTCTGACCTCCCCGCCAGATGGCCTTTCCCAGTTACTCTCTATCTGGTCAAGCTAATTATTTCCTCATTAACTTTTAAAGTATTGTTATATTGCCTGCACCCCTCACAGCCCCTGACACCTAGTGGTTTCCCAAAAGCATTTATTTATAGAATGAATGAGTGAATGAATGAACACTGTGAAATAAGTAAAGAATTATTATCCCTATTTTCCAAATAATAAAACTGAGGGCCAGCTAAATTCAGTGATTTCCCCAACTTTATACTATTAGCAAGTGATAGCAACAGATTTTTCTGACACCCATTTCAATGCTATTTTCACTATTCTTTATGAAACCTAAATAGGGTAAAGAATATCATAATTTGTGCTTAGAGACCTATTTTCAATTTTTATTAAACTTTCAACTCCAACCTGATTAACTTTAGGATTAATACCTTTATCTCCACAATTCCTGCGTCTGGCTAAAGCGCGATGCTCTTCATTTCTTTTCTTAACATAAAAAGTCCATTGACCTTTATCTCAGCAGCTTGCTTCGTCTTAAATATAGGTCAAATAAGCCCAAAAAGAGAGTTTAAATAACCATTATTCCTATCAAGTCAATGTTTATATCCATAAAATAGGAAGTTTGAAGTGAAGTTTAAGAAAATGTACCCGGTGTGCTAGATCAAGCTTTAAGGATCTCTCTTCTATCATTCCTAAGTACTTACTGTTGACATAAAAGATAAACCCAATACAGTGTTTGACCAAAAGAATCACTGCAATGTTTATAGATTTTTGCAGTAACTGAAGACATATACTTATCTGGACAAATACCTCATATCTGGATAAATGAAGAAAAAGTGTATTTAATACACATTAAACTTCTATCTGAGGCTTCTATAGGACAGAAAATTAATCCATGAATTATTTCAATATTCCACACACTGGATAGGGCCTGATTGCTACATCTGTATCTCTCCAACAGATGTAGGCATTTTAGTAGAAGAACAGGGCTTCACAAGCTTTCCTCCCTCTTACTTCAAACGTGCCAACATTCTGTAGCTAAGTTGTGAAATAGGTTTAAAGCCCCAATAAACTAAAGTGATAAAACCCCAGGGTGGAGAATGGTTTGGGCTGCCACAAGTTTACTCCCACTTCAAACGTATCATGTTAACGTGGATTCTTACAGTGACGGCACTAGATGTGCTGGTACGTCTCTATTCTGTGATTTTAGTTACCTCACAGACCTTCCACAGATCTATAAGTGGAACTTACACGCTCAGTGTGATGGCTGCAACTTACTCCTCATCACGCAGTTTAACAAACCACATAGTACATTCAGGATCAGCCCAGGAAAGCCAAGTTCAGCCTGCAGTCACGGGCGAAGGCACCCCTATTATAACATGGTCATATTCCTACTTGCAAAAGTGATTACTATGATCACCTCCCCCAAAAGGAGCCTCAGACTTTTCCCCAGGAGAGTGCTCTGGTTCCAAGGGATTCAACAAGACGCTTATGCTTTAACCATCAGATCAGTCATTTTTACCTTACGACTAAACAGCCACCATGGTAGAACTGACCTTTTGCTGAATCAAAATCAGTTAAAAAACATCTATCATTCTTACCATGGTAGTTTAATGAAAAGGGAAGAAGAGTCAGATTTTCACAGAACTAGGGAAAAAAGACTGCCTGCAAAATTGAATCATTTGTTCAAACGTCACATACTTATATATGCAAACTCCCTTCACCAATTTTCCCCACACGCATTATCTCCTAAAGAAACACAGGCCCTGATAAACACAAAAGTGATTAGCAAAAATTAGTGAAGAATTATATACACTGGAACTCAGGTCTGCTAAACAGCAGTTCAGTGCTTTATCCATACCTCTTCTTTCTGGGACTCAGTTTCACTTTTATAATGAGGCAAGGCCAAGTGACATTATTATTGCTCCCAACTCTAAAATACCTGAAGGCCATTTATATTTTAGGAGACATCACTGGGACTTTTCCAAAGCCATGGACTATGGGCAGTGACATTTCTTTCAAGAAAAATAAATTACCATTCATTAAAACACACCACACACATACATACACCCTTTCTTCCCAACGATAAGGAATAACCAAATCGGACGTGGTGATGTGGGGGCAAAAGGCAGTGTCTTAATGGAATGCTCGATCTAGCAAGATTCAAGCAATAAATTTTATGGAACTTCGTCATACTCTCACATCACAGAGCCCTTCATGATAACACTCAAGCAAACCCATCTGGTTGAGTTAATAATTAGTTTAAATCTGTTACAAGTTAATGATGCACATACAAGTCATTCCGGATACATGATGATACAGCAACTTTTAGACACAATTTGTAGATAATATTTTGCACTGCCTTTCATTTTTCTTTATTTCCTTTTCTGATTAGAAAACAAAAAGTCATTAAAGGACAAAAAGGACCTTCAAACAAGATCTATTTACATATAGGATGGATTAAAAGGAAAAAAAAAAGTATTCTCCCAAAGAGTCTCATAGGGTTTCAGAAGGATTTCTCAAAGGTGGAGACAGACCCCAGGCCATTTCTCTATTTTGAGGTGCCTGGTGGATCATAAAATTAAAAAATGTTAAAAATAGGTAGCATATTTATTTAAATGTTTACATGTAATAGAAAAATGCTGTGCCAGTCACCAGATAGTTTCAGAATGCACAATGCTCACTATAAGGAGTGAAATGCAGTATCGACACATGAGATGAAAGTTTTCAAATGGACGTTGTATTTCAGTCCAGCCAGGACATGCACCTGTACCTATAAGCTCATTGGGAGATATTTTGTAAATATGAAACCTGGAGCCAAATATTCTTCCAGCCCATGTTCCTCGTATCCTGTCCCCTGGTAACATCCTTAAAGATTTGTTATGCGGACAAGGCCTTTCAATATCAATTACACAAAAAAGCACAAATATGTGACACCAAACATCAAAAAATACTGGACACTTCTATATCTGTAGCCACACAAAAATCACCCACTACCCCATATGCAAATAGACCATAATTAAGCAAAATCTGACTATCAAAATGCAGTGGTTGGAAAAGAGCTATGATTCTTGTATTTTGACAGTAATAAAAAGAGAGAAGGCTGGGACCAGAGCGGACAGAGAGTGGATTCTTCCGGGAAAGAGCAGCTCTGAGCTCTGGGGGAACAGCCAGCCTACCAGGTGCTGAGGAAGACTTGAGCTAGATAGTTGTTCTCAACCCTGGCTGCGTGCCCAGACCCCACCCAAGGCCACTTAATCAGAATTGCTGAAGGTCTCTTTCCCAGGTGACTGGATTGTGTAGCCAGGATTCAGAGCCACTCGAGTCAAGGGAGCTGAAGATCAGGGAGAGAAAATGCCGAGCAAGAACAGCTCCGATAATCAGATTTGGGGTGACTGCAAGGAGACAAAGCCAGTCCGTTCTAGAACAGATGCCGTATGGGAGTGGGTGGCATAGGGGGTATCCAGAGATCAGCCTATTTCTTGTTCACCAACAGAGTAGAAGAAAACAGCCCTGTAGAGGAAAGGACATTCAGATGATTGAAGCTATGACAAGCCAAACTCAGAGAACATTCCGCTTATTAGACTGCATGATGTCTCTATCCCCTTGCACTATATATATGTAAACACTCTAAACAATTACCTTCTCTCATCATATAGTGGAGAATGGCTCACAACTCTGCTCAAAAATATTAAATGGCCTTTCTATTCAGAGAAAATCCAGTCCTTACTGTGCACGGCCTGCAAAGACCTACAGGCTTGCTCCTCGAAGTGTGGCCCCAGGACCAGCAGTAACACCGCTATCACCCAGAGCTCCTTAGAACTACAGAACCATTAGCCCCATCCCAGACCTACTAAATCACATCTACATTTGAACAAGATCCCCAAGTGACTTAACTGCACATTAAAATGGGAGAAGCACTGACCTACAGAATCTACCTCACCTCTCCAACCCACCCCCATTACCTCTCCCGCCCATCTGCTACCCGACTTGCTCAGTCAACATCACTGGGCTTCTTGCTGTTCCTTCACTATAGCAGGTTCTCTCTGTCCAGAGCCTTTGCACTAGCTGTTTCCTCTACTAGAATGTGCTTCCTCCAGATATCTGTAAGGCTCATTTCTTTACCTCACCTTCTTGAGATCTTTACTCATGTCACCCTCACATGAAAACCTTCTCAGCCATCTTGTGTACAACTGAAAACAATTTTTCAGACATCCCCCTTCCCTGCTTTTTGTCCATAGCATGTACCACCAAGTGACACTGTTTTTTTCTTCTATTCAATCATTTATTAACAGTCTCCCTGTGGTAGACTGCAAAACACCACCACAAATTCTTCACATCTCCCCTTATGAAAGCATGAAGCTATGTCTCCACCTTTGATGCTGGACTTGGTCATGTGACTTGTTTTGTCCTACAGGGTGTTAGAAATTTGAAAAGGGCTTCCACAGAGAGATTCCCTCCCTCTGGCTGTTGGGATACCGTCTTGTTACTATGGAAAGAAGCTCGAGCCAGGCTGCTGGATGATGAAAGACACATGGCCAGTTACCCCCATACTCCAAGCCAGCAGCCAGCATAAACCACCAGGAATGCGAGTGAGGCCTCCCAGACCAACCAGGCCTAGATGACCCACCAGTGGACTGAAGAACCTACCAGTCAACTGACAGCCTCCAAAACAATAATGATTATTGTTTCAAGACACAGAGTTTTGGGTACTTTGTTTTGAAGCAAACCGGTACACTCCTCCTATGAGTATGTAAGTTCCAGAAGGTAGAGATTTTTGTGCACTACTGTATCTCCAAGACTTAGCATAGTGTAGATATTCTAAAATATTTGCAATGAAGGTTGAAGGACAGAATGATGGCAAAGGGGAAACCCAAAAGTGAAAGAAACAAATGCCAGAGATGGCCTCCATAGCTGAGAGACTAGATAGTGAGGGAAGGGCCTTCGGGGTTCATTAGAATCTTTTCATAGTCAGAGTGAACTAAGTAAGATTTTGACTACTTTTGCAACAGAATATTTTAGCAAACAAAAAAAATCCACATGTTCACGTGCAGTGCTTTAAATTTATTCAAAATAGTTCTAGTTTCATGGTGCTTAACTTGTCTAAGACTACATAACCATGTGACCTTTAGAATATTTTTCACACTAGGCAGCACTTACTCTCCCTGTTTTAAGTGATTCCGATTTTTAACAGCTCGCAAATCGGCGAACCAAATCACTGCATGTTGCTTCAATCTTGTCTTGCCAAAGAAGAAAAATCTGCTGCTTTGGATTCGTTTCAACAGTTAGAAATTCAGGCCATAACATTTTAAATCTCAGATGTTCCCTGCTGCGTCCACATCACATAAATCAGTGAGTGCACAGATAGCCACATGTTTGTGAAGCCAGTTCCCAAACCACGAAGGCAGGATGGGCAGTGGGATGGGGTGGCAAATTTAAGTGGATTCTGCAGCCATGGATGTCACAACTCTGAAAGCACAGTGTGGCCCTCAGAGAGGGCACAAGCAAGTACAATTGGCAAGCAGACAGAAAGTTCTCTATGAAACAATTATTCAAGGTACAAAGTTAATGTGTTATTTTCATTTGATGGGGAAAAATAAAAGACAAACTGTAATACACTAATTTTCTGTCTCCTTAGAAAATTAAAAAACCCTCAATTTTCTAAAGAGGCTCACCAGTAAGGAACAGGAATATGTGAACTCATGGAACAAGGCTCATCCAGAAAGGTGGCGAGGTCAGAGAGAAGCAACTCAGTGCAGTTAAGCTCTGGGATCTTCAGGGTTTCTTTCAGGAAATGCAAATCTCCTCTAAGCAACAGAATCACAGACACACATTTGCAAATACCTAATATCTGGCTTCTGAACTTTGGGGACACATATAATTATCACTTGCATAATGAGCAAAATGTATACTGGAGATCACTGAGGTCTTCCTATTATGTCACAGGTTTCTTACCCAGAGGATCACATAATCCTTTTTCTCCCTTCCATCACGTCTCTTAGTCTATACTGTGTGCAAGGCTAGGGAGAAAGGGCACTGTACTCTTGTATTAGTCAGAATGGGCAAGGTTCCACAGCGGAAACAAATGAAGCCATGAATCTCAGTGACTTAAAACAACAAAGCCTTGTTTCTAGCTCTAGTTATAGTCCAGTGTGCGTTGGCGGGAGTGCTGTTCATCATATCCCACAAGGACCCAGGCTAAGGAAGCATCTAGCACCTGCAGCTTAGTGGATTACGTCAGGGAAGATGCAGATCCCAGCAAGTCATGCACTGACTGTTGTAGAAGGAACACATGTCACTTCTGCTCACATTTTATTGGCCAACAGAAATTACGTGGCCACCCGTAATACCCAACATAGGGAAATACAATCCTAGGAGGCTAGGAGGAAAACCAGAAATTTTCAATGGATAGTACTAATGAGCGCTGCCATCTCTCTTTACTCCCTGCCTCTATTTACTCACAGCCATTTATCCATTTCAGAATACTTTTCTGAGGGCATTGTAACTGCAGAGCACTCTTCTAGGTGCCATATGCAATACAAAGATGAACCAGACAGATATCTGTCTTTAAGGGGATTACTATCAAGCAGAGGACATAAAACATATATATGTATATATATATATATATATATATATATATATATATATATAAATTGAATACAAGCTAAAAATGTCAAATGCAGTAAAAAGAAGCATACAAAGTTCAGTGAGAGTTTAAACAAAGGAAGTTTTAGCCACAGGCAGTTCCATTTGAAGATATGACATCTGAGAAGAGTTTTGCTGAATGAGTGAGAACTGAACAAGAGGATGACCAGCCAGCGGGAACAGAGTATGGGCAGAAAAGTAGGGAATGGCAGATCACAGGCAAAGAATGGCAAAATGTTTAGGTTGATTGATGTTTAGAATAGAGGAGAAGGAGGAAGTGGGGGGGGGGAGGAGCGGGAGTGGTGGGGGAGAAGGAGGAAGAGGAAGAAGTAGTCTTTTTGACCAGAGTGGGTTCTGAGAAAATTAACCTGCCTAGGTGTCAAGCTTTGAAGGGGAAGACAGTGGGGACAGGGCAGAACTAGTACAATACTCCAAACAAGAAGTAACAGACGGCTTAGCTACAGTAGACCCATCACCACTGAGAGGAAGGAATAGATGTACTCCAGAACTATATACAGCATGAGAACACTCAGCTTTCCCATCTCCCTTTCATCTGACCCAGAAAACATAACTCACCTTTCCCTCTATCTGGCTGAGCCTGAAGGACTGGTCATTTGAGGCTTGGATCTGATCAAAGTGATGAGGTCAGATGGGGAGACTCATCTCGATTGAGAGACTGGCTTCTGGCCACGTCACCCAAGAGAGCATTCCTTTTATAATTAAGGGGAGTTAACTCCCAATGGATATCTGCTCTATTTGTCCTGAGTTTATTTCCTATCTCCAAGGATATTTCTGAAGCCACTCCTTAAAGGCTAAGCTGCAGGGCTTAATTTATGTCTGTTTGTCCTAGAGTCTGCAATCCCTCCTCTCACGCAGATTTAAATTCAGTGTTTTGGCCCTTCAAAATGGCCAGTCCAAGTAGGGCTTCCATGAGCCTCTGACCATCACAAGATTCTACTGCTTACATTATACAGAGCTTTAGGACCTTTCATGTGCACCAATTCTGCTTATTTTTGATACTCCCACTGACTCCACACAAATAGTAAAATTTGCCTGTGATTTGAAATCCTGTCTTACCTACTGACCCATTCTTTCATTGAGGGGACTCTCTGTGGTGTTCTTCCCACTGCTCCAATAGACACAAGACTTCCAATGCCACCCCAAGAGAGACGACCACAGCCAGCAGGGTCCTCGGGGCTTCCTGGGATCCATGGAGAAGCAACCCCAGTCCTAGGATGATCTGGGACTTGGCTCTTGGAGTGGATAATGTCACTCTGTGTACTCTGACTCGCACACTAGGAATTCTCATGGAAGTCAAAGCCAGAAAGAATGACCCTGCTGATGATGCCAAGGCCTGAAACACTTAAAGATAAGGGTTAGGCCATTTCCCAGTAAGCCCTGGACTTTAGCAATCCACACACAAGTGACTCATCAATCCTAGGTCACTGCTTTTTACCATACTCCTTTACAGAATATACTATGCACGTTGGCCTTCCTTTTTGACTGGGGAGTAGAATTTGTTGAAATTTTCCTCTAGTGTTCAGATTTATTTTTCACTGTATATACACTGCACGTCTATAAAATACTTCAGGAATCAACCGATATTTAATGATTACTTATATAGAGCAGAACACCACGCTACATGCTACAGAATAATAATTAAGTCCTCTGAAAGAGGAAAACAAGAAAAACTTAACAATACTAAATTCCCCAAGAGAATTTTGGGCAAAGTACTGTGGGAGTCAAAGAACTGAAAAATCAGAGATTTTACCTATACCGATATTTTACCCCAGAGTGAAGTACAGTAAAGAGGTGACATTCAAGATGTGCCTTCAAGAAGAGGGAGAATTTCCAGAAGAGCTAGTGGTTAGGTGAATATTCCAGGCGGAAAGACTGGCACAGAAACAGGACAGGATTGGGCATAACATCTGGGGAACAATGGGAAGTCCAGTTTGGCTGTGATAAGGGACAGAGCAGAAAAGAGGATGGAAAAAATATTTTAGGACAAGGAGATGGAGGCCTTTAAAAGCCCAGAGAAGGAATCTGTTTACATGCAGTAGGCAAATGGGTGCTACTGGTGGCTTCTGAACAGGGAAATGGCATCACCAAAGTTAAGTTTTAAGATCACCCTCGCCAACCTCAAGGTCAACCACGTCTTCCTTGTTAACTAGACTTCATGTACACCAGCGGTTTTCTGCTCCTCTGGGGCCTTTGCACTGGCTGTCTCCTCTGCACAGAGCTCACCCCACCCTTGACCTCCATGTGGTTGGCTCCTTCTCAACAGTAATGTCTCTGCTCAAGTGTTTCCTCCTCAATGAGCCTCCCCCACCAGCCTATCTAGAATTCTCCCCACCTCTGTCACCTCTTACCTTACTAATGTATTTTGCTTTCCGACAGCACTTATCATAATTTGACATTATTTTATTCATTTCACTACTGGCTTATAGCTTTTCTCCTCCCATATAATATAAGCTCCATGTGAGCAGATACCTTATTAAAGATAAATGTAGCAGTATTATGGTTATTAGAATTGCTAATAAACAACAGGTACTCAACAACTATTTTTTAACAGCTTTATTGAGATATAATTCACATCCCATACATTTCACCTATTTAAAGTATCCTATTCAATGTTGTTAGTATAGTCACAGAGTTGTGAAAAACATCACCCCAATCAATTTTAGAACATTTTCATCACCCCTAAAAGAAACCCCATACCCATTAGCAGTCACTCTCCATTTCCTCCCACCCTTCCAGCCCTAAGTGATCACTAATCTACTTTTTGTCTCCATAAATGTGCCTATTCTGGGCAGTTCATACAGACAGAACCATACTATATGTGGCCTTTTGTGACTGGCTCCTTTCACCCAGCACAGTGTTTCCAAGGTTCATCCAAGTTGTAGCACATATCAGTACTTCATCCATTTTTATTGCAGAATAATATCCTATTGTATGGATACAGTATATCTTATTTATCCATTCATCAGTTGACAGACACTTGGGTTGTTTCCACTTTTCAGCTCTTAGGAATAATGCTTCTATGAACTTCTGTCTGCAAGTTTGTGTGTGAATAAACGTTTTCATTTCTCTTGCATGCATACTTAGGAGTGGAATTGCTGGGTTATATGGTAACTCTATGTTTAACCTTTTGAGGAACCGCCAGACTGTTTTCCAAAGTGGTTGCACCGCTTTGCATTTCCACCAGCAGTGTGTGGGGCTTCAAATTTCTCCACATCCTTGTCAATGCTTGGGATTATCTGTCCTTTTGATTATAGCCATCCCAGTGAGCGTCAACTAGTATCTCACTGTGGTTTTGATTGCATTTCCCTGATGTCTAATGAGGAGCATCTTTTCATGTGCTTATTAGCTGTTTGTACATCTTCTTTGGAGAAATGTCTGTTCAGATCTTTTGTGCCCATTTTTTTTTTAAGATTTTATTTTTTCCTTTTTCTCCCCAAAGCCCTCCAGTACATAGTTGTATATTCTTCGTTGTGGGTCCTTCTAGTTGTGGCATGTGGGACGCTGCCTCAGCGTGGTTTGATGAGCAGTGCCATGTCCGCGCCCAGGATTCGAACCAATGAAACACTGGGCCGCCTGCAGCAGAACGCACAAACTTAACCACTCAGCCACGGGGCCAGCCCCCTTTTGTGCCCATTTTTAATTGGGCCATATGTTTTTTCATTATTGCATATAGGAATTCTTTATATATTGTGGATACAAGTCTCTCATCAGATATGATTTGCAAATATTTTCTCCCATAGTATGGGTTGTCTTTTCACTTTCTCAATGGTGTCCTTTAATAACTATGTCTTAAATAAAACTAATCCTTTAAGACAGAGAAAACCTGTGACCAGCTCATAAATGTATGGCAAATTAGGGGCAGGGCAGGACCTAGTGTGGAATTCAAGTCACCTGTTTTCAGTCTTAAGTTTTGTTTACTGGTTCTCAGCATTGTCCAACCAGCCCAGAAGCAATGATACCACCCTACAATGAGTCAAAGAATGTAGCATTTGGTAAATTGGTTCATGAGCACTAACCAAATAGAAAGATGCCCCACAGTTAAAAAAAATAAAGCAAAAAGGTTTTGCTGGAAGCTAGGCTGTAATAAATCCTAAATGGCCTACAATTTAGTTTTCCCTTGAAAAACTTTGAAATTGATGAATGGGGTCCCACACACACAGAGGAAAAAAAATATTAGTTAAATGCAACCAGAATAGGCCCAGGATGAGTGAGCAGTAAACTTCTAAACTTATAGTTATGGGTATTTGCTCACAAGATTAAAGGCCCAGGGACTGTCCGCCCCACAACGCCCTGCATTCAAACTAGTGAGCACTGTTCAGTTTTATTTTGGTTGAGAAATTTCAACTAGTGAAAACAAGGTACAAGCCTGGGAACATCAATATGGAGAGAACTGGTATATTTTTACAGCTGTAAGAGCTTCTCAGAGCAGAAAAATACCAGACCTTAAGTACTTACTACAAAAATATCAGACTTTAAGTACTTATTACAAATACATATATGGTATATATATAAATAAATAAATATATATACATATATATTCATATATTGGGAAAGGCATCAGGAAAGGACTTGCTTTTAATAAATCTTGGCTAGTTTCAATGCCAGCATGGTATCCACAACATAATTTTCCCAGGACAGACTTAACCTCCTAGATAATACGCAGATTAAACTAGAAACTTAATGCTTCCTTTGTGACGTTAACCCTAAATTAACCACCAGATTAACATACAAACGCAAATAAGATTAATCTAATTTAGAGCAATCTAAAAATATTATATATTAGACAGATATCAATCTATGAATAATTTAAAAACATATTTAAAAATATATCTATATTCCTATAAGGCAGTAAAGATTAGACTAAGAATACATAAAAGACACGTTCAGAACAAAGCTTCATTATACTATGGAAAATAATGTCTGAGAAGGGCAGAATACATGACGTGAATAAATTCTAGGTATAATTATTTATTATAATGGAAAGTAGGCTACATGACAACTTAAGGTGAGGCAAACATAGAAAGTGACACAGTATAAACCATTTAAAATCATCCTCAAATATTATTTCTGGTTTCACACTCTCTGTTTACACTCTTCCCTCTACACGGTACTCAATCCAATCCTCAGTTTTTAAATCAAATATGGGAAGGCACATTTGGGAGTTGAAAGCAATCACCCATGTGTCTGTCTTTATCCCTCACGTTGATACAGGACCTGCAGAGCAAATAATAGCACACAGACGTGTAAAGTAGAGATAATACCTAAATTTATCCAAGGAGAATTGAAGTGTGGGGCAAACTTCATGTTTATCTGCCTAGTGGGTATACCAGCACAAATTACGTGGAATCCTCATCTTATCCGAACTGATAATCCTTCCAATAACCCAGCCTCACAGTTTCTTGACTCTGTCCAACCCCACTGGACTTTACCTGGTGTCTGTCTGGTCAGCCAACCAGCACGGCCACACCTGGGACCTTATAATCATGCAAAACAGCTCTAACTTGGAGTTGTCAAAAAAGAAAAATGTACCCTCTGGGATGGCCTACATCCTTCTGCTTCTTCCACTCTTATCAAACCGGCCTTCCATTTTCATTTTGACCTCATAGCCCCTACAGCCCCTAAACTTGCCCTGTTCCTTTGGTCCACAAGCCCTGTTTTGGCCCTGTCACCTTCCTCTAAGCCTGTACACTGTGGTCTACGATTTCAAAGGTGGTACCCCTTGTATGCAAGAACCATTTGTCCCCTCACCCTACTCCCGGCTCCCCAGTCTCTTTTTCCCTTCTCTCTCACCCTAGTAAATTCTAACTCCCTATTTTGTCCTTTTGTAATCTCAGGTTCCTGAGCATTAGTGACAAAAGCACAAAATAATACAGATTGGTTCATTTTCTCCCTCACTCATTGAACCACTAGTTACTGAGCAATAACTAAGTACAAGCAGCAAATAATCGCATTGCTATTTCACGAGTGTTTTCATAGGTATTGATCATTGATTCTTATTAGAATTTCCTAAAAATGTTCCAAAACACTGAATCACCAGGACATTAATTTTACCCAGTTGTCCCTCTCTCTGGAGGTGGCCTTCACCTCTGAAGTGACTAAGTGACTAATGAGATCCAGGCCACTCTACACACATGCTCCCTTCCTTTGCTCCTCAACTTGAACTCCCCTGAATCTCCACTCACCCTCATTCCTCCTTAGTCTCAAGGCCCCAGTGTTCCTCTTCCTTTCCAAACCTACTCCTCTCTACGTAAGCCCTTTATGCGTCTGTGCCAGGTGCTCATTATACTTCTCCTATGCTGCGCATGGTGCAAGGTGCTGGGCACACAAACAGGAAGCAAGCACTGCCCTGCTCTCGAGAGGAGCTCACCAGCTAGGGGAAGGACAGATATCCAATTACACACACACAACACACACACACAAATACACGTAGAATTAGGGTGACCATATCCTTTCTCTTCCAAACTCAGACACGTTTGAAAGCGAAAGGGGATGTAAAAAATACTTAATAGTGGTGAAACGATTTACCACAGGCATAAACCAGACTGTCTCTGGCAAAATACAACGTATGGTCACACTAATTATAACATAATATGGAGCCTTCAATTACGCAGCCATTACAATTTGTCTAAAATTATTTAGTAATGTTGGAAAAAGGCTCACAATGTAATGTTAAGTGAAAACAGTATATAAAAACTGATCATAATTTGGTTGAATAAAACAAGATATAATAACTGACATTTATTGAGTATGTAGTATGTGCCAGGCACAATTCTAACTGCTTTTAACTAATCCTCACAACAATCCTATGAGGGAAATACTATTGATCTTTTTTACACAAGAAGAAACAGAGGCACAGAGAACTTAAGACCCTAGCTAGGGTCCACCTCCTAGGAAGTAGCAGTATTAGGATGTTCTAGACTTATGATCCTAACCACCCCACTACATTGATGAGAAAGAGACAAAGGGAGAGAATGTGGCTGGGTAGGCAGATGTGCAATGAAAAACTTCCGTACTCACTTCCTCTCCTGCCCTACAACCCAACTCTCCCTCACTATTCAACAAGCGTTTGTGCGAAAGGCATTGGTAACCTCGTCATGAAATCTTTAAGGCACGTTTCAGTTCTCATCTCCTTGGATTCTCTCCACAGCACTTCTCACTAGTGCATATCCTCTGAAGGGGCACCCATTCCTCCTGTGGCTTTCTGACTGTCTGTCTTCAGGGCCTCCCTGTCCCGTTTACCCCTTGCTCCCTAAGTGGAGACAATTCTTTAGGTTCTATCCTCGGCCCTCCTCCCTCTTTGTGCTTCATCTATTAGCAATCCCGTGCACTGCCACAGCTTCACTTACACTTACATTGGGGTGGAGGAGCGCTAGTCTTTACTTCTTTCCCATCCTAAATTCTCTTCTGCCTACTGGACATTTCTATCTGCATGCCCTTCTATCTACCAACAATACCAAGGCTGAACCATCTTTTTGTCCCCAGAATGCTTCTGAAGACTCTCCTTAATTCTACAAATGAGTCCACCATTCTCCTGGTCCCTTGGTTATAAACTCTGCAATCATCTTCACCTCCTCCGATCTCCTCATCCTCCACTTCCATTCAGTTACCAAGCCATACTGAATCCACCTCTATAAGAACTTCCAAATCTATTCTCTTTCCATTGTCACAGCTTCTATGTTCATTACCAGTAACCTTTACCAACACAGTTGCCTCTCTGCTTCCTCCAGTTTGTTATGCACACTGCTGGAGTGGAGTCCCCAGGCATGACTGAACCACACTGCACTGCTTCTAAGTCCATTGGTATTTGTCTTGCTGAACGATAGTTATGGGTAAAAATGTCCTACCCTCTTGAGAGGAGAGAATGTCTTATGAACGTTACATGGTGGACTCTCATATTTGTTGAATTAATAGGTTGTTGCCTCCTTCTCAGCGACCTTCAATATGTCTTCATCCTACATGATAATGATTAAACTCCCCAGCCAAGGTACTTAAGGCCTTATATAATCTGATCTGTAGTAGGGTTTTTTTCTTGTCCAACATCTGCTTTCCCTTATTCTACTGACAGCACCTCCTTTTCCTTTGGAGAACTGTCCCTCCTCAGTTCGTGGGTTTCCCACCAAAGGTCAACATCTCTCTCACTTCAAGGATGGACATGTGACCCAAGCTGACTCACCAACATACTGCCACCCCCTACACCCCCTATAGACAAAGTGATTGGCCCACAAGTGGGGATATGGCCCAATCAGGAGGAATTGGAGACTTTTTCAGGGTTAATTTCAATACTGGGTAAAAGAGGTACTGAGAAATGCATGAGCTTTACTGCCTTGTGGAAAGGGCCTGACGGAGAACGAAGCTAACACAGAGAAATGGAGAAACACCTGACGCTAGCACTCCCTCTGGCCTTTCAGCTGGACAGGCCCACAACCTCTCTCCTGAAACTCTTGGATCTAAATGACCTTCAGAATTCAGAATTCCTCAGAAGAGAAAAGTACAATGGGGCACATACTGAAGTACGTTATACATACCTCTACCTGGATCCAGGACAACACCCTCATAACCAAACTCATTAATCTATTTCTGCAACAAAACTAATTAACACCCTAATTAATGTCAGTCTAGGTCAGGATAGGTTTTACCATGAAGAAAGTATAGATCAGGCAAGGTCTGGTTGCAAAGAGGGTTCGGCTTCTGTTTTCAGAACTGCACATAAAGGCACGTGGATCTGTTTAAACTGACAGATTCTCTGTTTCCTTCTCTGCTTCTTTATTAGTTTTATTTAAGCAGTATGAGCTGGGTTTTCGACACTTGCACCTAAAGGAGTCCCATCTACAGTCCTTATGGCTCTATACGTACTTCAGTGTTATTTCCCACCACTTTTCTATACATACCCACATTTGAGTTAAATTAAAAAGAACATGTTTTGAGTCTTTAAATTAAAAATCTTATAACCTCCATATTACATATGCCTTATAAACCAAAGCTGTCCAACCAACACCTCTCTCTACGGCTCTCAAGGGAAAAGTACAGCTATCACTGTCCTCCAATGGGAGAATGAGGGGCAACACTGACTCCTCCTCCTTCTGTCCCCACTAGATCCCCAAGGGCAATCACAAGAATCTGGAAAATCACAAGCTTCTCCCCTACAGAAACTCCCATTAACCAGAGCATTCTCTTACTTTTCTTGGAGCAGCCTGTGCATCTCCTCGGGGGCCCTTATGGATCACCTCATGCTTCCCATGCCTTATTCTATTTATGCCTTCATGTTCATTTATGGGGTACTCGATTTCACAGCAACGCTGTGAGGTGGATGGAGCAGGTATTATGGTCTCCTATTGAAAAATGCAGCACTGAGGGTCAGATTGGTTAACAAAAGGAAAAACTCGAGAGTTTCTCTCAAACCTTCTGACTCCTAGTCTTCTTTTCTTTCTGGTCTCATTTTCCTCCCAGGATTAATGCAAACTGAAGACTTCATTGGCACTGATCGTTCCTGCTTGGTACCCTTAAATGTAGAGATCCAATGTGTTGAAATTAGTGAGAATGTTGCATGACTAATTTTACTCTATGTGCAAATTTAACTTTGATAAAAATAAAAATTAACAGATATATACATATATACACATATACATATATATCTTCTAGCGTGCATGAATATCTATCAGCATTCATTTTTACCATCCAGGAAGCCAAACTCAGCTTCTTTGTCATCGAATCCAACCTGAATTAGTCAAGTGATAAAGTCCCAAGGCTGAGCAATGCCTGGACATATTTCAGCCTTGGGGAAAACCCAGACCCGGCTTCCTATAACTTGAACCAACAACACAAATACCCCTCCCTGCCCAGGGGATGTTTCTGGGTTAGGACTCCCTCCCTTAACCAAAGAGTCAGACATTGCTGGACATTTTCCCAGCACACTACCCTGCTTCTCTGGCTGACCTTTAAGGTTAGGGCCTCTGGATATAAGCTCATGAGAGACAGCACGATAAGGCAAATTCAACTGCCTTGGGGCTCACAAGAATGCAGTTTTTCATTTCAAATAGACCCCAAAAATCCCAATGGTCACATACAAGCCATTCCTAGTCTATGAGGTTAATGCAACAGACCCACCGTCATCAGGCCAAGCATTCTGAACTACTTTTTCTCATGATAGGTTCTCCTACTCATGAGAACTACGCATGTGAGAGACCTTAGCAGAGGTCAGGGCTGAGGTTCTCGGGTGTGAAGAGCTGCCCTGTGCAAAGTCAGATGGATCACACAGGGATCAAGCTGGGACGCCTACATCAATTGACTTTTCTATTTACAAAATGCCTAAGGGTTTAAAAAGGGGAGCACAGTCCACTCCCATACAACCCAACAGACTAGCCACGTCCCCCATTTCTAATGCCATCCATAAGCACCCAGAATTCACTCTCTACTATTTAGCAACATTCCAAACTTCCCACATTACTCACAGGTCAAAACTAACCAGCAGAGTGGGAGGCCTTCAGAACATCGCTGAACAAGGTTGTTCTGGCTCAAGTATCTTTTCCTGATTTGGAAAATGCTTCTTCTGACCTTCCTCAAACACACTACACTCAGAATTAAGCAAAATACAAATTCAAATACGATCTAACATAATGTACCAAGATAAGATGCTTTATAAAATAATCAGTCTTCAGATATTTTTCTTCCCCTTCTTCCATCTCTAGAAAGCTTATCCTATAATATCTAACAGGCTACAACAAGGATCAGCCAGGGAGGAGGGCATCACCATGGGAAATCAGCCAGAATTGTTTAGAATCCAACAGAAAACTATTTTAAAACTATTTTCAATTGTTAGTTGAAATGGAAAACCATTTTCCCTGTCTACAAAGCTCTGATTTAACTCTTTTTCCTCAGCGATTAAAAATTCATTTTCCCGATCTTCACATTTTTCCATCTCCCATTTTTAAAATGTCTTCCTTTCTCCATATCTAACTAAAGTTTGAATCTCACTTATTTCAGATTCAGATTCAACAAACCTTTGACTGCAAGCCTGTGCTGAGCAATGCATAGTCAACTCACACTATTACCTAGAGGTTATCACTTTACACATGAAGGAACAGGGGCTCCATTAAGTTGGGTGACTCTCCTGCTTTCACAGACCTTGCAAGTGGCATCTCCAGAGTTCCCAAGTCTATGCTTTCAATGGGAACTCCAGGTAAAATGTTTCCCCAGTATTGCTTGCATCTGGCTTTATCCTTCTGGAATCTTGCTCAAGATAAGTTACATGGTTTAGGGAGGGGTTTTTGCTACTGGTAATCTCAGCTTGGGATCAAAGATTATAAGCAACCCACAGAAGGGTAAATCCAGCTGTTGTGCACAGGAAACACCCTTCACAGAGGACCTTCTCCCTGGGTTCAAATAACCTGACATTAATTCCTCCCGGTTTGTAGATTTCATCCACACAAAGGTTCACAACTAACATAATCAGGTCTTATTTATGTCATTTCCATCCTCTAAGCACTACACTGTTAGCTCAAAGGCCCAGAGCACAGCCTCAGCCAGCCCAGCAGGTGCTGGTCGTACTAGATATTAAGGGCGCCTGGAGTCAGGGCTTGTAGGGGAAGAAAAGGAGGGCATTCTAATACCAAGAAAAATCTGATATATGCTGATATGACAACAACTACTAATAATAATTATGGCATCATTTCAGAATTTCAAGGCATAACTATTCACAAAATATTAACATTACGTGAAAACCCACCAAAACATAATGCTATCTCTATGACCAAAGGCAAGAAAACCCACATCATTGAGCCCTTCCAGGAATTCAAGCCTGTCTTTTCTGCCTGTTTGTTTGCTGGCTTGCTCTGGCGTTACCCTGCACATCCTATCTTTCATGAACACAAGAGTCACGCCTATCCTTTTCTGGAGAAATCTCCAGGCCGGAAATTTTACCTCTGGTGGCTTTTAAATGCTAAGATGCTATACAAAACGTTACACTGAAATCCTCAGTAGACAGTCAAAACTGTACCTCTGCTGGTGGGAAAAAGTCACAACCTTATTCACCTAAATTATACTGACGATATCAAAAATACTACCAGGATATTAAATGACTTCAGAAACAATAACACGTCTCAGTTCCAATTTGTGACACATTAAGTGGGACCTCCCCAGCCCAAATAGGTAAAAATAGGAGAACATTCCAGAGACATATGCAAATTAGTTACTGCCCTCAATTGAACCACAGCTGGTTTATTGATGGAAAGAAAGAATAACAAAAGGATGTCTAAAGTGTTGAAAGGTCAGAGCAGTAAAGGATGAATAAGAAATACACTCAGCCCATACAGTGCAATGATGTAGCACGTGTGAATACTCAATTTACTACCCCAAAGACTCAGCACAGGGTTATTCTCCTTTGATCTAGAGAGGAAATGCTTTACACTGTAAGAATAGCTGGTCTTTTTACACTGGCTATGGCATCAGTTCAAGGGATCCTCTGTAACCTCTGCAAGCAGTAAATTTCCTCATTGGCATTGTAAAAATCGCAATAAGTAGTATTTGGTGTTATTTGTTAGTAAACTTTCTTACTATTACTTTTTAAATGAAAAGCCATGGATCTTCCTTAGAAGGCCCCTGGTAAAAAGTCAGATGATGTTGCAGGACACTGCAATATTTGCTTGTTCTAGGGTGGGTTCAGTGACAATTTCTCCTCCTTCACTCTGGCAGATTCTATTTAATGAGTTTATTTAGATACAGGTCTTCCTGCCCTTGCAAGTCACGAAGCTTCTTAGATTCAAGAAGTCCAGGTCTGTTTAATCTAAGTATCTATGAATTAACACTGGGTGTTTGCTGCCAGTCTACTGAGCCACCGAATCAGAATTCAGGGAAATGGGGATTTTACTTTCTTCCTCCTTCCTCCCATCCTAAAAAGCAGGATTCGCGCAGAAATAGGCCTGGACCAGACAGTCCTAGGTCCCAATCATGGCTTTGTCACTGTCTAGCTGGGTGACCCTGTGCAGGTCAAATTCTCCAGTCTTGGTTTTCTCTTCGCTCTACGTGAAGTAATATCCCACCAAAAATGGTCGTTTTGCAGACTACGAAAGAAGTGTACATGCAAGAACTTATTCTTCCAAATACACTATTATGTGGGAGATGCTCAGCGTTAGCTGAATCTGAGACATGGGTCTCTGGAAAGACGATTAACACGACTAGTTTCACTACTGTCCTTCCCAGTTACACTCCTGGGTGACAGGCAGCAACCAACGTTAAGCTCATGTAAAAAGACTTAGCCAGATTCAACACTTTGTTCAAGCAAAAAAAAAAAAAAAAAAAAGAAGCCAGTAGAATCCTAACAAGCCATTAGAATGGAACGCTCCTGAACATAACAGGCACTCAGGCAACAAAATCCGGCTGGTGTCCCTTCCTTCCTGGTGTATGGGGAGGAGGGTGATGCATACCATGCCCCTTGCCCTAGTCTCAGTTCTCCACAGGACTGACTTCTCTGAAACACGGGTCCCTGGGGACCCGGGAAGCACAAGACCTGGCGCTCCCGCTCCTCTGAACCCCCCAGCGCTCCCTAGCTCCTTCTAGATGAGGGACCAGCAGTTCTGCCTCCTCTCTCAGTGCCGAGCTCCCTAGGCAGCCTAGGGTCACCGCGCTCCAGGGCTAGCGTTCCTGGACGTGGAGCGCAAGGGCATCAGAACAGTCTGTGCTCTCCTGCTCCAGTGGCACCGGCTGGCACCTTCCCCCGCCTTCACCCCTGCAGGGCACGGAGGACGCGCGCCTCCGGAGCAGTCCCACCAACGCGTCTGCCGCGAGGGCGCCCCCGTCACCCTCGCCTCCCAGCCCCTGCAGAGTCTCGCCAGAGTCTGGCCAGGGTCGGCCCAGCCAAGCGAGTGGAAGGGGTGTGTGTGGGGGGGTACTTTCTGGGACCCGCTTACATAGCCCTCTCCACCCCATTTCTCGCAGGAAAGGAAGCGAGGAAGCCAAGACCAGTTAGCCTGGAGGTACCTCCAAATCTGTTGCGCTTCCGACCATCCCCATAACACCACTCAACTCATTGTCCCCTAGCCAGGCACTTTTGCCGAAAGCCCGCGAACGGCACCCCACAAAAATCTGGCGCCCCGCTGCCCGCCCACCTCTCCCCCGACGGCGCCGCCTCCGGACCCCGCACGTCCCTCCCGGGGAACACTCACAGTTTTCCCAGGGCAGAACCGCGTCAGCGGGTCTAGCGAGTTTCCCACCTCCTCCTCCGACCACCCCTTGGGGAACCCCCACGCTAATCCCGCGCGAGAGGCGAAGAAGCCGGGAGTCTCCCCCAAAATCTGCGCTCCCGCCGAGTCCGGCTTCCTCCTCCCTCCCTCCGCCGCTCTCTTCCCTTCCAGCTCCAGTCCCCGCGCCTCCTGAGCCTCCAGCGCCCAGCGGTCCTCTCGCCCAAGAAGAGAAAACTTCTTTCTGGGCTAAATTCAAGCCCGAGCAAGAAAGGCTTTCCCTTCCCCGCCTCCCTCTTACCCCGGCTCTCAGAAACCATAAGGAGCTGGCACCAGGGGCGCGCTTACCTCCTACTCCCCCAAAACAGCTCAGGCTACTAGTGCTCTCTGACTTTCCATGTCAAAAGGTCTGATCGAGTCTGACACCACCAAGGGGGTATACACACTCACGATTCTTCCAGAGAACCCCACCTGTCCCTCGTGGCTTGTAAGAAACAAGTAAACAAAACATAAACCCCAGCAACTTTGGGGAGTGTGGGTGTGTGTGTGAGAGAGAGAAAGAGAGAAGAGGGACGTACAGAGAGAGAGCATCGCTCAAGAGTTAGGGCAACAGCTGCAAGAGCACATCTGGAAGCGGGGGAGGGGGGATTAACGAGGAGGGGACAAGCGTGAGGTCGAGGGGGACTCCCCCCCTCCCTGCCCCCGGCAGCTTCAGGGCCGAGGGCCGGGCCAGCCTGTGGTTACCTGTCCCATGTTGATGAATCCGTACTTGCTGGCGATGCGGTTGGCCTCCGGGAAGCCGCCGGCGATTTTGACTGCCCAGTGGTTGGTGTAGACGCGCGTCCGGCACACGGGGAGCAGGCAGCCCCCGAGCAGCGCCAGCACGCACAGCAGGTCCAGGCGTCCCGGGCAGCAGCAGCGGCTCCCCCAGCCCATGGCCCCGGCGCTTCACTGCCTCCCTCGCTCGCTCGCTCTCTCCACGCACTAAGCTGCGCGCACAACTAACTTCTCCGGCCTGGGCCGCCCCGGCGCGCAGCCCCCGGGCCGCCCCGGCTCGCAGCCCTGGGCGATCGGCAGGAGGCGGCGAGCCCCGGCAGGGAGCAGAGCAGCGAGCTTAGCGCCGGCTCCTAGACCATCCCTGGGGCTGTGGGGACCTGTGCTCCCTGCTCTCCGGCCCGCGGGGCGGTCGGCCGGCGCTGGCCGGCTCAGAAGCAGGAGGCGGCTGAGCGGGGCGGGCGCCCTCCCGCAGTTGGGTCTCGCCGGGCTCGGCTCCCGGACTCTCCGACTCGCCCTCGCTCCTCCCGGGGCCCCCGAGCGCGGCGGAGGCGGCGTTGCAGGCAGCGGCCGGGCGCCCCCTCTGCTGGCCCGGGCTCCGAGCGCTCACTAGCTTGCTCCCTGCGCTCCCTCGGGCTCCGAGCAGCGCGCGGGGAGTGTGAGTGGCAATGGCAGCAGCGCCTGCTCTGCATAAATGACTCCCCCCCTTAACACCCCTCCTTTCCCACATCCCCCTCCTCCTTTCCCTCCTCCTCCCGCCCGAAAGCGGCCGCAGCCAGGCGCCAACCAGGTCCTAGCGCCGCCGGGTTCTCCCGGCTGTAACCTCCAGGGTCCCGGGCAGCAAAAGCAAGTCTTTCCAAAGGACTTGGAGGAGAGCTCCGGCGTCATGGTTTTACCCGCTTCTCTCCCCGCCTTCCTGGATTTGTATTAATTTACCGCTACTTCCCGAAAGACTAAAAGAGATTTACAAGCCGGTGCGAGTCAAGCGCCCCGAAGATTCATTCATCCTCGCTCTGAACCTCCTTAAACAAGTATTTAAGGAGGTCACTTGCGTGTCAATTGCCGAACAAATAACCCGAGATTTTCACTTCGTTAATTCTTCGTGCTTCTCAGCAACTGTTTATTTTACACGTTCTGCTCCCGGGAGAAGCTACCACACAGGACTGTAAGGAGCATCGGCTCTTGCAAAAACCAACCACTGGCTCCGAAACCAAGCCTGTTTCCTGCGGACTTTCGAAATCTGTGCATCCGATACTCGGCAACGCTACCGGAGAGTAAAATTCCAGCCGCGGAATTGAGGGAAGATGTTTCTATCAATATTTGGTTTGAAAGTAGATGGAGATGTTGAGCCAAGGGAGTAACTTCATTCATTCGCTGCACTGAGTCTGATGAGGGCATCTTTTTTCCACCAAGGGAAAAGTTTTCCAACTTTTCCAAACACGGCCCTGTAACAGTGAGAGACTTCAATATAAAAAGGACCACAGAGGAAGTTCTGATGAAATATGTGGCTGCGCCGCTTTCATGGCTCTATCAGGCACTGTGGCCTGCAACACGCAGGAGGGAGCTCGGATTAACCCGCTTCTGCTGAACAACCTCCCCGCCTCTTTTGGCACAGGATGATTTCTTGTGAAAAGAAAATTTACCCTTTATGAAATAATTCAAGTGACTTTAAAAGCATTCACTATATCCCGAACTCCCTCCCTCCTTTCTTTTTCTCTCCTTTTCCCATCCCCCATTATCTCTCTTCCTGAACATTGGTTACATGTATTTGAGATTATTTAACCAAGCACACCTATAGCTTTGCGTAAAGATTCTTTTATCTGCATATATCTTCACTTGGCTCTCCTCTCCCCTCAGCTGAACCATATCTGAAAACTCAAAATTCATAAATTTAAAGTTCACAAAATTCATAAAATTAAATTCATAACTCAAAATGATCATTTTATGACATTTTACACATCATATAAAGCATGCTACATATTATGTAGCCTTGAACACAAACCCATAAAATAACATTATCTCCATGTTACTGATGAAGAAGTGGAGGGTTGGAAAAACCAAATCATTTGCAGAAGGGCACATGTTTTATTAATTTATGTGTTTGACTGATTCGACACATCTCTTTTGAGCACCTTGAATGTTGCAGGCATGGTAATGGATGCAGGAGAAAGAGGAAGAGGGAAGGAAAGGGAGGGGCAGAGGGGTAGTGGAATTCAGACTCCGAATAACTAGAGTAAATGTCGTTTGTTACTCTTGTTGTTGTTGTTGATCGGTGGAAAAGCGTAAGCACATGCTTGCGCTTTAGTTTTGGCACAGCCTGGCTACCAGCCAGTCCCTTTGTACACACCTCTTCCTCCCTCCCGAACCTGGAGTCCAGAAAGTTTACAATCTATTAGATCACTGTTAATTGCCACTCAGACCACCTGCATCTACCCATGGGGACATTGGATTATTCCTCTAGAAGCTGATGGGTTTCAGATGGGATGGGAAGATCTCAATTAAGAGCCAAATCTCAATACACATACAAGAGACAGTCAGTCTTTCTTCAGAATTGTGGGCACTTGCTGTCAGACGGGAGGGAGAGCCTGTTCTGACAATGATCGAGGGAGGGTGGCCTCTATGAGGACTGCACAGGGAACTTCCTGAGTCAAGTTTGAAGCCTGGCCCGTGGGTTTCTCTGGGACTCTGGGGCCATTATTATTCAGGATTGCAAACGCAGTGCAAAATGCTTCTCTTTGAAAGCCCTGTTGCCTCTGGGCTTCAACTTCTGAAAGAAATGAAGAGGAATCACTGCCCCAGGTCCCCTGAGGCCTTGAGGTTGTTTCCTAAGAGTGGTAAAATCACTCATTGATATTTTTTCTCCATGATGTCTTTCTCTTTTTCTTTCCACTAACACTCTCGCCTTCTGTGAGCGTGCCCTGGTTGGCACACACACACACAGCGTTTGCTGCATTGAACATGAGAGAAAATTGGAAAATGAGGTAGGAAATGGGCAAACCACTTTTCTGCTTTGTAAACTAATCCCTGGGCCAATATTTAGCTTACTCAAAGGGTAGGTTCTTCCATTTGGATGCATATGTATTTAGAAGGGAAAAACCTAGCTCTGTTTAAAAGAAGCAGATTTGGAACCCCCATTTGTCTGTCAAATCAAACCCATGAATGCATATTCATTCATCTTCCTGTCCATCCCTTTTGCAGTTGTCTCCCGCTGCAATTATGTGTACATTCTGGAAGAGTGTGATTTTTAAACCTAAGTGATACCGAAGAAGCCCCTCTCCCATTGATGCACAGGCACAGTCTGATTCCTGCTTTGGGATTTACCTTAATGAACTCATTAGCTTCCTTGATTAGAGCCAGTTGGCCAGAATGAAGTTTCCAGATAAGGATCAATAGTGGCAGCAAAAAACATCTTCTTTCATGACCTTAAGCTCTATTGGTTATCATCGTCAGCCCTATTGTCAATGCCGCAGTAGCCAAAGGCACAAGGAACTGATAGAATAGTAATGGTTAGTGCAAACCATTGCTAAGATTGGAAAAGAAGCCGAAATCCAAATTTTGCACAAATGCTTCCTTTTTGTATGTGAAGAGTAGCTCTGCACGATTTGACCCTCGACTCTCCCTCTGTGCCATATTGTAGGAAACTAGGCAGTTTTAAGTTTTACTCTGCCTTATACTTAGCAGCTTATTACTTGATAATGAGGCCCCACTAGTGTTTGGCCTCTCTGCCAAGGTCCCTCTCCTAGCTCCAAGGGAAAATTTCAGTGAAATGCAATGAACAGAAATCCAGGCAATTTAGAAGGAGAAGTGAACAAGCGTTCCATAGGACTCATCTTGAAACTCTGCAAATGCAAATTATTCTGGGAAGAGTTTGCCTTATGAGATGCCTCATTTCTTCCTCTGCTACATCCTTTGCTGGAAATTGAACTTTAAGATCTCTTCTAACCTGAGATCCTGTGAATCAGTGATAAATTGGTAATGGACTGTTCGGAGCTGACCAAAGGGGAAAAATGCCCCCAGAAATTTCACTGCCCAGAAGAGTCACCAAATTTACGGGGATTCTAATCAGTTTTCCAGTATTTCAAATTCAGAAGCTGCAGTGAAAATCTGTCAAATTTAATAACAATAATAATAATAAATGGTAGTTATCACTCCACTTATTAAAGACTAGTTATATGCCAGGCACTAAGCCAAACACATTTCAGGCCTTAATCTCATTCACCAAGCATCAGAGCTGAAAGAGACCTTGGATATCATAGAATCTAACTTCTTTATTTAATAGAGAAGAAAACTGAGGCCAATAGAAAACTAACTTGGAAGACAGTAGTTCTATCATGGAAAAATAAATTAATGAATGGATGAATAATATAAATAAAACAAAGCAAGGGCTACATGGACCAAAGATGATAGTGTGCTATGAATCTGGGATAAACATTAATCTAATTTGCATACCTGGGTTAATAAAATAAATTCAATCAGGAGAATGGAAACTCGACTTATTTCAGTTTCCTTAGGTGTTTAACTACAGCCATTTAAAAATATGATTCATGACACTTGTAGGCCCAGGACAAGAGTTAATCCAGGGCCTGATATTACTTTTATTGCATAATATTTATAAAATGGGACACTAACACATGACTAACATCCGCAGATTTCAGGAAGCTTTAGCTCTGTCTTTGACCTGTTTGAAGTTGACCTAGATTGGTAGAGTTGACTGTCTTCTGTGGACATTTACATCCTACAACGACAAACTGGTTCCCAGAAAGCTTTCCAGTTGGAAACAAAGGGTAAAGGTTGTAGGTGCCTCCCTTCAGATATATACAAAGGAAGTGGCACCAACTCTGCTACCTTCTAGCTTCTACCCGTGGTCCCAGAGCAGTGTCCCCTCCAGGATGGACATGACGGATGGATGTGGTGTCCCCCCATCCGCACCTCAGACTCTATTTCAGGGAAGAGCAGGTAGAGAAAGGGTGTGGCAAGTCAGAGCAATAGGCCTGGATCTTGGAGTTTCACCCACCAAAAGGAATGCTTCCTATGACAATGATAGTGACCCTCCCCCTAGAGTCAAGACTACTCGCTCTTTCTGTAGTGCCTCTGGATCTTTCTTTCCAAACCATTTTATTAGCTCTTTTATTCTTAAAACTCTCAGAGAAACAGGGGTTTATTAAGCACTGACTCCACAACTTGGTCTTGCTGAGGAAGACCAAGTTAAAGGGACCCAGGAATTAAAACACTTTTTGAGTCCAGGCGGTAGCTCTAACTCATTGATGCCAAATGATACATTGTGATTCAAAGCGTATTCAGTATGGCTTTTAGTTGTTTATCTGAAGGAAGATAAATTTATGACAAAATTCCTTCGCAAATACTTTGTATGAGTACATCCTTTACGCTTACTACATTCTGCCATTTCCAGAAACTGTATGTCTAGATCGCACACCACTAATGTGTGTGACATAACTTCATTCTTCCCACAGCGTGTTCAGGATGTAGTTATTACACAACCATTGTGTAGGTATTGTTCAAGCACCTCCCTACCAGCCTTCCCTACCCACACTTCAGATTTTAGTAATGTATGAACAAAAAGACATCTTTTGTTGCCCTTAACCCTTAGATACCTGGTAAAGGTATTTATCAGTAAGGTATTTCAGACCCAAAGCGCACTGCAATAGTTTGCCTGGAAGAGAAGGCGTTCAGTTTAAACTAATGCCAATGAGCAGCTACTCTTCTTTCCTATTTTCTATACAGAATGGCAGCAAAGTTCTTTTATCAAAAAGGTTATCCTCTACTTACAAATAATTCATCGATAAAATTGTATATTTCTAAAGGCAGTGGAATACAATTCAACAGGAAGCTGTTCAGGGCCTCTCAGTTTCAAATAGTGTAAGATTTCCCTGGCTCTGTGTTTATAAGTTCCCCGAGATGGCTCAAACCCAGACACTGCGCAAAGAAAAAATTGACTCTGATTTGAACTCTGGCAAGTGCCTCCCTTTTAAGTCCTATGACTTAGCTTGCTTCCCCAGAATATCGAGAACTAAGAGTCCACTAGACCGCTGAAGCCCCCGAGGTGGGCTTCTCTCTTCAATTTTCTCCAAATATGAACGGTGAAAGCCTGTTTTGTAGACATACTAAATAAGGCTATAATATAAATTGTCTGTATAAATGCTAAGTTTTGCCTTCTGTGAGTGAAGATGAAACCAAATTCTATGAAAATGCTATGAATCATAATTAGAGTTTGGGTGAAGAAAACATCTCTCTCTAGTACTGCTGTACTGCTGTTTATTTATTTAAAAAATAATTAGGGCATTGTTTGAGATCTGGTAGCATATTGAATTGAGAAAGGTGAGTATAGATTGAATCCTGTGCAGAAGGAACAGGCAATATATTCGGTATCATTAATCATTTCTTATTCTAGTCTTTGTCATATATATTTTTTGTCTCCATACAGACACAAGTTGGCAAATTCATAGGATATTTGCATGTTGACATTTTGGCAGCGAAATGAAAAATGAAAAGAATTTTGCAGAAAATATCAGCAATGCAAAACTTAGTGACATTCTATAAAACTGGGCTAAGCATTATTAGAAAAAAAAAAATCTTAGGGGATGGTGGAAATTAAGACTTCTAGGCTTAAAGGAGCTGAATGCTAGATGCTCCATGGGCAAGAAAAGTTGAAACTTATAGGTACAAAGCTGACCACCTACAGGTCAGTGACATATTCAAGGCCATGCCACTGGCTGGATGAAAGAATTGGATCCACCTGGAACTGATTTGCATTTAATACCCTGGACACTTTGGAAAACACTTTTTCTCCCCAAGTGTGTTGTGGGGAGCTCTGGTTTTAGCAGGTGGAGTCTCATGATTTGAGAGATGTGACGTTCCAGAAGTGGTTTGGTTATATGCAGAAACTAATGATTCTGAAGAAAATTATCTAATCAATAGTCTATTATCCAACAGCCTTTTACTTACATTGGACCTAGCATGCTGCAATTTCTCCTGTGTTAGTCATGCCCTCTGTATGTTTAATGATAAACTCTCTGCCAAATGGAGTCTAGACAGGAACAGGCCTTTTCCTTTCTACAAATTCAAAGTAAAATTCCCTGAAAACATCTGGATTAAAGGAAAGAGGAAATTGGCAAATCTATACAGTAAGGGTGAAAGTAAACCCTGTCACATTGATTGGATAAATAATGACCCGGAGATATCTTGATGACTATTATTGATAGAGCCCCGATACAGCATTTGTATTGACTTGACAAAGTACTCCTGAGTTATTATCATATTTACTTCTCACAGTGACATGCCAAATAAGTGGAGACATCATCATCATCATTTTAACACTGTCACAGCCATCACAGTCACTTTACAGATGTGAAAGTGGGTGCTGAACTGATTTCTCCAGCTGCACACAGCTAGTGAGCGGTGGGACTTGGACCGGAATTCAGGCTTTCTGAATCCTGTGTTTGTGCTAATTTCACCATCCTAGAGTTCCAGAAAAGTCTCTACAAAGATAAGCCCCCTGAAATATATACTTCCGTCCCGTCGTCCCTGTGCTTTGACCAGTTGCTCATTATGGAAAGTCCTTGTGTTGTTAGTTGAAGAAGAGAGCCTGGAGAATTCAAAGCTAAGGGCCCTCCTTCAGGGCTTCCTGAGCCTGTCATCAAGATGCAGTTCCCTCTCACCTCCTCCCCTCATCTCTCTTCACCTCAAAGTCCAATCATTTCTCAGCTCTGTCCTCAGATGTATATCCAAATCACACTCCCCCCAGAATTTCTAGGAGAAAGCAGATGTGTGATTCCTTGTGTCTACAATGCTTTTCTCTTTTCCTGACTGAATTCAGGGGTTTTCTTTTCACTTGCTAATTATCCGGGTCCTACAAACTGCAGATGTGATTAACTGCAATGTGCTCTTTATGTTGAAATTACACAAGCTTTAGGAGAAGCAACTGCGAAGTCTTGTTGGGATTCATTATAATGGACACCCTCGAAAACGATGGTCTTACGGTTCCCAGTAACATGCTTGTTCTATGAGTGGTCCTATTCTCAGAGCTGTTCTTACATGATGGCCAACGGTGCGTTTTTAAAATTAGATCCTCCCCTTCCATCAATTACACTTCAGTAGAGTTATTTTAAAAATTATATTCTCCCACTGCACACACACACCCACACCCAACACATATAATTATCAATGGAACTTTGAGAACAGACAGAAGAAGATTCATGCAAAAGTAAATGGATAGGGGCCAGCCCAGTGGCCTAGTAGTTAAATTCACATGCTCCACTTCCGTCAGCCTGGGGTTTGCAGGTTCTGATCCCAGGCGTGGACCTACACACCACTCATCAAGCCATGCTGTGGTGGCGTTCCACATACAAAATAGAGGAAGACTGGCACAGATGTTAGCTCAGGGACAATCTTCCTCATCAAAAAAAAAAGTAAATGGATAGGTGGCAGGTGCCATAAGTAAAAATCCCAGGCAAGGCAGCATTAACTGAGTTGCCTTCTTCCCTTTACAGCAAGTTTAATTTCTTCACCCTGTATAATGCCCATTTTTCTTCTCATATCTCTCTTGTTCCAACTTTCCTATCAATTTCTCCAGTCATCACAGGCTGTCTTTCATCACCCTGATTTTCATAAATAGTAATAAATAATAGAAAAATATTTAGAACAGTTTGGAAAAAGGAGAAATACAGTAATATTTCCATTCCTGAAACATAGCTATTTTCATATTTATGGACTCTCTCCTAGTATTGGTCTGAAAACAACCATATCTTTATTAAGTTATAAACATAACACATACACACTTTTATATTCTGCATTTTTCACATAATAAATACTATAAATATGTCTCCATAGTCTTTGTAATTATCATTTTAATGACCATACTCCATTGGGTTGATGTATCATAATTTACTAAACTCTATTGTAAGACATTTAAATTGTTTCCAATTTTTCATTGTTGTAAATAATACTGCAGAGAATATCTTCATGAATAAAGGCTGAGTGTGCTTTAGATTTTTTTCCTTAGGAAAAATTAACATCTTTTGGGTCTCTCATGCTCCAAAAGTTAGAGAATGGTTTGCAGCCTCAGACTCTAGAGGAACCAGGCACGTAATTTAATCAAGCAAAGTGGGCCAATAAAAATGGTGAATGAATCAGCTCTTATCTCAACTCTGACAGCCTTCCCCAAAACTACTGCCCTTACTACCAAAATTACTGCCTCCATCTGTCCATCCATCTATCCATCCATCCATCTGTCCATCCTTCCATCAGTCAGTCAGTCAATACTAGTGTTAAAGACAAGACAACAGGCCCAAAATAGAGTAACTCATGCTAAGCCCCACATCAGCAAATCCAGACTTAACCTAATTACAATTTCAGCTCTCTCAGAAATGGAATCTTAAATCAGTCAATCAGGAATCACCTGATCATCATTAGTTAGGTAATCTGCCTGATAACCCCTGCCATCCCCTAAAGGGAAAGAAACCTTCAATAACCAATCCACTATTTTGTCTAGTATATCTTCCTTGTTCTTGCTCCCTTCTGCCTATAAAAGTCTTTCATTTTGTACAGCTCTGGGAGCTCCTTTCTATCTGCTAGACTGGATGCTGTCCAATTCATGAATCGTTGAACAAAGCCAGTAAGATCTTTAAATGTTACTCAGTAGACTTTTGGTTTTTTTAACACTGGGCTAGGTGCTATGATCAATGACTAATATAGAAGTCACAATTTCACAAAGCTTTAAGCCACTTGGTGAAACTTTGGGATTGTTAGACTGTTATTTAATTCATCTAATTGTCAGTGCTGAGTGCTGACACTAAGAGAGAGAAGGTGAGGGGATGAAGAAGATGCTGCTAGACAGGTCTAGGCAATTTCATAGAGAAAATAGAGCTTGAGATAAGTTTTAAAAGATAGGTTGGGGGGTGGCTTTGAATAGAATAAAAATATGTCGTTCTAATACTTGGTACACTTAGTGCCATTTGTTAGGGATCTTAGGATTTTACGGATTTTTTTTTTAATACCTTTAACCAAAGTTCTCCAACTCTTCAGGTTGCAAAGTACCAAGTAATCCCTCTTCAATCAGTGAGAATCTTTATGACTTTGTGTCTTCCCTTAAGCTTAAAAGTCAATTTCTGAGCACAGTGTGAGGCTCTTGATTGGATTAGGGCAAAATGCTCTGTTCCCGGAAACATTTAAAATCCATTCAAAATAATCTCCTAGTCTTCAACATCTGGAGAAAACCAGGCTTGGGTAGGAAAATGGAATACCATAAACCTTCCCCAGAAGATTTTGGTCTGAGACCCAGTGTGCAGCCAGGTTCACCAAAATGCAGCTTCCGGCTTCCACAGAAACCGGAGAACAGAAGCGTGTTTCCATTAAGTTCCAGCATCCTGAACAATGCTTGATGGGTCTACAAAGTAATTTAAAATTTACTTGAAACTCTGCAAACTAATCAATAATACCAGAGGCCTTGCTCAAATGAGACAATCAACCAAGATCACCAATTTCCTGTTCTAGCAAAGAATGGCCATATCCCCCATCCCTCTGGGTCTCATTCATGCAGGTTTTCTCTTTAAATAGCAGATGCATTAAAGGTCTCAAGTATCTTCCTCTAAAAATATTAATTTCTTTCCTTTCACTCTTCCCTCCTTTTCTGCTTAAAGACTTTAGTACTTCTTGTCTGCAATTTTAATTATTTAATTTCTTCACTGCATTATTTAAAGAAAAGACCATTTGGAGGATGCAGTATGCATGAAGGAAGAATGACCCCATGCAAAATTGAAGAAAACTGTGTAACTCTGAATCATAGCAGATTGTTTGGTACAGAATATTTTGCAGCCTGTAATCACCTTTTATCTTAATGTATCCTCCTGCAAACATGGACTAAATGACCATTTTGTTTACTACATCAGACAAATATCAATGAAGAAAAGACCTTCAAGAGCTTGAAGAAAGGCAACATATGTGAAAGTATATCGTTATGTTCTGTTAAAAGGATTTAGAAATGAGTCAAGACAAAGACAAGACTAGAAATGCTTATCACAGCTTTTAAATATAGAGTTTTCTTTGAATCTTCCTCCCAACATAAAAACAAAATGGAATAGCAGTGGCATTGCAACACAGTACAATTTGTAAAAATGCATGGTTCTCTTACATTTATGATACATTCTTCAACCAAAATTTTAATTACTTCAAAGGTAGAGATAGATGTCCCTAAAAAATAAAAAGCCACTTTCTGATGGGATCAGTATAAGCTTATTATAGAAAACAATAAAATTAATAAAAATATTCCATAACCCCCAAACACCTCTAACCTCTAATCACTATTTTGGCGTATATTTTTTCTATCCCCTCTCCTCTCTCTCTTTCTATATATATACACACATATATATATATATATATATATATATGGGACAAATTATATATGTACAATGTACACACATACATATATACACATACAGGTAATTTTTCATCCTATTTTAATATTTTAGTTATTTTCATTTACCTATTTCAAATATATTCTATTTCCTCATTTATTTCGTAAATATTTCTTTTCATGGCTGCAAAAGAATCTATTATAGGATGGGCTATATACACACACACACTGTATATACACATGTACTTAATCATTATTCTGTTGTGGACAATATAAGCCATTTCCACTTTGGGGGGTATATTACAGATAATACTGTATTGACATTTATAGTGGCACATCTGTTTTGGTCATACGCTATCAGGGTCAAATGATTTTCACAGAGCGAGCTTCACAGTCTCAAAATGACCTGTAACGTAGCCTGACTCTACAGGGAAATCATAAAATGTCAAAAAATCTATAATGCAGGTATATTGCAAAGTGTTAACATTGCACTCTGAAATCACACCGCCTAGTTCAATCACACTGCTTAGACTTACTACTTGTATGGTCTTGTGTAAATTCCTAAAAACTTTTTTGTCTATATCTTTAACTATAAAATGGGTATAATTCTAGGACCTACTTCGTAAGTCTATTGTGAAGATTAAACAAATTAATTTATGAGAAATGGTTTAGCTTTTTACTTTCCACAGTAGTTTCTTAATAGGAATTAGCAGTAAATGTTACTTTCATTAATATCACAGCCTATGAAATACTGTACAACAAGATGCCTCTGAATACATACCGTCGAGTGGTAGTCCAATATCTCCCTGTTAATGTTTTAACAATTTTTCACTGGCGCACGTGTGAGAAAAGAACAAGTCTACCTCCCAAGAATCTATTGAATTGATTTTGTTAGCATGCCAGCTATCATTTATCTCTACTTTTTCATGTTATACCACAAATATGCAAATCCAGTAGACCCATTGAGTAATAGGATGCAGTGATGACAGCACTGAGCCACCCTTTGGAGATCTTGCCTTCTGATCTGCTCAGATCCATGTCTATCCCCTTCCATAGAGTGTCTACTGAAAATTTTTCTATGTGGGCTAGGGATCCAAGCTGGTGCAGGCAAAGAGGTCATAGAAGAGGAGACCCACTCTCTCTCTGTGACTAGATTCACTGTGGAGGTTCTGTCTGGAATGAGAGTAGCTGATGGTGGCCAAGTGTCTGAGTGATGTAAATGGCACCCTTAGGAAAGCTGGTCAGATAGAGGAATTGGAGCAGATGGGCATATGGGCATTTAACATGCTACAGAAGTTTTGAGTTTCACAGGTTTCTTCCCACCAACTGGAACTTCCTTCAACCTCCATGTCATCATTTGACGATAAATCTTCAAACTTCACTCAAGAAATCAGTTTTGGCAAAAGCCTTTTGCAAAGCTTGTGCCTCCCTTGCTCACAGCAGTCGCAAATTGCGTTGTTGCCGACTCTATGCTTTTCTTTTCCTGCCTCCTGCTCCAGCTACCTACACGCACACACACACACACACACACACACACCTGCATACATACACACACAACACACCTCCCTACACACACATATACACGTAACATACCCCTACATACACACACACACAACACATCCCTCTGCACACACACTTCCATATACCATACACACACACACACACACACACACAGAACTTAAAACCCCTGAAGACAAATACCATGTCCAATTCTATTTTCTATCCTAAGTAACAAGCATGTGTTAGGTGCCCAATATCCATCTGTTGAATGAATAATTCCGTAGTCATCCTTTCTGGTATAGACTGATGACTCAGATCAATTCCAGGAGATGTCCTGATAAATTAGTAATATTAATAGAGATTAAAAAGCATGTCTCTTCTCAAGTATTTATGAATGGAATGATATACCTGGGATTTGCTTCAAAAGACTCCAGGGTTTTGGTGGGGAGGGGGGAGGATGGTGGCAGAAATTGTAGGCATTGACAAAAAAAAATTGGCCACCTATTGATACTTGTTGAAGCTAGGTGATGAATAAGGAGGAGCCAAAAATACTAGTCTCTCTACATTTCTATTTGTATATTTGAAAATTCTCATAATACAAAATAAATAAATACAGACACAACCACAAAACATAGAAGCACATCCTAGCATGCTGACTTTAGAAAGCTGGCATCTTAGATAAGGGTATACATTGATGGAATTTTTATTTTTACAGCACATGACTGTTATGTCTGGGGGGAGATGATTTGGACGAGGCTCCATGTATAGTTTGTTCTGCTATGAAAGGCTAACTACCACTGTACTTCAGCCAAAACTGGTGGGATTACAAGACCTACGGGGATAAAAGTCTCCTTTATACGAGGACCTAAAGGCAGACATTGAACCAAAAATAAGAAGAAAGAGAAACAAACTATGAGCTAGAGAAAGAAAAAGAAACAAACTATAAGCTTCAAACGTTTAAAATCTAGCCAATAAAACTCATCTGCAAAGTCCTGGGAGATGGCAGTGCAAGCGAGGTGGTGGTGTGCATGTTTATGTTGGCCGTTTCATTCCCCTAAACACCTTAGACATCTCTAATTAATCCCTGTGGAGCAGCAGTGGCTGGAATTCTCAGCTCACAGGCTTGCCCATGCCAGCCAAGTGCAATCCTGAGACACTGCACGTACATGTTGAGGGACATTAATGCCCTTTAGATTAACAATAACTGCCTGACCTATCAGGCCGAGAGGTCTCAACCCTGGCTGCACACTGAAATCAATGTAGGAATTGGGTATAGGCATTTTTAAAAGTTGCCCCAGATGATTCTACTTTGTTAGACAAATACCCCAAAAGCTGAAAGACAGCAAGCCCAAGACATCAACAGTACTGAGGAATGAGAAGAAGAAATTTAGCGCTTGGTCACTGAAGTCGATGCTGTGGTGTGCTGCTCAGATATTCCACCCTTTCAGGACCAAGGCTCTCATACCCTGAGCATCCTTTCCTAGACTCTTGGCTACTGTAGGCTCCCTTCACACCTGATTCCCTCCCGGAAATTGCCTCAACCCAAGGAAGCTGCCTCCTCCACAGTTGCAGCCCTCCCCAGGGGCAGTCTGTATCCAATGACTGCATGGGTAAAAATGCATGGTCTCCTAGCTTCCATCCGCGACATCTCTGAAGGGCCATCCATGCTTCAGAGGTCCTCATGGGATCGGCTGAGCTCCTGTTGTAACTTCATCACAGGTCAATTCTCCTTCCACCTAATCCTTCTTGTAAGGCCTTCTGCTTCCCAATCCTTCCCAACTCTCTTACAGGTATGGTTTTGCACAGAACTCCCCAGAAAACTATCTCCCTGGAAATCTCCATCTCAGAGGCTGTTTCCAGGGCATCTGACCGGGACAGCAATGGAGGCTTCACTGGAATGCTGCTCAGCCTCCGTGCTTAGCCATCTGCATCAAGTGGGGACGAGAAGTCTTGGTATTTGCTTTGCTGAGGGTTGTTATTTACAAAGTCAGCTCAGAACTAGAGTAGAGTTGCTTTTCCAAAAGTCTCATCATTTCTACAAGTCATTATAGATGGAAAACTCGAGGCTATGATCCATAATTAATGTATTCAAAATATTATAAGTGTGAGAAACGTTTATCTACATGCTACAAATCGGTCATGGTAATGTAACTGTGAACAACTATGAATGCTATTTTTCTCAGATGTCACCAGAATCATTGTGTGGTATCTGGATATTTTTTGGACTGTTCAGCTTCCTCTTCCTCGAATGGACGTCCCTTAAGACTCCTTGATGCTGCTTTGTTCTTTTTCCAAACCCTCACTTCCTGGTCTTTGCCTCACGGTCAATGCAGGCAAAGACTGATGGAGGTTTCTACTGGGAAGGCCTGTAGGGAATAGATCTCCTGGTTCATGGAAATCTACAAGTTATTCATAGGAGACAGTAGAGGCTGAGTGTGTAGATCTACTAGATTTAGAGCTTATTCTAAGCAGAAGCTCTCTGGTTTATAGATTTGAGGTTATATGATAGACATAGAGGTAAGATGCATGGGCAGGGTAAGAAATGTATTTGGAGATCCAAGAATTAATGTCTTTCTTTTTACTCAGTGGTGACTAAAATCTATATGGAGTGGAGCAGAATTTATTAGGCTGTGTTGGTGGTGGCTCTCTTCACTAGTCTATGAGATCCAAGAGCTTGTAACTTTCTTTACTTTGCTAAGTGACTTTCAGGTTGTATCCAGGTACAGAAAAAACAGCACTGTGGCTTGTGTGTTACAGTGTGGGAAGGTGACTTAATTTCCTCTAGACTCTTGCTTGTCAATGTGTGGTTTAGGAACCAGCAGCACTGACATCATCTGAGAGCTTGTGAGAAATGCAGAATTTTGGCCCCTAGATCTACTAAATCAGAATGTGCTTGTTTAACAAGATGATTCTTATTTTGGGGAGACTCTCAGGTGATATTGATAATATGGGTTCCCAGAATACATTTTGAGTAGGAATGCTGTAGAGAGTTCCATCATATTTCTAGGACTTACAAATTTTACCCCTTACAGGAAGCAGAGTTGTGAGTGTGTCCCTCTGGATCCCCCGGTGCTGTGTTTGGCCCTATCCATTGCCACAACAAAAACCTGTGAAAGACATTTAGACAAAAAACAGCATCCAAGTGACGATGAGTGGTGGCTGTCCCCAAAGAGGTGAAGAGATCCTTGTCTTATGGGCCACACTGCTGTCAGGTGTGAGGGATATAGCTTATAGCCCAGCTCTGAGAAATGGCTAATTGCCTCATAAAGAAAGCTCACCAAGAAGCAGCTTTCACATGGAGAAGAACACTGCCTGTCCAGACTGAGAATAGCATCATTATGAGCTCTGTTCAGAGGCAGCAGAAAGTGGAGCCTTGAGAGAAGAAATCACACTAATGAGGCATTCCTTCAGCTTCTAAAACACAGAGAAAAAGCCCTTGACTGGAAGTGAGGAGATCTGGACACTGGATTTGGCTCAGTCACCAACCCAGATATCAACACTGATAACTTATGTGTTGTCTTTGGGTTTCAGTTACCTCGTCTGTAAAATGAGGGGGTTTCTAAGATTTTACCCAGCTCTGTAGCTTCTAGGAACTCAGATGTTCTAGACTTGGCTGCAAAAACTGCTCTTGCCACAAGAGGGAGCTCTCTTTCTGAAATCATAGAAATTCTGTGCGTTGTCCTAGTGAAAAGATTTAGGCAAACCATAACTTTTGAGCACCCAGAACTAAATGACCTTTCATAGACAATTAAAAGACTCTTTAAATTTTTTTTAACTTAGATTAAATTATGACTAATTCCTTGCATTAATAAAAAAAAAAAAGAGATTACTTAGATTGATGGGGCAGTCAACAAAAACATAGATTGATAACCTATAAATATAACAGAGAAGGATGGTCCTAACCTTCTTCCTCAGCTTCATTAAGAATTCGATGCCTGTTCCGTGCTTCTCTCCTTCTTCACAAACTAGCAAATCCTGGGGGTGTCCTGACCCTATGCTATTGATGTGTCTGCAAATAAATATGGAACTCAAGGTGTGCTTAAATGACAATAAATAATTCTGGCAGGGAATAAACTGGTACACAAGGTGATGGAAGGCACTGTTTATTGGATTCCAAACATCTGCATGAAAAGTGAAACATTCCATCAAGATTCAACGTCTTGCCTCCGCAAGAGGTGCTTTCAGATACCCTGTTCAGTGTCATGTGAGCTCAACACTAAGCTGAGGAGCTAAGATTTTCCTCCATTTGTCCCAGATCATCCAGACCCCTAATTCTATAACAGAGCTCATCTTTTTTCTTCCCTTTATCTTTCTGTGTTGTTAAAGAGAGCTTTCCAGGCTAAAGTCAGTTGACCTGCCTCCAACAGGTAGAGGACAGAAAATGCGATGTGAAATTTTGGCTAGAGCGGAGAGAAGTGGGAGCACTGACTGACTGGGGTGGGCTTCAAGTGACATCTCTCCTCCCTGCCTCTAACAGGAGGGTGTGCTTCAGAGTATTGTGCCATTGAAGAGCCAGAAGTTACTCTCAAGGCCATCTAGTCCAAGGATTCCCAAAGTATAGACAGTCTTCCCTTCATAGCACAGGGTATTATTTAAGCTTATGCATGGACATGATAATACCATTGAATCACAGAGGGAGAAAGGTTATTCCCTTTTGAGTTCTCAGGCATTCCTTCTAAGGGCCTCAAGGAAGAGGGCTCAGTCTTCTGCAGGAATGTTTCTGAAGCCCCTCTAACAGTTAACGATTTCTTTTAGCAAAGGAAGAACAGACCTCAAAAATCAGAGCCTTCATCAGGCACTATCTAGCTAGAACATTAGGGTATTTTTTGATTTATTATATTGATTTTTATGGCAGTGTCCTATTTATGGCGATGATATTGGTTGTCCACTCATGGTGACATCAAGTTTGCTTTTTAAGTAAAAAAGTGAGCCGCCTTAAAGACAAACATTGTGTAAGTAATAGTATAGGTGGTGCACAGATAAGCAAAAAATTGTGCAGCTGGTACCAGGAGGTAGAGAGACTTTATAGAGCATACCCAGCTCTATCTTCTGACTCTGTGATCAGGTTTCATACATGCTGTGTATCTCGTTCTGTGATGGGACTGACCACTAACGAGTTACTTTAGTCAGGCTGACACAGAAAAACAAATGTGCCCTAATTTTCTTTCAACTAGTCAAATTTTTACTTCATTATATATACTAAATAACTCATATTGCTCCTTAGAGACAAACAGGGAAAAGAGGAAAATTCCTTTTGTGCCAAATAATACAGTTCTATGTTAAATCCCATTGCAGCCCACAGGCAAAATCCCAAAGCTGCCAATGCCATTTCAAAGAAGGTTCTCTATTTCCATATCCCTGTAGCTCAGAGTTAATAGCACTTGGTTTACCTAATTACAACAAATTCTTTCCAATAATAATCCTTACAACTAGTGCTTTCTCTGGCCCTGAGCCAGTCACTCAATAAAGCAAAGACCTAACTGTTATTTCCTTTAGGCAGGAAATCCTTTTTCTATTACCTGGGATATTTCTTATAATTTTATTTGTGTGTTTATCATCAACCAGTACAATCATACTCCTTGAATTGTGTGAGCTTCTTGAAGGCAGGGCTCTCTGTTTTGTTTGTTGTTGTTTTCTCAAGGCTTGGAATAGTGCCGGCTCTTCAATAAACATTTGTTGATTAACTGGCAGATTAATTAACTGCCCTGGTGGGAACAAGTCTTGATTTGGGGGAATTGCTTGTTTATGGAAAGCCAGCTGGAACATCTGCTCTGTGGAGGTACACATCCCAAAAGCAGCTTTCATCTTCAAGAGGGAGATAAAGAACTTACGAGCAATGGAGCTTATGCTCAGCTTGGGAAATCATGGGTTCCAAAGAGTGCCAGAGGTTATCTACTCTGTACTGAACAGTGGAACCATCCATGGTGGAAAAATGCCTAGTAATTGTCCAAGGCCGTCAGGAAAGTAGATTGGTTGGCAACTCATTGTACATTGCTGACAAGTAAGTTTTGAAATCTTGTGAATAACATGGAGTTTTCAAAATCTCCTGAGATTGTTGCCATTTTTTGTTTTGTTTTGTTTTAGCTAAATGCTCAGTTGGTTTAAGGCACACTTTAGATTTCATATTGCCAACAAGAATTGTTCACTTGGGTTCAGTGGAAAATATAAGATCAACAGGAAAATTCAGGATCACAGATAGAATTGTCGGTTTAGAAGAGACTGGTCCATTGAGGCTCACCTGTAGCCACAAGACTTCATTGTCTCAACAGATATTTACGTGTCTAAGAGCACTGGCAATACAATGTGTAGCCCCTGCCTTCAACGAGTATAATCACAGTCAAATGGGGAAGACAGACGGATGAGCCAGTAACTGCAATTCATATGTGTCATAAATCCTATAAGAGGAGACAGTGCTCAGTGATGGTGGGACACGTGGGAGGGACAAGTACCCAGTCTCTTTGTGCACTGTGGGGGTTGGGGGACTCTGAAGAGCTTCTGGGACAAGGTTAATAACCTAAAGATCTTGTAGTATTTAGCCAGGTGAAGATGACTAAGGTGTTCTGTAAAGTGGGAAGAGCATATTTCCCTTAAATAGGTCTTATCGTATTTCCACTGTCAGGGCTTCCTTCTACTTTGGTCTGCATTCTCTTTCTCTCTGTACAGTCTTGATGTGTCATTACAAAAGAAAGGAATGTGGTTGCTATGGACTGAATATCTGTGTCCGTCCCAAATCCATGTGCTGAAGTCCTGATCCTTGATGCAATGGTATTTAGAGGTAAGGCCTTTGGGAGGTAACCAGGTCATGAATGCGGAGCCCTCATGAATGCAATTACTGCCCTTATAAGAAGACATGAGAGAGATGATCTCTTTCCACCATGATGGATACAGCACGAAAGCAGCCATCTGCAAACCAGGGAGCAGGCCCTCACTAGACACCGAATCTGTAGCCGCCTTGATCTTGGACTTCCCAGCCTGCAGAACTGTGAGAAAGAAATGTTTGCTGTTTAAGCCCTCCAGTCTATGGTATTTGTCATAGCAGCCTGAGCTGACTAAGACAGCGGTGATGAACTCCAGCCCATAACTGTGTATAACCATAAGAATGTAATCTCACCTGCTGCTTCCAGTCTAAGAGAGTCATTGTGTGTCCTCTGTTATCCCAGTAAAACCTTTTATGAACTCACAATAAAGTCTGCCCAGGAACCCCGATGTAGCCCTCGGGCCAGGTGACTGGGTGATAAATAGAAAACTGCCAATGCTGGTCTCCTCTAGGAAGCATCGAAGCTAGTGTTGCTGTCAATGGCTTGCACAGTGCATCACAGTGTTCGGCTTTTGGAGTGCACATATTTTTTAAACCTGGTTTTTGTCCTCGGATGACAAGAGACAGAAGTCTTTTTGTATGATAGGCTGTCTTTGGACAAAAAATTACAAATGCCTCTGGCTGGCAGGGAAAGGAGAAGAGTAGATGACAATGACCAAAATGTCTTCTAAGTTTTCCTAAGAGACTCTCAGAAGATCCTATCCATTCTTCTTTAGGAGAAAATAAGACAACTGATTTTAATTTTTTTTAAAGTATGTTGATTTTTTAATAACTTACAGGACTTACATGAAGTTATTTTCCTTAGATTATAAAAAAAATTCCTTAATGTTCATTGCAGCCTTATTCACAATAGCCAAGACTTGGAAGCCACCTAGGTGCCCATCAGGGGACGAATTGATAAAGATGTGGTATAGATACACAGTGGAACACTACTCAGCCGTAAGAAATGATGAAATCTGGCCATTTGTGACAACATGGATGGACCTTGAGGGTATTATGCTGAGTGAAATAAGTGAGAGGGAGAAAGTCAAATACCATATCATTTCACTCATAAATAGAAGATAAAAACAACAACAAACAAGCACATAGATACAGAGATTGGCTTGGTCATTACCAGAGGGGAAGCGGGGAGGGAGAAGGATGAAAAGGGTGATTAGGCACATGTGTGTGGTGATGGATGGTAATTAGTCTTTCAGTGGTGAACATGATGTAATCTACACAGAAATCGAAATATAATGATGTACACCTGAAATTTATGCAATGTTATAAACCAATGTTACCACAATAAAAAAAAAGAAGAAAAACTTTGTATTTTGAATAGTTTAAGACTCACAAGAAGTTGCAAAAATAGTACAAAGGGTTCCCATGTAGTCTTCACCCAGCTTCTTCCAGTGATAACACGTGCGCAACCATAGCCCATCGTCAAAACCAGCTTTCCTGAGATTTTAATACGTTAACTTTCTAAAACAGAAATTTTATTTACTGTACATTTGTTCATTTTTAAATTTATTAATTTCACAAATACTTAATGAAGACTTACTCTGTTCCAAGCATTGTACCAGGCCTAGTGATTGACAGTTGTCTAAAACATGGCCCATTCCCTCTGGGAGCTCACGATCCTGTGGGGAGACAGACAGGGTAGTGTGTAAGTCCTAGGACCCAGAAGCGCGGTACTATAGGGTCCAGAGCAGAGGCAGCTCCAGAAGGCGGTTTGCCCAGGAAGACTCCTCAAAGACAAGCCTGACTGGACTTGTAAGGAGTAAAAGATCTTTAATTACCCAAAGGGATCAGAGAATATTTGGGGTAAAGGAAGTGCATGTGCTTAGTCCCAGCGATATAAAACAGCAAGATTCCTTCAGAGAAGCAAAAATTACATTAGCTTGCATGGATCAAAAAGCAAACAGCACATATGTACTTTGGGTAAGTAGAGGTGGGGAAGGGATGAAAGGGACAGCAGATAAGTTACCATAGGCAGTGAGGGGCCAGACTGTGAAAGACCCTGCTTGCTAAACTACTCCCTTTGAAAATTAACCAGAAATTCAGGGCGAGGCATCAATGGGCTCTGAGCAGAGAAGTAATATCACTGTATTTGTGGTTTGGAATGATTGCTCTGACAGCTTAGTGGAGGATGCATTGAGAAAGAAATCCAAAGGCAGGGAGATGGGAGTTAGGAGTCCTCATTCAATACTACAGCTGAGAAGGAAGGGGGAGAAGGACAAGGTCAGAGGAGGCAGAATCGAGAGAATTCAGCGACCGGGTGGATACTGGGGGTGAAGGCTCTATGAGAACAAAAAAAAAATCTGGGCTGACTTTTAGGTCTCCAGATCTGACCACTGGGTGGCATTAATGGAGACAGAAAATAAAAGAAGAAGAAGAAATTGGCGAACAAATTTAGTTTTAGACACATTAAACTGAGGTGGAGTTATCCAGTTGGCAATTATATATATAAGGATGATATTAGAAATAAAAATTGCTGATTTATTACAGTTTACACCTTTAGTACCTGGTTAGAGCTGCACGCTGGTTTGAGGTGAGACGATCAAGCTAAAGTGAATTCCCATCTTTCAGTTCATTTCATTCCTTTGACAATAGTATCTTTCCACCAAAACACCAACTTCGTGGCAGTCACCATTGTTCCCCTGGACTCATGCACATAGCAGGTGCTCGATGTTTCCTAGGTGAATCCATGACCGCTCTGATGGTTTCCTAGGCTATTTAAGTACTTCCTACCTTAATCTCTTTCTCCTCACTAGTTGAGTTTCCATCTTTGTGACCCCAACCCCCATTTATTTCCTCTTCTTCCCTATTGTTGGAGCTTTGACAGAAGCTGCCAGAGGTTAACATGACAATACTCACTTAAACTGCTCAACAGAGAAAGCTTTCCTTATCCAGCAAAAGTTAGAATGGCAGGAGGTACTCAGGTACCCAACATGTCCACGGAGAGGAGAGGGAGGTAGCGTCACCTAGAGGCAAAGCAGGCAAGTGTCAGCCTATGGATGCCACCTTCCCACACCAGAGACAAGAAACGTCACATATCTGGACTCTGTTTTCTCACCCATGGAACGGGAATACAATACTTATCTTTGCTCCCCATTTCTAGCTTTATGAAGTTTATGAGATATTATATAATGTCTCTACTCCAAGAAAAACATAGTATGACAGTAATTTTTAAAAAGTACACTCAAAGAAGAATTAGCGTAAAGTTTTTCAACTGAATTTTGGTAAGGATTTTGGCAAAGAACCTCCTCATTCTGTTATTATTAAATAATAAGCAAACAGGGAAAAAACTTGGCAGCATATATGAACCATTAATTTACTCTTTTATTTCTTCTTTTATTTTTTTAAAGATTGGCACCTGAGCTAACCACTGTTGCCAATCTTCTTTTTCTTCTTCTCCCCAAGGCCCCCCAGTACATAGCTGTATATTCTAGTTGTGAGTGCCTCTGGTCATGCTATGTGGGACGCTACCTCAGTGTGGCCTGAAGAGCGGTGCCATGTCCACATCCAGGATCTGAACCAGCGAAACGCTGGGCCACTGAAGCGGAGCGCATGAGCTTAACCACTCGGCCACTGGGCTGGCCCCCTAAATGGATGATTTTAAGAGTATAAAAATCATTTTACGTTAGAATACATCCTTATGCTACCTATATTGTATCTGCAATAAACAGGTGTTTCACTGGAGCACATCCTCTTTGTTAATAGAAAGGGATTCCTTTATTCTTGGAAAACAAACAGAGCTTGTGACTGTTGGAAGCTTCTTGCGACTGATTAATTGTATGTGCCCAACCGTTCACTGAAGCAGATGATGCAACGCCTTTCAAATGCTGCCACTGGGGGCCGGCCCCATGGCGCAGCGATTAAGTGCACACGTTCTGCTTCAGCGGCCTGGCGTTCGCCGGTTTGGATCCCGGGTGTGGACATGACACTGCTCAGCAAGCCATGCTGTGGCAGGCATCCCACATATAAAGTAGAGGAAGAGGGGCACGGATGTTAGCTCAGGGCCAGTCATCCTCAGCTAAAAGAGGAGGATTGGCAGCAGTTAGCTCAGGGCTAATCTTCCTTAAAAAAAGGATCTAAAATGCTGGCATTGGAGTCTTGCAGGCCAGTTTACTCAGTTGGTTTACAGGTAGAGCAAATAGCTATTGAATTTAAAGGTGACAACTTCTGATCCCAAGGTTTGCCTGAAGTCCAGAACAGAAAGCGCTGTAACACTGGTGTACTATATTTCCTTAAAATTTAATAAACACATTTCAATTTGATCCAGATAATACTGTTTGAATGCCTCTACATGCCAGTTTTGTTGGAAAAGTTGGCTTTTTTTGGAAACGTAATCTTGGAAATTTTTGTGAGGACGATTTATAGGATGGGAAAACAAATGAGGATCCTAACCCTTAGGCCACCTCCACTTTTCTTTGGATCACGTGATATTAGAAGGAGGGTGGCTCCCTGGGTAGCTGTTATCCTGCTTTGCACTTATAAATGTTATGTTTATTGTTGCTTGTGTTTTGTGCTGATTGGGTTAGTAAAAAATAAACACAGAGAGGAAATTAAATTGGCAATAGGATCCCAGCAAGGAGAAGCAAAGGCAATATGTGAGGATTGCTGTTGTCTCTTTGATACAGAGCAGTGTCAAGGAAGAAGAAAAAATATCTCCTTTGACACATATCTATGCTCATTTTTGTTGCTGCAAATATGATTAAATTATGGTTATGTTTCTGTCTTTCCAGACACTTCTCAGGGAAATGACAACGTACTTTGCATAGTGTTAGGGCGGCTGAAACCATGTTTAGCAAAATGATTTTCTCAGGGCACTGAGGCCCGTGACTGAATGAGTGGGTAGTGGGGCTGCTTATTTTCGGAGATTGGCCCTTCCCTTCCGGCTGGCATGTTTCAGGGTAGTTGTTATCTGGGAGAGACCTATTCATTCGATGAAAGGCTGAGGTCATTTGGATGCCCCCACCCTTCCTACAGTTACAATGCTGAGACCTTTTCTACCAGTGTCAGATGCCAAAACCTGGCAAGGGGTGGAGTCCACCAACCAAATGAAACCAGAAGACTTCTCTTCTGGAGAAAGTTGATTTCCACGCTCTGTGTGCAGAGAGCTGAACACTGTGTGTTGGGAGACTGGCTTGGATAAGGAAAATTTCAGATGCACCGAATTTTCAAATCAACAAGAAAGTAAGGGGCCACCTAAATCAACCCAGTTGTGTACCAATTAAAAAAATAACTAAAAAGTTATATAACCTTTTTTTAAAAACCCATATCCAACAATTTAGAAAATATGATTGTTTTAAAGAAGGTAAGCATTAAATACAATACCCATGAAATATATCTGATCAGCCATTTCCCATTTTGGCTCAAATTATATAAGCAAGTGCTTTTCCCGAATTCTAATCCCCAAATCCTGATGTCTCACTCATGTAGAGAACAGTGCCTGACACACAGTAGGTGATCAACGCATGTTTTTGAATGGATGAATGAATGACTTAAAAAGTTGATGCCTTTTTTGTGTTAGGCATTTGAGGACCATAGAAATTAATCCACTAGAGTTTTTATTCCCAGTGAAGCTACAGGTTAATAGAAGAAATAATATTCCTAAATAAATTCATAGCATGCAAAATAGAAAGGAACTTATAGCACTTATAGTTTATTCCTTTAAACTGCACAACAACCCCAAAAGGTAGATACTATTATTATTCCATTTTACAGGTAGGAGCAAAAACTAACAGGATATCTTTGTGAAGGAGAAGCATTTGAAATAAACCTTAAAAGATAAGCCAGATCTGGGTGTTTAGGGATAAAATAAGCTAATAAGTTAGCCTGCTCCAGTTTAATGGATGCTAGTAGAAGACATGAGACTCTGGGGTCAGAAACAAAGAACAGTTTATTTTTCACAGCAACAACTTGCTTCTTCACCTGGGAATAGATGCCACATGTTCTGCCACTTGTCTGTTTCCAGAGTGCCATCTGCAGGTGGCAGCAGTGAAGATGCCCAACCTCATTTGCCTTGCACAGAGCTTTTATTCCTTCACAGTTGTTTTCAAATAGGGGTGACCAGAACAATGATCTCATTATATGTCACTCCAACACTTAGAAGAAAGCATACAGGCACAAGTATGTTTCTAGTGGCAAGGAAATTACTTTGGGTTAATTCAAAGTTATCCTAGGAGTGAATTAAACTCCTAAGAATAATAATTTTAACATTCTTTTTATTAGAGTAGGGGGGAAGAAGAAAGGACAAAGGAAACATTTTCAAAGCCCCAGTGGGGTTCTTTGCATGTTTAATTATGATTTCTGTTTTAGTCTGATAGCTCAGGCCACCATAACAAAACACTATAGACTGGGTGTCTTAAGCAACAGAAATTTATTTTCTCACAGTTCTGGAGACCAGAAGTCAAAAATCAAGGTGCTAGCAGGATTGGTGTCTGGTGGGAGCTCTCCCCTTGGTTTACAGAAAGCTGCCTTCCCACAGTCTGCTCACACGGCCTTTGTTCGGTGCATATGGACAGAGTGAGAGAGAGCAAGCACTTTCTGGTGTCTTTCCTTTTAAGGACACTAATCTTATTGGTCAAGGCCCCATCTGTATGACCTCATTTAACCTTAGTTACCTCCTAAAGACCCTATCTCTGGATACAGTCACATTGGGGGTTAAGGCTTCAACTGATGAATTTTGGGTGGTTTTTCAGTTCATAGCGATATCACTTAATCCTCAACTAACTCCACAAAGTCTTGATTCCCATCATACAGATGAGAAAATTGGCTTCAAAAGGTTCAGGGAACTGTGCAAAGTCATGGAACTAATAAGTGGAACAGCTCAGATTGAAACCAATTTTCTGGCTTCAACATCCATTTTGATTTCAACATCACACACTCCTTTGCAGCAGCCATTTGCAAATATCTCCTATATATCGAGTACTTACCAAGTGTCAGCAACTTTACAAGACTTCACAACATTAATTTTTAAATCCCTCAACAGCAAAGGGAAGGCACAGAGAAGTTAAATGAATTGCCAAAGAGCATGGTGAGAAAGCAGAATGGTCAAGGACTTAAATCCAAGTTAGTTTTACTCCAATGTCACTATTTTTTGTTCTGTTTTTCTACAGTACATTTTTGAGGTTGGTCAATTACTCACTAATCAATAACTTAATTAGAAGGCATTATAAACCAGTGTACTTCAAATTTTCTGAAACCATGGAAATTTCATAACATGAAGAAAAAAATCCACAGAACATTAATCAGGTTGTAAAGTACAAAGGCAAATGACATCAAAATCAAATTTATATTGGTTTGGGGTCTGGCTCCGTGGCCGAGTGGTTAAGTTCGCACACACCGCTGTGGCGGCCCAGGGTTCGGATCCCGGGCGCGGACATGACACCGCTCGTCAGGCCACGTTGATGGGGCGTCCCACATCCCACAACTAGAAGGACCTGCAACTAACATATACAACTATGTATGGTGGGGTTGGGGAAGACAAAGCAGAAAAAAAAAAAAAGAAGATTGGAAACAGTTGTTAGCTCAGGTGCCAATCTTTAAAAAAAAAAAAAAATTTATATTGATTTGTGACTGAAATAACACATTGAAGGGAGGCCAGTATCAATTATAATCATATGGAAGAAATATTAATTGGTATTGGGGCTGTAGGCCTTGAGAGTTTCAATAAAATGTCTTTTGTTTGAAAGTCATGTCTAGTCCAGCTAAAGTTACATTTTCCACCCAAAGGTGGCAGCACATGTACTGTTGCTTTTTGGTGCACTTTTGATTGCATTTAACATAGTGGAGTCTTTGAGATCTTCAAGGGACCTTAACGATCATCCAACACAGCCTCGTCATTTTGAAGCCGAGGAAGCTGAGGCCAAGACAGATTCTGCGACCTGCTGAACATCCCACAGCTTTTGAGAACCACAGCCCAGACTAGAATCCAAGTTCCCTGACTCAGACCTGTCTTCACTATACGAAGCTTTCCTCAGCTTGATAACAAATTTACAGCTGATAGATGAAGATAGAGTAAACTTGAGTTTAAAAGAGGAGAGGAATAAAGGAAGGAAGGAAGAAGAGGAAGAAAAGAAAGTAAAGAAAGGCATTAGATTTAGGGGAAAAAAATACTTGATGCAAATTTAAAGTCTTGAGGTATGCTATAACTTCAGAGAAGCTTTAAAAGCTTAATTCCACTTGGGGAAGGTTTTAGGGAATATTTGGAATCCCTTGCTATATACAACAGCAAATCTATTTGGGCCAGCTGCGCTGAGTCAGCAACCCCTGTTAGGGAGCTTGTCAGAAATGTAGGTTTCAGGCCTCTTTCCTCCAGAATTGCTGAATCAGGATCTGCATTTTACAAGACCCCAAAGAGATTCATAGGCACGTTAAAGTTGGAGAAACACTGGTCTAGAGTCTAGATTCTCGACAACAGCATGGTTCTCAAAGTGTGGTCACTCGAGCAGCGGCGTCAGCATCACCCACTGAATCAGAAGCCCCTGGTGGGGCCCAGCCATCTCCCAGCCATCTCGTTTCTACAGGCCCTCCGGGAGATCCTGACGCATGATCAAGTTTGAGAGGCACTGCCCTGAGCTTAGCTGACCCCTTTGCCCTCAGAAGTCCTATATCTCTGCTAACTGCATCTGCTGGACTTGCTCTAAATTGTTTTTTATACAGATGTCATCTCCTGCCTTCCTCCCTTCTACCTCATTGGAGTGGTTTATAGCAGACCTACTCAGATGGCTTGGCTTCTATTTGTTGGCTTAATTATTCATACACACACACACACACACACACACATATACACTACTAAGTAACCAATATCCTGATTAAGTTACCACTAGGAACCATTAGCTAGTTAGGGAGAACAACAGTGTCTGAAACAGGGCCATTCAAACTTTCAGAATTTACAGACGGGAGGACTGTGATGAGATTTGTCATCATTTTCTTCTGGCCCCAGTCCTATTTTCACATCCAGAGATGGATGCATGGGCCCTCTGTATAACGTTCAGGAGTCTATGAAGTGACCAAAAATCATAAACCTTCTGTAATAAAGTATCGAATCGGGGTGCATTTACAGAAGCACGTGAAAGAACACAGCAATATCTACTCTCCCAATAGGAGAATATTGATACTGAGAGGTTGCTAAGGGAAACAGGGACAATCTTTTGTTCATTCTGCACATGCGTTTTGGAGCACAGGCAATGTGTCTCAGACAAGGGGCCTGTGAAGATTTCAATGAAGTAAACTCTATCTATATGATAGACTGCGGTGCGTCCAGCATGAGGAAGCTGATGAAGCAGAATTCTTCAAGGCCCAGCATTAGAGGTCTTCAAATACCAGCTTCACGGTAAAGAAGAAATAAGGGTGTAAGGCAGAACAGTTATTTTGTTGTTGTTCAATAACTAGGTATTATGGAAAGACCCAAATGGATATCAAATTAAAAAAAATTTTACCCCCCAGAGCATGTAATTTAATTTATTTCCTCATTTGTAAAATAGAATCAAGTGACATTACATATGTAGAAGAATTTTGTAAATATGCTTTTACATATATATATATATATAATACATACCAAAAGATAATTCTCATTATTATAACATTATAATTAAGCATTATTATTTTCTGTACCTGGGAACTTTCAGAGCTTCTTTTCTTTATCTTTTTTATAACTAAGGAACAATCAAGAGGTGCTGTGGCTTTGTAGTTTAAACTGGAGCAGGGGCTGGCAAGCTTTTTCTATAAAGTGCCAGATAGTAAACATTTTTGGCTTTATAAGCCGTATGGTTACAACTACTCAACTCTGTCATTGTAGCTGGAGAATAGCTATAGACACTACATAAACTGATGGGCATGGCTGTGTTTCTGTAAAACTTTAGTTACAACAACTAGTGGCAGATGGAATTTGACCCTATGGTCTGCCCAATCCTGACCTAGAATGTTGGCTTGAGTTCTTATCCTTCTGATAAGCTCCTGCAGTACTTGGGAGTCCAGAAACAAATGAGAGAAAAAATAGAGATATTTCTCAATGTAGGGTTTTGGAAGGAGGAAGGAAAGCTTTTAGCAAAGGTATTCTTGGGAATTCTATTCAAATTAACTATTTATTGCGTGTCTACTGTGTCAAGCACTGTTCTGGACTGTGAGGATATAATGTAGAATGAGCCAGCTAACCTCCTCACGGTGTCTGTAGTCTAGATGAGAGATGAGGTACCATTGATGGGGATATATGGGTTGGGCTGAGAAGGGGCATAGTTTTGGACAATAAGCTGTGATGTCACAATAAATCAGTTTCGAGTACTCACTATATATTTTGGACTATGCTGGTCACAACGGAGGGCGACATGGCACTCTTACCCAGGAGCTTACTATTTATTGGGATTGATAAGCAATGCAGACCAAATATTAAAGCCAATGAATGAGGACTCAGTTGAGCATGGGACTGGGGAGGCTTCATGAAGGAAGCAGGAGGGTCTGGGAAAGGTTCAATTATACCTCCCCTGAAAGGTTGGCAGTTTGGGGCAGAATGAATCTTGGAGCACGTCCTCCATTTGGGATCAGAGTCTTTGGTCAATGAGTAGAGAGAAAACATGCACCTCCTCTTTCATCTTCTTCCAACTCTCACAAAGAAAGACTAAATGCTACTGTTCCTTCCAAAAAAAGTAATCTGGAATTGTGGAAAAAATGGGATATTTTCTTGTTCGGGTTTTTTTTGGGAGAGAGGAGTTCATTCCAAAGATTTTGAGACCGAGGACAAAGACCACTTCACACGGCTTAGAGTCTGAAGAACTTGCCTAGCTCAAGTCTGTTATAGCAACAGAAAGGCCAGCTTTCTTACAGCTGTCATTGACACATTCTGCCAGGCCACTCTACTTTGTGAAAGAAAAACAATAATCTTTCTTCAGATGCCTGTAATGCATTGAAAAAACTAAGGTTAGAACTAGAATCTTGACATACTAAAGAACTGATTACCTGTCTATGCTCTATAGCTCATAATATGCTGTTTTACTTTGTCAAAATTCAACCAACGAAGTGGCAAATGTGACATGTGTAACAGACACATTTCCTGAAACCCAACCTAACAAATACATGCCTAAAAATATTTCATTTTTAATTTAGAAGCAAAAAAAAGTTAGTTTGTATTCTGAAACACTTGGGTCGGGCAGTGAGAGGGTGAATAAAGTCATAAGAAAAGAGAAATTAGGAGAAATATTTTGGAGAAATAATATTAATGGTAAATAATAGCAAATATTTATTTACTATTTGCCATGGACCACATAGGACTTTATATTAATTAATTTATTAAGCCTTATAGTACCTCTGTGAACTCTATAGTATTATTCTTGCTATATGAGAGGTGATACAACTGAGGCTAAGAAGGATTATGTAATTTTCCAAGGTCTCCCAGATGGTAAATCCTTCGCAAGCCAAAGCTTAAACCACAGTATAGGACTGCCTTGGGTATAACCAAGGAAGGATATGAGAAAGAACCTCTAAAAAGAGAATTTTAAAAGGGAGTGGTGAGAACAGGACCTGCATACCTTTGAATCTAAGAAACTGGAGACTCATTGACTGTCATGGCTAGTTGAGAAAATTGTGGCCTAGGGTCGCATAATATGTCAGTGTCCAGAGCCTGGGTCTCCTGACTCCATTTCCTGGACTTTCTCACACTCTCCAGACCACCTTGAACCGTCTGTTCCTTCTGCAAGATGCTGAGTGATTTGAGGGGGAATGTACTGGCTGGCAATGCCTACTGGGCTCATTCAGTCTTCATTTACCAAACCTTGTCTAATATGGTTTGGGGTAGGAAGAGGGACAAGCTCCTGATTCCTTTAGAAAAAATTATTTCTGCTTCTTTTAAAATATTCCTTAATTCCTGCATTGGTAAGGTGTACCTTTGGTCTTCTAAAAGAATGAGGCCAATATTTGTTTACTATATTTTAGAGGACAGCCATAATTGCTCATAATTAAACTCAAGAAGATACAGTGCTTTGTCCAAAAGGAAGAAAGCCTTCTTGAAAGCTGTAAATGCCGTGCTGCATAATAGCTCCTATTCTTCTTCATTCTTGGGTTGAGTTCTACACGTTGAATGCTGTTCTGGAATGCAAAGCCCATGTTGTACAGCCACTGTTGGGACATATGCTTAGTTTCTCTGTGATTGTTTAGGAAGCTTCCTAAGTCATTTGTGCTTGATTTGGTGAGATCAAATTCTTAAGCAGGGAAGGAAACAAACATTTTCCAAGCACCTACTGCATTATACACTGCCTCATTTAATCTTTACAGTTTCTCTTTCCATGGGTGCTGAGACTCATGGTAAGGTGCCTAGAGCCACCTAACCTGACAAAACCAGAATTTGAACCCAAGGCCTTTGGCTCCCAAATTGCACTCTTTTCCCTACTGTACTCTTTTCCTATTGCACCAGATAACAGCTTGGTGGCAAGATTTGGGGATAAAAATAATATCTTCAAAACAATTTTAATTTTATCTTGTTCCGAAAAAGCGTGTGTTGTTCTCTGTAGAGAATAACAAAATTTATGGCAAATCCAACTAGAGCAAGTGGGAAATGAGATTAACATTAATTTTAATGCACTTACAGGACGCTTTAGAACTTGTAGTGTGACGTCTCTACTTGATCCTATTCATTTCCTTTTGACAGATTTGTAAGGAAAGCAGGGAGGTGACATGGTTTTGCCTAAATTTGCAAAGCTTAGCTAAGCCTGGAAATCTCTCACCCCCACCTCCATCTCACCCCTCCCAGGTTTTCTGGCCCACCCCCCACCGACCTTATGCTTTTCCTATTAGTTAGAATGTTTGTGATCTGGAAATTGTCCAGCTTGAATTGACCGAGGTGATTTTAGAAGGTAAATGAATATGGCTCACAACTGTGTTGTGATATTTCCATTCACCGATGAGCTCAGTAGAGCAACTTGTTCTAGCCCCACAGCATTGGTTTTGCATTTCAAAGCAGCTTTCCAAAGTACGTCTTGTAGCTAGTAAACAAGGATGCTGATGCTAGAGTTCATGACTTCCAAATCCTCCCATAGCCTCTACTACACCATGACATTAGTAAATTGTTGTGTTTTTTATTCGTTTTGTGAGGAAGATTTGCCCTGAGCTAACATCTGTCCCAATCTTCCTCTTTTAACTTGAGGAAGATTGTCACTGAGCTAACATCTGTGCCAAGCTTCCTCGATTTTATGTGGGATGCCACCACAGCATGGCTTGAGGAGAGGTGCTAGGTGTGCCTGGGATCCGAACCTGTGAATCCTGGGCCACTGAAGCAGAGAGCACGAACCTAACTACTATGTCGCCAGGCCAGCCCCAACTGTTGTGTTTTTAAATATTTTCATTTATTTATTTGAGAGGCTGGATTTAGTAAAAGGTAGAAATAGACTTCTCCACCTTTATTTTTATGTGTTGAATCTTTACAAAAGTGGGATATGTTTTATGCATTGCCTTTTATTTTTTACAGTTCAATGATGACCTTTTATTTCCTTCCTTGATGTACTCAACATGTCAGTCTCCCGAAAGATTCCTTCCTGGGGAGACTTCAGCTCTGTCATGCTTTTGACTACACATGGGATACGATGGTTTCTGGTGAGACAACTTAAATTTTAAAAAAGTTTATACATGGGACATAGGATTGTACTCACAGTAAAAAAGAAATTCAAGGAATATGAAGAGGAAAACCAGCAGGTATGCCCTGCTCCTACCCTGATCCCATTTCCCTTCTCAGAGGACACCCGAGGTAACAGCTTGAAGTGTTTCACTTTAAGCCTTTTTTGTGTGTATTGTGTAAACAGTTTTTTCAAAAATCTTGTGGTTATAACCATGGCCTCTCATGGCACATAGTGGAGTTTTGATAAAACCCAAGGTTATTCTCCGTCACAGAGAAACAGTGATGGTGTTGCTAGAAGATAATCATCACATAATTTTAAATTTGTATCTCTTTCCCAAACTACACTGCCTCAAGCCAATAAATATTTGATATATATCAAAATTTTATTATATTATTATATTGTACTGTCATATTTATATATAATATTATATTATATTTTATAATATACATTAAGGATTATATATATATATATATATGTCTAAAATAAGACCTGTAGTTATCTTGTGAAGAGAAGAATCTTATAACCTTTTTTTAGTGTTAAACCATTACTTTAATGTCAACCTGTAGGACTATGTGATTCTGCTTTGGGAGGTCTTCACTTCTTAATAAACTGTGCGCCTCAAGAAACGGCTATGGCTTCTGCAAAGCACTGGCGAGGGAAACAGTCTGTGGCTCTGCTTTAGTTGGGGCTGCTGCAAACTGGTTATGTAACTTGGGTCCATCACATAGAAAGGCTTCTCTGGTCTTGTCTTTAAAGGAGGGGCTGATTCCTAAAGTCCCCATTGATTGAGCGTGCTGGTGGGGACCTGCAGTAGCCTTGGCCAGGCCATCTTTCCTCTCCTCCCCTTCGTCTGCCTGCTGCCTGCCCCCCCGCCTCTGTCAGGACTCAGGTGCACCTGAAGGAGGACAGTGAGTCATTGCACGGTGGATGTGTGTGAGAGAGTGTATATATGAGGCAGTCGTGGTAAGGAGGGATGTTACATGCAACATCTCCAATCTAAACAGCAAAACCATCTGCTCACTTCTGTAGTTCTGCACTCGATCATCTTTCACATCTCTAAAGGTTCTAAAATACCTAAGGACTCTTTACATCTCCGTGATCTTAGATCACTTTATGGGGCTTAGTTTTTTCATCTACAAGATGGCGGGTCAGACTCATTAGAAAACCTCTGAATCACCCCTTTCTCCTCAGTTTTATATGAAACAAGTATTTAATACTTACCTGTTATGTTCATATCTGTGTGCATCCTCTATACGCAGACAAGCTCAGGCTTCTTTCCTAGCCACCTGCTAAAGTTTGCCTGAGTCAATGCTGTCCTTCTCGTATGAATATCTGAAATATTTCAAATGGCATGACATTTCTCATCGTGCAAAATTATCCAATTTATTAAAATAATTTGCAGCTTTTTATTAACAAAAAGTCATCTCACCCACAAATGAGGATAATTGGATGCATTTCAGAAGAGAAAGAAAGACAGCTTTTGCCACCTTGCCCTGCTGTTGAAAAATTAAACCCTGTGGTACATGAGGAAATGAGATTACTCCCGTGAAAAATATCATTTGCTCTGTAATGCCACTAGTTCCAAATTCGGTCAGATTGCCACCTTCTCAACAGCACATAGAGAAATGGATCAACAATTGTAACACCAAATGGGAAGTTGGAAATTATGTGTAATGCCAATTAAATAGGTGACATTCTTGTGGTGGTATTTATTTGTAGCAGGCTGAACAATGGCCCCCAGAGGTATCCAGGCCTTAATCCTCAGAACCTGTGAATGTTACCTTATATGGCAAAAGGAATTTTGCAGATGTGACTGAGTTACTGATCATGGGGTGGAAAGATTATCCTGGAAGGTCCAGTCCTTAAAAGGCAGGCCGAGGAGATTTGACTACAGAAGTAGGAGGTATGATGACAGAAGTAAGAGATTAGAGTGTTGGGGATGCAAGCCCAGGAATGATAAGTAATACTAAGGAATCCTGGCAGCCTCTAGAAGCTAGAAGAAGCAAAGAATAGATTCTCTCCTGGAGCCTCCAGAAGGAACCAACTGCGCAGGTGCCCTGATTTTAGTCCTTTAAGACTAATTTATTCTCTGTTTTGCATTGTTTGTAGCTACTAAATTTTTGGTAATTTGTTGCAGTAGAAAGAGTAAGCTAATATGTTCTTTTTAAGACTTTATCATTTATTGAACAGTTTTATTAAGGGAGAAAGGGTGACAAGAGTCTTTAGGGCCATAGTAGCCATTTGTTTGAATGTTTTTGGAATTCCTTTGGTTGGTAAGCTTTGTTACGGAAGTCTATTTCTGATACAGTGCAGAAAGAGATACTGATCATAGTTACCACTCTTAGAAACAAGAAGAGGGGCTGGCCCCGTGGCAGAGTGGTTAAGTTTGCGTGCTCCGCTGTGGCCGCCCAGGGTTTCGCTGGTTCAGATCCTGGGCACAGACGTGGCACCCCTCATCAAGCCACGCTGAGGTGGTGTCCCACATGCCACAACTAGAAGGACCCACAACGGAAAATACGCAACTATGTACTGGGAGGCTTTGGGGAGAAAAAGGAAAAAGATAAAAAAAAAAAAAAGAAACAAGCAGAGTGAGGGATGGGAAGGTAGGAGTGAATAAGTCAGCTCAGGCTGCCATAACAAAATACCACAGACTGGGCAGCTTAAACAACAGAAATTAATTTTCTTCCAGTTTTGAAGCCTGGAAAGTCCCAGATTAGGGTTCTAGCTGATTCAGTTCCGGGTGAGGACTCTCTTGCTGGCCTGTGGTAGGGCCACCATCTTGCTCTGTGCTCCCATGAGCTCTTCTTTGTGAGTGTGCAGAGATAGAGAACAAGTTCTCTCCTATCTCTTCTTCTAAGGGCACTAATGCCTTCATGAGGGCCCCACCCTCATGATCTCGTGGAAAAATGTTTATATTGTGGCCTGGAAAATATTAAACTGTGGTAAACATTAATGAATTATTAGAAATTAGAATATTTATAGCATCTGGGTTTGAGAAGTCTTACCTCCAAAGATGGAAAATTGAAAATATTTATTTGTACTTTGTTTGAATTCAGAAGATTTATTTAGAGATAAAGCCCTACTTGACACACTGCCCGTGTCCCATTCAGGTCAACATAAGTTAGAAGTGTGAATGCATAACCTCTTTGTAAATGAAGTTAGTTTGGTGAATGCTGTCTATAAATGCGTATGTTCTTCACACAAGCATGGGAAAATGTACAAAGAGAGCGTTGCATTCCAAAATGATTAACTTGGTTGTTGAACTGCTTCGTTAGACCTCAAGAATCCCATGGTTAAAGAAAAAGTTATGATAGTAGCTCCTGATAAAGGAATCATCTACTCTATGGGCACACATGAGTAAAGATGGTAAGAATGCTTGGCTCATTGCTTCCTGCGGAACTGTCTTTGTTAGTAGTAGCTCCACTCAGTTTATAGGTATACGTGGATATAGACTATTGTTAGACAAAACTGAACACATGACGCTGTCTACAGAAACCAAGTGTCCCAGAAATCCTTTCTCTTATCTAGTGATCTCCAGTGACAAGACTTTCACTGGAGTTTGAACCTCCTGATAGAAGAAACAATCATGTGTAGATTCTTACAAGGACAAACAAGAAAGGACAAAGTGTCAAATGTTCTTGAACGTTTAAATACTTTTCTTCCAGATGGTCTACAAGATAGGTTATACAATTTGTGTGAGTTCTGTGTGTGTGAATATACGTATTTCAGGTATGAATATTTCATGTTTCAATGGATCAAAGAAACTTTCTAACCTTAGCAGAACGGGCATTAGGAAAGATTCCATTTCAGAGATTGTAAGGAATCTACTCAGGGTGAAAAGACAAAGGTCTTCACTGTATGGCTCTGAGTTATAGTTGACCAAAAAAGCTTCTTGCTGGAGATTGAGTTGGTGCGAGTCAAGCAGCAGCCATTGCTCTCTGAAGGCTGTGGTGTTAGATGTGATGGTTGACTTAGAGATGAGAGGTTGTCCTTGTTCTCCACTCTGTGTCCAGCTCTTCTTCCTGACTGCTGACCCTGCTGACCAGCAGTGGCTCCAGCCCTTCACCAAAGGCTGGAATGCTGATCCACCATCTGTTCCCATAGGTGTTTCCACCAGCTCCCTCTTTGTGACACTCCTTTTGGCAGTCAGGTGACCTTGGCCTCTGAGATTGACTTGGTGACTCTAATTTCCCAACTCTCCTTTCAGACCTCCCTTCCTAGCTCTTCCCAGAATTATGTAATTCTTATATTAATTTCCTTATTCTGTACCTCATATCTGCTTCCCTGGTTGAACCCTGACTGATTCAGTTATATATAACTGACACTATCTAGTGCTTAGCTATTGTTATTGTTATGTATCTGAAGAGTGCTTACTCTTTGCCAGCCACCATTCTAAAAACCTATATAACTCATTTATTCCTCCTAGCAGTCCTATGAGGTAAATACTATTATTATTTTCATTTTAAAAGTGAGGACAGGGGGCTGGCTCTGTGGCCGAGTGGTTGAGTTCACGCACTCCGCTGCGGCGGCCCAGGGTTCGGATCCTGGGCGCGGACATGGCACCTCTCCTCAGGCCACGTTGAGGCGGCGTCCCACATCCCACAACTAGAAGGACCTGCAACTAAGATACACAACTGTGTACCCAGGGGGTTTGGGAAGATAAGAGCAGAAAAAATAAAATAAAATAAAAAATAAAAAAAGTGAGGACATGGAAACACAAAGAGATTGTGAAATTTGCTCAGTTTTCTCAAGTTAGTGAATGACAGCACCAAGATTCAACCATGGATTCTGACTGGGGAGTCTATTCTCTTAACCACTACAGAGATGAGGCCAATTAGAGTAATGGAGGGCCCAGAAACCATGTCTGAAAAGGAATGACTGAAAAATAATAGAGATGTCTAATCTAAAAATAATTCACAGTAAAAACTTTCAAATATCTTGGGGAGAGTGATAAGGAAGAGAGAGTGAGCTTGTTTATGCCTATCCTGCTGAGAAGAACTACAACTGTTTGGTAGAAATTGGGGAAATAGGTTTCAATACTTTAAAAACACTCCAATTATTAGCCCCATTCAAAAGTGAAATGTCCCGCCATGCTAACATTGTTCAACCAGAGATGAAATGGTCGTCAGTCAGGAAGCTGGCCTGGGAAGTTTAGTTCCATTATTAATTAAGTGCACTTTCATTCATTCTGGAAATATTGAGTACCAAACATTGTTTTCAGACTGGACATAGCAAAACAGACATGTTCTGGCTAATGTTTCCAGTTCAGTAAATATAGACAGATATTAACAACAACAAAAGTCATGCATATACACATATACACTAAACATTAAACATACAATCTGTGATAAATACTCTTAAGGAAAAACAGAGCACATAAAAGAGAATGAGACCTAATCAGCAGCTTCAGGAAGACTTCCATGATGAAATTACATTTGGTATGAATCTGCTGGCTAAATAAGAGTTTTCTGAGTGAATTGGTAGGAGACAATACTATCAGGCAAAGGGAAAGTCTATCCATAGGCCCACGGGCAGGAAAGAGCATGGCATTTTAGAAGAGCAGAAAGAAGGCCAGATGGCTGAAGTGCAGAATGGTAGAGAGAAAAGGAAATAATATGGGGCTAGGCAGGTAGACAGGGCAGTTCATATGTAGAACCTAGTGGGGTGGATTTTCATCTTTGGCCTAAGGGGCATGGGAGGATTTTAATTAGAGGGTTGACATAAGAATCATTATAAATTACAAGTGTCACTTTGAATGCAGTGGGAAGACAGGGTAAGAGTGGAACAAGAGAAGAGTTGGGTGACCCTTGAAGTAGTTCAGGTGAGAGATGAGAGTAATCTGGATTTGGGTAGAGACGGAGAGAAGTTGATAGATCCAAGATTTTTTAAAAAAATTTGCACCTGAGCTAACAACTGTTGCCAACCTTCTTTTTTTTCTGCTTTTTTCCCCCAATTCCCCCAGTATATAGTTGTGTGTGTATATATATATATTTTAGTTGTGGGTCCTTCTAGTTGTGGCACGTGGGACACTGCATCAACATGGCCTGATGAACGGTGCCATGTCCGCACCCAGGATCCGAACTGGTGAAATCCTGGGCTGCCGAAGCTGAGCGCGTGAACTTAACCACTAGGCCATGGGGCCGGCTCCTAAGATATTTTTTAAAGGCAAAATTTATAGGGCTAAAGTGCATTTTTGGTGTGGGAAATAGTAGACAGAGAAATGACAAGGATAACACCCAAGGTTCTGGTTTGTGCAACTGGTAACACTGGTTTGAAATGTACTGAGATAACTATGTTGGAAGAAGGCTGAATTTGGGGACAGACAGGAAAGGAGAATATGAAGTCAATTTTAGAAAGGTTTTATGGAACTGTATTTGAAATGTCCAATAGAGATGTTCAGTAGGCAATTAGTTAGTTGGGGTGGGGCTGGGGAGAGGTATGGACTTGAGATATAATCTGAGAAGATGAAATCTATGGAAAGGGCTTAGGGAAAGGGTGTAATGTGAGAAAAAAAAGAGGGGCCAGGGATGAGTCTGGAGGAACTCAAATATTAAAAAGCCTGACCCTGAAGGATGTGTGGGCAAAGGAGCCTGAGAAGGAGTGGTCAGAACAGGAGGAGGAAAATCAGGACAGGGTGGTGTCTTGCAAGCAAAGAGTGTGGGAGTATTGTCAAACAGTCAAGAGAATGAACTACATGATATCAAAGATGGTTTCTAGCTCTGAAATTTTATGATTGCCTATTTTTGAAAATAATAGTATGGAATTTTCTATTCTATGGTTCTGTTTTGAAGCCCTCAACGCAATCAATATAAATAGCCAAGAAACACTCTGATGTAAAGCTTCACCTCTGTGTCGTGCTTCCACATTTATTATTATCTTGGTCGTCACACATTTGAGGAAGAATGAGGAATATATCTTTCAGTTGGTTTCAAATAAGGAAACTGAAAATTAAGTGTTTTGCCTAAAGTTATGTAACTATAAGAGATACAGTCGTTTCTCGGTATCCATGGGGGATTGGTTCCAGGACCCCACAGATACCAAAATCTGCAATGCTCAAGTCCCTTATATAAAATGGTGTAGTATTTGCATATAACCTACACACATCCTCTGTATACTTTAAATCATCTCTACATTACTTATAATACCTAATACAATGTAAATGTAAGTAGTTGTTATACTGTACCATTTAGGAAACAATGACAAGAAAAAAGTCTGTACATGTTCAGTACAGGAACAACCATCATAGGCCTTTCGATCCAAGGTTGGTGAATCCTTGGGTTCCACATACAGGGGGTTGACTGTGTCCCAATTGCTTGGCCAGTTAACTTTCTTTCTCTTTTTCTACGTTTTCTTCATATATAGTGTAGTGTTAAATTTCAACCAGTTTCTCTTTAAATGATAAGAAATTCTAAACGGTTGACATGTATATATTTGACTGTATATATTTTTAAAGCTCACAGCTTACTGATCTTAAAGCTATAGTGGGATGTGGCTGAAAATAAATTTTAAAAATCATTATTGTCTGTCAAGAAATTTACCTGGATTAAAGTAACTATTTTTCTTAAAGAATTGTCTCTTTCTACAAATATGACTTATCAGTTCACACTTTCATTCTCTTAATTAAACTACCATGGAAACCTGTGCAAAATTGCAAGCTGTTATGACCAAAACGACACGCGTTACATGGTGAGATCCCCATTGATGATACCCGCATCAATGTAACCAACTGAAATTTTGACTTATGGCATTAATTTTTCAACTAATTTTGAACTCAACAGCCACCTCATAGGTCAATAAAAAAAAGTAGAACAAGTTTATCTTATGGAAAAAAAATGCTTGCTAACATTGGCAGTAAAAATGAATGGAATACACGTAAAAGTCAATAGTGGTTTAAGAAATAATTCTCCTGAATTTAGCCATAGTCTGTTAGGGCAGTGCAAGAAACTTCACTCAAAAAGGTATCGAGGAGAATAATTTAGTCAAGAGAACAGTAAATTAACACTGAAACCAAATGTTGTACATATTGTCCTGGAAGTCAACTCAGTTCATTAAAACAAAAGAAAACAAAAATGAATAAGTTGCCATCTTTTCATTTCAGAAATTGATGACTAAATAAAGCTGTCAAATTTTACTCATGTTCAATATTGTATAGCAATTATCTGATACTTCAAAATATTTTTAAATCTTATGTCTTGAAATTTATTTTTCTTTACCTTTCCTCGGGTCTATAAAGTCACCAAATGATTCTCTCCCTCCTCCAGCTCTGATAACATAGAATCTTCTGTCACTCTTTCCATCCCTCCCATTCCAACACACACAGCTGCCTTGGAACACGTCCCCCACCCCAACACACTACCTTCCGAATTTAGCATTACCTTAGATTGCCTGCTTCCTTGCACTCATGTAAACTAATCAAATGTAATCTCTCATTTGAGTTCCAACTAGCAATGTCCCATGATCTTATTTGTTTATTTGCTCAGGAGCTTTTTTTCTCTGATTACCAAATAACATACTTTCCACAAAATCAAAATAATACAGAAATGTAAAAATCAGGAAGTTCTAATGCCTTATAGCCTCATCATATCAATAGTGACCACTATTCCATAAGCATAAAAAACGTATATCTTGTTTTATGAGCATACAAAAGTATTTATATGGCTTCAAACTACATTTATTCTGCAACTTTTTCAATTGCATCATAGTCATTTGATTTTACATTCCCTATTTCACACAGAATTTACATAAAATTTTCTTAACAGCTGCAGAGAACTCTGTTAAATGAATGAACTCAGCATAACTCCCATGTTATGCTTATGACATCTGAGAGAGCAAACAAGCACAATGACAGAAAGAAAGCCACAGAGCCCCAGGTCGATGTAGAACGGGGATCAGCAAGTTTTTGTAAAGATCATAGTAAATATGTTAGGTTTTGTGAACCATATTATCTCAGTTACAAGTGCTTAACTCTGCTCTTGTGGTGCTAACACAGCCATTGACAGTACATAGATGAATGGATGTGGCTGTGTTCCAATAAAACTTTATTTACAAAAGCAAGTAGTGGACCAGATTTTCCCCATGGCCATGGTTTGCCAGCTGTAATGTAAACCATTGCTTTTCATATTGTCTCAGCCTATTCAGAGTCCACTTCTGCTGCGCATAGAGGAGTCACCCTCCTTCCGGTCTCCCTCCTTTTCTCCTCCCCCACATTCCTCACAGACTTTTTACACTCCCTTGCTCTGTTACCAGGACCCTCAGCTCCATCAGAAAGGTAGTTTCGGATCCAGAGGTTCTGTCTATAGCTGTAAAAAAGCCCTTCAGGTTTTTCAGAGTGAATAAAAAGTTTCTCTCGCTACTATTGATTGTTTCTCTAAACAAAACTTCTTTAAAATATTTACTATCTGGCCCTTTAAGAAAAAAATTGCCAAACTGTTTCACATCTACCTTTGGATGCAGAACTCTCCTATTACCACAGAAGAACTCCCTTGTGCTACCCCTTTATAGTGGCATGTACCCCCCACCCCTGTCCCTGTCCCCTGGCAACCACTAATGTGTTCTCCATTTCTGTAGTTGACAATCCCATCTTTTTTTGTCTTTGCATCCACATCACTTACTATGAGTGCCTGAAGAATTTAATAAATATTTGCTGAATGAAAGGACAAATGGAAACAAAATTAACTGTTCCTTTTTGAAGTTGAAAACATAAAAAATAGAATATTTCATATCCATTAACAAAATTCAGATTGAGGGGCTGGCCCCGTGGCCGAGTGGTTAAGTTCGCGCGCTCCGCTGCAGGCGGCCCAGTGTTTCGTCGGTTCGAATCCTGGGCGCGGACATGGCACTGCTCGTCAGACCACGCTGAGGCAGCGTCCCACATGCCACAACTAGAGGAACCTACAACGAAGAATACACAACTATGTACCGGGGGGCTTTGGGGAGAAAAAGGAAAAAATAAAATCTTTAAAAAAAAAAAAAATTCAGATTGAAAATTACGATTAAGGTCGCAAAATAATTAAAATCACGTCTACTAACATTTTTAAGAGAATGTTTTCCGAGGGTGTAAATGAAGTCCACAGAATAGTGAGTGAATGGGGTTACGACGTTGCCATGACCTCCTTGGAGGGCTTGCTAATTGTGTTACACAGGAAGTGTCAACCTGGCACTTCACAATGGGCAATTTTTCAGCTCCTGCGCTACTCAGGAAGTGACTGAGACCAAAGGAGTTTAACAGGCCCCACCCTTTCCTATACCCCAGCAGAGGTGACTGGAGCAGGTCTCTGAAGACAGTCTAGACCAAGTCCTAAAGCCACAGTCGTTCACTGTCATTTCTGCAGTCAAACCTTCAAGAGGGCCTCTGGAATAGAAATTTTTTAGAGGAAACCTTGGGCAAGTTAATAAGTGAGGGGACCCCATACAAACAGCAATAGCTACCCGGAGAACCGTTACTTGAACCTAAACACTGCAAAGGGAGAATGGACTAGGCCAGCAGTCTTTGAATTGTGCAGGCACAGATTCGGATATTCAATTTGAGGCCTTCGACTTCCACATGTACTCTTTCCTAAACTTTCAGTAGCTGAAACTGAGTCTGGGTTCACAATAGCTCTTCCTCCGGTTAACAAAACAAAGGCATTTTTTCTCATCCATCCAAAAATCTTTCCTGGTGTGTAGAAACCTCAAGAGTGCCAACTAAGGGGGGAGGCTCTGTTAACCATCAGTCAAGTCACCATTACCTCGTAGGACTTCCTGTCTTATACAATAGTGACAGCTTTTTCAAGTCCCTCACAGTTAAGACTGTGTAGTTCTGAGGGAAGTTTCCATAAGAGCAAAACAAAGTGATAGAAAATGTTCCCATTGAAAATAGCTTTCAAAATATTAAAATACAAATTCATTTCAGCTATTCCCTGTTCTTATCCTAACAACATATAATTAGCTGAGAACAAAAAGTGCCTTCCATAGCTAAAACGGTATAGATTGGTGTTATTGATTCTTTTAAATATAATGAGTATTTCCTGGTACTACTCAAAATTTCATGACACAGTAAGTAAAACTCATGGATGAAAATTTTATGTGATTTCTTTACAATTCTGAGGTGTTATTTTATAGTAATTATTATTTTATCAAAAATATGTTTTGAAATGTTTAGTTCAAATATAGTAGATGTTTATTTTATCCCATAAAATATTTCATAATTCCATTTCCTATTAACAAGAAAAATAGGCTAGCCAATCATCTGACTAACTTTAGCAGTATATGCTCTTTAATTAAGTACATAAGTAAAGTTTGATTGTAATGTCTAGTAAATAAATGGGGTTCTTTTTAACTTTAAAAATTTGATTCTTATTTAATTACTCCTAAAAGCCAATATCAAAATATATTTACTGAATTCCATGTGTTTTTATCATACTTCTTGCTTCATAAATAACAAAATTTTAGCAACATTTTGCATTCTCAGTAGATAGAAATTGAGTTATAGATATTGATTTATTATCTTAACACTTATCGTAGAATGGATGTATTAATTGCATTAGATCTACAATAATTTAATCCTGAAAAAATTTAATAATGTATTTTGCAAGATGTGGTCTATTTTTGTGTGTGTGTTTTAAAAAATATAGTCCCTGAAGTACATAATAGTATGCTTATTGCAATTGAAAAATAGAATCAGACTTTTTCTGGTGGAAAATAGATCTTAAAAGGCTGATGGGTAGAGATGCAGAGTCAGCCTTCCTAACTAAGTTATAGGGTAGAGAATTCCCATGAGCAAAATCTGTATCTCCAGGGCTTTGATAAAGGTATGTTCAAAGCTCATGACTAAATAATGCAATTGCAAAAGTGTACTGTTGCACGGTATTTCGACTTTTCTCAATTCTTTCTCAAGTTAAACACAATGCCTTTAAAACGAAGAGTAACAAGTATAATTAATAATAATTTTCTAAGTTTGCATAAAGACTATATTTCCTGAAATATAGAAAGCGAATGACTCAAATGTCTCATTTGCAAAATTTGTTTTTACAATTCAGGAGGTTTCCAATTTCCTACATCCCACAAAATCAAAGAGGAATCCAATTAAATTGTCAGCTGATATATTACTAAAAAAAACCCCAAACTTTTTATGATACAGCATTGTGTGAATTTTAGTTTATCAGCAGGAAGAAACTAGAAGAATCCAATGACATTGCTTTTTAAAAGAAAAAATAACGTCCATTCCATATACTTATATGAACATGGTTTCTTGGTGCTTACATTTATAGAAGTAAAAAATGGAAATAGAATCAGTTGTGACCCTTATTTTACTTTGGCAATAAGCCATTTTCATCCATGGATACATGAACTAATTGAGAAAAAACAAACTACTTTATCTCATTGGAGAGCACTTCCACTAAAATTTTACTCCTTATATTTTAATTACTTATTAAAATTTGTAAAATATGAGTTGTTTTCGATCAAGTTATTTAGATCAAGTCTTTACAAATAATAACTGTAATGACAAATCATTCCAGAAAAAATTTGATCGCATTAAGACTTAAAGTCACAAGGAATTAAACTAATTAAAAAAGTATATATACATTTTGTTGCATAGTTGTTTGATACAAAAGACTTTTAACATTACATTTATATGAAGTTACGTGAATGAAGTAGAATGAAAATTTGAAAAACCCAAAAAGGAAATAAAGAAATTATTAAAATTTCCAATTGTTAAAGTAAAGCTTGTTCATGTATTTTTTAAAAGATGATCATAGTACTGGATCATTACTGATTTAGAATCCATAAGGTGAGAGCCAGGGCCATGGAAGGGAGAGCTGGTCCGGCTTGGGGAGAGCAGAAACCATGGAAAAGAGGCAGCCACTGTCAGAAATCCTTCCAGAAGCACAGAAAAATGGGAGAAGGGATGCCTTAGCTTCTGTCTTTCTTCCAGTGCCTTCTGTTGGCTGAATCTAACCCAAAGCTAGCTGGCAAGGAGCTTGGGAAATACGGTTTGCAGGGGAAAGACATTGAATAGATCAAGAGCCAACAAGCAAATGGTATTACACAAGCTAAAAGTTTGAAGACATCTGCTCAAAGCCAAACCTCCCACTGTGCAAGATTAAGAATTAACTTTCTTATGTGCCACCCCCTATACTTCCCGTTTTTGGCTCCTCCCAATGTAGTTACATTACAATTATGGTCATATCAATAGGCTACGCTAAAATTATTAGTAAATGTTTAGTAATTGTTTTATAGCTGAGCCATGCAGTATACTGTGATTCCATTCCATTCGTGAACACATTTTTTATTTTCTGTGTACCTAGTATTAAAAACAAAAAATTCAAATATATCCAATAGGATAATAAACTCCCAGGCACCAAGCGCCCAGCTATAATAATCACGATCTCGTGCCCATTCTATCTATGTTCCACTTTGCATCCAATTTTTTTTGGAAGGAGAGGGCAAATTCCAGACTTACAGCTGTCCTCTCTTTGTTTTCTAATTTTTTATTATTTGTCAGCAATTCCTCCCCAAATCTCCACCAACAGTTCAAATTCCCTTCTCACGACATTCAGACATACTGGTTATTGTATCAGTTTCATCTTGAAGAAGGCTTTCCGGGGAGCTTCTCACCCGCTCCAATCTGGGCAGGTTTCTCTCTGGTACACATCTGCTATTCCTTCACTCTCTTCTCCTCACTTCTGCTCTCTGCATCTCAAATTTCCCTTTTGTATGCATGTATGTATGTATGTATGTATTTGATTTTTCAATTCATTTTGGTAGAGCTCATCTTTCAGGTGCCTGCCACAAAAAGATGCAGGTAAGGTAAATTTTTTGACACATCACGTGTCTGAAAATGTCCTCATTTCACCCTCTCACTCACCTAGATTTCCAGGTTGGAAATCACTATTCCTCAGAATCTCTAAGGCATTCTTCCGTTGTCCCCCAGCTTCCAGCGTTGCTGTTGAGAAGTCCCAAAGCCATTTCGATTCCTGATCTTTTGTGTCTGACTTATATTTTATCTTTTTGAAAGCTTGTGGTTTCTCCTCTTTGTTTCAAGTGTTCTGAAATTTTACAAACTCATGTCCCTCACTCTGAGTTTATTTTGATCTGTTGTGCTGGGCAATCATTGGACCCTTTCAATCAGGAAACCTTAGTTCTGTTCTGGGACATATTTTTGAATTCACTCTTTGATTACTTTCTCCCTTCTCCATGACTGGTTTCTAATTTTCTTATTTTTTCTTTCTACTTTTCTAGCTCTCAGTGCTTTTGCTCTACTATACGGGAGACTTCCTTAATTTTATCTTTAAACATCCCTATTTAATTTCTAATTTCCTCTATCATATTTTTAATTTCCAATAGTCCTTTTTTTTGCCCTCTGTTCTTTTTTTATATAGTATTCTGTTCTTGTCTCATGAATTCAAATCTTCTCTTACCTCCCTGAGCTTATTAACAACAGCTTATTTCTAAAAATTTTCTTTTTTTGTTTTTCTTTGTTTATTTTGGTCTATGTCATTCACGTTAGACCCATGCTCTCTAATACAGTAGCTAGTAGACATACAGACTGTTGAGTAATTGAAATGTGACTAGTCTGAAATGAGATGTACCATAAGTGTGAAATATACTCTGGATTTGGAGAACTTAGAATGAAAGAAAGAAATGTAAAATATCTCATTAACATTGTTATGTTTCTTACATGTTGAAATGATAATGGTAGGGATGTATTGGGATAAATAAAATATATTATTAAAATTAATTTCACCTATTTCTTTTTACCTATTTTCATGTGGCTACTAGAAAATTTTGAAGTATATATGTGGCTTGCATTATACTTCTAATGGGAAGTCCTGTGTTAGACCCTTTCTTCAGATGTGTGGTGAATTTTGGTTTTGCGTGTGCAATGTGCACGTGTATTTATAACAGGTTTGTTGATATATAATTTACATGTCATAACGTACACTCTTTTCAATGGTGCAATTCAGTAGTTTTTAGTATATTCACAGAGTTGTGCAATCATCATGACTCTCAAATAATAGAACGTTTACACCACCCCAGAAAGAAACCCTGTACCCAGTCACTCCCATTAGCAGTCACTCCCTTTCCCACCTCGTCCAGTCCCTGGAAACTGCTCTTCTACTTTCTATTTCTATGGATTTACCTATTCTGGACATTTCGTATAAATGGAATTGTACAATGTGTGGCCTTTTGTGGCTGGCTTCTCTCACTTTGCGTAATGTTTTCAAGGTTATCCATGTTGTATCAAGTATCAGTACTTCATTCTTTTTTACGGCTGAAAAATATTCCAGTGTATAGATATACCACATTTTATTTACCCATTCATCAGTTGGTGAATATTTGGACTGTTTCCACTTTTTGGCTCTTATGAATAATGTTGCTGTGACCATTGCATACAAGTTTTCGTGAGGACGTATTTTTCATTGCTCTTGGGCATAGACCTACGGGTGCTCGTATGTTCAGGATGAGGCGCTGCAAAGCTGGCTGGCCCCTCTGAGCATGATGTGAGGTTAGTAGAGCATGAGTCTCGCTGTGGGGAGATATGGGTAGAGAGGAGTCATGTCATTATGTTCAGGTCTTCCCTTTCGAATGACAGATTTCACAGAAAAGCTCTCTAGAATCTCGCTAGTATCCAGCAGGGCCCAATGTGTCTGAGAGTGTTCTGGAAATTAGCTGGGAGAAGAGGGTTGGGCTTTTCAACATTCAGTGTGTCAATATGCATTTCTTCCTCTGTTCCTTTACTATAGCTTCACCTTGACTATGCCTGGTACCTCCCAGTTAGAACCCCTCTGCTTTACGTTCACCAAGGAGAGGGTGGGAGGGGGTAGCGTTTGACTGTACAGAGTGGGGGAAGGGATCAGGGCTCTACCTTCTTAAACAGGCTCTCCTCCGGCCTTTAGCACCACCATCATGCCTAGTACCAGAGGTCCTTGGGGCAGTCCGTTCCTGAGCCTTCGGTAGGTTCTGTAGAATAAATCAGTTTTCTTTTTGGCTCCCCTACTGACAGCTTAGGATTTAGTGTTCTCAGCTTTACTTATCTGCAGATTCCAACGTTTTGTAACTGCTGTCTCCTTTCAGATTCCCTTTTGCTCTTGTAGGTGTATGCCTTAAAAATCTCTTTTGTGCAATTTCAGGAGGAGTGAAATTAAATGCATGTAGTCAGTCAGATATCTTTATCTCAAAGCCTCTCTTCCGTGCATTTGTTGTGTATTATTTCAAATTCTTTGGGGGCTTCCTCCAACCCTCTCTCAAACTGGCAAACCAAATCATCCTTCAAGACTCTTGTATCCTATTGGGGTACCAGTAACATGGATGACATAATTATTTGACTGACTCCCCTAATGAACTGGAAGCTCCTTGAATGTAGAAATTGACTTTTATTTTTCTTTCTCTCTCCTGTGCTTAGCACAGTGCCTGGCTCAATGTGAGCCCTCAGTAAATGCTTGTTGAATTTAATTGACATGTAAAGGACTGAACAGTGGTGGCTTGGGGAGATAAGGGCCTTTGGAAAGAGAGGAAGCTTCAGGTGCCCAAATCACTCACTCACCATGCAACGCTTTTGTCCATCCACACTCTGCTTTTACTCATAAAGAAGCTTGTCTATTTAAGAATTTTCAGCTTTGGAATTTTTATGGAAGTAAGTCAGAGAAAAATTATATCTATTCTGTCCACATCAGATGGTGACAGTGGTCACAGGTACATTGTCACTTTGGATGGACAGACAAGTGGACTCAGGAACAGATAGGAAGTCCCCAGGTTTAGGAACTTCCAGAACCTAACCTGATTGCGAGCTTGTGGAGTTTCTGTAAAATATGTGCACGCAGAGCTCTCTATCTTCCTTGATGTCATGGTTATTGTAAAGGAAATACTTGTTAAATGACTGTGGCTGTCCTGCCCTTTGCTGTCTCCTGATGTCATTCCTCTCAGGTCTTCAGGCCAGGTCTACTTCAGATTAGCTTTCAACTGAGCAGGAGAATAGAGACAGCTCAGTCTGAGCAAGCTGGCCGCCTTGTCTCCAGATCCCTCCCTGCGGCTGCTGTTGCTGTTCTGATCCTCCTGTGCCCTTCTGTGTGGATTTCCTTGACTTTTATGATATGTCCTCCATGCCAACCATGTGAGTTGGCTTTGGACCCCCACTTGTCTCTGCTTTTGGGCCATATTTTCTCTTGGTTTTCCAAGATTTTGACCTGCTGTGGCCTGGCTCTTCAGTTTTCCATTTGCTCTAATTTCCAGTCTAGGTGTTTCTTCCAATATCCTCATTGCTCTGGTAGATCAAGCACTGAGTTCCCGTTTTGTCTCAGCTTTGCTCTCAGTAAGGCTACTGTTACTCTTCCTGCCTATCAAACCCATTTCTTGTCCTCTGCATTCTCAAATCACCCAGCCACAAGTTGGCAAAGGGGAGTGATGTAGTGCTAAAGTCTAGGGCATTTTTTCCTTGGGGTATAGGAAAATACTTGAATACTCTTTGCCGCTGGAGTTCAGACATAGACAGGTGTGTCAGATGCCTTGGAGAAGGTGAGTGGGTGGCAGATTACAGGCTGTACCAGATTCAGCAATAGGGCATGAGCTGAGGAGGACACTGGTTCAAGGTATGAAATCATGTTATATTTGAAACACCCTGATCCAGTTCCTCTGGAGTATCTAGGGTAGGAGAAGGATGTAAAATAAAACAACTAGATTTTCAACACCAGAGTGCCCAAACAGCTGTACTGAAATATCCTCTTTTTACTTTCCAAACAGTAGGACATGAGGCACTAAATAGTTTCCCTCATCAACTGGACATGTGAGTAGCAGAGGTGGAAAGCAGATCAGGGACACCACAGGGGCAGGGTGACAGAGTTTTGGCAGCATAGAGAACAATGGCAGGTGACATTTGGTGGTAGAGATGCACAGCCAGGCAGTTACAGAGCTCCAGGTGGCAATAGCAGTGAGAGCAGACGTGGCAAGGGCACTGGAATAAAGGTGAGGTCAGTGAGTCCTCGTCAGTAGCCCCAGGAGAGTGCAGGAAGCACTCCAAGCCAAGTGATTAGCAAACAGAGCAGAGGGATGGCAAGATCTTGGCTGGAACGTAAAGACAGCACAGGTACATGCAGTAGGGAAAATGACATATGAACTCACATCCTCCTCTTTGGGGACTGTCAGCTCAACATAATAAAGAGGAAGGGAGGTGCTCTGAGTGCCTGCTTCTTGGAAGGTAGGAGGTTATAATCCAGGAGGACCTAGGGATAAACCGTTACCATGGTCTTAACCTATGGTTCATAAATCGACGCGACTCAGGATTATATGCACATTATCTGGGAAACAACATTGCAGAGTGCCAAATGATTCAAGAGAAATTTAATATTTATGACTCATTGTGGAGCTCTTAATCACTTGCCGACTGACTTGCCTATTTATAACAAATACAATTGTATATAGCCATTTCCTTCAGACGTAAAATGAAAACACGTGCACATACCCACATACACAGAAATGCCTAGTTAAAAAGGCTGGAGGGCAATAGGGTAGAAAGGAAAGAAGACTGTTAAAAAACTGAAAATGACAGTTACAATTTCCTCTCAAGTGGTCTGCATTTTAAAGTGTGCTGTCTATTAGCAGTGCTGTTCTCACCTGTTATTTGTGTCCCTTTGGCAAATTAAGTTATTGGAAAGGATAATAGCCTTGCATTTATATTGCAACTTATTTGTAGAGATTCCAAATCCTTGTCTGTGGTTGTATAGCTGTCTTTATTTCCCATGTGAATGCCTTTTCCAAGATGTCTGTGTGGGGAACACAGCGTCCCAATTTTTTGTTGAATAAATGAATCCAAAACAACCAGACCCTTTGGATAGTCTTCATAGCCCAGAGACAGTGTCATTAGTGAAACTTAGAGTTGGGAATGGGGGAGGATTTTTGTACACAAATCAGAGTTGGTTCAGACTCTTGTCAAGGAAGGGTAAGACATTACTTAAAGCAAAAGAAGAGGAAGACGTTAGAAAGATACCAGGTCAAAGAGGTCAACTTCAGGAGGAGTGAGACCAGGTCCAGGGTGAGGGCAGGATTGGGATTCTCAGAGCGGAGACAGAGGATTGAGTCCAATGGAGATGCTGGTGGTATTGAGCAAGACTGCTCCACTTATCAGATGTGTCACCTTGGGCTAGTTGCATCATCTCTTTCTATTGCAGACTCCTGAATTTTAAAATGGGGATGATGATAATAACACCTATGTGACAGAGACTTTATAAAAATCAAATGAACCACTCGTTATAAAATTCTTACTGTTTTAAAGTGACTTGAAATTAGTCTTCAAAGAATGAAGGATGATTAAAAGAACTGAGCATTGGGTTTCAGTAAATTAATCGTAATTCATCTTTACCAGACATGTCTTAGCTAGCTCTGTATCTCTTGCCCCCAGTGGAGTGTCTGGCACACCGTGGGTACTCAGTAAATACTTGATGAATTGCCTTGATGTTTCCATGTCATGGCCTGCAACCTGGTGCAGACATTTGCCCGATATATCCCATTCCAGTAGGTACTTTGAGATGCTGGGTTTCACACATTTGGTTGCTCATCCTGGAGTCAACCTCTGCCTTTGGTTCAGTGCTACTATAGACTGGCATTGTAGTCAGTGGGACTTTCTCTAGGGCATCAGCTGCTTTCCTGTCCCAGTGGGCTCACTGTATGACCATCAGTTTAGGAATGCCCTATACTTTAGTCTATTTTCTTAATAATTATAATATATCAGCCATAATACTATACTAGTATATCATTCTTAGTCACCCAACATCTTTCTTAATTGCAAATCTGTGCTTTAAATACATTAATAGTCTCTGTTCCCATAGTAGTGTAGGAAACTGTCAAAAATGTTCAATATTCTCTGTAGTGATCTCATCTGAGCACAGTAAATTTATCATTCCAAAGCAGTCACAAGATATTGAGGGCCCCCAGTTGGCCAGCACAAGGTATGCAAAGCTAAGATTTTAGGCTTCATGCCTCTCGCTCCTGGCACCGTGCCTAGCACTTAATAAGGCCCTGAAGGGACGCCTGTGGAAGAGAACTGACCAGCTTTTAAGGAGCTCATGTACTACTCAGTAAATGTAGTCCTGAAATATATTTAATCATTAAACAAATATTTATTGAGTTCCTACTAGGTGCCAGGCAGTCTTCTCGGATCTGAGGATAAAGTGAGGAACAATACAAAGCTACCGTCTGTGGAGTTTACATTTCATAGATGATTAAAATACAAAGCAAGATAACTTTAAATAAAGATAAGTACTATGACTAAAATACAACAAAGTAATGAAGAAGGTATGAGATTAGTCATCACTAAAGATATTCCGAGGCAGCGCTCTTTAAGCTGACTTGAAACGAGGAGGCAGGGGTCTAAGAGAATGGGGCCTTGTAAGTGGTTTGGATTTTATTCTATGTAGAATGGGATGCTTTTGTGGAGATGTATTTGTGTTAGGAAAGGATACGGCCTACTGAGACCAATCGAGTAGCTGGGGAGAGAGTGGACTACGGTGGGGCAGGTGTGGAATCAGGAGGATCAGTTAGGAGGCTGTTGGAGTGGTCCATGTCATAGAAAATAATGGCTTGGACTCAGTAGTGGTGGACACAGAGAGAAGGAGATAAATTAAAGAAATGTTTTGGAGTTAGAGCCAATAAGACTTGATGATGGGTTGGATGTTGGAGATGAGAGAAAGGGATGAATAAGGACGTCTAGCAATTCGATGGTTTGTGGTGTCCTTTACTGAGATGGAGAAAACTAGGGAAAGAACAGGTTTGGAAGGGTTAGAAATCAGTAATTCTATTTTGGGCATATTAAATTCTAGATGTGATACTGTATTCATAATTTTCAATTTTGATCTCAGTGAGCTATGTGGGAATTCACTAGAGAAGGCGTATCTGTTACATTTTTAGTGGAAAAAATGATTATTGGAGAGACTGAAAGAAATGGCGTAGGTCTCAAAGAGCATAGGTAGGAGGCTTCAAGGACAGCCTTCATTCTAATGAGCTCTGAGGCTCCCCCGGGAGAAACTAAAAAGCAACTCCCAGAATTCTCTCTAGGCTCATTGTGGCTTTCTCAGAACAATTCTCCTCAGGAAAAGAAAAACAAGAAATGTGCTTACACCGTATTGCATGTTCTTTTCCTGAAAAAAATCAATCAAAGCCATGTCTATTTCCCTGACTTGTTGTATATGGAAATGAGAATTCTCAAGTCATATAAATGCTGCCCACTTGTATCGGCTCTTAGCGCACCCTCAAACTTAAAGCGTCTCTTCAGAAGTTAGTTCGGCAATAGTTCCCACAGACTTTGCAAGACGGGAACATTTTTTAATCTTTGTGTAAATATTCTTTCCAAGTAAATGATATTCTTTTTCTTTAACCTCTTATGGATTCTTTTTCTCTTCAAGGGCATATTCAGATCAGCAGCTCTCAAGCTTCCAAATACTGAAGTATGAAAAGTAAACTGCAAATTACTTATTGGGCAAAGGGGTGATATGCCTAATAGAAAGAGAGGGTCTTTTTATTTATTGAATGGTAAATAATTCACATTTGTCTTTTTAAATCTGGGAAAATTTCATGTTAAGTTGAATTTGTTTGAGAATTATTTTGTTTCTTATTGCAGACAACAATTTAACATACAGGTGCCTATGCACATTTACTTTGAAAGCCCCATTTTGCTTTTTTAAAAATTTTGGAATAAGTTGATCAAAAGGAATAAATAATAAGAGAGGCATGTGACTGCATAAGCCAGTCCCAGCTCCTTTCCAATTCATTGCAAGAATAGAGAATGGTGAGGAAGAATAGGGGAGTTCCCTGAAATTTTTTCTCGGCATAAAACTGAGAAAAACTACAATTAAAGGAGCAGAGAGTCTTCCCTTCCTGAACTGTGGATTACCTTACTTCCTACACACAGAGCAGGGAGTCACTAGTCTCTATGTCAGTGGTCCTTCAGTCTGAAGCTCATTCTATAGAAAGTTCCTTAGGAGCACCTCGTGAAACAATATTCCCTGAGTTTCTGCATGTTCATAGTAGCTCATCTGCGTCTTTATACATGAAGGTCAATTTATCTGGGTATAAAAAGCTATGGCTTAAATGTTCTTTCCTTGAGTATCTTAACGATATTACTCTTTAGTCTTCTGATAGAAAAAAATTGTTCTTGAAAAAGTCTGATGGCAATATATATGATTTCCTTTCCACTATAAATGGTACTTTGTCTTTGCCTGGAAGCCCACAGGTTTGTTCTTTTTCTTTAAAATCTGCTAATTTTATTAGAATATGAACTGGTGTTTATCATTTGGGCTGGTTTTTCTCTGGCATGCAGTGTACCTTTAAGATGCAGTTTCAAGTTATCGTTTATTTCAAGAAAGTTTCCTTGAAATTCTAGAAGTGAATAAAATAATAACTGATATAAAGAACTCAGTAAATGTATTTAATATCAACTTGGACACAGCAGAAGAGAGGATTATTGTCCTGGAATATAGATCTGGACAGAATCATGGAGAGAAAAAAGGATGAAGCGTCAGAAAAGAATTATAGCTTCAAAAAGCTCTATGAACTTCTAGGATTAATACAAAGAAAACAATACTTAGGCACTTCATAGTAAATCTCCTAAAAGCAAAGAGAAAAACAAAGTCTTAACATAGCCAGAGAAAAACATATATGAACTTCAAAGGAACAAAATTGAGACTCATAGCAGACTTTCCAAGAAAAATATGGAATGAGATCTTTAAAGCATTGAAAGACAATAACTGCTAATCTATAATCCAATAAATGAAAAATATGCTTTAAAATGAAGGTGAAATGAAGACTGTTCAGAGAAACACTGAAAGAATTTTTTACCAATGGACCTGTACTCAAAGAAACTCTGAAGTGAGTTCTTCAGGAAGATGGAAAATGATCCAAGAGAGAGGCATTGAAGTCCAGGAAGAAATGGGGAGCATTGTAAAGAACTAACTTGGGGTAAATATAAATGTATACAGAACTAAAACATATGACAACAATAGCACTCAAGTGTGGGAAGGGTAGTTAAGTAGAGTTAAAGTCTTCTAAAATCCTTGTGTTATCCAAGAGGTGATAAAACACTAATGTATAGTAAACTCTGTTTTAAGAAAAGTTTCCTTGAATTATAATTTTAAGCACTTGTTCTATTCCATTGCCTTAGTTATCTTCTTTAGAGTTGGCTTTTCTGTTAAAGTTGGATCTTCTTTGCCTATCTTCTCTGTTGCTTTCTTGTGAATCTTTATTTTTAATCTCTTAATTTCTATTTAAAAAACTTTATCCTTTCCCTAACTTCTATTTCTCTTAAGAGATTATTTGTTGTATTATTTTCTTGTGTATTCTTCTTAATATATATTGTTGAAATGATTTTTCCTTTCATTTCCAATTATTTCTTTAACTCTGCCAACTTCCTTTTCAAATCTCCATTTCCCTTAATCACCTCATTTCTGAGTGTTTTCTGATTCTGACTTATATTGTTTTCTCAGTTTCTACTTCTCTCTCTCTCTGGATTTGAAATATTAGGATACAGCGTTGTTGGGTTTTTTTAAGTGATTTTTTGAATTGAGATACAATTGACATATAACATTGTATTAGTTTTAGGTGTAGAATATAATTATTTGATACACGTATGTACTATGAAATGATTACCACAATAAGTTTAGGTAGCATTCATCACCACACATAGTTACAATTATTTTTTCTTGCAAAGAATTTTTAAAATTTATCTCTTAGCAACTAGGTTACAGTTTTTATTTGTTTGGTAGACATACTTTCTAGTGTGCTTTTTTTTGTCTAAAGACATATTTACCTCTTTTTTTGGTCACTTTCTTCTTACAATAACGTTTTTATGGAATTTGTGATCTTTTTCTGTTGCTCGTTTTTAGGTGAAATAAGTTTTCCCATTATTTTAGGAGAAAGAGGTGGTCCAGGGAATCTCTTCCAGCTACATAGCTCTAGAGTTTGTTCTTTTGTTGTTTTCAGCAAGTTCTTAAATCTATGGCTGTGAATTTCCTAACAATCTGCTTCCTCTCTTCTCTTCTCCCACTTTTATCTGGATCTTCGGTTTCCTTTGACTCTATTTTTTCTATCCTGCTTAGTTTGACTCTGTTCTTAATTTCTTTTCAGCAGCGGAGAGCCCATTCTTCCTGGTGGTTATCCCTGAATTGAGGATAACATTGCTTCCCACACATAGAGAAAGGGGCTGACAATCTTCATGTCAATGGCAGGGGTTCTGTCTTAGAAGGGACCTTGGGTTGGTAAGTTTTGAAGATTTATAATCTCCAGACTGCTCCAGCCCTTGTCTCATAGCAGTCCCCTTACATTCATCCTTAAATTGAGACCTGGAAAACACTCTGTTCAGGTCGTATTTGCTGATTCAGTTTTCCAGTTAGTACATGTTGCAATTGTGTGGTTCTTCTCTTCTTAAAACTGATAAAAAGCAAGTGGTTTTCCCTCTACTTTCTCTCAGCAATTGTTTCTAATGAGTCTTGTAGCTGTCTAGGCTTGTTTTGATAAATTTGGGAGTTTGTGGGGATATCCTACTATCAAATTTCTTTGGAAATGTTTCCCATGGGTCTTTGATTTTGTTATCTTAATCTAGATCTTATGTCCGTTTTTATGAGAAGGTTCAGGGAGATTAAAAAGAGTTGCTGCTGCCACTGTCACCTACACTTTAAAAAATCTACTCTTTGAATAAATTCACATACAGAATTCTGATCTTAAACAATTCACTCCTCAAACTTACACAATTTAGGAATCTCCTAATGTGATCTTTTCTCGTCTCTGTCAGCAGCTAAATCTCCCTATGATGTTCTCTTGACCCAGTTTTACTACGCTCTAAAGAGAATAGACATATATTACATTTAAAAGGTCGGTTTGGAAATAGGATGGCTACCTATCCGGTTTTCCTACCTCCAGGACTACATTTTTTCCCCTCAACAGCTTGAGTAAGCTCAAAGGAGAGATCAATTGGAAAATTTCAGTTTATAAATAGTTTTCAACAGTTTTTGTTAGAACACAACTGCTCAATTATGTAAGTTATGGAACTTTCCCCTTCTTGCATTTTGTCAACACAGGTTACTAAACTGCTGGAATTGCTTCTCACATTGTTGTAGTATATTATCAATTCCTTCCAGTCCACCAAGTTATGTTGAGAAACAGAAATTTTGCCAGGGACCACTCATAACAATGTAATAGCAATAATATCATTAATATTAAATAACAAGTACCATATACTCAGCACCTCTCCTGCGCTAGACCAGGGCAGGAAGAATTCTAAGACCTCCAAGTTTCCTGACACCTCGTGTATACACCCTGCATAATCCCCTCCCCTTAATTGTGAGTAGGACCTGTGAATATGACGGGATTTCCTTCCCATGATTAGGTTACATTATATAGCAAAGATGAAGGGATTTTGTGGATGCAGTTAAGGTCTCAAATCAGTTGATTTTAAGTTAAGCAAAAGGGAGATTATCCAGGGTGAGCCTAACTTAATTAGTTGAAAGCCCTTACAAAGGGATTGAGCACTTCCTGAAGCGATAGACTGTCTTGCTGACTTCCAAGGAGTAAGCTGGCATCTTGTGAGAGGACCACATGGCCTTAGCCAAAGGGAGGCCATAAGGAGGTGAGAGCAGCCCCTGGCAGGAAAGTGGGGACCTCAGATCCACCCACAGCTGAAGGAAAATCAATTCCGTCAACACCCAGAGGGAGACTGGAAGTCATTCTTTCCTCAGTCAAGCCTCAGATGAGACCTCAACCTGGCTCACCCCTGATTGCAGACTTGTGACACCCTGAGCCTTGCCTGGAAGTTAAGCCATGTCCAGAGTCCTGAACCATGGAAACTGTGAGATAACATATGTGTGTTTTAAGTGACTTCATTTGTGGTTTATTATGCAGCAATAGAAAATGAATACACACACCTTGTGTTATGCTTTTTCTAAATCATCACCGTTTAAAATCTCATAACAAACCCAAGATGATTACTATGTTCATTTTCTAGGTGCAGAAACTATAAAGTCAGAGAGATTAAAGAATTTATCCAGGATCACATAGGCAGTGATAGATTTGGGGCTCAAACCCAGATGTGTCTTATTCCAGTTGTTTAGCTTCTATATTGTAGTACTTTCATTACTCTTCCAGCTTCTCCAGAAATGCACACCAATATTTTGAAGATGATCCTAAGGAGAGTGCATGGAGGGTTCCTGTTTAAGGGGCTATTAGCAGGACATAAACTCTGAAGGGCAACCTTACACTTGGAGTAAGAATGCTATGGGCATCCTTGCCTCTTGCAATATTGATTTTTATCTGAGATAATATAGAAGCTTAGCTAATCAAGACTTAGGTAATTGAAATATATATATTTAACTATGTATTTAATTACCCAATAAATTAATTACATATACTTAAATATTATACTTCTTTCTTCTGAAAATTTCAAAGGATCCAAAGTAATGCTTTCTTTTAAAATGTTGTTTTTTGAGATATAATTGACATACGATAAAATTTGCCCCTTTAAAGAGCACAATTCAACAGTTTTAGCATATTCACAAAGTTGTACAACCATCACCACTATCTAATTCTGGCACATTTTCATCACCCAAAAAGAAAATGCTTGGAGATCCCCGCCCGTTTTCCCCAAACTGCCCCTCTCCAGCCCCTCAGGCCTACTTTCTGTCTCTATGGACTTACTTACTTTGGACTTTTTGTATAAATGGAACCATACAATATGTGACTTTCGTGTCTGGCTTCTTTGACTTAGCATTAGATATTAAGGGTTAATTCATATGTAAAGTAGTATCTCATTGTGGTTTTGATTTGCATTTCCCCAATGACTAATGATATTGTGCATTTTTGCATATGCTTGTTGGCCATTTGTATATTTTCTTTTTTTTTAAGAGTTTTTTGCCTTTTGCGTGTGTGTGTGTGTGTGTGTGTGAGGAAGATTGGCCCTGAGCTAATATCTGTTGCCAATCTTCCTCTTTCTTTTTCCCTTCCCAAAGCCCCAGTACATAGTTGTATATACTGGTTGTAAGTCATTCTAGTTCCTCTATGTGGGATGCCACACAGCATGGCTTGATGAGAGGTGCGTAGCTCCACGCCCAGGATCCGAACCAGTGAACCCCTGGGCACTGAAGTGAAGCGTGCGAACTTAACCACCTGGCCACAGGGCCGGCCCCTGTATATCTTCTTTGAAGCAATGTCTATTCAGATCTTTTGCCCATTTATAAATTGGATTGTATTTTTATTGTGAAGTTGCAGGTGTTCCTTATTTATTCTGGATCCAAGTCTCTTATCAAATATGTAATTTGCAAATTTTTTCCCTATTCTGTGGGCTGTGTTTTCACATCCTTGATAGCACCTTTCGAGGCACAAAATTTTTTAACTTTGATGAAGTCCAGCTTATTTATTTCCTTTTGTTGCTTGTGCTTCTTGTGTCATATCTAAGAAACCTAACCCAAAGCCATGAAGATTTATACCTGTGATTTCTTCTAATAGTTTTATAGTTTTGGCATTTATATTTAGGTCTATGATCCATTTTGAATTAATTTTTGTGTCTGTTATGATGTAGGGGTCCACTTCAAACTTATATATGTGAATATCCAGTTTTCCTGCATCGTTTGTTGAAAAGACTGTGCTTTCTCCATTGAATAATTGTGGTACCTTTGTCAAAAATAATTTGACCATATATGTGAGGGTTTATTTCTGGGCTCTTTATTCTGTTCCATTGGTTTATGTATCTGTCTTTATGCTGGTACCACCTTGTTTTGATTATTGTAGCTTAGTAGTAGTAAGTTTTGAAATCAAGAATTGTGAGTCCTCTAGTTTTGTTCTTTTTCACAATTGCTTTAATTTTTAGGGGTCCTTTAAGATTCTATATGAATTTTAAGATGAGTTTTCCAATTTCTGTAAAAAAAATTATTGGAATTTTGATAGGGATTGCATTGAATCTGCAGATCAATTTGGGGAATATTGCTATGTTAAGAATATTAAGCCTACAAACTGGCCCTGTGGCCAAGAGGTTAAGTTTTCACACTCCATTTTGGTTTCCCAGGGTTCACAGGTTTGGATCCTGGGCCTGGACCTAGCACTGCTAATCCTTAAGCCATGCTGAGGTGGTGTGCCACACGGAAGAACTAAAAGGATCTACAACTAGCATATACAACTATCTACTGGGGGCCTTAGGGGAGAAAAAAAAACACAAAAAGATGAAGATTGGCAACAGATGTTAGCTCTGGGCCAATCTTCCTCACCAAAAAAAGAAATGAATCTGTTTTGGAAAAAAAAAAAAAGTTAAGCCTTCCAATTCATGAATAGAGGATGTCTTTCCACTTACGGAGGACTTCTTTAATTTCTTTCAAGGATGTTTTGTAGATTTCAGTGTACAAGTCTTGCACGTTTTTGGTTAAAATTATTCTGAAGTATTTTATTCTTTTTGATGCTGTCATAAGTGAAATAGTTTTCTTAACTTCATTTTCAGATTGTTCATCATTAGTGTATAGAAATACAATTGGTTTTTGCATGTTGATCTGGTACTCTGCCACATTGCTAAACTTGTTTATTAGCTCTAATAATTTGTTTTAGTATTTTCTACACAAAGGATCATGTCACCTGCATATAGAGATAGTGTTACAGTTTCCTTTCCAGTTTGGATACCTTTTGTTTCTTTTTCTCTCCTGATTACACTGGCTAAAACCTTCAGTACAATGTTGAATAGAAGTGGCAAGAGTGGACTTCTTTGTCCTGATCTTAGAGAAAATTTCAGTCTTTTGCCATTAAGTATGATGTTAGCTGTGGGTTTTTATGTGTCCTTTTCAGTTTGAGAAATTCCTTTCTATTTCTAATTTGTTCAATGTTTTTATCATGAAACAATGTTGGATTTTGTCAAATGTTTTATCTGCATCAGTTGAGATGATCATGTGGTGTTTTCCTTTGTTCTGTCGATATGATGTACTAAATTGATTTTTGTATGTTAAACTAAATTTTCATTCCTGGAATAAATTCCACTTGAGCCTAGAGTATAATCCCTTTTGTATCTTGCTAGATTTGGTTTGATAGTATTTTGTAAGGAGATTTTTGTCTATATTGACAAGGGATATTGGTCTGTAGTTTTCTTTTCTTGTGATTTCTTTCGTTTTGGTGTCAGAGTAACTCTGGCCTTATAGAACGAGTTGGGAAATATTCCCTCCTGTATTAGTTTCCTAATTTGTCTGGCATATTTCACATAGGATAATGTTTTTCAAGATTCATTTATAGTGCATCAAAGCTTCAGAATGTATCAGAACTTTATTTCTTTTAGGGGCCAGCCCAGTGGCACAGCGGTTAAGTTCACACTTAACACTTAACGGGGTTCCCTGGTTCGGATCCTGGGTGTCGACATGGCACCTCTTGGCACGCCATGCTGTGGTAGGTGTCCCACATATAAAATAGAGGAAGATGGGCTCAGGGCCAGGCTTCCTCAGCAAAAAGAGGAGGACTGGCAGTAGTTAGCTCAAGGCTAATCTTCCTCACAAAAAAAGAAAAAACTTTATTTCTTTTAAAGGCTGAATGATGCTCCAATGGATGTATATACAGCATTTTGTTTATTCATTCACCTGTTGATGGAGACATGGGTTATTTCTACCTTTTGGGTACTGTATATAATGCTTCAATGCATATTGGTGTACAAGTGTTTGTTTGAATCCCTGCCTTCAATTTCTTTGCGTATATACATAGGATTGGAATTTCTCGGTCATGTGATAATTCTGTTTAGCTTTTTGAGGAACTGAACATTTCATGAAATTCACCAGTGACGCCATATGGAACTGGGCTTTTCTTTGTAGGAAGGCTGTTTCTGTTTTTTTTTTATTCCAAGTTTTATTGAGGTATAATTGGCAAATAAAATTGTAAGATGTTTAAAGTGTACATAGTGGTGATTTGATATACGCATACATTGTAGAAGGATTCATACCATCTAGTTAATTAACACATCTATTACCACAAATACTTTATTTTTGGTGATAACATTTAAGTTCTACTCTTAGCAATTTTCAATTCTATAATACAGTATTATCAGCTTAGTCACCATGTTTTACATTAAATCTTCAGACTTTATCCATCTTGTAGCTAAAAGTTTGTACCCTTTTACCAACCTCTCCCTTGTTCCCCCACCCCAAGATAAGCACTTTTCTATTCTGTTTCTACCAGTTTGACTTTTTTTTTTAAGATTCTGCATATAAGTGATACCATGCAGTATTTGTCTTTCTTTTTCTGGTTTATTTCATTTAGCAAAATACCTTTAGGTTCCCTCCATGTTCTCACAAATGGTAGAATTTCCTTGTTTCTTATGGCTGAATAACACACTTTGTATATAAACATACACGGCATCTTCTCTTTCTGTTCATCCATTGATGGACTCATAGGTCTTTCCATGTCTTGGCTATTGGGAATAAAGCTGCAATGAACATGGAAGTGCAGATATCTCTTTGACATCCTGTTTTCATTTCCTTTGCTTATATACCCAGAAGTGGGATTGCTGGATCATATGGTGGTTCTATTTTTAATTTTTTCAGGACCCTCCATACTGTTCTACATGGAGTTTTCCAGGGAACTGCCAGACAGAGCAAATAATGACAGCGCTCTGGAAACAGGGCTTTGGAGGATCTTCAGCCCCTTTCTGCCACCTCTGGGGGCTGCCAGGCTGCTGGTGTTCAAGTGACTGTGGAACAGCTGGTCTTCAAGGCTGCCATGAAACCAAGGAAGGGGGGATGGAAACAGAGCAAGTTAAAATGCCACAAAGCTTATTGTTTTTTACTGATGATAGTCAGCTCTTTTTCTTGAATAAACTATCTTTAGCCTGTTGCAAGCCTTTGGTTAATTTCTACAGCTGTAAAAAAGTTGATTTTGACAATGTTTTTGGCCACTGTTGGTGGTAGTAGTGTGGGTTAATAGATGTTTCAGGTGAACAAATGCTAACAGAATCTGAAATAGTATGGTTGTCTCCAGATGGAATGGACTGCCTTAGAAGATAATGAATTCCCTGATTTTCAAACAGAAGCTCAACAACACACGGCCAGGGGTATTATGGAGGGATTCTAACATCAGAAGAATGGCTGGACTAGATCATGATGTATTTTATTATTAAAATATTGGATTATTTTATTATTATTAAATATCTTAAATATCCACAAAGTAGATAGTCCTGTTATCTAGACCTTACTACGTTAGCTTCACCCATGCCTTTTTCCTTTTCCTTTTTTGTTTTTCTTTGCTGAAGTATTTAAGGCAAATCTCAGACATTGCGCAATTTTATCCCAATATACTTCAATCTACATCTCTAAAATGTATGGGTTTTTTTTTTTTAACATAAATGATTTTTTAAAGCTACTATATTTGAGAGGCTGAGAGTCCATCATAGGTGCTGTGGAAAATGGGAAGCTACAAAGAAAGTGAAGAACTCGCCCATTCTGAATGAGTTTATGATAAAAATCTGAGGGGGAGGTAAATGATACATAATTCTAAGAAATATATAATAACGTTCTGAAAAATACTGTGGTGAAGGTTTAAATTCTCCATCAAGTCAACAAACCAAAATGGAAAATGCCTTCAGGCTTTATCTACTGCTTTGTATATTCCCAAGGTATTATCTCAAGGGAATAGCCCTTGTTTTATTATACTTTAAACCAACTTCAGCTCAGCTATACATTTTAATGCTTTAAAAATAAACAGTATAGAGTTCTAGATAAAATTTTATCTTTGCTAATATTTAGGTTTGAGCTCAAATTCCCACTAACTACAGAAAGAATTTTATTAAAAAAAAAAGCAACTCTGCTTTTTGGCCATTGAAAAGGAGAGTCAGGGGACCCAGAGACAGCAAGTCGTATTTTCCTAATGATCAGAGATCTGGCCTCTTTCAAGTCATCTGTCTACACCAAGGCCTCTTTTAGGCTGGGCCAGTGTTGACCGTGGGGCCTTCCTCCTTACATACAGTGATTGTGGAGGAGTAAAAGGGTTGACTTCTTTGCAGAGTAGATATTGTCTTTTTGTATAGCTATTATTATGTAAAAAAGTTAATAATAACTCTTTTAATGTTTTTGAGGATGTCTGCCATATAGCTCCCTTTTCTGAGAACTGCTCCCTAACTCCTCACAGAAATGGAGCTCAGATACCCGTGTTTGCGTCACACGAACCTGTCCCGCAAGCTATGTCCCACAGAGACCATGCTTATTAGACCAGAAGAGGGCTGATTGAGCATAGTGGGGAGGTTTCACTCCTAGTTGGATTCAGAGAAAACTCATTCCTTTCTGCCTGTGGCCATGACCGAGTGACTGGAACTGAGGGAGCTGCAGGTGGAACACCATCTGCCGTGTGCTGGGAGGTGGTGAAAAACTGCTCGATAAAGAGAGAGCAACAAAGACACTGAGAGAAGCAGAGACAAGAAACTGAGGAAGAGACAGCTGGATTCCCGTTCAGTTTCCAGGTCTGGGTGCACTTACCTCACAGGCCCAGTCTCTCCTGGATTCTGCAAGGGAATTCAATAGCTTTCCAATAAATGAGCCTTGTCTGCTTTTCCCTTCGGGTAAACTTGGGTTGTTGTCAATTACTTGCAACCAAAAGAACCTAGACTAAGACAGTTTGTCTATACTTTAGAGGAAGATGGAATAACTCCAAGTGCCAATTGCATACAGTGATGAGCAGTTAGTTTCAAACTGGCTTTTTGAAAGTCAGGTCATTTTTATTTCACCAGCAAAACCACTAATCTTCTCTTATTTAGATGTTGTCAATAAATGCACTTACTTCCATTCCTCTGAGATGATATTCACAGTGTTGTCAGTAAAATCAGTGGGAAGCGAGAGGTGGAGCCAAACCCCTTTGCCCCATGATGATATGAAATGATGTAAGTTCAAAATGACACCCAAACAAGGTCTTACTGAATTAGACTGCAGTCTTTTTAAGACAAAAGGGCTTTATTAAGATGTCAAATCCACAAAGCAAGATGGATCTTGGTGACAAAGTGATGGACGGATCCGCCTTGTGTGAATCAGTAGTCTTTTTTTCTTGTGCAAAGACGGATGCTGATTCCCTTTCATCTGTGTATTTGTTTACATGGGACATTTTATCCCAATGGATGAATACCAACTGAGAACTCAAACCAAGCTTATGATTCTGAAGCTCACGAGAGCTGGAGGGAACATGTGATTACTATAAGTCCCAGGGGACAGAGTTTTCTTCTTTATTTCAGGATTATTATTACTTTATAGTTTTTAAATTCCTTCTCCACTCTTTGGGGGAGAAAAGAGAACCTTGTATGAAAAAAGATTATTCTATTTAAAAAATTGCTGGTTTCAGAAATAGTCTTTCAGGAGATCCTGAGGGAAACTAGATTTTGCCTGGTCTTGCAAATTCACTCCTCAAGAAGATGCTTGATCTTTGCTTTCCAAAGCACAGCACTTTCTCTGCCCAAGGAGCCTGGAGCTGGGTCCATGCCCCAGGATCCAGTGGGCACAGCTTGGGGATGAGGACATCGCTTTAGGGCTAGAATGTGGTTGTTTGCGTGTCACTGAACAATAGTAGCTGACATTTCTTGGACACTGGCTATTTTCAGGCATTGTTACATCTTACAACCATCATCTCATTTAACCCTCAATCCCTAGGCGGTATAGGTAAGATTGTTATAATCCCACTTTACCAGTGAGAAAACTGAGGCACAGAGAGCTTAAGTAACCTGCCAGAGATCCCTAAGTGGCAGAGCTGAGCTTTGGACTGAGGCTGTTCCTGAGCCTTTGTTAAGAATCAGCGTGTCACGGGGACCTTCGTAAGTACATGTTGTTGCTTTAGATGTCTTGCCTCTATGTTTAAAAGCAATACAAGATGGGTATTTTACCCATTTTACAGATGAAAGAAAACTGAATACCAGCAGCTAAAAGTGGGATACTCAAGATTCTTTATCACTGGTTTTCCACAGTTGATTTTAATACCACTTAGTATGTTTTTCTTTTTTCTTATTCTGCTTAGAGTTCATCGAGATTCTTGGATTGGTGAGTTTAGTTTTCCTCAAATTTGGAAAATGTCCAACCATTATTTCCTCAAATAACCTTTTCAGTCTCCTTCTTTCCTTCTGGAACTCACGATATACATATGAATTAGGCTGCTTAATATTGTCCCACAGGCCGCTGAGGTTCTATTCCTGTTTCTTTTCCATCTTAAAGCTTACAGTTCTAGATACACATAAAAGTTAAATTATACATAGAAAACAGATCCGGGACATGGGGGCAAATTTTACCATCACCAAAATGTTGTGTATTATCCAATAATTATGATTTCTTTACTTTTTAAACTATTTGCTGGAATTTAAAATTTACAAAAATTCAATGCACAGACATTTTTTTCTCCCAAAACTCACCTATTTCATAGAATAAGATATTTGTAAATTTATGTGCACCGTGGTGTTTTCAGAAGCATTGTCTATTTGTTCCTATAAGCAATTATATTGGTTAATAAACAACCACTTATTAAGCCCCTGCTGTGTGCAAGACACTGCTTTGGCACTGGTAGGGAGATGAAGGAAAGGGAGATACTATGATAAAGGATTAGACATGGTCCCAAAGCTCAAAATGCTTATAGTGGGAGAGAGAGAGATGTGGCGTATATACGTGAAAAACTAAGTAACAATGAGCCTGCTTGTTGGCCTATCACAATGCCCAAATTGATCTCTCTGAAGTCACCTCTCTTTATCCCTCATGACCATTCCTACCCCTCCCCCAGTACATCCCCCCTTTGCCTGGACAGTCTTCTCCAGGATGCTTATTCTGATGCTCTTAGTTTAGGATAGAAATCCTTTTCCTGAGTTCTCATAGACTCCTGTGCATGTCTCTCTCTATTAAACACTTCATTCAAATAACAAATGTCTTTTGAGAATTTATAAGGTACTATGGACACATCAGTAAAGTGGCTCCCTGACCTTGTACAGCTTATAATTTAGTGAATATACCAATGTTCTTAACTATAACTGTTGATGCGACTTCCTCCCCAACAAGAATTTAAGTTCCCTAAAATCAAATTTTATGTAGGGTCAGAGCACAGTAGATATTCAGCGAATGTTTGGTTTTAAAATGATGATTGAATAAATAATAAACCATCTAAACCAGGGTTTCTCAACTTAGGGACTATTGATATTTTGGAGTAGATAATTCTTTGCTGTAGGGTGTTTAGCAGCATCTCTGGCCAGAAAGCCTAAGATAAAATTTCTTTGGAGGAGAGAGGTGAGTATTGGGGGTGGTGTGTGTTGAGTTTACCTGAGTGTGATCAGATCGAATATAGTTTCCAGAGCTTGGACTTCATCCTGCAGGCCTGGGTACTCCGGAGAATTGAGTAGTTAATGACCTAATTAAAAATTAATTTGGGGAGAAAGTCAGGGAGGCCGAAGTAGAAAGAACTGTAAGAGAGATCTGAAGTAGACATTTGTGGATCTGAAAATAGGGAACAAACAGTTTGCAATTTCCTACAAAACTAATGATCTAAAACTAACACTCATCAGAAGTTTCTAAACTTTTATTTTATTTTATTTTGAGGAAGATTAGCCCTGAGCTAACATCTGCTGCCAATCCTTTGCTTTTTGTTGAGGAAGACTGGCCCTGAGCTAACATCTGTGCCCATCTTCTGTTTTATATGTGAGATGCCTGCCATAGCATGGCTTGATAAGAGGTGCTGGGTCCATGCCTGGGATCTGAACTGGCAAACCCTGAGCCGCCAAAGCTGAGTGCATGAGCTTAACCCCTATGCCACCAGGCTGGCTCCTAAAGTTTTTTTAAAGACTATGAATTTAGATTTATGTAAATCATTATTACCAGCTATGCCTGCTGTAGAGTTGAAGACATGAATTAAATGATGGGAAAAGTTAACTAGTTTTTTTTGTTTTTTAATTCTACAGGATTTGGTTATGAAATCAAATGAATATTTACATTGACAGAATACAGTTATTTTTTGGTTCCTGACTCCATTAGTTTTCCATTGCCACTGTAACAAATTATTATAAATTTAATGGCTTAAGGTAATACAAATTAATTGTCTTATGCTCTGGAGGTCAGAAGTCTGAATGAGTCTCAGTGGGCTGAAATCAAGGTGTTGGCAGCACTGTGTTCTTTTCTGGAGGGTCCAGGGGAGAATCCATTTCTTCCCTTTCTCAGTTTCTAGAAGCCTCCCACATTCCTTGTCTTGTGGCCCCTTCCTCTGTCTTCAAAGTCGGCAGCGTAGCATCTTCCAATCTCTCAGCCTCTGACACTGCCTCTGCTGCTTCCTGCCTCTTTCACTTTTAAGGACCCTATGAGAATAGCGAGCCCACCTGGATTATCCAGGATCATCTCCCCATCTCAAGGTCAACCAGTTAACAACCTTAATTTTCATTGACAGTGAAGTCTAACATTTTCATAGGTTCTGGGGATTAGGGCATGGCATCTTTGGAGGACCTTTATTGTGCCCACTACAATAAGGATAGTCTTTGAAACTTCAATTCATATCTCTTCATTGTGCCACATCAGAGGTTTGAAGGAAGACATCTCAAGCTAGTCAAAACTGTAAAATAAAGAGTGGTGAAGTCAAAGGAGCAGCTAATGTGGTCCTTGATGGCAAGCCCTGTTGTAGGGTCATTCACTGCCATTATCAGCCTTTCAGTCATCAACCGGTGATTGGGCACTGAGTGTCCAGCTCTGTGCTAAGTGCTGTGAGGGCTACAGAAGAGTATTGGGCACAGTCTCTATCCACAAAGAGATGATGTGCAAACAAGTATAGCCAAGTCAAGGCAGAACATCAGGGCATATCCAGTATGACAGGGCCTCAGGAGGGGGAGGAAAGGAGATGCGGGGTCACTTCTGAATAAGGTCGTGAGAGCAGGCCTCATTCAGTGTGATGGCAGAAATAGAATTCATCTTGATGGCTCAGATGGAGACTTTCAAGAAAGGATGGCTGATGGAGATGTGGGTAGGGCCTTAGGGAACAAACAAGGGAGAGTGTGACACCTAGATTCCAGCTCTAGGTCAAAGGGATGAGGTAAGGAAATCAGTTAACTAGAACCCAGTGAGACTGGAGTCCTGGGGGCATGGAGGAGAGTTCCCTGGCAGGAACTGTAGCCATGGAAGGGTGCCGTCACTGCAGAGATGTGGTGCCCAAGTAAGGAGGAGTAGGTGGGGTGACCTGTGTGCCTGGAACTGAGGAGCTTCTCGGTATGTGGGACCCTGCTAAAACCAGAACAGTCCCAGGTGAATCGGGACTATTTGGTCACCCTGGGAGTAAGGAAAAAATACTCTGAGCTCTCTCTCCTCCAACCCTCTATCTCCTGTGGATCCCTTCATTAGCTGAACCCAACGGCAGGCCAGCGAGGCAGCCCAGGTGACGTATGCAGCCCACGGAGGCACAGAGAGCAGGGAAAGCGATGGATCTGAGGGGTGGGGGAAGACAATGACACATGGAGACTAATTAGCACATAGGTTTTAGGTAAATTTTGAAGAAGGGACAGATGTTTATTAGGTGAGGTGGGGGGAGAAATGGGTTCTAAGTAGGCCGTAAAAAGTTTCACTGAAATGGGTTGCTTTTTCATCCTTATGGTTTTAGTTTTTTTGTCTTCCTGTTTAGCCACCTCTCCCCACCCCCCAGTCCAAAACACGTTCCTTCCCTCCTCTTTCTCTACACCCCGCTCTGGTTGCCAGCCGCCCACTGAGCTTCTGTGCAGGTGAAGCGGAGAAAGAGGAGCAGCAGCGCCATTAAGAGTTAGCTGGTGGCCCCTCATCCCCAGGGCTGTCTATTGCTCCACAGCTACTCTCATCTCAATCTGCCCTAAACTGAAGTACGTTTAGCTGTCAGAACCCAAAAGGAATGAACACAACCTTGAACCATAGTGTCCTCCTGCGTTTGTGACAACCCCAGAGGCCACGATTGCCATGGGAATCCCTTCCGTTGAAACAATTCCAGCATTATTTACCAGCCTCAAGCGGGCCTTTACCATTTTGAACGTAATGTTTTGGATTTATTTTGTCTGAGCTCTTGATCAAAGTACCTCTTGCTGCCTCCCTCTCTTTCCACAGGCTACACAACATCGTGTTTACAAGCATGGCGTTGGAGGCAGCCAGGGTTTAGATCCTGGTTCTGCTACTTACTAACTGTGTGACTGTGGGCAGGTTGCTTAGCTTCTGTGTGTCTCAGTTTCCTGAAGTAAAATATAGACAATAAAGTGTTCCTCCTTCAAAATGAAGTGTTCTAAGGATTCCGTGAGGTATGATACATGTAAAGAACTGAAAACAAGGCCTGGCACATAGCGAGTACTCAGTAAATGTTATAATTTTGTTTCCATCACTGCCAACCTTAAATCGAAAAGTCCTGAAAGTGAGGAACATCACATAGAAAGTATTCCTATCAGTTCCTCGTTCTTATGTGTTGGAGAAGTTTTTGAAATTGATTAATTATGAACAGGATACAGTCGAGTCTCTCCGTTTGTGGCGGGCATGTTCTGTAAAGCTGTCGCGAACACCGAGTTAGTGAATACTGAACTGTTGCTCCTAGGAGAAATACAGGGTTGGGTCACGTGTGCCTCTGGCCACAGCAGTTTTGTCAACCAATCAATACCTAACCTTGTTTTATGTGTGTTTCTACTTAAGGACGCCTTATTTAAGATACATTATTGATTCATGGCCATTATATATATTGTATATATAGTATATATGCTTATATATTATATAAAGGCCAATATTGCTGTATATAACTCATGCCTGAATGCAGCCTATCTGACACCACGTTTTCTCCCTAAGGCACATCACAGCCTTTTTGCCCTTAGGAACACTAGACAGCACTTCAGCGCTACACTTGTGGGCCATTTTAAGCAACTAAATCATCAACAAAAAAGCACAAAAATGCAAAAAACGTGGCACTAAATATATCTCGAAAGGACACGTTTACAGAACGAGAACTGAAAAGAGAAGGCGGAATGTCGCCTTCTTCCACTTGAGCTGGGAACATATGCATCAGGGGACAGTGTTTTTGCCTCTCTGTGCATGTCTGCAAATGACAAAAAAAGCACCCTGAGTACATATTTGTTGGTTACAAATAAATTTTAGAGAAATACAGAATCTGCAAAAACTGAGAATTGACTGTCATTGAGTCCACATTCCTGCGTAGCTAAAGCTTTATGACTAGGGGTAAGCATGAAGGAGGATTATAAAAATGTTAATGTAAGGTTTAACCTGATAAGGTAAATACCTGATGTTCTCAGTTTCTGTGCAGGTTAGTATTTCCCCCAGATGTATTTAAATGTATTGAATAATGCCAAACCTATCCCTCCATTGTAGAAACCTCCAAATCCTTTAATATGCTAATGTGCATAACGAATTTCTAGAAAATATAGGATTTCCTAAATTTGACCATTGGACCCTTTGGGAAGTGCTGCTCTGAGGCGCTCCTGACAAGACCATCTGGAATTTAATCCTAGTTCTCAGAAAGTTCCTGTTTGGCTAGAAGAGTAATTTGCATTGTAAAAGCTGTCGTTCATATAGCCAAATGACCACTCTCTGGAATATTTCTTAGGGTCAGTGGGTGGATTAATCCTATTTCCAGATCTTAGACATATTGTCCATTTCCCCCTCCCGTGTTCCAGTTGATAAAGTTACCTCTATGGGGGCTAAACTTGCTGGGGGCTTTCCTGGAAGAAAGGCTGCTAACAGATAATTTGCATTCTTCTTGCTTTTCACAGTTGTACATTTTGAGTTTTAATAAGCAATTAAAACAATTTATATCAAGAGGCAGAACCTATGCATCTCCACTCAAAACTGTGCTAGGAGAGAAAAGATGGAGAGCGTGATGGTCAAAGATTCAAAATGAAGCCTCAGCTCTCCAGCACCGCCTTAGAACTACGCTGTTTTAATGACAGACAGTCCTTTAGCCCTTGGAAATGAAAGACATTTTCACTCATTTGCAGTTTATTCCTCGCAGGCCCATTGCAAGACAGATCTGCAGCCTATTAGTTAGGACTTTGTTTAAAGCTTTCATGTGTTTCTCGGAGAGAAATATCATGAGTAATTTCTTTCAGAAATAGTTTTCTCTATCTTAAGACTGAATGCTGTGAAGCCTCTTGTGGACACTGGCTTTTTTGTCTTTCTCTATGTTGGAATCAGGGAAGTGGGATGACTGGTGCAGGGCTTGAGGAATGTGCAAAGGCCCAGAGGATCTGTAGGAAGCAAGCTGAGCGAGAGCTCAGGTCAGGATGCTGGAAGCAAGGGTCCAGGAGCCATTGGACTAGGCTCTTATCCTACTGTCTCTTTTATCCTTATTGAGAGATCTTGACCAAGTTACTAAATCTCTTTGTGCTTCGTTTCCTCACTAGAAACAGGGATTTAAATAGCACCTACCTCGGGGATTTGAGTTCAGTTGTGCACACCAAATGTGAGTTCAGGGGCTTATTCAAATAGTATGTGTTTTCCTAGGGTAGTAAAAAGTCAGGGGTAGGCAGTCCAGGGCTGGAGCAATGGCTCCAAGAAAACTGTCAACGTCCCAGACTTTTTCTTTAGTTTTGTGTCACCATCTTTAATATGTGGAACAAATATGTGACTTTTACTCTCATGGTCTCAAGATAGTTTCTGCACCTACAGATATTCATATGCCAGGCAGAATGAGAGAGAAAGAGAACGAGGTCAAACATAAATGTCTTCTTTTGGATGGTTCTACCTTATTATTTGGTACTGCAAGTCCATCTTGAGACTTCTGTCTCTTGTAGGTTTTTTTTTTCCCTTTTCTCCCCAAAGCCCACCCCCCCGGTACATACTTGTATATTCTTCGTTGTGGGTCCTTCTAGTTGTGGCATGTGGGACACCGCCTCAGCATGGTTTGATGAGCAGTGCCATGTCCGTGCCCAGGATTTGAACCAACGAAACACTGGGCCACCTGCAGTGCAGCGCACGAACTTAACCACTCGGCCACGGGGCCAGCCCCTCAAGACTTCTGTCTCAATCTCTTTGGAGAGAACTGTGTCACATGACCATGCAAGGGAGGCTTGGAATTTTAATAATTTAGCTGGCCACATTGAGAGCCCCAAACAAAATCGTGGTATTATTTATGTGGAAGAGAGGAAAGAAATTGGCTAAGCAAATAGCAGTACTACCAGCCATTTGTAATGACATTGTGTGGATCAAATGTGTAAAGAATGAAGAACCACAGAAGAACATGGGAAGTACCCAATGTGTTTATAACCAACTTAACTGAAGCAGAGACTGCTTATGGGAGCCTTTGAAAGGAAGAAGAAGAAACTCCCCACCTTCTCTCCACCTCCTACCTTGACTCCCCAGCCCTCCACTGAGCGGAAACTGCTTTCTTAATACGTTCTTGTCTCCTGATTTTCAAATGCTCACGCATCCCTCATTTTATGAAATCCCAACTCTTGGCCCAAGGCTCTCCTGGATAATGATAACTCGGTATTGTCTTTGCCTGGCACGCTCTTTCAATCTGTGGAATGTGTCACCAGGAGAGAACACAGGCAGATGAAAACAAAATGGCCTTGATGTAGCCAAACACCTGGATGCCACAAAGTGGCATTTCTCAAAATCCAAGCAGGTTTTGGATGCCGAATATGAGCTGAGACTTGCAAAACACTCCACAGGCAAACATTTTATTTAGACGTTTCCGTGATTCTTTTGGTATAAGGCGCCAACATCTCCGAAGCCAATGCCAAATGCATTCCATTCTTAAAATAGTGAACACTGGTGGCAGCTGATGTCGATGATTTCCTTGGGAGCAGCACGCCTCTCTTAGATGTCTTAAAGAACTTTTTAACTACCTTGAAGTGCTGCTAGAGGCTTTCTTTCCCTCTTCCCTTCCCCTTTTCTTCACCAAAAATGTACTGAGTGCCTGCTATGAACTCAATAATAGCATCTTTGCTGGGGAGACAGAGGCTTAGCATGTCGTAAATCATTAATAAACTCATTCCACAAAGACATATCTGTGTGTTTACTATGTGGTGCTTCACTTTGTGAAGTGGCCAGGATGCAATGATGTGCAAAAGAGAGGAAGAGGATAAGGTCTGATCCCTGAGGTCTACACGGGAGAGAGGTGAGTAAACACAGGACTGCAATACACTGAGATAAGCGATATGAATGAACAGGATGCCAAGGTCAACTGCAGGCTGGCTGGATTTCACTTAAGCTGATTGTACCTGGCCCTACCATCTCCCTTTAGAAGAGGGAAATGTTTAATTGGAATGATGCTTAAAAGTTAACAGGGAAATTGAAAAATCCCTTCCCTCACTTAGATTTGTCTGTACCAAAAATTGTACCAAAATTAGAAAGTACAAGGTACGTTTGTACAATGTACCCAAAATTGTATATTTAGGGTTATATACTTTCTTGGCTGAGATGCTGTGAAGCTCTGAAGGTGTGAGCTGTAATAATTTGCCATCAGGTTATTAAAAAATCTTGGCTTTTCTATCAAGTTTTGCCCTAAGAAAAACACAACTTTTAGTGGGGGAAAAAAGATGTGGTATGCATGCTATTATTTTTTGCCTGAGGGATCTTTCAATTTTGTCTTGTCTTACAGAAATAAATGAGATTTCAAAAGTATTCATCGGGGGATAGTGGAACAACGATTGGAGAAGTGATGGGGTGTTTTTCTAGAAAGGAGTCTGTAACTTGGGAGAATCACAGAATATCCAGGCTGGAAGAGGCTTTAAAGTACCTGGCATGCAATGCGTAATGTGGTATGCAGAAATGATGAAAAAGTCAACTGGGATTACAGAATCCAGCATTCTACATTTTTTAATGTTCCATTTTCAACTCAAAGGGCTTTGATATGAATACTGATGAAATCAAATGAGATCATATATATTGTTGAATGCATTACTGCAAACACCATGTTCTAGTGATGGGAAAAGAAGACATAGCAAATAAACCAAACCCAGAATTTTAAATTTCAGCATGAATTTAGGAACAGTCTTCAGATTCAACTTTTAGTATGTGAACTGTAGTGAAATATGTAAACAAAAAAAGAGCTTGCTTTGTGTTCACATAAATGCATATGTTAGTAGGAATCATGCACCATGTAACATTAAAAGACATGATATAATATGTAATATAAAAGACTCTGTAGTATAAATGAGTCTAAGGAAATACACTATGCATACTGGGGTTTAGCTAGAATTACTATGACAACCATAACTTTTGCATTTCCTAATTTTTTTTCAGTTTGAAAAAATGTCACATTAAATGTCACATTACCATAGGTTTTGGCTTTCTCTTTTCTATGTAGTTCAAAAAGAAAAGTCACACACCAGTGCTCCTGTTAAATCCTCATTTAATTAAGTGTACCTCTTGAACACATCAAACTTGTTCAGGGATCAAACGTCTGGGTGGGTACCATCGCAGTTAAGAAAAAAAAGAGAGAAAAGAAAGACTACAGTAAAGTCTTAGAATAGAATTTGCAAAAGATTTATGGCACGTAGAATTTTCAGTCAATGTACCAAATTATCCTACTACAAATTTCTTTCTTCCAAGTTATTCACTGATAGAAGAATGACATAAGAAAAAGGGGACATCATTTGACCCTTAGGACATGAAACCTATCTGTATAAGAAACCCACAGAAATTTTATTTCTAGATTATTCAGAAAACATAAATAGAGGAGAATCTGTTTATAATGTTGTTGCTTGGCTTAACCGTATCCTACATTAGCTTTACAGAGTGATTATTTTTCCAAGTGTTTTTATTGGAATCTATAGAATTTAGCTCTCTTTTCTTGGGGCTCAACTGTGTCACATAAAAGTCTGCAAACTACATTTGCTTGTCCCTTTTATCTCTTTATCAGGGCCCATCACCATTTCTGGTTCTTCCATGTGCCATTTTGAAAATTAACAAATACTAATTTAGTACATAGGAGACATTTAGTAGAGCCTTTAGATGAAGTCTCTGATCATAGGGGTCAAATAATCTTACAGGGGAATTAAATCAGTATGTACATTCACATTCACTCATTTATTCATTAATTTAACAAATAGCTATTAGGAACCCACCCTATGCCAGGTACCAGACACACACACACACACACACACATGACAAGCTGGAGATACTATATGTGTATCTAGACTCTGTTCAAATGTGGAGGAGCTGGGAAAGCTAAGGTCTGGAAAGGGCCACTTGGGATATTAGAGATTAAGTCACTTACCAGCTCACTAGAGACTGGCAAGTCTGGAGAAGTTGGAGCTTGTAGGGAAATCCTAGAAGCTGAGCACATTCTGTTGCTGAAGAGAGACTGAGAAGGAGGGGCACTGGTGCCTCTTCATTGAGCGTCTGGGGTTGGTCTGGTCTGCTGTTGATCCGCATGGCCACGATGGACAGGAAACAACCGGATGTGGAGCAGAGGAGAGTTGGGTCAAGCTGAGACCTGCTGGGCTTCTCTGCATTCTTCCATAACAGTGTCTGATTGTAAAGAAGACTTTCCAAAAATAATGACCACTGCTTCATTTCGTCTCCCCAGTCTAATGCAAGTTTCTCCTTTGGCCAACTCTAGCCAGCTACCAAGAGGGAATGAGATCCTAGCTCCTCACCTAACCAAGGTGACTATGGCACAGTCCGGCACAACAATGGTCATTACAGAAACAGTTGCTGCCCCTGGGATGCTTAAGGACGTACAGCACATATAATGAAGCTACAAAAGGAAGAGGCGAAGAAGGGAACCCAAGTGACAAGATAGAGCTGTGTAGGATTATGGGCGAAAGATTGTTGGAGAGACTCATGGATCTGTAGTTGAGGAAAAGGGAAGAAGAGGAGATGAAGGATATAATAATTCGTGTAAAATATATGTGAGTCAAACACTGAGGTCACATGAATTAGATGACTTTATCCCTATTGTTCACTAAGAGGATTGAGGGTAGGGAAGTAAGGTGACTTTCCCAAGGTCATATAGCTATCAAATAGCAGAGCCAGAATTTTAACTCAATTTTCCTGAATCAGAGTCCTCCTACTGATGCTACTTTCTGAAAGGTTCTTGATTAAAGGTCTTTCTTTATTCAATAAGCACTATTTGAATGGTTACTCTGTGCACAACCTGACAGTTGGTTTGGGGAATGGAAAAAACAAGAACATTCTCTACTCTGGGGGAGCATGTGACCTTGCGGAGGAGATATACACTAAATTAACTTACAAGAAAGGTGGTCTCCTTTAAATGTCATGGTAGCAGGACAAACAAGGTTGAGTGGGAGCTCAGAGGAGGGAGAGAACGATTCTGAATAGTGGCAAGAAAGGGCTTCACCAGGGCCCCAGGGAGGAGCATTTGAGAGCACGGTTATCAGCAACAGAATGCTTGGGTCCATGTCCCAGTGCCACCACTTAACTAGCTGTCTCTCCTTGGACAATTTATTTAACCTTCCTTGCCTCAGTTACTAAAGTTATAAAATTGGGGTGATAGTACCAGTACCTACCCCTGGAGTTAACAAAGGATTAGCTGAGTTAATATTTTTAAAGAGCTAAAGTAGTGCTTAGCACATACTAATAGCAAGAACTAGAATTAAGAAAAAAATAAGATTGTAGCATTTAGGTTCCATGCAGAAGACAGGAATAGAAATAAAGGGAAAGAATTAGAGAATGAAAGATTGAGCGTGTGGAGAATTGCAAGGAACCTAGAACCAAAGCTAAAGATGGAGATACAGGAAGCATGTGGCCAGTGAGTAGCCATGGAAAATAAGTAAAACTGCAAAATTTGTGTGTGTGTGTGTGGCGGGGGGGCACAATTCCAACTACATATGAAATTAGAATGAGGGAAGTTAAAGAGGGTGATCTAATCAGGACCCAAGACAGGCAGTGGTGATAGGTGAAGAGACAAAAGAACAGCTGGATGAAAAACTTTTCACAGTATGAAAAGGTTGGAGGTATAACCCATTAAGTTTGAAGATCATGATGACTAAGCCCAGGAATTCTTAGGCGGGGTTCTGGCATCGCCTTTGACTGATGGAGACACTGGGCAGTAGAGGAGAGCTAAGAGACTTTGAAAAAGACATACATGTGTGAAGACCTCAAGACGTTTGGTTATAGATGCTCTCAGGAATGAGGTGGGGATTAGAGAAAGGAGAGAAACCAGAAATAGAGAGAGATTTTTATCTAGCCTATGAGAGAGAGAAAAAGCCAAGGGATGCAGCACTGAGGGGGAAGACCAGAGGTCTTTAAGTGCAAGGGAAATGGAGTTTCTCCCAGGTTATCTTTGATGAGTGATTAGAAAGATAGCTTTCTCTGAATCCAAAAGAATTCCAGTACAAATCAAAATAAGTTTAAACATCTCTTATAATTAGAAATAAAAAATTTTAAATAAATCACAATGGAAGATAAAAAAATTCTTAAAACTAAATGATACTGAAAATACTGCTTATAAACAATTTGAAGGATGTTACTAAAGAGGAACTTAAGAAAGCAGTTTACAGGGGGCTGGCCCATGGCCGAGTGGTTAAGCTCACACACTCCGCTCTGGGGGCTCAGGGTTTCACTGGTTTGAATCCTGGGCGCGGACATAGCACTGCTTGTCAGGCCATGCTGAGGTGGCATCCCATATGCCACAGAGAGAAGGACCCACAACTAAAAATACACAACTATGTACCAGGGAGCTTTGGGAGAAAAAGGAAAAATAAAATCTTAAAAAAAAAAGAAATTTACAGTCTTAAATGCTTATACTAGGAAATAAGAAAGGCTGAAAATCAATGAACCAAGTAGTCAACTTAGAAAGTAAGAACAACAAAACTAACGCTGAAAAAAGTAAAGTGAAAAAGATTAACTACAGGGGCTGGCCCCGTGGATGAGTGGTTAAGTTCGTGCGCTCTGCTTTGGCGGCCCAGGGTTTCACTGGTTCGAATCCTGGGCGCGGACATGGCACCACTCATCGGGCCATGCTGAAGTGGCATTCCACATGCTACAACTAGAGGGACCCACAACTAGAAATATACAACTATGTACCAGGGGGCTTTAGGGAGAAAAGGGAAAAATAAAACCTTAAAAAAAAAAATCAATCCTGCTTTAAAAAAAAAAGGTTAACTACAAATATTTCACAGCAAAGATCATGCCTGATGATGAAAAGTTGAAAGAATTCTGCTTAAAATCAGGAACAAAGGAGAGATGCCCACTATCACCACTTTTAGTCAATATGAGTACAATAGAGACAGAGAAAAAAAAAGAAATAAAATGCAAAAAGGTTGGAAAAGAAAAAAAGTGAATCTATAATTAACTTCAGGTGATGCAATTGTTTATCTAGAAAACCAAAACAGACTGATTAGTAGAATCAACAGGAAGTTTAGCAAAGTTAATAGATAAAAGATCAAAGTGTAAAAATCAATAACATTCCTAACTTTTAACAAAGAGTTACAAAATGAACCAGAAAAGGTACAATGTACAAAAAGAACAAAAAAAAAATGCAAAATGCTTAGGAAGAAACTTAATCAAAATATTTCCAAAAGCTGAAAAATAAAATTTAAAAGTTTACTAAATTATGTTTATAAAATATGTACATTGAGAGAAATATTATGTTAATGCACAAGAAGACTCAATTATCCCAAACTTGATATAGAGTCAATGTAATTCCAATCATAATTTAAAAAGATTTTTCTTGGAATCGACAACGTGATTTTATAATTTATAAAAATTTCATTTGAATAAACAAATTTTGATGAAGAACCAGACAGAGGAACTTGTCCTGCAAGATTATCAGACTTTCTTACAAAGTTATAATAATTTATATAGTGTCATATTGACTCAAGGATAGATAAATAGACCAACTGGTATGACAAAGGGTCTAGAAATGCATGTGGGTATACATGTAACCTGGCTGTATGACAAAACTGGTATTGCAGATCAGAGGGAGAAAGAAAAAAGATTATTCAATAAATTGTACCCCAAAAATTCATTATCCATAAGGAGAAACATAAAACAAACAAGCAAACAAAAAAAGAAATTGAATTGATAACTCACGCCATGTCCAAAAATTAATTCTAGATGGCTTATAGATTTTAATGTGAAAGTCAAATTTTAAAGCTTATAGAAGCATATGTCTGTAAGCATATACTTATGACTTTGGTGTAGGGAAGGATTTCTTAAATAAGACCTGCAAAATGGAAATTTTACAAATTTACAAATCAGTAAATCCAAATAATCCAATAGAAAAATAAAATAATTGTGTATGTGTATATATATAAAAACAGAAGCATTAATTAGAATAAATGTATGAAGAAATGCTTAACCACATTTGTATTCAAATATGTAAAACAAAATTATAACACAATACCACCTCACAGCCACTACATTGGTAAAATTTAAGAAGTCTGACAATCCTCAGTGTTGGGAAGATGAGTAATGTCAAGAACTCTCATTACAATCACTTACAATTAGGCAATATAACGTTACCCAATAAAATCAGAGTTGCACACATCCTATAACTAGAGTGAGCATTTATACTCTAAAAAACTCTTGCACATTTGTTTCAGTAGACATGAACAGAAAATTCATAATAATGGAAATAACTGGAAACAAATCAAATATCCATAAAATAGAACACATAATGTTTTAGTACATCATATAGTTGAATACTGTATAACAATAAGAAAGAATGAAATGGAATCTTTCAGAATGACAGAATAAGGAGCTTTCTGGACCCTCTCCCAAGTAAAACAACAATTTAGTGAAAATTATAAAACACAAAAATTTAAAGTCCCTCAAAATTGTCTTAGTACATACATCAAATGAGGAAATATTCATTCAAGAAAATCGACTAAATCTCCGTAAGAATCCATCAACATTTAAAAAGGTTCATACACCTTCACCAAACGAGATTTATCCCAGGAATGTAAAGTTGGCTCAATGTACACAACTCAATTAATGTAATATATTGTATTACTATAATAAAGGAAAAAAAATAGAAGAAGAAAAATTTGAGAAAATCTAAACTAGGAATAGAAAGGAACTTTCTTAACCTCATGGAGATCAGGAAGATTGTACATGAAAAACTCAGAACTAACATATTTAATGGTGAAAAATTGAATGCTTTCCCCGAAGATCAGGAACAAGACAAGGGTGTCCACTCCTGCCGCTTTTATCCAACATTGTATTGGAAGTTCTAGCCAGAACAATGAAGCAAGTAAAAGAAATAAAAGCTTCCCAATTGGAGAGGAAGAAGTAAAATTATCTATGTTTGCAGATGACATGACTTTTTTTTTTTTGCATTTAGGAAATCCTAAGCAATCCACTAAAAACTATTAGAAATAATAAACAAGTTAGGCAAGATTGTAGGATACAGAATTAATATAAAAATTGATTGTATTTCTATACACAAGCAATGAACATTCTGCAAATGAAATTAAGAAAACAATTCTATTTACAAAACCATCTAAAATAATAAAATACTTAGAAATAAGAAAATAGTGCAAGACTTGTGCACTGAAATCTTAAAGAAAGTTTTCATAAGTAGAAAGATATCCCATGCTCATGAGTTAGAAGATTTAATATTCTTGAGACAGCAACATTCCCCAGATTGAACTACAGATTCAACTCAATCCCTTTCAAACTCCCAGCTGGCATCTTTTTTTTTTTTTTTTTTTTTGCAGAAATTGAAAAACTGATCCTAAAATTCGTCTGGAAATGTAAGGGAGTGAGAAGAGCCAAAACAATCTTAAAAAGAGCAAAGTTACAAAATTCACACTTCCCAATTTCAAACCTTACTATAGGGGCTGGCCCCACGGCAGAGTGGTTTAAGTTCCGAGGGCTCTGCTTTGGTAGCTGGGTTCACAGTTTCAGATCCTGGGTGTGGACATACTCCACCCATCAACCATGCTGTGGAGGCATCCTACATCCAAAAAAAGAGGAGGATTGGCAATGGATGTTAGCTCAGGGCAAATCTTTCTCAGCAAAAAAATAAAAAACTTACTACAAAGCAACATTTAATCAAGACAGTGTGGTACTGGCGTAAGGATAGATATATAGATCAATGGAATAGGATTGAGAGTTCAGAAATAAATCCTCACTCTTATGGTCAACTATTTTTTGACATGGGTGCTGAGACAATTCAATAGGGGAAGAATAGTCTTTTCAACAAATGGTGATGGCACAAGTGGACATCCACATGCAAAAGATTGAAGTTGGACCTCTATGGCCACATACAAAAATTAACTCCAAATGGATAACCAAGACCTAAATGTAAAAGCTAAAACTATAAACTCTTAGGACAAAATATAGGAGTAAATCTTTCTGACTTTGAGTTAGGCACAGTTTTGTAAATACAGTACTAAAAGCCCAACCTGCAAAAGAAAAAACAGATATATTGTATTTCGTCCACGTTAAAATATCTTGTGCTTCAAATGATACCGTGAAGAAAGTTAAAAAAAACCCCACAGAGTGGCAGAAAATAGATGTACACCATATATCTGATAAGGGACTCGTATACAATATATAAAGAACTCTTACAAGTCAATAATAAAAGAACAAATAATTCAATTTAAAAATGGGCAAGAATTTGAATTCCAAAGAAAATACACAAATGTCAAATAAGCACATGAAAAGATATTCAACATTACGTGATCAGGGAAATGTGAATCAAAACTACTATGAGATACTACTTCATACCCACTAGAATAGCTATATTAACAACATTTTAAAAAAGCAAAATAGATGTTGGTGAGGATATGGAGAAATTAGAACTGTCCCTACATGGCTGGTGGGAATGTAAAATAATTGAGTTATTTTCCACTCAATCCTTTGAAGATGTTGTTACTTTTCCTTCTTGCTTTTATTTTTACTGATGGAAAGACTGCTCCCATCTGATTATTTCACTTGTTCAGATAATGGGTCTTTTACTTGATAGCTATTATCATTCTTCTCTTTATCTTTGATAGTCTATAGTTTTGCTAAGATTTGGATTTGAATGTTCCTTTATGAATCTGCTGTGGACTTCTATCTCAAAAATTATTTTCTCCTTTGAGTTAATTTTCTTTTTCTTTCCTTTGGCTTTTTTTGGGGGGAGGTTAGAAAGATTGGCCCTGAGCTAACATCTGTTGCCAATCTTCCTCTTTTTGCTTGAGGAATACTGTCCCTGAGCTAACATCTGTGCCAATCTTCCTCTACTTCACATGTGGGATGCCGCCACAGCATGGCTTCATGAGCCGTGTGTAGGTCCACGCCCAGAATCCAGACTAGTGAACTCTGGGCCGCTGCAGAAGCAGAGTGTGCTGAACTTAACCACTATGCCACTGGGCCAGACTGAGTTAGTTTTCTTTTAGTTATATATTACCTTTTTCCTAGTGTAGCTCCATTTCTTTTTCTTCCTGGAATTTCTTTTAGATATGTTTTAATGCTTCTTATTATTTGCTCTATTTTCTTTCATAATTTTCATCTCTTTATCTCTTTTGACCTTTTGGTGACTTCTAATTATTAATCTTTTCATTAATGTTCTCTTCAGCTGTCTGAACTTCTGTTCAACCCATGTGTTGAGTGTTTTTTATTTTCAAGGTCTATAGCTTTCATTTATGGAAGTTCTATTTGTAAAAAAAAAAATTACCCTGAAGTTTCTATTCCTTCCTTTATCTCTCTGATTATTTTACATATGAAGGCAAATGCAACTTTGAAATTTTATATATTCCTTTGGAATATTCTTAATGATAAACGTATATATACCTTTAAATTTGAGAGATAAAGGAAGAAATAGAAACATCAGGGTGCAACTGCATATAATATATAAATATATATAAACTATTTTTAGAGTGTTCTTTTATCTGTGGTTTCCGAGGTCTGGATTTCCCAATTTATAACATCTACAAACTTTCTGCTCTAGTAGACTGTTTACTCACGTGCTTCAGAAAGCGATGACTATGAGGTCCTCTTCAGGCTAGGGAATAGGGTTGTTTCTTAGCAGGACCAGTGAATCCCAATTCATGCAGGTGTAACGATGCGGCATTTGAGTTTGCCTTTTGTGGAGTCTAGTAAGTTTCCCTCTCTGGACGAGTTTTACATAAATTTCTTGGGTTAGAATTCCCACTACTTTTGTACAGTGCAAACTTGTTCCCACACCTATTTTTTGAGAATTCTTGAGGGTTCCAATCCCTTGCATGTGATTCTTTTTCTGGTTTGGGTGGATGACAGGTTTCCATGCCACACCCACTAGCCAGTGGGGTGAATACTTTACTTTCATAGAAAGGATGATCTTTTGCATCCCTAATCTTATGCAGGAAGCACGGTACTTTCTCCCTGGCATGCATGCAACCCAAAGACTAGACTCTTTGCATTCAGGCAAGCACTGAAACCTCAGGGATTTGGTCTACGTATTTGGTTCTGTGATCCCTGTTATCCATGTGGCTTTAGCTACCACTCACAGGCTTGGCTTTAAGTTTCCTCACCACTTATAACATCAGTGGATTTGTCTTTCTTAATTTGACATGTGTGTCTGGTTTCTATACTTTTTCTCCATTTTTGTGTGTTGGAGAGGGATGGGTAGAGGGACTTTCAGTGTCAGCTAAAACCACCTGATGACTGTAAATTGCCTTTCTCATTCTTAATGTTGTATATGTACATCTTACTTTCTCTTAAGTAGTCTTGTAAAAGCTTTGCCTACTTAGGTTTACTTTTTAGTCTTTTAGTGGCTTTCTGAGTCTAATGCTTTGTTAATTTATTTTCATTCATTCTTTCATGTTTTAGAAAAAAAATTAAGATTACAAATATTTCCCTGGGCAGTTATAGTTATATTCCATAAGTTTTGATGTGTGATAGTCTCATTGTTACTCATTTCAAGTAGTCTTTTCTTTCTTTTTGACCCATGTGCTATTTATTGCTATGTAACAAATCATCCCAAAATGTTTATCCCGACGTTTTTATCTCATAGTTTCTGTGCATTCAGGTGTTACTTAGTGTTCAGGCTCTGGGTCTTTCCCGAGGCTCAGTCATCTTAAGGACTAACTGGGAAGGGTCTATAGCCTAGCTCGCTCATGGGTTTTGGGGCAGGATTCAGATCCTTGCAGGCTATTGGCCAGAGTCTTCCCTCAGTTCCTTGCCATCTGGGCCTCTCCATAGAGCATCTCATGACATGGCAGCTTGCTTCATCAAAGACAACATGTGAGAGATAGAGATGGAGATGAATATGGACGTAGAGATGGAGACGGAGTAAGAGTAGGCTGGCAAGATGGAAGTCATTGTCTTTGGTAACCTAATCACAAAACTGATATCATATTTATCATCATAAAGGAATTTTCTTTGCCTTCTTTAATGATTTTATTTTAAATTCAATTTTGTCCAATATTAATATTGCAAAGTCTGTTTTTTTAAATTTGATTTGACTGATAGACCTTTGTCTATCCTATTCTCATGGCTTAATTTTATGTGTATTTCCTTTAAATAACAATCATGGGATTTGTTAATTTATTTGATCAGAGAATTTTTTTTGTCTTAATAGGAGGGTTTATCTTCTTAGAATTGTTTTGACATATGAGCTTTTTTACTCTTTTGCTTTCATATTTTTCAGTGGAAAAATATATGTTCCATTTTAGATTCTACTAGTGGTAGCCATTTATATTTTTCAAATACAATTTAAAAATATTATTTCTCTAATAGTAAGAATCAAGTAGAAAGTGCCATCATCAGAGTGAAAGTCAACAAGTGTAGCTTGCCGCTCCACCTCCCACATGACCTCTTTCTCCACTGTATCTCAGTCTGGCTTGCTTTCTTTTCTCTTCTTCTTCTTTCCTTCCTTCCTTCCTGTTTTTCTTCCTTCCTTCCTTTCTTTCCCTCTTAATTGCTTCTTTTCCTTTATCTTTTAAAAATATATTTAGTGATCGCCATAAATGCCAGGAATAGAGCATGGAAATTACTGCCTTCAAAAATAAGTAACTCTCTTTCTCTAGTATGTCGATATAGATGTAGATATACATAAGCTCTAGATATAGAGTTAGCTTAGGTGGTGATAATGTGTTATGGAGAAAGATAAAGCAGGATAAAAGGGATGTGAAGTGTCGAGTTGCTGAAATTATGTATAAAGTGGTCAGGGAAGGCTCTGTGATAAAGCAACATTTAAGCAGGGACCAGAAGGAAGAAAGGCAGCAGATCACGTGGGTATCTTGGAGAAGAGCATTCTAGGAAGAGTGAACATTCCGAGGTTAGAATGTTTGTTGAAGAACAGCTAGGAGGCAGTGTAGCTGGAGGGGATGAAGCTAAGGGGATACTTGTAGGATATGAAGTCACACAGTTGATGACACAAGTGGGGCCAGATATGTCAAGCTTTCCAAGACATTTCGAAAACCGTTACTCTGAGTAAAATGGGAGCCATTGCAGAGTTTCAGGTGAGCAGTGACTGGATCTGACTTTTGTTTTAATAGTATAATTATGTCTACTAGTGGCCTTAAGAAGATAAGAGGGATAACAGGACATTATTGGAGTGGTCTAGATGAAGGATGATGGTGGTGAAAATGGTAAGTGCTTGGATTCAAGATAAACTTTGAAAGCAAAACAGGACATAGGATTTGCTTATGGTTTGAATACACGATGTAGAGAGAGAGAGAGGGTTCAAGACTTAATCCAAGGGTTTTGTCCTGAACAACTGAGAGAATAGTGTTTCCATTAATTGAGATGATGTGCACTACAAGAGGAGTAATTTGGGGTGTATAACGTATGAATTGCCTATTAGATATCTTAGTGGATATGTTGAGCAGGCAATTGGAAATGCAGGGCATGGAAATGTGAGTCTAGACTTCAAGAGAAAGTTCTGAATTGGAAAAATAAATTTGGGGATTTATCAACACCTAGACAGTATTTAAGTCACGATGTCTCATTCCTGAGCTACTGGGAGTGAGTGTAAATAGGTAAGTACAAATCCATCAGAAGACTGAACTCTGCAGGAATTCGTATTTAGAGGTCAGGGAGGTGAGGAGGGACCAGCAAGGAGACTAATAAGCCAGTGCTGCAGCGGGAGAACCGAGAAACAGAAGAATCGTGGCAGCCAAGTGAAAAATGTTCCGAAGGGTGGAGTGTTAACTATATCAATGCTGCTGATAGGTGAAGTATGAGGAGGACTGGGAAGTGACAGTCAAATTTTGCCATGTGGGTGTCACTGCATACCTTTACATGAGCTATCTAAGTGAATGCAGTGCAGACAAAAACTTGATAAATATAGATTCAAGGGAGAATTGGAACGAGGATACAAAGATATCAGTTGCAACTAATTCTTTCGCGGTGTTTTGCTATAAAGGAGAATAGAGAAATAGGATTATAGCTGAAGGGGAAATGAATCAAATGAGTCAGAGAAAGCTTTTTATTTTTTGTAATGTGAGAGGTATTATGGCTTGTTTGCATACTGATGAGAATATCCAGAAGAGAGGGAGAAACTGATGACACAGGAAATATGGGGGATAATTGCTATAGGGGACTGAATCCACTGCACAGTCAAACACAGAAACAGAAGCAGAGTATTTGGGGACAGATGCAGGTGGGCTGGGAGATGTGTTGGTGGAAGCATTATAGAAATTCTGTGTTAATTACTTCTATTTTCTCAGCACAGTAGGGATCAAATATTCAGCAGAGGATAAATAGTGAGAGGAGGTGTTGAAAGGTAGAGGAGTGTAACATAATTGTCTAGGAGAGTGAGAGCGAATGGACTAGAGAGATGTAGTGAGGTTGAGAGACAGGTAAAAGTTCTCTTGAGGTTGGTGGATATAAGCTTTAAGTGAGACAGGTCAGCATGGTTGTGTGTTCTTCACCTGCCCCGTTTAGTAACCTGAGTGCCAGTGGGAATAGATTGAGAGTGAAATTTAATCAGGGTTAGTATTTTGTCAGATTAGTAAAATGGAGAGAGGCAAGGGAACTGGAGATATATGTACAGGTGAATTTGTGCCGTTGTTGGAATGAGCATACCAGAGGAAATGAGCTGTAAAGATAGAGAATGGTGGTTGGTTAGTTGAATGCTTTATATCAAATTTTTGGAGGAGGTGCAGTTATTGGTAACGATATGTTCTCGAGTTTGAAAGTAGATTCCTGAGGTAGTGTGGAGGACAAGCTGCTTGGAAGAATAGAGACCAAAGAACTGAGAGCATTGTCTACTGAAATTATTATCAATGTCTGTGCTGTCCAAAATGGTAGCACTAGCACACATGGCTATTTAATTATTTATTTAGAATTAAATAAAAGCCAAACTTCAGTTCGTTCCTGTTACACTAGTCACATTTGAAGTGCTCAACGGCACATGTGTGCAGTGGTTACCATATTAGGGAGTAGAGATAGAACATTTCCATCACTGAAGAAAAATCTATTGCATTGATCTACAAGGATATTGGTATTGATATACTCAATAATTATGACAAGACTAATTTTAGAGAGTGACAGTGAGTCAGGGCTCCGGTAGCCCTGACAGGTGTGGGAGAGAAGTAGCTACTCTTTGGGACGGATGACTGAGAGCAATGTCCTCAGGAGAGAATCAGATCTTAGTTAGAATAAAGAGGCAAAGGAATCATTCAGGAAAGAGCTGAATATGTAGGGATTGGTAGACATTGAAAGGTTTTTTGGAATTGAGGAGAATAAGAGACTAGATCAGTGTAAGGAGTTTACAGAGCTATACAGGGAGTAGTGTCCAGGTGAAGAAAAACGACCTCAAAGTCTTGACCTTCTTAAAGTGATTTAGATAAAGAACAGAGCATAATAAGGTCATTTCTGATGGTGTCTTAGGCAGGCTGTGTTGTTGAGGTTGTGAATACTGGTGGGAAGGATGACTAGGGTTCTAGTCAATGTTGGTATAGGGCTGGCAGAAGGGAGTCTGACTAAAAGTCACTGAGATATATCCATGTATATGTATACCATGTATATATACACATATATATATATGATTAAGATCCAGATCTTATATTTTGGTTTTAACATCCAGATAACAGACGTGAAAATTATTTTTATACATTATGTAACTTTTCATGAAACAATTATCCTTTGTTTTCATATTCAGTTTCTTAAACAGCTGTATAACACTATTCAGACATTTTTAAATATGGTTATGTTTATGTTATGACTTCCAAATTTTTGGAGTTCCTGGTATTTCTTCATCTCAATTGATTGGGGAGTCACCACTTTTTTCCAAGACGGGTATGTGGGCAGCCTATTTTCTGGGATTTTTAACTTATGAGAATGCATTTGTGTTGCCTTTGTATAAGAACAACATTTTCTTTTTATTATATAATTTTTGGGCCGCAACATTTCTCCTGGAACTCCAGGTGTTGTTCCATTATTTTCTAGAATGTAATGTTACAGAAAAGAAGTTTGCGGTAAATTGACTACTATTTCTTTGTTAGAAATGTCCTCTTTTATTCAGCCTGAATACCAGTAAGGTATTTTGTCTTTATCCTTGTACTTAAAAAAATTTTTCCAGTCTGTATCTAGAAATTGGTCTCTTAATTAGTTTGCCTGGAGTGAGGCTTGTTCAATACACAGCTCTTCCCTCAACACAAGAAACATTTCTTTCTGCTATTGTGTTCATTCTAGGCTCTAATTCTCCATTTTCTGTATGCAAGATGTTTCATATCTTTTCTTCTTATCTTCATTTCTTCACAGAAAATATTAAAGTTTTGCTTCTACAGCATCAGATCTGATCTTCACTGAATCAATTGTGTGTTTTTATTTTGATACCATTTTAATGTTGTAATTATATAATATTCAATGAATGAAATAATATGATTGTATACATTATGGAGCGTGATGAAATGAATACTCCTAATTTAACATCCATCTTAAGAGATGAGCACTACCAATACTTTTCAAGGTGTGCTCATCACCAATCCCATTTCTTTTTTTTGTTTTTTAAAGATTTTATTTTTCCTTTTTCTCTCAAAGTCCCCCAGTACATAGTTGTGTATTTTCAGTTGTAGGTCCTTCTAGTTGTGGCACGTGGGACACCGCCTCAGCATGGCTTGATGAGCAGTGCCATGTCCGCACCCAGGATTCGAACCGGCGAAACCCTGGGCTGTCGAAGCAAAGCATGTGATCTTAACCACTCGGCCACGGGGCCGGCCCCAAACAATCCCATCTCTTACTTCCTACCAGATGTTGGCATGATCTTGAATTCTGTGTTTACCACTCCCCTTGATTTTTTTTAAACTAAACTTTTTATTTTGGAATGGTTTTATACGTACTGGACAGTTGTGAAGATAGTGCAGAGAGTTCCCATAGAGCCTCTTGCTGTTTTACTCACAGGCTGCAATTTGAATTATCTTGCAATTATTCTGAATTTAATTCATCTCATTTTTACCTAGTCTTTTTTGGTTTGGTTTGGTTTGGGGTTTTTTTTGCTCTTAAAGGAGTCCATTTCTTCTCACATTTTAGAGAGGATGCTAGACAGTTTACCAAAATTTTCATCTGTGTCCTTCAACAAATTATTTTTAGAGTATATTTTTCTTCTGAGCCCTCTGGATGGTGATTTTTTGGTGATTTTTTTTTTAAACCTTGCTCTTTAGAGCTTATCCTTTGCATTTTAACGTTGCTGGTAATTAGAAAGCTAAGACTTTTCTTTTAAACAGATAATTATAAATTGGGAAAACTACTTAGCACTGCTACTGTCCTGTAACACGTGATCACAAACTGAGTGGCTTAAACAGCAGAAATGAATTCCCTCACAGGTTTGAGGGCCAGAAGTCTGAAATCAGCACCTCTGGGCTGAAATCAAGGTGTTGGGAGGGCTGTGCCCCCTCTCGGGACTCTGGGGGCGGGGATCAATTCCTTGCCTTCTCCAGCTTCTGGTGACTGGTGAAGGCATGCTTTGCCTTATGGTTGCATCACAGAAATCTCTGCCTCTGTCTTCACATCTCCTTCTCCTCTGTGTGCATGAGTCTCTCTCTGCCTCCCTCTTATAAGGACATGTCAAATTGCATTTAGGACCTGAAGCTTAATCTCTCCATTTCAAGATCCTCAACTTAATCATATCTGCAAAGATCTTTTTTCATTATGAGGGAAAATTTACAGGTTCCAGGGACTAGGACCTGATATCTTTGGGGGACCATTATTCTATCTACTGCAGAACTCATCTACTATGATCCAGCAGTTCTACACACACACACACACACAACTATCTTTTCTACCAAAAGACGTGTAAAAAAATGTTCATAGCAGCATGACTTGTAGTTACCAGAAAGTAGAACGTATCTATTAACAGTAGAATAGATGAATAAGCTGTGATATAACCATAAAATGGAATACTTTATATCAGTGAGAATGAAAGCACTAAAACTACATACAACAACACGCATGAATCTCGCACATATAACATGACTGAAAGAAAGCAGAAAGAAAAGAGTAAGTCCTAGAAGTGTTCACTTATGTAAAGTTGAAAACAGGCAAAATTAATCTGTGGTGTTAGAAGACAGGATAGTAGTTACCTTGGAGGGGGACAGTGACCAGAAGAGGGTGGAAGAGGGCTTCTGAGGTGCTGGTAAGATTTCTTGATCTGGGTGCGGGTTACTTAGGTAAGCTCACTTTGTGAGAATTCATTGAGATAGCCACTAATGATTTGTGAGCATTACCAACAAAAGGATAATTAAGTTACAAAGAAAGCTCACAGTTTTCTCAGGGCCATGCAGAATCATGGGGCAATGGCTAGAATGGTTGGAGCCAGAAGAACAGGAAGGGGTCGCAACTTTAGGTCAAAGTCAGGGTTTTAGAAGTTTGAGGTGATCAGAGCCTGAGAACAGGTAGGTGGATGTTTAAAGGAGTGTCAGCTCCTCTCAAATTCCTTGAGAAAATGTATAAATAAATAAATTGCTTGATAGATAGACAGACAGATGGATAGACAGATAAGGTAGAGGTTTGGTCTGAATACAGGAAGTTGAGTCAGTTAAGCCAAGTCATTTACTATCAAGAACTATGATGTCCAATATGGTAGCCGTTAGCCACACGTGGCTATTTTTGACCACTTGAAATGTGGCTAGTCCAAATTGAGATGTTCTGTACAAAGACATAGTACAAAAACTTGCATAGTTTCTTTTTATGCTGATCACGTGTTGAAACGATAACCTTTGGATATATTGGGTTAAATAAAAACTATTATTAAAATAAATTCCATCCATTTCTTTTTACTTTTTAAAGTATGGCGACTAGAAAATTTAAAATCTCACTATGTGACTAGCATTTGTGACTTGCATTCTATTTCTACTGGACAGTAGTGATCTAGACCATGATAAACCTGATAAGCAGTTAATAGGTTTGTGAGCAACACTACTTAACTTTTTTTGTCCAGGCAGGACTTGGACTGGCCCTGATCAGGTTTGGCCCCATGACAGGAAGACTGAAGTGAGTGGAGTTGGCAGTGAGTTATTATGATTGAACTATTATTATAACTGAATGGTATTATAGTTGAACTATTATTTCTGAGTTTTCAAGTCTATGAGAAACCTAATCTTTCTAAACAATAAGTTCAAAATTAAGGCATCCTTGCTCATGTGGTGGTTACATAATCTGAACAGACTCAGTGTATAGTACTTTGTAAGCAGCTTTTTGGGAGAAGGTGGTGTGACAGAGTGGGCAGAGAATAGACAATAGAGTCAGACATTCCTGACTTGCAGGGGGTGTCCATTACTTATAGGCTGGGTGGCCTGAGTCCAATGACATAGTTGCGCTGTACCTCAGTTTTCACAGCTATATAATGGGCTTATTAATATCTACCTCATAGGGTAGGTATTAGATTTGAAATACTATATTAAGTACAGAGTGCATAAATGACACTCAAAATGTGGTAGTTGCTATTATTCTTGGGTTCATTAAAAAGTATGAAGAAAACACAAGGAACATTTACAGGCCTCGATGAGAAACATTCTAAAAGTTTTTCTTTGTAGATTCTTCGGATACTTTAGACCAACCTTGGACCATTCCAAACCTTTGGTTTCTCTAGCAAATAATGGGGATAAGCCCACACACTTGGAAAGCCACGCCACAGGAAGTCTTCTCCTTCTCATTGTGTACTTTAAGCTTCAGGGAATTAATCCTTGGATCACGAAGAATTGCTCTGCATTCAAAACACTCAGCAGTTCGCTCCTTCTGGTCCCAGATGCTGGCAGGCCACCCCATCAATCATCCTCACAGTCACCCATCAGCGCGTCATCTCAGTGTCAGAGATCTGTTTTGGCAGGCTCACTGCAGGGTACACATAATCAGCAGAGATGCCACACTTAACGGTGATTGATGCCAGTCTTTTGACAATTTCTCCCACCAGACCCCTCCATCATTCCACGGCAATGTTTTCCTGAGTGCTAAATAATTTCTCTGAATTATCACAGCCACTTTCTAGACTGACTTGCAGAGATGTCTTTTTGTCACACCTGCATTTGAAAGGATTTTTATCTCGTATGTCCTTCTTTTTTTTAAGCTCTGATGATTCTTTCCATGTTTCTGTCACTTTCTTTGTTCCTCATAGCAGGAAAAATTTTTTAAGGTAAACAAAAGGGATATTATCATCAGTCTAGTTGGGCAGATGTCAGAAATCCATTTCTAATTCTTCATTTGGCTGGCGGGATGACCTTAAAACTATAATTATTACTATGCCATTGTCATTACTATGTCTCTTCTATTAGACGTTATGATTTTTTTTTTTTTTTTTGAGGAAGATTAGCCCTGAGCTAAGATCTGCTGCCAATCCTCCTCTTTTTGCTGAGGAAGACTGGCTCTGAGCTAACATCCGTGCCCATCTTCCTCTACTTTATATGTGGGATGCCTGTCACAGCATGACTTGCCAACCAGTGCCATGTCCGGACCCGGGATCCAAACTGGTGAACCCTGGGCCACTGAAGCAGAATGTGCGCACTTAACCGTTACGCCACTGGGCCGGCCCAGAAGTTACAATTTTTAAGAATCTGAGATTTCAGCCAAATCCAAATAAGTGTTCCCCTTGCCCTTTATAATCCGGCATTTGATGCTGGCCGTAGAAGCCTTCCAATCCACACTCGTGAGAGATGCCCCAGTCCTGCCTTTCCTTCTTCTTCCTCTGCCACTGCCCCACCAAACCCCAGCTCTAAGCCCAGCTGCATAACTGTCGTGGAACCATTAGTAGCTGACAAATTCAGACGGCCCCAGAACATATGGAAACAGCTTCCCTCTGCTCCCATTCTTATTCTCCTGCCAGTCACCTCATGCATTTCCACAACTTGAATTCTTCCTTGAAAAGCAGCCACAACAGTGGTCTCAGGAAACACGGGGTTAAGGAATGGGAGGTGGGTAGAGGGAAGGTGTTTTCTTCTTTACCGACGTGCTAAGCATGGCCACAGTATCCACACTATGCCGCCCAAACCAGGCTAAAACCTTTAGCAAAACTTCACTGAAAACTTGGGTAGAACAGGAGGGAATTACATCTCATAGGAGCTGAAGCTCAGATACTAAACATGACTAATCTCTTATCCATGAGGTTCCAGCCCCCTCCCTTGTGACCTTTGGATGCTTCACAGTCCAGCTCTGAACCTGTTTTCAAATGGAGAAAGTCTGCCATACTCTCTGGAACAGAGAGAGAGAGACAGAGAAAGAGAGAAAGAAAGAAAGAAAACCAGTTCCAGCTCTCCCTCCCTGTGTGGTCCAGGCCGCAAACACCTGGTTCAGGTCTGCTTTCTGAGTCTCCACTTTGCATCCCAGATCCCTTCCCCTCTGAGATGATTGGCTTTTGGGATGCTCACTGCCTTTATTAAAACAAAAACAACAACAATAACAAAACTAGCATTCCCTATCCTTGGTATTAATCCTTGGCCTTGCCCTAGAATCCCCTGGAAGATTTTCTATCACATCGCAAATATCTAGTACCAGTATATTCACCAATATCTAGGAAATTTGATTGGAATAGCATTGCTGTGGCATATTACGTTAATATACGGTTCTTGTTGGCTGTCAGCAATCAAAGTCTGGTGTCTTTATGATTCTTCCACCAGCATGAGATGAGATTATGTTCTAGAACTCTTCTTATCATCTTCTGGTTTCCAATCCCAATGAGAAAACACACACACACATATGTATCTTTCAAAAGCAATTTTCAGGGGAAGTGCAATCTTAATCTATATTTATGAAAAAAATTCCTGAAGGAAATGACATCTAGAGATTAAACTTCACCACAATTAAGATAAATTTGGTATTTTAATGGAATTACTTAGATTCTGCTTTTTTATTTTTAATTTTTGGCTTTGCTTTTCCTTTTCCTCACCAAAAGCCTATAGAAATGGCCTTTGTAGAAAGAACTATTTGTCCCAAAGAGCAAATCCAAGTCCCCAACTTCTCCTAACACTTGAAAGTTTGAGATTATAATTTTTTCCATTAAGGTTTCAAAACTCCAATTCATTTTTAGGGTACAATTTCAAAAATACCCTTCTCTGTAGGAGTTTCTATAAGAAGGAAGTTTCCCAAACATAAGAGTGCTGAGTCCTACCCAAGATGTAGAGAGCAGGAGATCAGTCTCCACCTTCCACAGCAAGCCCCAGGGGAGAGAGCCCTCCGTTGGTAGCCTGAACAGAAGTAAGATCCCGTCTAGTTAGAGCCAAATTCTTCTGACTCCCTCAATCTTCAAACATAAGGGAAGTGGCCAGCATGGAATGATCCAGGCCCTCCCTCCTGAATGTATTACAACTGTAATTGCTAACCCTGCAAATCAGGCTTGCATAGAGAATGCAAGCTGGCACAAGAAATATCTCTCTAACCACAATACCATCTCTTTAAAAGTAACAAACTACAAAGAGTGAGATGTTTTAATTAAATGAGTTCAGGAAAATGGTGTTTTTCAAATATGTTCAGCCGAGGATCATGCTCTGAGTCTGACAATACCAAGCTGCATGGTCCTCCAGGGACTTCAATGCCTGAGTGAGCCTCCCATGATGCCTTGCTAACTCCAAAGGTGAGACTCAGGCCCGGGGAGACGAGAGCCCAGTTATTCCAAGTCTGCACAATCACACTTTTTTTCTTAAATCTTTGGTCCCTAGGGACTACCTTGCGAAAGGAAAAGCCAATTTACCATTAAACATTCAATAAAGAAAAGACAACAAAGAAAATCCTCTTGTAATCACATTGCATGCTCAAGACACCTTTCATGGTAAGAACTGCTAAATTTAAACTGCAGATAAGGATGTCTTAGAATTTTTCTTTATGCAAACAAAGGATTTGCCCATTTTTTTCCCCTGGTAGGCATCTAATAAGTGTCATTTCTTCACCAGGCACTGGATGAGGCTCTGGCTACAGTAAGGAAAGAGCCTTGCTCTCTGCCAGCAGTGCACGGTGTCCTGGAGGACACACACGTGTAGTTTCCTCCAGTATCAGTCAGAATCAGACAAACACCAGATATAAAGCACAAGCAAAATACTATGGGCACCCAGGAGTAATAGTGATAACCACAATGATGTTAGGGGTAATGATACAATATTAATAATATATTAGCTACAGTTTTGAAGCACAAGCACTCTGATGAGTGATTTAGATACGTCGTAGTAGAATCTTCATGACAATCCTATGTGATGAGTACTATTATTATCTCCATTTCACAAATTTGGAAACTGAGGCATGCAGAGGAAGGAAAGACCAAGTAGGTTTCGAGCAGGCAAGAAGACTTCACAGAGGATATTACTGAAGCCGTAGCCTGGGAGGATGAATGGGGTTCAGATCGATGGAGGAGGAAGAGGGGAGAGAAGGAAGGCAGTTCAGGTCAAGGAAACGGCGCAAGATGTAAAGAACAGCACAACCAGAAGGATCCACAACTAGAATACACAACTATGTACTGGGGGGCTTTTGGGAGAAGAAAAAAAGATAGAAGAAGATTGGCAACAGATGTTAGCTCAGGTGCCAATCTTTAAAGAAAAAAAAGATGTAAAGAACAATCTAAGCAAAATGAAAAGGGAAATTGTGTCAAAAATGGAGGAAGGGTAGTGTTAGAAATGACAGCCAGTGTTTAAAACATCTGGAGCAGTATCACATATCGAGCAGACCGTCAACAAAAGCAATGTCGTGAGGTGAAGTGAGTGAATGGATTTCTTGGGGCCAGCCTCACTTTCACTTCTCCTGGGCTGCATTAATTGATATTTGCTTCTTGCCCACACTGCAGGCACTTTTATTATTATTATTTTTGATCCTTTAACCTGTTTCATAATTCCTTTCCTTTCTCCTGTAAACAGAAGAGAAATGCAATCACAGTGGAACAGTGGGCTGGGATACCAAACAAAAGCTTGAAATGTGAAAAAGGAAAAAAAATCTATCTTGTCAGCACATCAGCAAAATTGGATAAAAGTTGCCGTATAGTGACAGGTAGAAAACTTGGAGTGTAAATGAAAGACAAAACATCAGCTCCAGTGACGGGAGAAGTAGACTAATCTTTGTGAACACCTACTTCGCGTCTGCATGTTATCTACGCTGTCCTTCCAAATTCTACCAACAAGACGCTATTATTCCTGTTTTCTAGACAACAACACTGATACTTATGGAGGCGAAATTCTTGCTTGAAATGACTGCAGTTAACGATGGCAGATTCCACTTTTGAAACCTTGTCTATCTGACTCCCACTCTACGTTCTTTCCACTATGATGTATTGCCTCCATGGGAACTAATAGTCATTCTGGTCTTATGGTAATCTCTCTCTCTCTCTACCTATACATGTTATATAATATGATATATTCAATATTTAATGTTTTACTTATTCAAAACCATGAATAAATATTGAATTAGTCAAGCTTTGTGATCTCATAACAAGTTTTCATGCATAAGTACTTGAGAAACAGAGTAATGAGTAAAACAGTAAAATTGGCTCTATTTACCAATATGTATGGTATCTTACGTGAAAAGTATGAAAAAAATTGTAAGCACTACTCAAATCATTAAATACTCTTAGTATTTTTAGTATTTTAAAATATTGTTTTTAAGTTAAAATGGCTAATCTTTCACAAAACTGGAAAAGATTTTTGACAGAGTTGGGAAAGAATCAGGTCAAAGCTGAAAAGTATAGAATCTCCTGATTCTGAGGAAGTCGGCCTCTGACCATCTTCTAACCACTGCCTTCTGAGGTGTTGGTCTTCCTGCAGATTCTAGTGATTAGCCAAAAAGTTATTTTCAGAAGACAGAGAAAACTGAGACTTTATCTAAATAGAAAGCTTTGCCCAGAGCATGAGTTGTTACCACTGTTTGATTTAAATTTCACTCAGAAGCATTTAGAATTGGTTTAACTTGGTAACTGAAAAAGGAGCAAGAGTGCAAGGCTATTGATTAAACTATACAAATAGAAATGATATATTTGTGCCCTTTATCTGATACTAATCATGCCTTATGTCAGTGTCGAGCTGTGTAAATTTCAAAGCAGTTATATATTTATCTTTGCATTGGATTTGGTCAACGTTCCTGGGCAATAGACAGTAGAGGAAATAAAATCAGCATTTTATGGTAAGAAAACTTGATGCCTGGAGATATGAAGTAGCTTTCCTACAGTCTCTGGGTTTGGGAAGAGTTAGACCTAGACGTTTTGTCTCTGTAACTCCTAGTCTAGTGTTTGTTGTACTGCTCCAGCATCTCATGAGGTAAATAAAGGCATTAGAGAGCCCACATCGCTCTTGGGGATTCTATAGCAATGGAGGGGCAGGGCCTGAGATTCTGATTTCTTAAAAAGTGCCAGGGGATTCTTTGACCAGCAATTTGGGGAAACTCTATCTATTTGGTAAATATCCCAGCTGAGAGCAATATATTGCAGAATAGTTTCCTTTGGAAATTCAGGCTTATATTAATTGCAGTTAAAATTTCTTTAATGTTTCTAGAGATAGTTTAAACCATTGAATCAAAAGATGAATAGCTTCAGCTCACAGTGCCAGGGCAAATAATAGACTATGACGCATCCATTAAAATGTTGTTTATGAGTAGTGTTTTTAAAAACCATACAGCTGATCACAATTGTGATAGATGGAGAAACAAATCTAGAGAAAAGTATTGTTTCTGGTGAATGGATTAATAATTTTCTTTATTTATAAGCATTATACATATACATTTAAATTATACATATATAATTAAAAAATACACTGTTACCTTTAATTTAAAAACCACCAAGCAAGCAAGAAAAGTAATAAAGATAGCTCCAGAACTGTAAACTCTCTTAGAACTCCCCTCAGAAACTCAGTTTCCACAATCAGCACCTCTTGACTTGCTTCTCCTGTTGACTGCCTGGATGTTTATCTGGTAATGCTGAAACTAGGGGAGTCATGAGTAGTGGATAATGGCTTTCCAAAACTCACTTATTCGTTTATTCGGCAAATATTTGTGGAACTCTCACCACATAGTAGGCACTGTGCTAGAAGCTTGTTTTACAAGCTGATGCAGATTCAGGCACTTCCCTGCCAGGGTTTATTATCAATTGGGGTTATGGAAAAGTAAGTGACAACTGGAAATAAAGGAGCTCTGAGTAGAGAGGAAGGGAATCCACTCAAATCTGGGGACCAGATTTCCAGTACCATCAAAGCTGAGAACCAAAGATGAGTAGGAGTTGGAGAGGTGAAGAGAGGGGAGAACACTCCAGGCAGAGGAGCTATTTGTACAACGTCCTGTAAGTGAGAAAGAGCCTGGATCCTTCACGGAACTGAAAGAAATTCAGTATAGTTGAACGGCAGGTTGCCAGGGGGAGAGTGGAATGAAATGAGGCTTAAAAGATAAGCAATGCCGGATTATTAGAATTCTGGACATTGAAGGATCGTAGGCATCAGAGAGACTTATAATAGGGTTTGTGTGTGAGACGTACCACACTGGCTATTATATGAAGAATGATTGAAGGAGGAAATGTCAAGGGTTTCGTTAGGAAGCTTTTTTCATAGTCCAGGTGAGATACGGACTAAGATAGTGGCAGTGGAGATGGAGAGAGGTAGATATTTCCAATGGACATAACAGGGCTTAGGGAGTGAGTATACATAGGAATGAGAGAGAGGCGGCGCTCCAAAGACAGTGTTTAAGTTTCTGGCTTGAGTAATAGAGTCAATGATTGTTCCATTTCCAATTCCTTGATTAGGGAACATAGAAGTGTCTTAGGAGGCTGATAGTGATTTTGAGGGGCTCATGGCATACCCAAGTAGAATGTTCAGTAGGCAGTTTTCTATATGTATCTGAATCTCTGGGCTGGAATCATACATTTAAGAGGCATCACTAGAATTCCATGCTGCAACTAAAGAGAGATAAGGTTCACACCCTAAAAACTGTCAATCAAATGAAGATGCTGAAGTAGCAGCATCGTTTTAAAATCTAAAATCAGGCCATCCCACTCCCAGATTAAACTCATCATCTGGAAGGGGGAAGTTGGGTTTGAATAACTGGACTTAATCGCAGGGTCCATGTTGATGTAGGGAGCACTGGTCCTGAGTACAGGTTATAGATCTCTTCTGGTCCCATTTACCCTTGCACTCTGGGTATGTCTCTAGAGGAAGGAGCTACATAGGAGTTTGAAGTGGAAGTGTTGGTCATTAATAGCCGTAGAACAAGGATCCCAGGCCTGCTTTGGCGTAGGGCTCCTGAGACTGGGTATAATGCTACGGAGAGTAAGAGAAATTAGCCTGTGAGACTAAGAGAGATTAGCTTTCTTGAGATCAGCAGTTGTAGAGGTTCACTTTAAAGGGTTTATCTCAATTCTTGTATCTTTTTGGCAGTAGAAGAGAGAAGACTTGATACCTGGGCCAGGATAAGAAATCCTGCATGTTAGGAGGGGATTGGAGAGTCCCAAGAAGAATCCGTGGTTTTCTGGTTCACAGAAATTGTAGTTTGAAAATCAGAAGAAAGTCAGTTTGAGTTTGATGTTTTCTCATGATTGGAATGAGTTTATGCATTTTGGGCAAGAATACCACAGAAATGATGTTGTGTCCTTTGTCGTGCATCATTTCAAGAGTTTCATGATGTCAGTATGTCTTATTACTGGTGATATTGACCTTGATCGCTTGGTTAGGTATGTATATATGTGTGTATATATATATATATATATATATATATATATGTATGTATTTACACACACACAAACACAAAAAGCTTTGTTATAAGGAATTGGCTCTCATGATTATGGAGGCTAAACAAATTTCAAGATCTGCAGTTAGCAAGCTGGAAACCCAGGAGAGCCGATGGATGGTGTCATTCCAGTCTGAAAGTCAGCAGGCTTAAGACCCAGGAAGAGCCAGGTTGGAGAAAGGCAATGTCCCAGCTTGAAGTCATTCAGACACAAGCAGTTCCATCTTACTCTGCCTTTTTGTTTTATTCAGGCCTTCAACTGGCTGGATGAGGTCCACCCACACTGGGGAGGACGATCTCCTTTATTCAGTCTACGGATTCAAATGTTAATCTCATCCAGAACCACCCTCATAGACACGCCCAAAATAAAGTTTGACCAAATATCTGGGCACCCTGTGGCCCAGTCAAGTTGACACATAAAATTAACCATCACAGGTGGTATCTCCTGGTTTTTCGACTGGTAAACTTATTATTTTTACAATACAAGCAGTATGCTTCAGAAGTGTCAAGATCATGGAAGACAAGGAAAGAAGGAGGAACTCTTACAAATTGGAGAAATAATAATTAAATGCAATGTGAGATACTAGATAGGATCCTGAAATAGAAAGAGGACATTAGTGAAGAAACTGGTAAAATTTGAATAAGATGTAGAGTTTAATTAATAGCATTGTGCCACTGTTAATTTCCAGACTTTGATAATTGTACTACGATTACATAGGATGTTAACATTAAAGGAATGTGGGTGAGGGGTATACAGAAGCTCACTATATTTTTCAACTCTTCTGTAAGTCTAAAACCTGTTCAAAATAAAACTTTAAAAAATTTTTTAAAACGGAATGTTTTGTACGTCCTCCTGCTTATAGCACACACTGTGGTACATTCTAGAAGTCTCCGGGTCTCTGCTTGTGGCTGTTTTCTGGCCATGGGAGGGACAGGCTGAGCTGTTCCCACTGTGGCAAACTGCACCTGGCTTCTTCAAACCTCAGTGGAACAATGGTCAGGCACATGCCATACATTGTCGCAAAGCCTTCCCAGCTGGATTGAACCCCAGTTGTCCACAGTAGTAACCCCCACATTAACCAATGGAGTGCTAGTAAATGCTTAACAACTAGCTCACTGAGAAAATTGCTCTGATCTGTAGTGTTTTCCAGTTTCCCCTATGGCTGACTTCAGGCTACCAATGTGCTGTCACTAATCACGGGGTGGGGACGAGATGTGCAGAAGCACGCTGTTATATTTCCACCACGTGGATACAACAAAAATAAATGACCTCAAGAACATAGAAATTAGTAAAATAATTAGAAGTTGTTGCTTTTGTTTTTTTAACATAATTGATTTAATTGAAATTTTATATCATTCGATTTTTAACAATGGCCCTGGTTAACAACTTGCTTGCAAACGTCCTGAAAAATTAACAATTGGCCTTCATGACTACATATGACCTGGCTTCCACACATGCTTGTTACATTAACGTACCCTTAACTGGCCTTCCTCCCTCCCAAGTTTCTCACCATGCATCCTGACGTCACCTCCCAAATAAACCACATGCGCCTAGATCCTGGCTTTGGGGTCTACTTTAGGGTGAACATAAACTGAGCAGAAACCAGGAAATCTTTAGCACATACCAGAATTTTAGAATCTTCTCTATGAAAATTACCTGGGAGGCAGCTATTGTATGGTGCCAATAAGAAATGTGATAATAAAAATAATAATAGCTACTATTTATAGAGCAAGTACTCTATGTCAAGCACGGAGCCAAACTCCTTCCAGAGGTTTGGTCCCTAGACAAACCATATGAGATTAGAGCTAGCATTACTTCTATTTTACAGATGCGAAAACTTAGATTTAGAGTCAGGAAGCCTTGTGTCCAAAGTCATGAAGTTAGCAAGTGGCAGAGCAGATCTATATCCAGGCAAGTTTACTGCAGATCTGTGTCTTAGGCACAAGGATAAGATTAGCATACACGGAAGAAACTCAAGGAGTCTGGTTGGCACCTGGGATTGGATAGGAGGCAAACGCACTTGCTTGACAGCTGGGTGACTGAGTTGCCAAGTCTGCAGAGAAGGAAGGTGTACCAGACTTGGTTTGGCAGTTCTGGCCTGCTGTGTGAGTTGGAAGCAACACTCCTCCAAGGGAGTCTGTGTTTAACATATAAATAAATAATTCCAATGTAAATTGCAGTCCCGCAGTGCCCTCCTCCTTTTTCCGTTTTGGGATATAAAAAGCACCTACAAACATATGCTCCTGCCGGAGTTTTTCTTTGTGGTGCCCTCTCCAAAAAGACACTTAGAAAAAAACAACAGCCCACAGTCTCTTTCAGAGCCTGCATCCCTGGGTTGTCATTTGCAAAGGACAGAAATATTCTGTGCGTGGTTGAAGGTGTTGCCAGGAAGAGAGAGAGAGGAAGATTTATTCTTTGGCTGCTCGGGTTACGTATTAATGAGGGACTGGGGTTCAAAAGGAGCTCAGAGATCTGCACATCAGAGGTGGCCACTTCCGCTCAGAGTTGAATTAAATTGAACAGCAGCCACAGGGGAGGAGAGTGACAGGTTGCTTTTAAGGAGAGTGTCCTGCAGAGGGACCACGGTGCTTCCTCCCACACCACATCCTGGATCTCGGGTTAGTGCCATTATAATTAATATTAATTATAATGCCATGGCACTTTAAATGCCAGTTTCAGTCTGTGACTTAAATACAAGCAAAATGATAAAACCACACACATTAAAGTAGTCAGAAGAATTTTAATTTTGTAAAGGAGCAAGCTTTCTCTTTCCTGAGGCTCCAGATCTCTGCCTCAATTGCTACTACAGCAGGAAATAAGCAAATGAATGAATAACAACCTAGCATGCTCCCTTGTCTCTTGGAAATCTTTATTCTACGAAGTAGAGAGTAGCATTTTAGATATGGTTGAGGTACTGGGTCACACGATGAATCCTTTTGGGGAGCTTCTTTGTGAATTCACTATCAAAACCTAAGCAGACAGCAATATTGCGATCTGAATACAGAAGAGTTGACGCCAGTTAGAGGTTCAGCATAGGGTTTCTAAATGTATGAATGCCATGCCCACAGCTTGCTGCCTTTCAGCTACTGTTTGAATATTAACTTCTAAGGTCTAGGAAGTTTCCAGATAACTAAGGGATCTTTGCACATTTGAGAAGGGAAATGCTAATAACTGAACTGAATTGAACTGAATTAAACATTGTCTAACCAGTAGCAAGTAGAGTAAATAATTATATTCCAATGTTTTCCAAAAATTAATGTACAATTTCACAACTTTTTCTGCAGTGGACTCAAATAACCTTTCAAAAATATGGTAATCATAGCCATCTTCTGAAAACATCTGCATTCCCTAGACGAAAATAGTTTCTTTTCCTTATTTCTCTTAAGATCAGTAGACTACTCTATCAAAAAAAAGAAAAAAATGCATGTGCCTGGATTTATAGGGAATACAATTTAAAATTCACCCAGATACACCTTGTCATTTCTTTATCATCTTCTTTTTTCAGATATTTTTAGTTAAGGAACAGACTTTATCATGTTGGGCCAGGATCAGGCCTAGGTGGGGTAAGGTGCCTAGGGTACAAAATTTAAGGAGGCTCATTTTCAGTGTCATGCAAGTGCTTGACTCAACCATGGGGACCCACCTCACTACAGTCTGGGTCAGTCAAACCAAAGTGGGGGCTTTTTCTCTGGCTCGTCACTGCTAGAACACTCTACTGCACTTCATTCATTCATCCGTTAATTTACTCAAATATTTATTGAGGTGTTCCTGAACAAAATCAACAAAATTTCCTGCCCTCACATTCCCAGAAGGGAATACAAACAACAAAAAACAAACAGAATAAATAAGACATGGTCTAAAAACAGGAACCAGACAAGGATGCCTACTGTCACCACTCTTATTTAACATAGTATTGGAAGTCCCAGCCAGAGCAATCAGGCAAGAAAAAGAAACAAAAGGGATCCAAACTGGAAAATAAGAAGTGAAACTGTCACTCTTTGCGGATGACATGATTTTATACCTAGGAAACCCTAAAGAATCCACTAAAAACTTTTAGAAACAATAAAGGAATACAGTCAAGTCGCAGGATACAAAATCAACATACAAAAATTGGTTGCATTTCTACACACTAACAACGAAGTAGCAGAAAGAGAAATTAAGAATACAATCCCATTTACAATTGCAACGAAAAGAATAAAATACCTAGGAATAAACTTAACCAAAGAGGTGAAAGATCTGTACACCGAAAACTATAAAACACTGTTGAAAGAAATTGAAGAAGACACAAAGAAATGGAAAGACATTCTGTGCTCTTGGATTGGAAGAATTAACATAGTTAAAATGTCCATACTTCCTAAAGTAATCTACACATTCAATGCAATCCCTATCAAAGTCCCAACAACATTTTTCACAGAAATAGAACATAGAATCCTAAAATTTATATGGAACAACAAAAGACCCCGAATAGCCAAAGGATTCCTGAGGAAAAAGAACAAAGCTGGAGGTATCACACTCCCTGATTTCAAAATATACTACAAACCCATAGTAACCAAAACAGCATGGTACTGGCACAAAAACAGACACACAGATCAATGGAACAGAATCGAGAGCCCAGAAATAAACCCACACATTTATGGACAGCTAACATTTGACAAGGGAGCCAAGAGCATATGATGGAGAAAGGAGAGTCTCTTCAATAAATCATGTTGGGAAAACTGGACAGCCACATGCAAAAGAATGAAAGCAGGCCACTATCTTACACCATGTACAAAAATCAACTCAAAACGGATTAAAGACTTGAATGTAAGACCCGAAACCAGGAAACTTCTAGAAGGAAATAAAGGCAGTACACTCTTTGACATTGGTCTTAGCAGCATATTTTCAAGTACCATGCCTAACTGGGCAAGGGAAACAAAAGAAAAAATGAGCAAATGGGACTACATCAAACTAAAAACTTCTACACAGCAAAGGAAACCATCAATAAAACAAATAGACAACTTAACAACTGGGAGAAGATATTTGCAAACCGTATATCAGATAAGTGGTTAATATCCAAAATATACAAAGAACTCATACGTCTCAACAACAAAAAAACCAACAACCCAATTAAAAAATGGGCAAAAGATCTGAAAAGAGATTTCTCCAAAGAAGATGTACAGATGGCCAACAGGCATATGAAAAGATGCTCAACATCATTAGCTATCAGGGAAATTCACATCAAAACTACCATGAGATATCACCTCATTCAGGTCAGAATGGCTATAATTAACAAGACAGGAAACAGCAAGTGTTGGAGAGGATGTGGAGAGAAGGGAAGCCTCGTACACTGCTGGTGGGAGTGCAAACTGGTACAGTCACTATGGAAAGCAGTATGGAGTATCCTCAGAAAATTAAGAATAGATCTAGCATATGATCCAGCTATTCCATGTCTGGGTATTTATCCAAAGAACTTGAAAAAACAAATGCATAAAGATACATGCACCTCTATGTTCATTGCAGCACTATTCACAATAGCCAAGACTTGGAAGTAACCTAGGTGCCCATCAAGGGACGAATGGATAAAGAAGATGTGGTGTATATATATACATATGTATATACAGTGGAATACTACTCAGCCATAAGAAATGATGAAGTCCGCCCATTTGTGACAGATCGATGGACCTTGAGGGTATTATGCTAAGTGAAATAAGTCAGAGGGAGGAAGTCAAATACCATATATTCTCACTCATAATTAGAAGATAAAAACAATGACAAATAAACACATAGCAACAGAGACTGGATTGGTGGCTATCATAGGGGAATGGGGTAGGGGGGAGAGCAAAAGAAGGGATTAGGCTCACATGTGTGGTGATGGACTTTAATTAGTTTTTGGGTGGTAAACATGGTGTAATCTACACAGAAATCAAAATATATTACGATGTACATCTGAAAGCTGTATAAGGTTATAATCCAATGTTACTGAAATAAAAAAAAAAAAAGACCTGGTATGGTATATCAGAATGGGGTAAGTATTTTGGCTAAATAAAGAGAGAAGGGATAAGTGAAACCAGGAGTGCCAGAAAGAGCTGCAGTTTTAGATGGAGGTGCCTAGATTTATGAAGATCGGTGGAGGTCAGTCAAGATGCCACATGAGCAATTAGTTGAGAAAAATGAGGAGTGAGATAAGCAGATGTTTGGTGGGAAAGCATTCCAGGCATCAGGAATAGTCAGTGAAAAGGCCCTGAGGCAGGAATGTGCCTATTATGTTCAAAAACAGTGAAGAGAACAAGCAGAGTGAATAAGGGAGTGAGGAGTACGGGATGCAGTCAGAGAGATAAGAGAGTGCAGGCAGGACTTGCTGTACATTATAAAGCCCGTGGATTAAATTCTCAAAGAAATGAGGAGCCACAAAGAAATATTGAGCAGAAGAGTGAGATACTTTGTTCAAAGTTTAGTAGGACCATTCAGGCTGCTTTGTTGATAATGACTGTAGGAAGGGGTAAACATGAGAACACAGAAACCAGTTAGGAGGCTGTAGTGATATTCTAAACCAAAGATGATGATAGACTGGACCACCCAGGTGAGGAGAAGCAGTTGGATTCTTGATATACTTTAAAGGTAAAGCCATCATAATTTCCTGATGGGCTGGATATAGAGTGAGATAGAGGGGAGTCAAAGGCAACTTTAAGACATTTGTTCTAAGTGACTGGAAGGAGGGTGTTTCCATTTCTGGGATGGAAAAGAATATGGGTGTAGCAATTTTGTGGGTGAAGACCCGAATTCTGATTTTGGGTAAATTTCAGATCTGTATAAGACTTCCAATTGAAGATCTTGAGAAGGTGGTTAAGCATATGAGTTTAGAGCCAAGAAAGGATCCAGGCTGAAGATAAATATTTTGGAGTCACTAACATAAAGAATTTATCTGAAATTATGAAACTGGATGAGATCATTAAAAGGGTAGAGAAGAGACCCAAGGACTGAGTCCTGGAGCATTCCAATGACAAGAAATGGGGGAGAAGAAGAACTCACACAGAGAAAGCCAAGGGAATGTGTTATCAAGGAGCCAAGCAAAAGAGAGGTTCCAGGAGGAGTGATCAGATGTCAAGTGCTGCTAATGGTCAAATGAGATAAGGGCTGAGAGTTCATTAGTGGAGTAAGCAGTGTGGAGACCACCACTGACCTTTGGGAAGGTGAGGTTGAGTAGAGCCAGGTGAGAGGTAAAAGCCTGCTGGGAGTGGGATTAAGACAGAAGTGAGAGAATGGGAAACAGTAAGAACAGACAAATTTTAAAGGAGGTGTTTTTTTTGAGGAAGACTGGCCCTGAGCTAACATCTGTGCCCGTCTTCCTCTACTTTATATGTGGGACGCCTACCACAGCATGGCTTGCCAAGCGGTGCCACGTCTGCACCTGGGATCCGAACCGGGGAACCTCCAGCCGACAAAGTGGAATATGTGTACTTTGCTGTGCCACCGGGCTGGCCCCTAAAGGAGTTTTGATAAAAAGGAAAGTTAGAGAAATGTTACAATGGGTTTTAACAGAAGCTGGGTCAAAAAAATATTTAAAAATAAGGTTAGAGAAGGGCTGGCCCCATCACATAGTGGTTGGGTTCTTGCACTCTGCTTCAGTGGCATGGGGTTCATGGGTCTGAATCCTGGGTGCAGACCTACACATCACTCACCAAGCCATGCTGTGGTGGCATCCCACATATAAAATAGAGGAAGACTGGCATAGACGTTAGCTCAGGGACAGTCTTCCTCACCGAAGACTAGAGAAATAAAAGATGGAATAAATAATAGCATGTTTCTATGCTGATGGGAACTGTTTCCTGTCAATGTGATTACTCTGCTGTGGCACTCTGCTATTAACATCCTATTTTACCGGGAATATCTTTACATACACAGCAAACAGGTTAATGCTTTCCACAGAATAAATGAATTTAGGATTATTTTAATAGTAAAAGATCCCGGTGGATGATAAAATGCAAGTTCAAAACTTAAAAAGCAACCCCCTAAGCTGGGAAAGTTGGGTGGATATAGGTCCACTATTCAAAGAATTCTAAAGAAAGTAAAGCAGATAAAGTTATCAGCCGATAAAACAATAATTGTATGTTAATCAAAAGTAATAAATTGCCATGTTAGAAATTCATCACCCCAGGAACTACGTCATCATGGTCCCTAATTCAGTTATTGCTTCAATATCCAGGAAATATATTTGCTGATGGTTTAAAAAGTAATCATGTTTTTCAAAAGAAGCTCCTAAAATAGCAGTCATATCTCTGGAATCAAGCAAACATAGCAGGCATGAACTCATCATGACCACAACTGCATGCACAATATATCTCATTAGTTCACCCCTCTAAGTGAAATTTCTAATCTTGTTAAGGTGGTGAGAAATTCAATCTCAGTCATTCCTGGTGCTTCCAATTCCATTAGGATTAGGCTAAGGTCTTCGGGTGGGGCTTTACACAGTCCAGATCTTTCAGTGAGACCTCATTAGTTTTAAATCTATAGTGGTCCTTATGATATGCTCATGTAGACAAGTCAACAAGGTTGGTCCCTTGAAGACCAGTGCTCAAGAACATCTTTGAGGAGGTGAGAAGCTCATATGATTAATGTTTCTTCCTAATTAAATTCATTGACCTGTTTATTTTCCTCAGGTCAGTCCTCTATTCTAGGCAAAGAAATGGCAGGTAGGAGAAGGAGGTGTGGGTTTCAGTCTCAGACAATTTCTCTCCATCCCACCCAGATTGACAGTTTCTGCCTCTTGCCAAACTAACACTCTTCCCCATCACCCTTGTATGAGTCAGTTTATGTAAATTACACTGCAATAACAAGCAAACTCTCAGGGAGCTTACAAGACAAGGTTTATTTCTGGTCCATGTTTCGTGGCAGCTGCCAATTGGAGATGGCTCTAATTCATATCTTCTTCATTAGTGGATCCAGGTTTTTAGAGCTGCCCCTAACTGCCCCCCTGGCAGCAGTGAGAAGAGCAATACCACACCATGAAATGACCCTTAAGTTTTCTGTTTGGAAGTTACATCCATCACTTCTGCTCATAATGTATCACCCCAAACACATCACGTGGCCAAGTTGATGAGTAGTGAAGTAAACCACTCATGGGAGAAACATGGAAGAATTAGGAGCAATAGCACAACCTACCATACTCTCCCTCTGGGGACATTTTAGAGAAACAAAATGTCAAGTCTCTTTCCTGGAGGTGAGGTAGCAATGAAAAAATAAATCCAGTTAGCATTTTCTTTCTTATTAACTCGGTTTGCTGTGTTAGCAAGTACTTTGAGATGCTAGATGCTAGAGGAAATTTGGGAGAGTGGGGTCTAACAGTTCTATATTACCAGTCAGGCTCTGGTCAAGCATTTAACACATATTAACTCATCTAACCCTTAGAAGAATGCCATGAAGTAGATACTATTTTTACTCTCCTCACCCCCATTTTTGGAGATAAAGAAATTTATGCATAAAGTCGCTTGTTAAGAAAAAAATGAGTAATAAGTTGTGGCTGCAGGATTAGGGCTTCAGGTGTTTAGATCTAGGATCTGAGCTCTTAACTATACTGTCCTACAGTGTTACTGAAAATTAGACCCAGTCACAGTACTTATGGGGTCCTATAAGAGAATCAGTGGCAATCACCCTGGTTAAGTCTATATAATGTGCTTCTATAGATGTCTGGAAAAGGGATTTTTTTTCTGTTTCCTTTGAAACATAAAGTCTTGCTCTGTATGCCATTTTGAGATTAAAGCCCAGTTAAGGGAATAAAATACTTGTGCTATTGATCATTCAGTAGAGAAGTTACAGCTATAATCATTTACTCCTGGGAGCCAGTTATCTTTGAAGATGATCAGCTATGACCTTTCATTTTTCTACAGGGATCCCTGAGTCCACAATCCAGGCCTGGACATGTCTTACTGTGTGCCAAGAATTACTCACAAATTATTAAGGCTGTACATGCAGATCCCATAGCAGAAATTTCTGCCAGTTGCCCACTTTCTTCCTTCTATCTTCCCTTCTTTTCTCTACACCTGGTATGAGTAACTGGAATGACCCGCGGAACAAACAGAGCTTATAAAACACCAGTCCCAGCATGGATTGCTGCTAGGACTCTTCCTCTCTCTGTCACCTTCGATTGTGTTATACTGGGGCGGGGGGAGGGGGGGACGGACATTTTTCAGGATGAAATGCCACACTACCATTTCTGCGTTTTTCCCTTTACTTCATACTTACGCAAACTCACAAATCCCAACATAAAACACACAGGAGTGCACACGCTTTCCTCCTGATCTTTTGTTTTCTAGAACTTTCACTTTCTGAATGTTAAATGGCAAACTGTTAGACCTAGTGCTAGGTAGGACCACCACAAGAAGTAGCATCCAAAACATAGAGGGATGGCTGCCAATTCCATATATCCTATTTCTTCCTTTTTAAGGAGTTTAAAATTTGACTACTTAATTAAAATTGGCCAGTTGTAATTTTTTTTAGAAAATTCTTAGTGTTAATATAAAATATAAATGTTCTTTCTTCATTCCTCTAAACCACAACTCATGACATGTCTTCACAGAAAGCATCAGAGTCTTCTCTTGTTATTAAACATCCCATGTTCTATCATTAGGAAACACAATATTCTGTAACTAAAATATCCAAAACAAAAGGATTTTTAAGACATGTTTCAGACTCATATGGAAAAAAATAGAAATTAAATCCTTATTTCACAACTTATACCAAAGCCAATTCTGTATCCATCAAGGGCTTAAATGTGAATGGCAAAACTTTAGAACTTTCAGGATGAAAACAAAAGTGTATCTCCCAACCCTGGAGGTAGGTAATGATTTCCTTCTTCTTCTTCTTTTTTTAGAGAAAGATTTGCCCTGAGCTAACATCTGTTGCCAATCTTCTTCTTTTTTTTTCTCCCCAAAGCCCCAGCGCGTGGTTGTATATCCTAGTTGTATGTCCTTCTAGTTCTTCGATGTTAGCCGCCTCCACAGCATGGCATCTGACAGATGGGTGGTGTGGTTCCATGACTGGGAAATGAACCCCGGGCCGCTGAAGTGGTGAGAGCACTGAGCTTTAACCACTAGGCTACCATGGCTGGCTCAGGGAACAATTTCTTAAGAAACAAAAAACATAAACTATAAAGGAAAAGATTGATCAATTTGACCCATTAAAATAAAGAATTTTGTTCACTGAATGATTCTATTAAAGAAGGTGAAAAGATAAGCCAAAAACTGGGAGAAGATATTTGCAATAACCAGAACCAAGAAAGGGTTAATAGGTAAAATATACAAAGAAAATAGAACTTACTTTGATAAGTTAATCACAGAAGCCCTCTGTGAGCTGATGACATGAAAGTGGAGGTCACAGGATGAGAAAGAAGTTAAGGGAGGAAGAGCATTTCAGGGAGACCAAAGGCTAGGTTCAAAGGCTCTGAGGTGGAGAAAAAGCAGTGTGGCTGGAAATTAAAGAAGAGAGAGCAGGGAGATGGGCTCGGGGAGGCAGGCGGAGGCCAGAACAAGCAGGACGGTACAAGGAGAAGCCAATAAAGGGTTAGCTGAGCCACCTGGCTGCTCTGTGAAGCGTGGCTGAGGGGCCAAGGTGACTTGTGGGGAGACCATGGCACTTCTGTAACCCAGCAGAGGAGCTTCCATAGAATCTCAGAGAGGCGGCCACAGGCTCTTAGTTAAGGGTATGGACTCTGGAGTCAGATTTCCTGTCCTATCTCTGCTCCCTATAAGCTTTTTGACCTTGGGCAAATTGCTTAGGCTTTCTGTCTCTCAATCTCCCAATCTGTGAAATGGGTAATAATAGTGTCCATTTCTATGCCTTGAACCCCTGGGCAGTACGGTGAAGCCTATCGATATCTTCTCAGAAAAAAAAAAATTTTTAGAGGAAGATTAGCCCTGAGCTAATAGCCACTGCCAATTCTCCTCTTTTTGGTGTGGAAGATTGGCCCTGAGCTAAAATCTGTGCCTGTCTTCCTCTATTTTATATGTAGGATGCCTGCCACAGCATGGCTTGATAAGTGGTGTGTACGTCCACGCCTCAGATCTGAACCGACAAACCCCAGTCCGCCAAAGCGGAGCCTGTGAACTTAAACTGCTACACCACCAGGCCAGCCCCCCAAAAATATTTTTAAATCTGTAAAATTAAATTCATAGGATTCCAAAGGATACCAAATAAATCAAAATACAGTTATCAAAATATTTCAACAGATTTAGTTATATATATATATCTTAGTAGATAACAAGAGCTATTAAGGGGTATAATAACTTGATTTTGAAGTTCTGATGAATGAACATAATATTTCAAGACATCTGCAAAAATTGTAATGTGATACAAAAAAACACCAACAATTTTTACAGGTTATAAAGTTACAGGTACTGCCAGTTCTACTGTGTGGTTTGTTGTCTACATTCACAATTGAAGGAAATGTTAAATTTCAGTTAGAGGTTACTGAAGATAAAGATATATATAGATATATATATATATATATATATCTTTAGATATCTCTTTATCTATCTAGATATAATCTAGATAGATCTATCTATTGATCTGTTTATTTATTTATTTATCTATCTCCAAGGACTCTGAATTCTAACCACTAACTCCTTGGACATCCATGGATCTTAGGATAAAAACCGCATCTTGGTCCATTTAGGCTGTAATAACAGAAGGCCATAGACTGGATGGCTTATAAATAACAGATTTATTTTTAAAAAATGTTTCAAGTTTTACAAAAGTAGAACGAAGGTCCATAAGCTCTCTGCTGGGATAAAATGTTTCTTGACTTGCCTATAGTTCTTTATTTCATGAATATGAATAAATTCCTCTAATTTCTGGTAAAGATGAAGTAAATCATGAAACTATGATGGTAGCCCAATGCTTTAGGGCTCCTATCCTCAAACTGTTCCTTTCAGAACGCTAGAATCTTTCCAGCTGTTAACTGGTATTTGGGGCTGAATTCTTAGGAGCACCAGTAAAAGGTGGGGAGATGAAACAGGAAAGGGAAGAAAGTCAAGAAAATGTGTGTTATGAAGCAAGTTTCCACTGGGCAACTGTGGCTTGGTTCCACTGGGCCACTCTGAGAGATACTAAACAGCGCGCTTTCCACTCAAAAGTTGTCTCACCCAAGGAGCAAAGAAGCCAGGATATTTACTCTCTCTCTTTCATCAATGACTGAGGGCTGCTCCCAGAGGCCTTAAATCCTAGTACTTTTAGCCTTTCTTTCACCTGTAGAGCAAGGGAAAGCTTTCAGCTGCTTGTAGTTATGGGCATCACTGGAACTTTTGAGTTTTGAGGGCATATGGGCAGAGCACCAATAGCGTCATCACAATTGGTGCAACATTTTAAACAGACATCTGGTTAAATAATTTTGGAATACATAAACATGATAGCTAGGTTGCTTAACTGTACATCTTTTCATGTTCTTTCAAGTGTTAATATATATAGTGAATCTCTAAGATGAGGTTATATAGTAGACAATGTACCCCAAGACTACTTTACTCCAAAACTAGTTTTTCACATAATGTCTACTATACATCCTAGGTGTCAGCATTATAGATGTATTGTTGTTTATTTTTAATAACTTGCATATTAACTAGCACATCCCATTGGAATATAAACTTCATGAGTAGAGACTGCCTCTTTTGTCACTGTATGTAATTCATACCTCAATATAAAATATAATTAAAAATGAAAGAGAACAACATCCAAATATTAGGAAATTGAAATTTTCACTTCTCAAAAGAGGAAATCATGATATAATTAGAATGTTTAGAAGTAAATGACAATGAAAACAGAACATATTAATATTCATGGGATGTAACAGTACTTAAAGGAAAACTCACAGTATATAAATAATTTGAAAGCAGAAAGTTTGAAAATTGAAAATTAATGAACTAAACATTCAACTCAAGAAAATAAGTTGGAAAAAGAATAATAAAATGATCCTTTTCTCTTCCTTGTACATGAATTGTGAAGTGTTCACATTCCAGAGAAGTTGATGAGACAACTGACGTTCAGTCTATGCTAGCTGCTGCCCACGTGGTCCATGCTCTTAGGCCATGGTCCATCTGAAGGCACACAGCACTGGTCCCTATAACGTTTGCTTAGTGTTTGCTTGGTATATATTTTCCATCCTTTTGCTTTCTTTCTTTTTGTCAACCTATGTCTTCACAATGTCTCCTCTAAAAAGAATATAACAGTACTTTTTAAAGGCAAACGGACTCTGTCTTTGAACTGGCAAATTTAGCACATTGACATTTATTGTGATTAATGATATATTTGAATTTATTTCTTCCATATTACCTTGTATTTTCTTCATTGGTTTGAGTTTTTTTCCCTCTCATTTCCACCTGACTCATTTAGAAGTTATACAACTTGTGACTAATTTTGAGTATGTCAGGTTTTCCAGGGTATATGTGGTCTTGCCGGGGAAGGCACCAACTAGATTATGTCCACAAAGCTTTACCACAGATAAACTTCTTTTGGCTTGTTATTCATAATATGGTGGTTGTGAAGGTGTATGTCCTTCAGTTCTGCATGGATGGATGTAGGAAACAAAAGACACAAATCTCAATGGCAGAAGGCTATGAAACAATGAAAATAATATTTGGAAACAATGAAAGTAATATCTGATGATTAGTTATTTGTTATTTTGAGTGGCGGATAAATGGACTTGTTGAAAAACCATTTTGACTAATGACTTTTTCTTGGATTTCTGAGCCTTCCATTTATTGCCTTATAAAAAGTAATCCTTTAATGATTTAAATACTGGCACAGAAAAGAGAGTCTGTTCAGACTTTGGCCAAAAATTCTCTTAAAACAGTGTGAGTTTATATTTAGTTAATCTTCTTGGAACTTGTATTTTCCACCTGAAAATACATGTCTTTTGTCTGTTCTGGAAATTTATTCAATCAATGAATATTGAATATTGCCAATGCCCATTTTCTCTGTTCTCTCCTTTTTATCTCATTAGATAATGTTGAACCCTCTCGCCACATCCTCCGTGGTGCTTAGAATCTCTTTAATCTGTTCTAACTCTTCAGAACTCTGCATCAGTGTCTGCAAAATTGCTCAGATCTCACTTCAGTTATACCAGTTCTCTCTTTAGCCAAGTCTAATTTGTTAAATAGACTGTATATTGAGATTTTAATTTAAACCACTATATTTTTCATTTCTAGAAATTCTAGTTTGATTTTACTTCACACCTGCTTGTTGTTTTTTTCAGAATATCTTATTTCCCAATGAGTTCTATCTCTGTCACCATTTCTGATGTGTGTATATGTGTGTACACAATATTGTTCAATTACGCCAAGTTTTGGGGGGTATTAATTCTGATGTTTTCTGTTCCTGATGACGTTGACTCAAGGTGGATCTTTTTATATGTGTTTTGTAATGTTGACTGAGAATTCATTTTCAACAAGACTTGTTTTCCATATTGGAATCCTTCATCTTTGTTTGTAGCTATATCTTTCCTGTGTGTGTCGGGGAGTGTGTGTGTGTCTGTACATGCGTGTGTGTTTGTGTATATGATTTCCTAAGTGCCTCAGTGATATTGCATTAAAAATAAATTCATCCAGCTCTCCAAGAAGTTGTTACATGAGAGTTTCTGAATTAACTTAGCTTGCCAAGTTGCCAGAATTGGAAGTCAAATTAGACTACTGTCTTTGCATTTTTTAGTTCAACTCTCTTAGTTTCAACAAATCTGTATTTCACGACAGGCATTACTTGGAGCCATTCTGTGGACACTTCACTTCTTTAACTTGGCCAATAAAAACACTTGGTTACAGCATAGTGGTTTAAAAAAGTTTGGGAGTTAGATCGTCTCAAGTTGGAATCCCAGTTCTTTTATTCACTAGTGTGTTATCTTTGGCCAGGTTAGTTAATCTTCCTGATCTTCGGCTTCTTTATGCGAAGAAAAAAAAAAGGACAAGAAATATACCTGATTGAACTGTATAAAACATGTATGTAAAGCATTTAGCATAATGCTTGGCACATAGTATAAATTCAAGAAGTGTTAGCTCTTCTTTTCCTTCATGGAGATGACTTTCTGAGCCATCTTAAGCATCTGTAAAGTGATAATTCATCTTTGTTGTGTTTTGAGCTAAGACCTAAGAGAATCTATTCCTATTCAATTAACTTCAGCTAAAACTGATGGAGCACCTGTTCCATACCACATATTGTACTGTTTTGATTCAGGTTTTTCTACTGACTAACTGGCAAGTTATGTCAACCTCCTCTGGCCAGAGCTTCCTTAGGGTAAAGAAAGGATGATCTTTCAGCTGTTCTAACTCTTCAACATTTTATGATTCAATGTACTCAGAAAAGTGCAATATTCACATTCTATTTATAATAGTCAAAGCTATTTCATAAACAGATTCAAGAAGATATAAAAATCCATGTCTTTCCTTTTTCGGTTATTTTCAAAGACTCAGCCTTGGATGGAATTGGTGTTAAGAAGGCAAAGGAGAGGCTGGGGAGAAACGCACAACTGAGTGATTACAGAGTATCCACTGCAATCTGACAATGACATTTCAAAAATCAATTCGATGATTCCCATCCATCTTTTATCTCCAGGGAGGTGTACTTCTTGTCAATTGTAGCTTTTCAAGAAGGTATTGCCCAGATTTTTACAAAAAGAATGAGATACATTTGAATTGTCAGGACTGAAAGAGCTTGGATCAACTGGCACTTACTGTAACAGGAGTTAATTCAAAATAGACATTCATCACCTTTATCGCTTGCTCAAGAGAATTGCAAAGTTACGAAAGAAACATGCTGGCAAAATCACGGCCAAAAGAAACAACTGCTCCGCAACCACTGAATTATTTGCTGATGTTTTATCTGTGGAACACAGAAATATAATTCTACTTTCAATATCCCCTCGACTGAAATACGTATTATTTGATTTTAATGTAGCAAACCTAATCTATAGGCTTCTGACAAGAAGACAAACCTCCCTGGGGCAGAGCTGTCTTTGGTTTCTTTGAAACATTGGTGTTATTTTTACACTTGTGTGTCTGAACAGAGGAATAATATTTTCTCTCCTTCTAGTCCCAAGAAAAATTTAATTGTTTTTTAAAACCTGTCAGGGGAGAGAGTGATAATAATACAGGTAATCAAAATATGAAACAAGGTTCGATTTCACTATCACTCACCAAGATTGTCCCCAGTGTAATATGCACCAAGAGGGACGAATTCAGTAGATAAACCCAGCAACTATGTTGTATATTGGACACATCAAAACAACTTTAGTTTGCAAATCACTCCTCAACCTTAATAAAATCATTTCTAGTAAGAGAACATAGAACTTACAGCAGCTTCTTAGAAGAGTAGGATTTTTTGTCTATCTAGATTAAAATATTTCCCTAGTTAGTTGTCAGGGAGAATTAGTTTATAATGAGTGTTATATAAAAAAAGGTTGAAATAGCTCCACAGAGAGGATTATTTTATGGGTAGGTAACCGGAGCTGAACAATTCAAGACCTTTGCTAGTGCATCAGATTTATAATAAAGGCAAGTGACAGTCTTTTGGTTCTCAGTATTTCTCAGCTTTGATTGGAAACATATTTCTGTATAAGACTCTTTTGACTCTGCTAATACTTTTGTTCCTTTCCAAATCAGGGCTACACACAATTTTATTTTTCTGTGCGAGTCTTCATATGCCATATTTAGCAGTGACCAAACTAAACAAGTACAAATCCCTCGTCAGCTACACGAATGAATCAGGATAGGCAGATTCACCATCAACCCGAGGGTCACATGGCTCCATTCTGAATGTCTATTCACCTGGGAATGACAGCATATTGGGTCAGGGTGTATGTGTGTGTGAGTGTGTGTGTGTGTTTGTGTGTTTGTCCATGTGCACGCGTGCATGTGTTGGGGGTGGAAAGGAGAGGAAAGAAGTGTTTCAAACAGACGTCAAGACAAATGCAAAAGTTTGGAGTCAGGGAAACTCATGATGTGCTCGAAAAATTGAAGTTTCGACTAAGGTAGAGTAAGGTAAAATACAATTTGGTAAATGGATAAAGCAAAGCTGGGGAGACGTAGATTTGCACCCAGGACTCAAGATGTAAGAAAAATCAAATTTCTTTATATTTCTAAATTTTAAAAAATAGCTCAGTTCTTATCTCTTAAGGATTGAGGGATATCTATTCTTAGTCACATTTTGTGTTATCCTTCCCTCTTCCTCATACATGAATTCTGGAGTATTTATATTCCATAAAAGTTGACGAGGGACCTCTGATGTTTTGTCTATCCTAGCTGCTGCTCGCTGGGCTCTGTGGCTTGGGCTTCTCTCCATGTGAAGGCCAGCAGCGTCTCTCCATCCATGATGAACACTGCAGACATAGGCACATTTTCCATGGATTGCATGATGCAGGGCTCAAGGTCTAGCATTCCAGAGCACATGTGCATCTGAGGTCCTGCCACCCACTATGGCCATGAATATAAGCAGAGTCCTGGTCCCTGCCACGCACAAAACCCACAACTCACCTGTACCTCCAGTTTGACAGGCACCAAGAATTAGTTCTCCCTCTAAGATTGAGTCACATTCCTTTTCTTCTCAAAGTACCTATTTCTATCCTCTCTTGCCACCCAAACAAAGGTGTTTAAAGGTGTCTTTAGTGACATTTTTGAGAAACAAAGGCATTATTAAAACCCACTATTGCTAGGGCAAGGAGTCCAGAAGACAGATGCTTGGTTGTCCTTCCGGAAGATGAATGTAAAGAAATTTTAGCTTTTCATTCTTTGAGTTTCCTACAGTAGACTTAAAATAAGACAATAAGGTGATATCTAAATGAACTTGCCTGCTACATAAGCTGTGTTAAGGAGTTTGGACTTTATCTTTGGGGCTGTTCTCAGTTGCTTACTGTCAAATGAGATGAGAGGAAGGAGTAAAAACCTTGGCACTAGATTCATCCTTTTGGGGAACATATACAGAAAGCTCCATCTGGAAGGTGAGAACGGTACAAGGTAATGACAAATGGAAACTCAGGCGAGGAGCCTGCAAGAAGCCCCAAGGCAAAGGAGAAGCAGAATCCAACAGAAGAGGAGCAAGCACAGAAAGAAGGGATGTGGGGAAGGGTGACAATGGGGCAATAGGCAAGGAGTGGGGAAGAACAGGGGAGAATTCCAGCCCTGGAAGCTAATGAAGAGGCTGGACATGTCACTTAGGAATAAGCAGGCATTACCTTTTTGCCCCAGGTTAGTAAAAGCTATATCACCCCAGAGGCACTTTTGGAGCTGGCTGCTCTTTCCATACTCTCTGCTTCAAGCCAGGGATGCTTCTCAGATCTAGGAGAGATGCTGAACCCGCCTATGTCAAATGGGGGATAAGAAAGCCTACACCACAGAGTATTGATAAAGATAAGTGACAACGTGCCTAAAGTGCCTAGCATAGTTCTGGGCATGTAGTAAACCTTAATAAATGATAGATAGTCTTATTCTGCTGTGTCAGAAACTCCCCAAACCACCCCCCCTACACACACACACAACCACCTCCAATTGCCACACAAAACACAATTGTCTTTTTCTTGTTTTCTTTATGGTTTTAGTAACATGCTCTTCATTTAAATAGATTGGCCAGTAACATGTTTCTCCACAATAAACACGCTTTTTCTACCAACTTCCACTGTGGAGAGCAGCTGTTTCCACACCCCCATGCTAGCTGTAAGAGAGCTTTGTATCCAGCTAACTGGAGCATCCAGCTCCACATTCCACGCCAGCATGAAGAATGATTTGGGGATTTTAAACTCTTCCACGAATGAGTCATGACTAGATCAGAAAAACTGAGAGAACTGAATTTATTTCCCTTGACACTCGATTCAATGATTTCTCATGTGCTTTCTTCTGGCCATTTATCATTTTTAGGGACCAAAAGTTTTCTTGTCTGAGATAACCTCAGTGAAATTAACCAAAGAAGCTTGGAACCAAATTAGGGAAGAGGTGTTTTTCCAATGTCTGTCTCTTCATGGGTGTCATATGACTTCAGTGTGTGCTCTGGGGCAGAAAACGGTGCTCCTCTCGGCTTCTGTAGCTGCTGAACTAGTGCCACTTTCAAGGAGTGACTGACTTCTTCTTTCTCTGGTTAACTACATGTTGAGAAAGAACAAAAGTACTTACTTGGAATTCTTTCTTGTGCTCAACACATGAACACAAGAAATATTAGTTACAGATGCCTGTACAGAAGGCCTGACAGGAGCAATCAGTGACATCTCCTCTGACCATCCTTCTTTCAGCACCCGTGGAAGCTTTGACCTCTCTTTCAAAGTACTTTCAAGTTGCAACTTTTTGTGTGTGTGTGAGGAAGATTGTTGCTGAGCTAACATCTGTGCCAATCTTCCTCTGTTTTACATGGGATGTCACCACAGCATGACTTGATGAGAGACGGTGGGGCTGTGCCCAGGATCCGAACCTGTGAACCCCAGGCCACTGAGACAGAGTTTGCAAATTTAACCACTACGCCACTGGGCTGGCCTTTTTTTAATGAAAAAAAATTTCACTGTGAAATGTATCATCCATATAACAAGGAAATATGATAGAAGAATATTTTAAAAGTTTATAATAAGATGATCATGCATTAAGTTCCCACCCAGGATGAAGCGATGGAGCATCGTCATGAACGTTATGATCTCCTGTGTGTCCCCTTCTTGTTGCATCCTCCTCTGTGTCTCTAAAAGGTGTGACCAGTACCTTGAATTTTTTGTTAATCAGTCTTGCTTTATTTTTTTAAATGGTTATCTTAGTCAGGGTTCTCCAGAGAAACAGAAACAATAGGATGTATATAAGTATGGAAAACAATTTATTGTAAAAATTGGCTCACACGATTATGGATGACGCTGGCAGGTCACAAGATCTGCAGGACGAGTCAGCAAGCCGAGATGCAGGAGAGCCACTGGTGTAGATCCAGTCTGAATGTGAAGGCCTGAGATCCAAGAGAGCTGATGGGTGTAGCTCCAGGCGACAGGCCAGCAGGCTTCAGTGCAATGTTTCAGTTCGAATCTGAAGGCAGGAAAAAAGCGAAAATCCCAGTATAAAGGTCATCAGACAGAAAGAATTCCCACTTACCTGAGGGAGAGTCAGCCTTCTTGTTCTATTCAGGTGTTCAACTGATTGGAGGCCCACCCACATGAGGGAGAGAAATCTACTTCACTCAGTCTACAGATTTAAATGTCCATCTCGTCCAAAAACATCCTCACAGGAAAACCCAGAATAATGCTTGACCAAAGAGCTGGGGACCTCATGGCCCAGCAAAGTTGACACATCAAAGTAACCGCCACAATGGATATACCCACGTGTGACTGTACACCTAAACGATGAGACTTTTAGTTTTGCCTCATTTAAAACTTTACATAAATGGAATCATTCGGCATGCAGTTTTTCCGTGATTTTCCTTCACTCACCACCAAACTTGTAGCGTGGTTGATTCACGCAGTTGATTCCTGCTTTTTTCCCCACTGTTTTGTATTCCACTGTCCGACAAACTACTATGTATTTACAGTATCCATTCTGTTCTGGCTGGATATTTGAATTATTTACAGTTTTTACAATTCTAGAAATAGCTGCAAGGACTATTCTTACTCCTGTCTTCTGTTGCTTTTTGGTTGTGTGACTGGGAACCAGGCAAGGAAAGGGTTACTGAGAATCTGATCAATAACTAACAAGGTCTGCCAAATGTTTTCCAAACAAGGAGAAATCTAAATGTTCCATCTTTCAGAAATTGCTGTCCCCAGTTTTGCAGATGTTGCCGTCTTACAGTGAAACTTACACGGTTGCAGCAAGACCCCTGCAATTTGCTCCAGCTCCAACTGTCCAAAAGTTACTATGGACCCGTTAAGTTATGACCTGTTCCTTGAACTCATTATATAATGGCATGTTGCATTGAAATTGTTATGTAATGGTACCTTGAGTTTGTTATGTAATGGCCTGCACATGTGCCCTGATTGAGCCCAGCTGTTTCACAGTTGTAACATATGCTCTGCACCCTTGTGTATAAAGTTTCCAGTGGCACTAGGCTCAGGGGGACACTGCCGTGGGAGCTATCCCCAGTGTTCTCCATTGCTTGTGCAAGCAATAAACCTTTTCTCACCTGCTTCAGCCTTGGTTGTGCTTTTGGACTCCGCATTCACCAATAGACGAATCCATTGAGTTCAGTTACAGTTGTGTTACTCAAATCTGTGCTATCCCTACGGTAGTTAAGATATAGGCCAGGCAATATAGTAAAGGCCCAACAGGTCTGTGACTTAAACAAGGCCAAAATATTTCTCTCTCAAAATAGTCTAAGCATAAGCAATCCTGGGCTGATGTGATGGATACCTAGTATGCCTACCCAAATATACCCATGCACATTTCTTACTGTGCATAACACAACCTTCTCTCCCTGAGGACAACAACCCAGCCCTGAAATCCCATCCGGAAGTGTAGAGTCACTGGGTGATGCCCATATCGGGTCTGGCTCTACAGGACCCAGCCACGTACAGTGAAGGCTAATTATATAACCACCCTAATCCCCGCTCCTAGACGATGGTGGAGAACGAATAGAATATTGGCAATAAAAACTCCCATCCACAAAAAGGAACTTTAGTGACACCCAAGAGTCATTCCTGTATAGGAAAAATTAAATGCTACTGGGCAGGCCATGTGGAACTTTCCTGTCCTGGCAGTGGAGGAAGATTCTTGCTTAACCCATGTGGAAGCTATTGTTTCGTGTGTCTGGCAGAAAGTCCTCTGTTCTTTGTCCTCTGGCTTTGCCATTAGAGGGGCTTCCCTGTCTATAACCTGTCCTGTGGCACTGAAGTGACATTTGGAAAGTGTGCCTCCTTGGTGAAACAATACTATTGCAGGCAATTTCTGCTTGTCCACACTTGGGGGCTTGGGAATTGCCTTAAAGAGTCAACAAGCATAGATACTTGCAGACTAGGTTCTTTGGCAAAATTCCCTTAGGCTTCTTAGGTTGCTTGCTTCTGCTCAGTTCCATGTTGGAGTGACCACAGCCAAAGATCTTACATAAAAGAGACCTATTCAAGCAGTGCGCTGGGCGTGTTGTTTAGCTGCAAATAGGTTACAAATACATCCAAGATATTGTTCCCCTTAGCCTCTGGGATGACGGGAGCACACAGGCTGGTCACACCACTGGCTGAGTAGCCTCATTCACGTACCCCTATGGGCTACACGAATTTTATATTATATTATGAGAGCATGATGTGAACAAGGTTGCAAAACACTAATATAAGCAGAGTTTTTCAGTTCTGGAGTTTTATTAATGATCTGTGTGCTCTGCCAATCCCTCTCTGCTTCAACTTATTGGCAGCTACCTTGAAGTCATTCAAAATAAAGGAATTGAGAAGGAAGTCTGTGTCAGCATGTGGAAAACCTGCCAAAGTATCTGAGGGGAGAGATTTACCAAAAGATTTGCCACAGGTCCCCCAATTTCCAGTCTGCCGTGTCTGCATTCTCAGAGCCTGCTGGGCACCTTCCAAGCAAATGTCACCTAGATTCTGTTGTGGCAGCTCCACTTCCAAGGGCTAAGTTTGTATTCATTAAGATATAGATGTTTTATCCAAGATCCAAAATAACAATGGCTTAAACCAGAAGGGATTTACTTCCCTCTCACATAATAATTATCACATAAGCAATCCAAGGCATTTATAGTATCCAGGGCCCACAATCCTTCTATTTTGATGCTCTTCCCCTCAACCCATGGTCTGTATCTCATGGTCCACCTCTAGCTCTTGCCTTCACATTTCCATTCCAGACAGCTGGAAGGCAGAAAAGAAGGACTTGGATGGACCACCTTCTCCTTCTAAAGGTCTGATCCAGAAGGGGTACTTACCACTTCTGTACTCTTTCCTTTAGCAAGAATTTGATAAATGACCACACCTGTGTGTCAGGGAAGCTGGCAAATGTACTTTTAACTCTGGATAGCCAAATACCTATTTATTTATTTATTTATTTATTTATTTATTGTTTTTTAATTGAAGTAACATTGATTTATAACTTTATATAAATCTCAGGTATACATCTTCATATTTTGACTTCTGTATAGACTACATCGTGTTCATCACCAAAAGTCTAGTTGTCATTTGTTACCCTTCAAATGTGCCCCTTTACCCTTTTCACTATTCACCCACCCCCTGCCCCTCTGGTAATCACCAATCTGTTCTCTGTATTTATGTGTTTGTTTTGTTGTTGTTTTATCTTCCACATATGAATGGAATCATACAGCATTTGTCTTTCTCCATCTGACTTATTTCACTTAGTGTAATACCCTCAAGGTCAATCCATGTTGTTGCAATGATAAGATTTCACCTTTTTTATGGCTGAGTAGTATTCCATTATATATATATTTACCATATCTTCTCTATTCATTCATTCATCTATGGGCACTCAGGTTGTTTCCATATCTTGGCTATTGTAAATGATGCTGCAATGAACATAGGGGTGCACATATCTTTTCAAATTAGTGTTTTCATTTTCTTTGGATAAAAACTCAGGAGTAGAATAGATGAATCATATGGTAGTTTTGTTTTTAATTCTTTGAGGAATGTCCATACTGTTTTCCACAGTGGCTATGCCAAGTTACATTCCCATCAGCAGTGTACGAGAGTCCTTTTTCTCCATATCCTCGCCAACACTTGTTATTTTTTTGTCTTTTTAATAATAGCAACTGGCATGAAGTTGTATCTCATTGTAGTTTTCATTTGCATTTCCATAATATTTAGTGATAATGAACACTTTTTCCTTGTGCCTGTTGGCCATCTGCATATCTTCTTCAGAAAAATGTCTATTCAGATCCTCTGCTCATTTTTTAACTCAGTTGTTTTGTTGTTGTTGTTGAGTTGTATGAGATCTTGTATATTTTGGATATTAATCTCTTATTGGATATATGATTTGAAAATTTCTTGTCCCAATTGGTAGGTTGCTTTTTCTTTTTGTTGATGATTTCTTTTACTGTAGTCCGAGTTTATTTTTTCTTTTGTTTCCCTTGTCTGAAAAGACATTTCTCAGATACTGCTGAGACCAATGCCAAAGAGTGTACTGCCTATATTTTCTTCTAGGAGTTTTCAGGTCTTACATTCAAGTCTTTAATCCATTTTTTTTTTCAAGGAAGATTAGCCCTGAGCTAACACCTGCCACCAATCCTCCTCTTTTTGTTGAGGAAGACTGGCCCTGAGCTAACATCCATGCCCATGACCATCTTCCTCTACTTTATATGTGGCACCCCTGCCAGAGCATGGCTTGACAAGAGGTGCGTAGGTCCACACCCAGGAGCCAAACCAGTGAACCCCAGGTCACTGAAGCAGAACATGCAAACTTAACCACTGTGCCACCGGGCCGGCCCCTCTTTAATCCATTTTTGAGTTAATTTTTGTGTATGATGTAAGACAGCAGTCTAAATTCATTCTTTTGCATGTGGCTATCCAGTTTTCCCAAAACTATTTATCGAAGGGACTATCCTTCCTCCATTGTAAATTCTTGGCACCTTTTTCAAAAATTAGTTGTCTATAAATGTGTGGATTTCTGAGCTCTCAATTCTGTTTCGTTGATCCATGTGTCTTTTTTTCTGCCAGTATCATGTTGTTTTGATTACTATAGCTTCGTGGTGTACTTTGAAATCAGGGAGTGTGATGCCTCCAGCTTTGTTCTTTTTTCTTAGGATTGCTTTGGCTATTTGGATTCTTTGTTGTTCCATATAAATTTTAGGATTTTTACTTCTATTTCTGTGAAAAATGTCATTCGGACTTGATAGGGATTGCATTGAATCTATAGATTGCCTTAGTAAGTATCGACATTTTAACTATGTTAATTCTTCCGGTCCAAGAGCACAGAATATCTTTGCATTTCTTTATGTCTCCTCCAATTTCCTTCAACAATGTCTTACAGTTTTCAGTGTTCAAGTCTTTCACCTCCTTAGTTAAATTTATTCCTAGGTATTTTATTATTTTTGTTGCAAGTGTTAATGGGACTGTATTCTTAACTTCTCTTTCTGCTATTTAGCTGTTAGTGTATAGAAGCACAACTGAGTTTTGCACGTTGATTTTGTACACTGCAATTTTACTGTATTTGTTATTTTTAATAATTTTCTTGTGGATTCTTTAGGGTTGTCTCTATATAAAATCATGTCATCTGTAAATAGTGACAGTTTTACTTCTTTTCCAATTTGCATCCCATGTATTTCTTTTTCTTTCCTGATGGATCTAGCTAAGAGTTCCAATATTATGTTGAATAAGAGAGGTGAGAGTTGGCATCCTTGTCTTGTAGCTTTCAAGTTTTTCAGAATTGAGAATGATGTTAGCTGTGGGTTTGCCATATTTGGCCTTTATTATGTTCAGGTATTTTCCTTCTATACCCATTTTATTCAAAGTTTTTGTCATAAATGGATGCTGAACCTTGTCAAATGTTTTCTCTGCATCTATTGACATGATCATGTGATTTTTATTCTTCATTTTGGCGATGTAATATATCCCTTTGATTGATTTGCAGATGTTGCACCATCCTTGCATCACTGGAATAAATCCCAGTTGATTGTGGTGTATGATTCTTTTAACGTATTGTTGTATTCAATTTGCTAATATTTTGTTGAGGACTTTTGCATCTGTGTTTGTCAGTGATAGTGACCTGTAATTTTCTTTTCTAGTGTCGTCCTTGTCTGGTTTTGGCATCAGGGTAATGTTGGCCTTGTAAAATGAGTTAGAAGCGTACCTCTTCAATTTTTTTGGAAGAGTCTGAGAAGGAAAGGTATTAAATCTTTGAATGTTTGGTAGAATTCACCAGTGAAGCCATCTAGTCCTGGACTTTTGTTTTTTGGGAGGTTTTTGATTGCTGTTTTGATCTCTTTGCTAGTGATTGTTCTATTCAGATTCCCTATTTTTTCTTGATTTGGTTTTGGAAGATTGAATGATTCTAAGAATTTACCCATTTCTTCTAGGTTATCTAATTTGTTGGCATATAGCCTTTCATAGTATTCTCTTTGTATTTCAGCGGTATTCATTCAATTTCTCCTCTTTTGCTTCTGATTTTATTTATTTGAAACTTCTCTCTTTTTTCTTAGTGAATCTAGCTACAAGTTTGTAAATTTTTTTATCTTCTCAGAGAACCAGCTCTTAGTTTCATCGACCTTTTCTATTGCCTTTTTTTCTCTATTCCATTTATTTCTGCTCTGATTTTTATTATTTCCTTCCTTCTAGGGATTTTAGGCTTTGTTTTTTCTTCTTTTTCTAATTCCTTCAGATGTAATGTGAAATAGTTTATTTGAAATTTTTCTTGTTTCTTGAGGTAGGCCTGTATTGCTATAAACTTCCCCTTTAGTACCATTTTTGTTGTATCCTATAGATTTTGGTATGTTATATTTTCATTTTCATTTGTCTCCAGGTACTTTTTGATTTCTTCTTTGATTTTTTCATTGACCCAATAGTTGTTCAGCAGTATTTTGTTTTATGTCCACATATTTGTGACTTTTCCAGTTTTCTTCTTCTAGTTGATATCTAGTTTCATACAGTTGTGGTCAGAAAAGATGCTAGATATTATTTCCATCTTCTTAAATTTATTGAGACTTGTTTTGTGGCCTAAAATGTGAGCTATACTAAAGAATGTTCCATATGCATTCTAAAAAAATGTGTATTCAGCTGTTTTCCGGTGGAATGTTCTGTATATAACTATTAAGTCCATCTGGTCTAATGTGTCATTTAAGTCCAATGTTTCCTTATTGATATTCTGTCTAGATGATCTACCCATTGATGTAAGTGCGGGTGTTAAAGTCCCCTACTATTATTGTGTTACCATCAATTTCTCCTTTTATGTCTGTTCATATTTGCTTTATGTATTTAGGTGCTTCTATGTTGTGCACATAGATATTTACAAGTGTTACATCCTCTTGTTGGATTGTTCCTTTTATCATTATGTAATGCTCTTGTTTCTTGTTACAGTTTTTAAGTCTATTTTATCTAATATAAGTATTGCTACCCCAGCTTTCTTTTCATTTCCATTTACCTGGAATATCTTTTTGTGTGTGTGAGGAAGATTGGCCCTGAGCTAATATCTGTTGCCAATCTTCCTCTTTTTGCTTGAGGAAGATTGTTGCTGAGCTGACACCCGTGCCAATCTTCTATTTTATGTGGGATGCCACCACAGTGTGGTCTGACAAGTGGTGCTAGGTCCACACCCAGGATCCAAAACTGTGAACCGTGGGCCACTGAAATGGAGAGCATGAACTTAATCACTATGCCACCAGCCCCTGCATGGAATATCTTTTTCTATCCCTTCACTTTCAGTCTGTGAGTGTTTAGATCTGAAATGTGCTTCTTGTGTGCAGCATATATGTGGCTCTTGTTTTTTTCTCCAATCAGCTACCCTATGACTTTTGATTAAAGCATTTAGTCCATTTACATTTAAAGTAATTATTCATAGGTATGTACTTATCATCATTTTGTTACTTTGTTTTTGAATATTTTTGTAGTTCTTCTCTGTTCCTTTCTTCTTCTTTTGTTCTCTTCCCTTGCGATTTGATGACTTTCTTTAGTGTTATGTTTGGGTTCCTTTCTCTTTATTTTTTGTGTATTTATTAGGCTTTTGGCTTGTGTATATAGCAACCTATGTATATAGCAAAAAAAAAGTTGATGGTCTCTTAAATTTGACCACATTCTAAAAGCCCTACAATTTTACAACACCACTCCCCCCGTTTTATGTTTTTGACATCATGTTTTACATCTTTTGATTTTGTGTATCCCTTACCCTCTTATTTTAGATATAGATGATCTTAGTGCCTTTGTATTTTGACCTTTATACTATCTTTATAGGTGGTTGATTCACTACCTTTATTATATATTTGCCTTTACTGGTGATGATTTTTTTTTTTTTTTGTAATTTTCTTATTTCTATTTGTGGCCTTTTTTTTCCACTTAAAGAAATCCCTTTAACATTTCTTCAAGGCCAGTTTAGTAGTGATGAACTCCTTCAGTTTTTGCTTGTCTGAAAAACTCTTTATCTCTCCTTTCATTCTGAATGATAATCTTGCTGGGTAGAGTATTCTTATTCGTAGATTTTTTCCTTTCAGCACTTTGAATATATTACACCACTCTAGCCTATACAGTTCCTGCTGAAAAGTCAGCTGGTAGCCTTGTGGGCTTTCCTTTGCATGTAACTTGTTGCTTTTCTCTTGCTGCTTTTAAGATTCCCTATCTTTAATTCTTAACATTATAATTATAATGTATCTTGGTATGAGCCTTTTTGGGTTCATGTTGCTCTGCACTCTCTTTGCTTCCTGTACCTGGATGTCTGTTTCCTTCCCTAGGTTAGGGAAGTTTACAGGTATTATTTCTTCAAATAAGTTCTCTGCCCCTTTGTCTCTTTCTTCTCCTTCTGGGACACCTGTAATGTAAATGTTAGTATGCTTGATGTTCTCCCAGAGTTCCCTTAAACCGTCCTTGTTTTTCTTTTAATTCTTTTTTCTGTTTAGCTCAGATGATTTCCTCTACTCTTTTGTCCAGATTCCTGATCTGTTCTTCTGTGTCGTCTACCCTGCTGTTGATTCCATCTAGTGAATTTTTTACTTCAATTATTATGTTCTTCAGCTCTTATTGGCTCTTTTGTATATTTTGTAACTCTTTGTTGACATTCTTACTGTGTTCATCTATTCTCCTGAGTTCAGTGAGCATCCTATGACCATTACTTTGTACTCTTTATCAGGTGGATTGTCTAGCTTTGTTTCACTTAATTTTTTTCTGAGGGTTTGTCCTGTTCTTTTATTTGGAACATATTCCTCTATCTCCTCATTTTTTTCCTATTTCTCTGTGCTTATTTCTATGTATTGGGTAGATCAGCTACATCTCCTGATCTTGAAAAAGTGGTCTTATATAGGAGATGTCTTATGGAGCCCAGCAGCATGCTCCCCTCTCATCACCTGTGCTAAATGCTCCAGAGGTGTTCCCTGTGTGGGCTATGTGTGCCCTTCTGTTGTGGCAGGCCCATGCATGCTGTAGGGGTGCAGGTAGATAGGGCTGGCCCCTGGGACAGCTGGTTGCAAGGCCTGGCCATGTGTGGCTGCTGTGGGTGTGATATTGAGCAGGGCAGGCCCCCAGAACAGCTGACTGTGAGGTCTGGTGGCAGACAACTGGTGCATGTTCACTGGTATGAGTCAGTCTCCCAGAGTGGCTGGTTGTGGGGTCTGGTGGTGCATGACTGCCTAAGGCATGCTGGTGGGCAGTGCAGGTCCCCGATGAAATTGGATAGGCAGCCCAGCAGCACAGCTGTTGTTAGCTAGATCTTGGGCGGGCAGGGCAGGCCCTTGGTGTGGCAATGCATAATTATTTCAGGATCTTGGTAGACAGGGAAGATCCCCTGTGTGGCTTGTTGCAAGGCCTGGTGGTGCAAATCTGCTGCAGGGACACTGGTGAGCAGGTTAGACCCCCCAGTGTGGCTGATTATGGGGCCCAGTGGCACATGACTGCTAGTGGGCGGGGCAGGCTCCCATGCTAATAGGCTAGAAGGATTCCAAAATGGCACGTGCCAGTGTCTCAGTCAGCACAGCTGAACTAAGTGACAAAAATAGCTGCCACTAGTGTCTCAGTCATGTGTGTTTGTGGGGGTGAGGCAGCCACCTCCTGCCTCTCTAGGAGGTGCTCCAAGCTTAGTAAGTGAGGTGCTTTCACCAATGGACTATGCACTTCTCTATATGGTGTTTGTGTACTGGGTCCAGGTCAACTGAGTCTGTGTCTGGGCCCTTTAAGAGCAGGTTTTCCTTTCCCTGAAGTTTTATAGTTTTTCTGGGCATATTCTCCATTAGTTTTTAAAGCCAGATGTTTTGGGGGCACATCTCTCCTGTGCTGGATCTAAGGGCTGTGGTCCCTAACATGGAGCTCGAATCCCTCACTCCTCTGGAAAAAACTCTGCAGCTAGGGTATGGCTTTTTCCTCAGCAGGACTGTATCTCTGCCTTTTCCACTCCCTCAGTGTTGTCTCTTGTTGTGGAGGTTCTTTTAATCCAGTTTCTAGATCTCTCTCAGAGGACATTAATCCACATGTAATTGTAGGTTTGTTGTCTGTGGGAAGAGGCAAGCTCACGATCCCTCTATGCCGCCATCTTCCAAACTTCCTCTGTTCCCAAATACTTCTTTAAAGAAGGAAAAATAACCCTAGAAAATGGGGGGAAAGAGGCAGTTTCTACCACAATCCTTATGATTTTTCTATGCTTGATCTATCAATTACTGAGTATACTGTTAAAAATCTACTATGCGGTGGATTTTTCAATTTTTCCTTGGGTTCTATTAAGTTTTGCTTTACATATTTCTTAGCTATAGTGTTTGGTGTACACAAAGTTAGAAATTTTCTATCTTCCTAGGGAACTTAACCATTTATCAATATGCTGTGATTTTCTTTACCTCTTATAATAGTTTGTCAAATTCCATTTTATCTAAAATAAGTGTTTTTACCCCCCTTTCTTGTAGTTAGTATTTGCTTTGTACTTTTTCTATTGTTTTACCTTCAATCATTTTAAGTTCTTATATTTCTGATATATTTCCTGTAAATAACATATAGTAGAATTTTTTATTGGTAGTAATCAGCTTCTTAGTACTTTATTACAGTAATTTACTCAGCTAGTGTTCTATGAGCATTTGGGTTGTTTCTAGTCTTTTACTATTACAAACAGAGCTGCAATTTTTAGCCACATGCTGATATTAATTTGTAATTTTTTCTGGCATATCTTCGGGATAGATTCCAAGAAATAGGACTGATGTATACAAGGGTAAATACATATATAATTTACTAAATATTCTTCTCCACCATGGTCAAAGCATTTTGTAAGATCAACAGAAGCTTATGAGAATGTCTGTCTCTCCACAGCCTCACCATCAGTGGGAAAAGAGGCACTTTGGTATTTTTACCAATTTTGTAGCTTCAAAGTATATATCTCAGCGTACTTTTATTATGACCAAGGTTATTATCTTGTCATATGTCAGTCATTTGCATTTATTTTCCCTATGAACTGCCAGCAATACTTTAAACACCTTTTTGGGCTGAGGAGCTTTGGTCTTCGTGTTTAAATCCAAACCCCAATATCAGGTGATTGGAGGCTGTAGTAATGAATTCTCAGAGGAGCCTGTTTTCATTTTTCTTATCCACTCAGAGCTGAGGGTGAGACTGAAATGACCTCATCTGTGGGCTGGAGTTTGGTGAGTTCACACTGTACCATCACTCCCTACCCGCTCACTGTAGGATTTCTAACCTAGTCTCTCCTTCTTGAGCTCCAGATTTGTTTCTTGTTCCCCTCTCACATGTAGCCTGTTGAAAACCAGCCTCTAGAACCCCAGAGATGCAGACCTTGATGCCCATTCTAACTTATTTTGGAGCAATAACACCATTTTTATATCAAGCCTATCATTTTTTTCTTCTTATCGGCTACTCGGCTATAGTTAAAAAAAAAGTTTGAAAAACAATATTCTCCAGCATTTTCAAGTCTTCAGAGTTGTATTCTTACAAATATATAAATACTTGGTTAACGTCTATTCCCTTTATTATATGGTTAAGTTCATGAAGATACGAATAATGGCTTCTTTGCTCACCACTCTACTCCCAGGGCCCAACTCAAGACTAGACTGGCAGATGCTCCACAATAATTTTTGAATGAGTATGAATGAATGTGAGCAATATAAAGACCTCTGAGACGAATGGGACGTTGGAGATACTAGGGGAGGCGTAAAGAAGCAAATTCAAACACTTGGAACACAGCAGTACCCTGGAACAGGTTGGCAGCTTGGGGAGTGGTGTTTTTGTGCCAGGAATCAATACTACACTGATGTAGTGGCTGATGCAGCAATTTATAAACAACATAGATCAATTGGAAAAGTGAATTACCCATGATTATTGACTAGAAATAAAATAATAAAGTTATTTCCATTGCCTATTTTATTTACGATCTGGAGGCAATGTGACAAGGAAGGAAATCTGAATTAGGCATTATTAAGGGACAAAAGAAGGAGATGCTGAAAGACTCACCTCACAAGGCACTGAATGAGAGGATGGTAAAATCAAAGAGACCAATGGCCTGCTTCCTACCAAGATGGAATAATGAGCACTGGATTCATACTCCCCCCAACACACACTCTTAAAGAAAGAAAAAACTGAAAATATATGAAAAAATGTTTTCAGACATTCGGTGACAGACCGTGTAGGACAGTGGTCTCTGAGAGAGGGGAAACAAGGAAGATGAACTCTATCCATTGTCCCAGTTTACTGTTTGGAGAGTTTCCAGACCCCAGTGTGGGAGAAAGAAACCTGGGCAAAGCCTCGAGGTCTCCTGGGTTGGGGAGATTGAGATGGGAGATTTTTAAGGCCCAAGCAGCTAGGGTTTGAAGCTCAGGGTACCAGAGAGAAGAAAACTGTGCTGAGTGCAAGCTCTAGAGATCTATATCCTACCAGCTTATGCAAATGAAGAAACTCCCTGAAGCCAAGGAGAGAGCCACCAGAGAAGGAGCAGGTGGAGCCCTCCCTGGAGTTTACGTAGGCCTGGGGTAGTCCTGTTCCCATCACCAGAGCAGACAAACCTGTGGCACACGGGGTGCCTGGTAGAGTATTGAGGAGGCCATTACCTTAATAATGGGGTAAAATCAGCCCTACAATAAAGGCTCTAGCATGAAATTCATAGATATTTTTTAAAATAACAGAATATCTGGCATGCAGCAAGTAAAATTCAAAACATCTGACATCCAATAAAAAATTATTAGACATGCAAAGAAGCAGCAAAATATGATCCATAATGAGCAGAAAAAATCAACTTATCAAAACTGATCCATAAATAACAGAGATGATGAGAATTAGTACCAAGTAATTAAAACAATTATAACTGTAATGTGTACGTTCAAGAAGGTAGAGGAAGATATAAGCATGGTAAAGAGAGCTATAGAAGATAGTAAAAGAAGACTCAGTTGAACTTCTAGGTCTGAAAAATACAAAGTCTCAGTTGAAAAATACACAGGATGCAATTAAAATACACTAGATACTAAAGAAGAAAATATCAGTGAATTTAAAGATACAACAATAGAAATGTCCCAAATGAAACACGGAGAGGGAAATGTCTGAAAAATAATGCACATCAGTTGCAGGACAACGTTGTGTGTACCTAATGTATGAATGATTTTGACGGAACTGTTCTATATCTTGATTTGGATTGTGGTTGTACGATTGTATGCATTTTTAAAACTTGCTGACCTGTACTCTAAAAATAGAGTGATTTTACTGTGTGTAAATTATATCTTATTATGGAAAAAAATAGGGAAAAAGTGACCTGTAGGAAGAAATTGGACCAAGCTGAACTTCTGGCAACATAAACTAGGAGGAGTTTGTATTTGGTGCGTCCTCCTTTGTGTTTGATGTTCAATGTTTTTCCTTTCATGGGCAGAAAGACTAAGGCCCCTATCTGACTCTGCCCTTATTGACACTGGGAACTTAGACACATTACTTAAACTCTGTGAGACTCAGTTTACTTATCTCGAAAATGAGGATAACATGGATTCATTCACTCGTGCATTTAGTCCTACATTAAACAAACTCGCTGAGTGCCACATGCCGGGTACTGTGCCTGAGGTTGGAAAAAGGGACACAGTGTTTGCCTTCTAGGTGCTTCATCTCAAAACCATAGAACAAATGAGAACAATAGAAACACTCAGAAATCATCTGGTCCAACATGAGGAAATTGAGGTCCCAAGAGTGATAATGCCTTACTCAACGGTTTGAGTTTGTTAGTGACAGAGCTGAGAGTACAACCCAAGTTCTCCTTGTGTAAAAAGCAGACCTATTGTGAATAACATGGCTAATGCTACAAAATTCTTGTTTGGGTGTTTTTTCTTCCCAGCAAAAGGTATTTCCTCCTTAAACTTGAGAGGGAAATTTTAAATCAGTGGATGCTTACAGAAGCTGGGCTTTTTTGATGGTGATCATGATGATCATGATGATTTACTTGGCCCATGTTTTTAAAATATTTTAACCAGTCATCTACATTTTTTTTTCCTGAGGAAGATTTGCCCTGAGCTAAAATCTGTTGCAAATCTTCCTCTTTTAGTTTGAGGAAGATTCACCCTGAGCTAACATCTGTGCCAATCTTCCTCTATTCTTTGTGTGTAGGTCACCACCAGACCATGGCCGCTAATGAGTCGTGTAGGTCCATACCTGGGAAGAAAACTCTGGCTGCCAAAGTGGAGCACGCCAAGCCACGGAGCCGGCCGCTAGTCATCTACATTTTAAAAAGCAGGGATTTTATGTGAAAATTGAGATGTTTTGTTTTTCTTAAAGAATTTTAATATCTGGCTCTACTGCTACTGAAATTCCCATTCTGATGGGGCCACAGTCATTGAAAACTGTAGCAGCTTCTCCAAACAGCAGGGGCCTTGGCTCTCCAGTGGCCACAGCCCTCACCCAGACTACCTCTTTTATTTGTGTTACCTGTTTGACCCTTGGAAGACATATACATATTTTTTGCCTTAAATTGTAATCTCATAAGTCCTTCCTCTATTGGTATTACAGAAATGCTTAAATGGTAGTAAAACAAAACTGTCCACATTCTCTGTCTGATGGGCTCGGAAAAGATTAACTGGACTGTGCCTTACAGCTGAGGCGCCCTGTCTGGATAGCTGGCTACCCATAATGGGCTTTAGACCCTATTATTGCAACTGAATCAAATTGCTGCAGCCCCATGCCAAAATACGTCCCCACAGCCCGTGGCGGGAATGCCTCTCCAGAAAAGGGACAGCTAAAGTGTCAGAGCAAGACGGATGCCTAACATTGCCTTTTAATAACAGCAAAACTAACTCCCATGTCTACTCCTGGCCACAGACTCAGTGGAGTTGACAGTCTTAGGCTGGCGTGGTGCCTGAGGGTGAAAGGGACAGAAAATGCTTGTTGTATAGCATTAAACTGTGTCCTGGGTTGAATAGTGTCCCTCAAATTCATGTCTACCTGGAACCTCGGAATGTGACCTTATTTAGAAATAGAGTCTTTGCAGAGATAATTAGTTAAATTAAAATGAAGTCATACTGGATTATGAGGAACTCTAAATCCAATGACTGATGTCCTAATGAGAAGACAGACACAGAGATACAGAGGAGACACACACAGAGGAAAGGAGGCCCTGTGAAGGTGGAAGCGTAAATTGGAGTGATGCAGCTGCAAGCCAAGGAAGACCAAGTATTGCTGGCAGTGACCAGACGCTGGGAAGAGGTAGCCAGGATTCTTCCCTAGAGCCTTCAGAGGGAGCGCGGCCCTGCTGACACCTCGATTTTCAACTTCTAGCCTCCAGAGCTGTGGAAGACTAAATTTCTGTTGTTTTAAGCCGTCCAGTTTGCTGTGATTTTTAAGGCAGCTGTAGGAAATGAATGCAAACTGTAACGCAAGCATGCACTCTGAAGGAGAAGGGCTGCTGATGCTGTCCAGTAAGGGGCTTGGGCTGGAAACCAGTTCAGGACAAGATAAGGCCCATAGAGGGTATGGGTTTATGGTGGAGAGAATGAAGTAGAATCAAGAAAGATTTAGCAACATTCATTCGGACTGTAACACATAGCACACGGTAGCTGATATGCCATATTCAAAAGCCAAAAGTTTAAGACCAAGTATCTAAGACAATGCCTTTCCTTTGAACACCATGGTCTAAATTTTGGGGTAGGATAATATTCTAGGACTTATAGTCTATAAATCCAAAAAGCCCACTTTAAAAAGCAACCTCTTGATGAGGAGGGTAGGAAGAAGGGGAGAGGTCAGAAGGGGGAAGGAAAAGAAGTGAAAAAGGAGAGAGCAACAGAGATGCCTTTTCTTTTCTTTTTTGCTGAGGAAGATTAGCTAACATCTGTTGCCAATCCACCTCCACTTTATAAATGAGTCCCCACCACCACATGGCCAATGAGTGGTGCAGGTCCATGCCTAGGATCCAAATCCAAGAACCTGGGCCACCAAAGCAGAGCACACCAAACTCAATCACTACACCATGGGGCTTGCCCCCAGAGATGTCTTTTCAAGGAGAGATATGGAATGTTTACAGGACATGATTCATGTGGTGTGGTCTCAGAGTAAAGTTGCAGTTAAAAGAATATAGTCCGTGTAATCAAAAGCAATTTAGAAATAACTCAAGTCCTTTATGTATCTCTTAAACACTAAAAAAAAAAAGGCATAATTTCTGGCAATACTTGTTCAAATCTCCCATTTTTTTCCTGCTCTGAACACTGCCCTCAAGTGCTTTCCTCAACTTGATCCCCCAAATCCCTCCAACTCTTCCTTTTATGTGCCTCTTTCCATTCTCCTCTTTTCTCCTTTCTCTCCAGATTCTCCACTATGACAGCCTAAGGATCAGTCTGGAAAGGCAGGACCTTGTTTGGGGTGGGGAGGGTGGTGGAGGGCTCTGTGGGGAATTAGATAGATTGAGAAGGTCAAATCATCATCCTCTTGACTAAGCAGGAGCTCAAGTTAAGACAGGGGACATCCAGAAATGAATGACTTTTACCTCTTAATATATACTTTTGCGGGGTGGGGGGTGCAGATTATATTTTGAAACATTAACCTATGCTTCTTTTACTGTCATGTTCTGTTACTCGCATCTTTCTTTCTCCCATCCCCCAGTTCAGGGTAGCATTGTTATAGCAGAAATAGAAGAAGAAATATAGAGATAATACTCAGCTTTTGAGTTTCAAAATACATATTATAAATTGTGATAGAGACACTAGCTTGAAAGAAAAGGTTTTGGTCTCTGCCACTAAAAACAGTAGCTATCCAATGCATGATATAACAGTGTGCTTAATCCTGTCTCCGAGGCGATAAAGGTCTTCTGGACTTGTTGGGATGGGAGTGCGGGACTCAAAGGGAAAACAAAACAGTAGGATGCTGGTGAATGACTGAGTGCCTCTCCATCTAGGGTTTGCCCTGGAAAGGTTGTAGCCTTGGGGCCAGGGGTGTGTCCCTTCAGCCTACCTCTACTTTCAAGAGCAGTTCTAGTGAGTAAGTGCAGAATCACCCTCCAATGGTGGCATCCTGTGACAAACGACAAGCTTCCTCTGTTAGTCTTCCCACTTTTTGCCTCAAGGCCTTCTCTCATGATGTAAGAGAACAAGAATTCTAGGGAAATTACCACGTCCAGGGACAGCATTAATCCAATGGGGTGGGGGTGGGGAAGCAAGAGCCAGAGAAGAGACCCTGAGTGCATCTCCCTAAATTTTGCACCTCATGTCTCACTTGCCCACCCTCACCCTGGCCATCCTCTACGTCCCCACCTTTTCATCCTTAGCAGTGGTAAAAGTGCTCCACTGTACCAGCACTCTCTCTCATGCTTCCCTTACATTCTGCCCACACTGATGTAACTACTCTCATTGTTAAATTCTGCTGAAATTACTCAATTTGAGTGTACCATCTATTTCCTTCTGAAAATTCTAATTTATATACATATTTTAAATGCTCAATAAAACAGTATTATTTTGGTAGGACAGCCAGCCCTCATGAATGGCCAAGTGTTCCAGTCCTGTTTAAACAGTGCTATTCAAATGGATGGACTTCTCCAGCATCAACCTTGGTCAAGTGAGATGTACAACTACTGCTGACCTTCATGAGGGAAAGCGGATACTTGCATTCCCTCTAAGTTTTACCTAGAAGAATTCATATCCCACTGTAGGGCAGATGAATACAAAGACGAGTGAGCATCACTTCAGCAAGTTAAGGAGTGTTACAGCTCCCCCAATCAATGGTTTTTCCCCAACCACAGAGTGTGAACTTCTGTCCTAATTTTAGACAAATTCTTCTCAAAGCAAGCTATATTTGGGGAAAGAAACGGAAGGAAAACAATTAAAATTAGCCACCATGGGATCAATTTTCCATACTTGCTCTGATGTAAACAGTTGGAATAATGCTTTCTAAGGATGCTTGATTTTAATTTTATTCATAGATTTCGGGCTTTTATTATGTGATTTCTTATGAAGCTTTCTTTATGGAGAAGTGGCACTGTCAAGTTTATATTCCCTGAACGAGACATTACTCCAAACATGAAACAAGATCAAACCTGACAAGCTTTTCCCCCAAAGTGGTTTGTTCTTGTTTTCATACATATGTAAAAATTATATCATGGGAATTACATACAAACATCAATATTGCAAGTTCCATGATGTGACAATTAGGATAAAGCTATAGAAAACTATTTGCTTTCAATCTTAAAAACACTGTAGGGGCCAGCCCCACGGCCAATGGTTGGATTTGGTGCACTCTGCTTCAGTGGCCTGGGATTTCACCAGTTCAGATCTTGGGAGCGGACCTGGCACCGCTCATTGGGCCATGCTGGGGCAGCATCCCACATGCCATAACTAGAAGGACTCACAACTAAAACTTACAGCTATGTACTGGGGGGCTTTGGAGTGTGCCTCACAAGAAGGAAAAATTTTTTTAAAAAATTGTAAACAATTTAGAGGGGCCAGATTAGCTATATGCATTTTGACTCTTGCTGGAAAAAGAAATCTAAAGAATGAATGGATTGCAAACTGAAGTAGTATAAAGATGATAACACTTAATTGAAAAAGAGACAGTCTATCTGGGTGACCACTAATTATGTGTACAGTGCTGAGTGGGTCCTCTGATCCTTGGAATAAACACAGGATGGGGATGGAGCCCAGGTCCATCAATCCTACTTCTTTCCTTTATGTCTTATCTTTAATAATTTCCTTAATAATTGTCTTCCTTAGCTTTCCATCATTGGCTCTAGCAGTAATGGAATTAGTTAGTTAATTTTGTGCAGGAATATATCAGAGCCCCAGTCTCTCAAGTAGTAGTACAGAAATTGTCTTGTGTTATGAAGCAGATAAGACTGCAAGCTGCCCAGTGGCTGAATCTCTAAGTGCTGGCAACCAGCCTCAGAGGGAGAGAGTAAAGCTGGCATGAGAGGTGATAAGTGAGAGCCTGGTGACATGATACCTGGGTCCCTGAATCATCAATGACCCAAACACCAACCCTTGACATTATGAGAGCCAAAAATTCTTCCATTGGTCTAGACTATTTTAGTTATATTTCTGTAGCTTCCAACTGGTAGAATCTTGACTACTGCAAAGACAGGAGACCTTAGTTGGAATTTAGATTTATCCATTCAATTATAGAACTATGCTTCAGGTATGCCTTGGTTATGTCTTATGTCTGCTTGTCCAGGTACACCACTGGGGCTATGGGGCTCAATTTCAGGCCCAGTCCTCAGAAAGCTTGTTTCCCTGGATTCAACGGCAAAGTAGCCTCCAAAATTTGAAATGATAATATTTCTTTGAGATCTCTTCTATCAACTCAAAACACAGTGGACCAGTGTAGAGAAGAGATTACATCTGAGATTATTTTCAGTATTCAATTGGAGTTAACCCAGTTGTAAAGGCAAAGGTAGAGAGAGATAGAAAGAGAGGTAGGGATGGAGGGCAAGAAGTAGGGAAGTGCACCTCAAATTTTAAGGTGCACCTGAACCCACGAAGATCCTGTTAAAATGCACAATCTGATTCCGTAGGTCTGGCGGGGTGGGGGAGGATCTGAGATTCTGCATTTCCCACAACTTCTAGTTCACACCAATGCTGCCAGTCCATAGACCACAATTTGAGTAGTAAGGTGCCTTAGAATACTTTAAAGAAATGAAAATGGTCTAAAGAACAGGCTACCAACAACAACAACACAACAGTAATGATACCTAACTGATATTATCAGATCTAAAGAATAATAAAGAATATTATTATCAGTAGGGTAGAGAAAGAAGTTAGCAAAAATTATATACAGAAAAAAGAGAGTCAGAAAAGAAAAAAAAACCCTTGAAAAGCAATGTCCAAAAAAGCACAGTGTCTTGGCAAGAAGAGACCCACTTTACAGGTCATTTCTGTTGTGAATATGGATACACCAGGCTCTCAATTTTCACTGACATTAAACTTTTGTATTCTATGGTTAACTTCCCATATTTGTGAAGCAACCTTTTGAATTTTATTTGCCTCTTTGTATGCTTTTCAATAGAAAGAAAATGGGCTCTCCAGGTCAAAATGAATAATCCATAGCTCGTGAGTGTTACATTATCCATTGTAAATTATTAAATTACCATTGTGTATACAAATAACAGGCTTTGTGAGTTTAGTTTGTGTGTCTCAGCATCCCTAAGTCCAACTGTATTTGAAGCATTGATAAGTTGAGGTTTCTGACACTTCAGCTGAATAAAATGAAATAAATGAAACTGTTTAAATGCCACCACTTGGGGTCTATTGACAACTGAACACCCACCTCGCCATCCCATCCACATCTGACGTCACAAGTGACTTTCTTTGAAACTTAACACATCCTAGAAGATAGTGGACCAGGACACTAATCTTCAATTTGTTAACTGGTGTCATTTTACGATTTTCTTTGTTTTTAAAATAATTATTGTTTTTTTACTAGTTGAGTAGATCCTGATAGTGGAAATAGCCTTTCTCTATCTTTTCCATTCTCTTCTGATGGTCTTGGGGGGCCCATTGCTTTATTTACAATTTGCTTTTCTTCACAGTTTCAGGTCATTTTCTTATTTGCTGTACCATTGTGCCTTCTCCCCCAATTATTCTTTTTATTCTTCCTTTTTTATTCTTGACAAGAACAAGAGTGTTTTTCAAATACATTTCTACATAATTGGTGGTGTGGGAGGCCAGTCAAATTCACCTTTTCCATTTATGAACCTCGTATCAACATGCCATACATAATTAGGAACCGTTAGAGACGATGCATTCACTATGTGAAAAGCAGCCGCGCTTTGGCTAATGACCGTCACTGAGCTTGCTTTTGTGTTCACACTAACAGTGTTCTTTTAAACTGAGCCGCCTTGGTGGCATCTCGTCAAATGATTCAGAGAGAGTACAAAAAGGGAGTGGGATGGCCTTTAAATCACCCTTGTGTTAGTTGATGATTGAATCTTCTGTACAACCACGAGACCAAATTACTTTAGATGCTGATGATAGTTTCCTCTATTAATTTATGAAAATAAGAGAAGCAAAATTGGGAAGATGGGTGGAAGAAAAATAATGGTCTATTATAGCATCTCCCAGGCGAAAATAAGAAAGGAATAACAATTTATTTTCACCTTTGGAGGCTTACTGTTTCTGACTTTGATGGGGTACAGCAATTTAATTCCAGGTGTGCAGACTTGCCATCGTGTGAAAATGTAACTCGATTTTCATCACACATATACCATTGAGGCATCCACTGTTGACTTTGTCCCTCCCCAAACCTTGGAAAAGCTAAAGATGAGTTATCTGAATGTTTTCTGTGTCTCTTGCAAACCAAGCCAAACTTGTATAAACAATTTCAGACATCTGACTTTTTGTCAATGAACAAACTTTTGGGCTACATGTTAAATATGCCATTCCACCCTATTCCATATCTACTCCTCATTTCCTTTTTCCTATATGTATGCATAACCCCTTTTAGGATAAGATTTATTTGGGTTTGTGGTAGTCTTATTTTAGCAGGATATTAATTGTTAAATCTGACTACTAACTGTATCTTTTAAAAGGACAAAGAAAAATATTTTCCTAAATGGTTAAATACACTCCTCATGCTTGTTAAGATCTCATTAGATCAAACCTCTTTCAGGGAAGGTCTTTGGAGAGTTATTTTAGTAGCTGAATTTTCATCACAACAGCACCTACAATTGTCAAGTACCCACAACCAATGACTCTTCATGAGGGCTCTGGAAGCACCAGCTTCTATTCTTCATAGGTGGCAAAGTTCAGAAACGAAAATCGGCACTGACAAAGCATGGCGTTCCTTCCTATAAGCCTCCTGCGGATTCATCCTACTTTAGGTAGGAAGTTAACCTGACTTCCAGGTCACAAACATTAGCATGCATGGGGATCGTTAGTAGAAAAAGGAAAAAGATATGAGCCAGCCTACCCTTAGATAGTGTAAGAAGGAGAATGGGAACATTAAATGGGTGTGTGGGCCAGCACAGAGGGCAGAGAACTCACGGAAGGTGGGAGGAATTCTACGTTCTATACACGTTGCACCATACGCAAACCCCAGCTGAATAAAGGTTACGAATGGTAGCAGGGATGTCAAACTCACTGGCTCACTGAAAAGTAGTTCTGCTGACCAGGGGGGCGAGATGGAGGGAGGTCTCTTTCAGGCATACCAAAGAGTATTCCCCGTTCACTTGGGAATGATTTTTCTTTTTCTCCTCCCTTAGTAAAAGGCGCTAGTTAGATCCAAAGGCAGGAGACTTTAGTAGCCAATGGAAAGCATGCATAGTTTTAACAATAGAACATTAATCAAGAGTGAATGTTAAAAGACGTCAGTTTCTTTAAAGACAACAGATAGACCAATGTACCATGATAGTTCCATATCAGGAAGGAGCCTACACTGCAGAGACTGATAACTGCCTCTCCAAATGTGTTCTGACCTTCTTCCTTGGTAATGAGAACCCTAATTTTTAGCAGTCATTAGAGACAATCAGATAAAAGACCACATTCTCCATGTTGCATGTGACTTAATTCTGGCCAACGACATGTAAGCTTATGTGTTATGTGGAAATGAGAGGAAATATCCTGGGTATGCCCTGTTTACCCCTCCAAATTAACTCTACCTACTTCTCCATCATGCTTTCTGTCCTGGAAAATGGAATTGTATAGAACACATCAATGGGTTCCCTTGACGTCTGACTTCCATTTGGGCTTGGCCAAGGAGGCACCAAGAGGAGACCCTGAAGGCAGGGAGGGGAGAGAATTAGGGCTACCACTAACAATAAAATTATTGAATGCATTGGCAATTTATTGGCAGTTCTTTTGTTCCCAGGATAGAAATTAGAAATTTACATTCAAAGTAGTTTGATTTAATGTCGCTTGAAAAAAATTCTTCTTGTGTGTGTGCCAGGCTGTAATTTGTCATGGAGCATGCATTCACTAAAAGTCAAGCCTCTTGTGTGATGGCTCTTCACAACAGCTATGGCTCTGTATGTAAATTCAGACAACTATCCCCTCCTTGTCCTTGTCCCTTCAGGCCTGGTGGTGGTAAGGACTCTCCCAGGCATCTATTTACTTTTCTCCTAATTCTGCTCACACTCTTGTCAATAGTCCTTTTATTAAATTATGCTCACTTTACCTCATTTGAGTATACCATTTATTACCTGATGGATTATTTATTATATGATTATTTTCTTAAAAGGGTGGAGGTGTAAACTTTTCCTTCTTATTCTTCTTCCCACTTGCTGGAATGCAGACATGATGACTGGAGTAGCCATCTTGGATCATATGGAAGAAAGCAATGGATGGTAAAGCAGCAAGATTAAAAAGACCCTTGGTCTTTGATGACCATGAACTGACATACCAGCTTCTGACTACTAAAATCTCTAATTTGTGTTTTTGCACCTCGATCCTGCCCCCAAGTGTCCTCTTAGTGTCCACTGCTCATGTGCCGCAAGGTCTGTTTCCTCCACACCAGACATCTACATCTCTACTTGCTCAGTGGACTTCTTAGGTCTGGAGTGGTGGGTGCCCTGAGCTAAGGCTGGGATTTCCAATTGGTCTCTGATCCTGCAGGGCAAAGTGATCTTTCCTGCTTCCACAGTCACAAATGGGAAATGAAACAAAAGCCTCTCTGCTCTTGGATTTCCCATTGACTTACCTAAAGTCCTGCGGTTGGTCTTCAGCACCAACCAACATTTCCCACTCCCGTTTGGCTGCAGGGCTTCCACAAACTACTTGTATCTTGAAGTCATCACTATAGTCACCCCTATAAATCCATTCCCATATAAAGCCCCATAAATTCATTCACTTGAACTGCAGAGAAGACAGACAGGAGGGGGAAAAAGGGCCTGGAGAAGAGTTCTCTGTAGGAAAATACAATACTGAACTTGAAAATCTAAATCCAGGCTATTTTGATCAAAACACTGGAAGCACTAGTCATTATTCCTACCCAGTCTTTTCCACTAATAGACTGTAGGCAGCTGGCCATGGGGCACTTGGAGGACTGAGGTAGTTTTATTTTTAGCTCAGCACAGAAGGGGAAAAGATCCAACCTGTTTACACCAGAGAGGCTGTGCCTGCAAAGCCCTGGGGACCACTGACCTGTGTTGTTGGCATTTGCTACCTCCCACATATGTAGGTAAGATGACAGAGGTCTTCATCTGCTCTCAGCTTTACCACTGATGAGGACTGGAGGGTACATTATTTCTATTTAGTACTGCTTAAAATCAATATTACTTACCAGCATGAAATTTATCTGCCAAGATTTGCTATCCAAAATAATGCTGGGTACTGGTCTGTTGAAAAATCTGAATACCCAAGAGGTTCTGTCTTCTATTTTTATGCCCCTTTCCTATTTTTCTGGGAACCCTCCCCTATCTCATTCTCTTTGGGTATCCTCTCCCCTCCCTTTACCCCTTTCCTTTGTTGTAGAGAAGGTAAGTTAATAAAATAGAAAACTAGATGTGTTGTTACTATCAGGTGGAAGAGTTTAGTTTGCAATCTACAGATATAACTTTGAATCTAGGCTCTGTCCTTACCAGTTATTGGAGGAGATCATCAAGAGGATGTGAATGTCAGTTGCCCCATGAGCTAGACTCAGGCAATTGGAGGCTCCTCATCCACCCCAGTCCTTGGAATGTATGTTCTGCCCACGATTCCCACAGTGGGAGCCATTTTCAAGGACGCAGCCTTGAGAGAGCAGTGTATCGTTGAGACCATTTGGCCAGGATATGTAACTGACCCCAGTTAAGGCCTCTACATAAACTCTTAAGATTCTGGTGGGCAGGTGCAGAGATCTACTTGTCTTGCGTTTGCCTAAGACGAGCCTCTTTTGTAAGTTCCCCTGCCTGTTAAAACTATCACCTACCAATCTGGAGTGGCTTGCCTCTTTCTTCCACCTTTCCTTGCCTTCCCTGTATGGAGGTAAGTTTCAGATTTCACCTGGGAAATTCCCAATTTTGTGAACCAACATCAGCTCTGTGACTTTAGACCTGCACTTTGCAGTACTTGGGACACACATGTGGTCATGGGTCACCTCTGCCCCTGCACTAACTGTCAGTACCACTGAGAAGAGGACATCTTTGGCAAGTCCTATCTTTCCCTTGCCGTTCCAGGAGCCGCATTGGTAGTAATGTTATTTGGGAGAGGACAAAAGAAGCAGTGATGGGCAGAGGAGATGTACACTCCTCAAACTGCTACCTGAAAGTAGGCAGGATGGGCAACTGCCTACTTGATACAATCAAGGGTCATCTGGGGGCTTTCAAGTGTCTCCCTTGATGGCCTACCCTCCAGATTGCAGAGTGACTGGAATAAGACCCCTTCCTGAAAAAGGATAACATGTTAACTACACATACTCATTGCTAGGATGAGCTTGTCATGGTAGCTAAGAGCAGAGGTGAGGCTTCTGAGGGAATAGGACATACAACACATAAGTTTTGTCAGTGAATAAAGTTGGACAACCAGGAAGCAGCTGTAAGTGTCGGTAAAAAGGTGGAAAGATGAAAGCGTGGAAGAAAACTTTGTGGAAGACAAAATCCTTCCATGCAGGAGACAGATTACTCCCACTTCACTAATTACTGATGTTACTGATTATGGTGCTGGTGTCCCATTTAGAGCCTTTCTACTATCACTTTCCTTAATCCAATACACTCTGAAGTTAAAAGAGTCCACTTTTATTTACTGTTCACGTCCCATGTCCCTTGCTTCCTGCGGCTTCTGCTAGTCATTTCTGGATTTTTCTGTTCACCATGGGGCTAGAGCAGGAACATAAAAGCACCAGACATGAAGGGGAGAGTAAGGGACAGATGATAAATGTCCCTGGGACAAATACAACCAGATATGAAGAGCAGAGGTGTTTAGGGTGGAGAACATAGAAGGCAGAGGGGAACTGAACATTCATGGTGTAATGGTGAAAACCTCAGTGTGGGAGTCAAACAAACGTGGAATTAACAGTCATCTAATTTTAGAATTTGAACTTGCCCCCAGAGTCGCTGGTATCTAAAATCCTACCACCTTCGCTCATACCCTTGACAGCTGAGAAGTTGTAACAAGGTCCACGTTTGGCTATCTCTCATTGTGAGAAAGTTCTTCCTTATGCGTCCACTGTGTAAAAACATATGGTGTGATGCACACACTGTTTTAATTTTACAGCTAATATAAAATTTAAAATCCAAAAATAAACTATAGTAAATCAAAAGGTCACTAGCAGAGCATTGCTCCAACCCAAACCATATGGCTTCAGGAACTAAAGAAAGACGCTCACTTTGTCGTTCATAGGCTGATGTCCAGGAGTGTTGTTAAGGGTTATATTTAGAGTGTTTTAAATCCAGACCATAAAGACAACAAAGCTTTGCTTTCTCCAGACCACTTTATCAGCTCAAAATATTAGCTATTTATTCAACTCTATTCCCCTGAAGTAAAACTAAAAATGTGTAAGTCTAACAAAGAAGAAATACCTTTAGTGCCCTGTTTGAGTTAATTCTGCTCTAGGGGATACCTCACAAAGAATTCGTGCTTAATAAATATATGTTATAGATTCTGGACAAATATCTAAAATAAAACAGAATTAAATGCATCTCGTTATTGAAGGATCTCTCAAAATTATTAATAATATTCTCTCTGGCTTCCCAGGCGTTTTATTATTTTGCTCTCCATTTTTAAAGATTTTATTTTTCCTTTTTCTCCCCAAAGCCCTCCGGTACATAGTTGCATATTTTTATTTTTACTTGTGGATCCTTCTGGTTGTGGCATGTGGGAGGTCACCTCAGCATGGCTTGATGAGCAGTGCCATGTCCTTGCCCAGGATTTGAACTGGCGAAACCCCGGGCCACCAAAGCGGAGCACATGAACTTAACCACCAGGCCACGGGGCTGGCCCCCTGCTCTCCATTTTTAAAAAGTTTCAACATGTACTTTCCTTTCAAAATCAATAGCCCATTTATAAGAAGAAAGGAAATCTGGCCATTTGTGACAACATGGATGGACTTTGACGGCATTAATAAATGGGATTACTTTAATCACTTAAAAAATTCCACTTTAACTTATTTTTGGCATTGTAATGCTGCAGTTTTTTAGTGATTGTTTCAGGGATAATAGCATACATTCTCAACTTTTCACTGTCTACATAAAGTTAATATTGTACTACTTCACATAAAACAGAAACTTTGAAATTGTATAGGTTTCTTCAATTCTGGCAAACTTGGTGCTATTGTTGTTATATATACTATATTTAAATACATTTTAAAGCCACAAGACAATGTTCTGATATTTTGCTTTAAATAGTTCTATTTGCTTTTTAAAAATTAAATAGAGGGCCAGCCCTTTAGCATAGTGGTTAAGTTCCTGTGCTCCACTTCAGCAGCCTGGGGTTTGCAAGTTCAGATCCTGGACATGGATCTACACACCGCTCATCAAGCCATGCTGTGGCGGTGTCCCACATACAAAATAGAGGAAGACTGCACAGACATTAGCTCAGCAACAATCTTCCTCAAGCAAAAAGAGGAAGATTGGCAACAGTGTTAGCTCAGTGCCAATCTTCCCCACCAGAAAAAAAAAGTAAAAAATAAATTAAATTAAATTAAACAGAAAAATATTTTATGTTTATCAAGATATTTACCATTTCTGATACTCTTTATTCCTTCCTAAAGATTCAAGTTGTATTCTTTTTTTTTTTTTTAAAGATTTTATTTTTTCCTTTTTCTCCCCAAAGCCCCCCGGTGCATAGTTGTATATTCTTCGTTGTGGGTCCTTCTAGCTGTGGCATGTGGGACGCTGCCTCAGCGTGGTTTGACGAGCAGTGCCATGTCTGCGGCTAGGATCTGAACCAACGAAACACTGGGCCGCCTGCAGCGGAGCGCGCGAACTTAACCACTTGGCCACGGGGCCAGCCCCTCAAGTTTTATTCTTATATCATTTCCCTTCAGACTAAAGAAATTCGCTTATCATTTCTTGTATTGAATTTCTGTTAGTAATGAATTCTCTTAGATTTCTTTAATTTGAAAGTGTTTTTACTTTACCTTCCTTATTGACAAATCATTTTTAATTAGATACTAAGTTCCAGATTGCCATGTTGGTTTTTTTTTTCCTTTCAGTACTTTACAGATGTCATCTCAATATGCCCTGGTCTTTATATTTTCTGGTGAGAAATTTGAGTTGATTAGAATTGTTGTTCCTCTATGCACAATTTGTCATTTTTACTCTGGCAGTTTTTCAAGATTTTCTTCACATATTTGTTTTTAAAATATGTTTAGTATGTCATGACCATGTATGGTTTTCTTTACATGTATTCGATTTAGGGGTTGTTGAACTTGTTGAATTTGTAAATTTTTGTCTTCTACCAAATTTGGGAAATTTTGGCTAATTTCTATTTATCTCTGTTTAAGTTCACTGACTCTTTCCTCTGTTATTTCCATTCTGCCCATTAAGTCCATCTCTTTTAAAAATCTCAGATAGCCTATTATTTCAGCTCTAGTTTTTCTGTTTGGTTCTTTTTTCATAGTTTCTATTTCTATGCTAAGAATTTTTATCTTTTCACTTGTTAGAAAAATATTTTCCTTTGTCTCCTTGAACATAATTATAATAGCTAATTTACAGTCCCTTCTGACAAATCCAATATCTGGAGTATCTTGTGGTTTGCATCTGTACATTGTTAACTTTGAGTAACACTTCCTTGTGTTTCGTTTGTTTGTTGTTGTTGTTGAATCATTTTGGATCCTATCTGGGACATTACAGATGTGATATTGTGAAGACTCTGGAATTTGTAATATTTTTCTGAATAATGTTGATTGTTTTGTTTTAGTGGGTGGACTTGGTTATACTCAGACTAAAAACTTAGTCTCGCCTTAGCCATCCTGCACCATGTCACAGCTACAGCCTGCCCACAGGCTAAGTCTGTGAAAACAAAAAATTCACCCATGTCTTTTCCAAGTTTTCACTCTTGTCCAAATTCTGCCTGCTTTTATTCATTTTCCAGAGCTTTCATGTAGACTTTTTTTTTTTGTATTTTGCCTAAGTCCATAGAGGTTCATCTGTCGGATGTTGTTCTGTTAGGAGCTTCCATCATCATACTGGAAGCAGAAACTCCTGAGGGCTTGCTCTTAAAATCCAAAATAATCTCTCGAAACAGGGTGTAAGTGTGTGACAGGGAAGGGAGTGAGATGATTTATGTCGTAATTTTATCATTAATATGTGAATCTCTAAGAAGGTGGTAGGAAAATGCCAAAATGAAGGAGGAACTAAGAATGCTTTTCATGGCCGTCTAGTGAACATTATCCCTGCTGATCCATTTCATTTTCATGCCCTAGTCATATGATTACTTCCAGAGTAACTTGCTAATTTTTTTCAGAAAAAAAAATAAATGGATAAAAATGTAGCAGGTGTTGGTCCCCTATAGAACTTCCAAAAGCCAACATCTTCATTTCTTTGCCTACTCTGCCTACAAGCATAGTGAACTGGGACGAGTTATTAAAGCTTCTAGGAGCAGCACTAAAATACTGGCTTTCCTGGGTGTACAAACACCACAGCTCATCCACCCCTAGAGTGAGTGAACTCTAAGGTATCTGCTCTATACCAGTGATTCTCAACCCATAAGTTGGGAGGTACCGGTTTTTTGTTTTGTTTCTGACCAATGTTTTTATAAAACACAGTAAAAATCAAGGTGTGTATCATGACAATGTCAACTTGCTATAAGCATTTATAAACATTTGATCTCAACTTCTGGACTTATCTCATTAACTGGTAACACACAGTTTGTGAAATAGCACCAGCTACAATTGCTCGTGTAGTAATTGGCTTCATAAACACACCCTTTTATTGATTTTATTTCCTTCCCTGTCTCACTAATCCACTTCCCTATTGGTGTTTTGTGGGATCACCTCCCAAATAAACTACTGGTTCTCCAATGCTTGCCTCCGGTCTGCTTCTAGAAGAATCCAATCTAAGACATGAAAAAATCCAGCTAAAGGATCAAATATAACACTAATTGGAGTGGCTAGTACTGAGTCAATAAACAAATTAGTGTTCTCTTTTACTCAATGAAAAAGAAACTCATAAACTTTAGATGTTAAACCACTGACTAGAATCTTTGAAGTTGAAAGAAGAAAGACACTAAAAACAAACGTGACTCAGACCTATAATTTCCTTCCAAAGTGGGGAAAAATCTGATCTCAGAATTCTGATTATATGCTGCTACCATCCATCTGGTGAAAGGATGCCATTTTCTTTGTGAGTCATGTGATTTGATGATTTCTTTCATAATGTCGCAGTAGACCATCAAAACAATAACTATTTTTTTCCTTTGGCTTAAATAGTGGCTTATAATTGGACATGAAACATTTCTACACAAATTAAAATAAACACAGTCTCTTCCTCTTTGTCCTAAGATGACCTCCTTTGTCTGGTGCTTGACTATTACCCTTCAGTTGGGAAAAGGATGAGCTTAAGGGCCAGGGTGCAAAAATATAACCTAACTTGGGTTTGAGTTGTTAAAGGAAGAGTGCCCGGGATGAATTATTGGCATGGGAGGTATCTTCTTTTTATTAATTATATGTATTATAAAGGGAAACTCAGCAAGATTTTAGCATCATGTAACAGAAATTGTATGGCTTTTGAGTTTTAATCCTGACTGCTCTGGCTTGAATTCTGGTCTTGCTAGTTACTAAGTATGCCACGTGCACAAGTTTCTGTAATGAATTTAATGATTATATCTATCTCTTAGGGATATTGAAATTTAAATAAGATGATGATGTATTTGAAAATATCTGGCTTGGTTGAAGAGATAAAGACATCAAAAATTACTTCAATGCGTAGTTCTAACCTGATTTTTATAGTTGGGAAAAAGCATGTGAAAGAAAAAGTGTCATATGATATTAGGGGTTAAGAAGTGATAGTCCAATAAAGGTGAGAATAGTCTAGCATTGTTTACCATTGTTCTACCAGATAAAATTTGCCAGTCCAAATTCCTCCTTCTCTGTCAACCGGAAGGGCCCTAGCTTACATGGAGTACCGGGCATTGAACAGGAACATAGCTGGCTTTCCTTGATTGTGTTCTGTGGAATGAAATGAAGCTCAAAAAAAAGAAAACCAAAGTAATGTCTGCTGCATATGAGGCCACAAGGACACTCAATGTAACCATATCATAAATCATCAGAGAGAAATGCCAGGGAAGATCTATGCTTCCAGGGCAGCTTGCCTCATTTAATATATCTAATGCCACCATAATAGCGACTCTTTAGTTCCCCTTTTCCTCTGTGCAGTGGTAATTGTCCTTCTGCTGGACCATTCATCTCTCAGAGTTGTCTCCTGATGAGGAGACATATACAACTGGCCCTGAGTTATGGGTTCTCAGCCTGGAAAACCCTACGTTTTGGTTCAGTAGTGTTCAAAGTTAAAGTGAAGAGCAACCAAAAGCACAGAAGAAAAAAAAATGACTCTTGGAAAAGTTGGTTGAATAAAAGATTGGATGCTGATAAAAATACCTGCACTTCCTGCTGTGTTTCTTTAACAAAAAGCAAATAACGAAGGAACTATTTTTGGAGAATAATTAAAAGAATTTTACAATGGTGACATAAAAAGTCATGAGGATGCCAATGTAAGAGTCCAAATGTGAAATGTCACAGACCTTCTACAATCATAAACAGGTCACGATGAAATCTTCACAGTGTAGTTTGAAGCCAGCAAAGTAAAATTAACAAGCATGTTTTCAGCTGAAATCAGTGTCCCAGAAACAATATACAATGTACAATATTCCTTAGGATTTGACAAATCCACTAGGACAGCTCACCACCAGGAAGCTGTACTGAAACTTTAAAAGCTTTAGTCCTTCTCAAGTTAGGAACTAAATCTCCCACTGGAGATATTTTCACACGCAAAAGAGATTAATAGATTAAACTGAGAATTGGAGAGAAAAAATGGAACAAAACACAAAGATGCAGCCCCAAAGAAAATTATGAGTGAGTAAAAATAGAATAAGCAGTCTTCTTATTCTGATTTTACTTCACACACGACTCATGAATCCTCCAGAAACAAACACACAGAGAAACATTCTAATAACACAAGCGATCCAACGTAAGCCTACAAAAGGAAAAAAATTAAAAGCTGAGGACAGAAAGCATTACAAGAATAGTAGGGAAGCATCTGGGGTAGCTGCTTAGAAGCTGCAGGTATAAGAAATCTCTCTCTTGATGAGATGCAGAGTCAAACCTTTTTCTTGATTTGCAGCTGCCAAAGCAAGATGGATTTCCTTATTCTCATTCACAGCAGTATACGACATAAAGATAAAACCCAACTTTTCATGGACCAGAACACCTGCAGTCTAACCAAAGTATCCACTTTGTCTTCCGAAGGACCAAGTCAACAGCAGCAGAAAGCAAAGCAATACACTGCAGATCTGAAGCATTCAAGCTCCCTTTAAAATCCAGCTCTTTAATTTTTGATGGTGTAAGTGGTTCCACCCAAATTCTTTTTTCCTGTCTGGTTGAATCCGTTTAAATTGATAGCCAGTGGAGTTAATTGGCACAAGTCAGAATCTGTACTCTGAAAGGGGCATGACTTAAAGTGATTTAATGCTTATGCTTGGCCTCCTCACTTCTCCCTTTAGAGGACACACCTGGCCCCATAGTTGCAAAGGCAGTGAGGATGCCTTCTGTCCCTTGAGGATGGAATCATAGCACTGAGCCTTGTTACCAGCAGTTTGCGGTAACTCTCTCGCGGCATGCTATAGAATATGTGGGGACCAAATTCAACAAACCCAGAACTAGAAAGCCCTGCTTGGGTGGCAGGTGTGAAGGCTAGCCCTTCAGCCTTGCTTGCTGAGAAAATACTCTCAATCTATTCACTCTCATGCATTGCCTTCAGGCCACAAGTTTGCATTTGCTCTCTGGTGCTGACAACGCAGCAGTTTCCGACTCCACACAGAGCCTCCTATCTTACAGGTGACATTTTTTGGCATATCCTAGACATAGTGACATTTACACAGAGGTAAGACTTTAGAGAAACTCAATTCATGCAGTCAGGAAACAAACCCCATGCCCGAGTGGTTTGCTTTTTAATTCACAGTCCACTCCACAGTTATTCCCGAAGCCTCAGTTCCATTCTCAACTGACACCTGCAAAGGCATTGATGCTTCTGCACATTGGCTCTGTCCTTGTAACCGTCGTGGGAACATAAAGTCAGCAGCCCATAGACCTTTTCTCCTGCTTCTTTGGTCACACGCTGCTCTATAATTCAGGGAAGCTGGCCATGTGCAGCATATTCAGCCAGAGCAGCTGATTCCTGCCAGAATGCCCAGGGTTAAGGTCTTAGAAGACTTCATTTAGTGCTTTAGCATTTCCCTCCTCATATTTAGTCACTGAGTTTAGCAGGAACTTCCTTGCCAAGTGTCAGAAAACAGATACAGGTGAAAGCCCACTGCTTTCAATACTAATCATTTGTTCATGTACTTCTTATAAACTTCTCCACCCAAAGCGCAAATCCAGACACCTATGATGATTAAAAGAATGATACACCAGGCTCCACCATAGACAAGGGACTAAATGATTGAGGGGGTGTTAATAGGGACAACAAACCATCCAACATGTTATTACAAGACAGCATAAGACCATGATTTCAGAGGATTAACAAAGAGAAAGACTGATGTCTGTAGGCCTAGTCAAGAAAAGTTGGGCAGATCCAAAGAGGGTATAGGATGGAGTGAGGGTCCTTCAGTTAGTGGTGTGAGGAGAAAGGAATGGAGCCCCGTGGACCGTCATGGGCTTTGAGGTTGAATAGATCTGGATCCAAGTGCTGACTAAGCCACAGCCTGTGTCATTGTTAATAAACTGCTTAACCTCTCTGAGTTTAAGTTTCTTAATCTTTAAAATGAGGATGATAACACCTACTTCAGAGTGTAGGTGTGAGGAATAAAAAGGATGATGTATAAATGTTAGCTAGGATTACATACATGTTACCAGAGCAGGGATGATTAAGAGCTAAGCAGAAGCCACATGTTAGCCTAATGAAGTCAGAGGCTACAACACTGAGATATGATCTTAAAAACTTATGGTGAGACCAATTAAGAGTGAGCCTTAGTTATCCACCCAAAGAGAAAGGGTTTGAAGTAAGGAATCACCAAGATTCACAATTATGTGGATAATATAATAAAAGAAATGTTTTTTAAGGCTGAACTGGATTGATGAATCATGGTAGCTCACCTTGGATGAGCATTTTCTATGTCCTAGGCACTGTTTTACCTGCTTTAAGCATTATCTCACTTAATGATACCAGAGAAGAGAATGGCTGACTCAGGGTAAGCTAAGAAACAGTGGACAGAACACAGTGGTGAGCAGATGAGAAGCTCGAGAGGGCATGGTGGCTACGGAGAGAGATGAAGAAATATGGTAGATACTTAGCATGGGAACAAAAGAGAGGAAAGGGTCACAAGTGGTTGACACCATAAGGCTAGAGACCATGATTCCTCAATCAAGATGAAAAGCCATGGAAAGCAGCAGTTGTGCCTAAAAGAACTTCCCACTGAGGGGCTGGCCCCGTGGCCAAGTGGTTAAGTTCGTGCGCTTTGCTGCAGGCAGCCCAGTGTTTCGTTGGTTCATAATCCAGGGCGCGGACATGGCACTGCTCATCAAACCATGCTGAGGCAGCGTCCCACATAGTACAACTAGAAGTACCCACAATGAAGAATATACAACTATGTACCTGGGGGACTTTGGGGAGAAAAAGGAAGAAAATAAAGAAAAGAAAGAAAAATAAATTAAAAAAAAAAGAACTTCCCGGTGACAAGTCACTTTTTTTGTCAATCTTGATTTGGTACTTTGCCCCTCTACTCTCTGGTTTTTCATGCATTTTTTTATGTGGCTGTTGGAAGAGGTCCAGGTGAATCTCTTGCATGTTTTGGACAATGTGTACGCGTTTCAAGACCCTTTGCTGTTTTTTTCAGTTGTTGATTTCCTCCACTCATCCTGAAAATTGATACAGTTGCTTTTTTGATTTTTCAATTTGCACCATATCTTCAGGTACTAAGTCTACGAAGTACCCATGGAAACTCCAAAGAGGCAAAATGCTCCAGAATTCATGTGGGACTTATTGGGAAAACCATTAAGGCAAGATCATTCCCAACTTCCCAGACTGAGAAATAGTTAAAAATTGTTAACAGAGTTTAGAAAGAGAGTGGGAAAAGATGTTTCTGAGCTGAGAGACATTCTGGGCTTTTCATCCCATAATAATTCTTTTGGAAAAAAGTCATAAAGTTCTGAAAGTAAAAGTTTGCTCCTGGATATGTGACAGACCTTTCCTAAGTGACAAGGTGGCTCATAATTTTAATGAACATTGTGACACACCCATCAATTACCCTTGCATGTGAATGTGCAAAAGCTTGAGAGTGGGTAATTTCAGGCAATGTAGTCCTGCACATCTGAGGACAGTTGTGGAGAATCAAAATGAATTATACCGGATAAAATTAATTTTGTGTTCAAAAAGAACCTCATCTACATATTCAAAACATCTTGAGTTTAGAAACATACAGAGAAAATTACAGAGCAACCCACAGGAAAATATGGCAACAGAGTACAATAATGAAGACGGGGGGGGGGGGGGGAAACGCCTTGTAAATCAGAGCTACAGTAGTTAAAACTATCAATGGAAGCTAGTGTTGTCATGGAAACCAGATGCAGTTGAGGGGCCAAAAAGCCATTGCTTAACTATATCCCACAGAAGGGTTCAGATGCTGCTCAGAACAATCGAAATGGTCTGGGCAAATGACACCAAGAAACCAGTAACTGAGTTGGTAATGGGTCTAAAAGTTACAAATGAAAGATCTGAATAATGAAGGTAAGGAAATGAGAATTCCTTATGCAAGTAGAAAAAAGGAAATCCCTTCAGGCACATGCAGAGTCAAATGGGAAAGGAATAGTCAAGAAAAGAGCAATTAGGATGGGATGGATGTCCTGACAAAATGAAGGATAACATTTAAGTTGTATAGAAAAGGGAGCAAATTGTAAAACAAGTAAAGAACATGCTTTCATTATAGTATTAATCACTGTAATGTATTCATTGCTAATATATTTGTCTCCCTATACTCTATAAGTTTCTTTAGAAAAAGACTGGCCGTGTTTATCATTACCACCCCCAGTCCCTCAAACCCCCTTCCAGTTCCCTGCCTTCCTGGCAGGCCCAGCACAGGGTAAGCACTCAATTGCTTCTATTTGTTTACAAGTGTACTGTGGTGCAGTTACTGTAGCAAGTTGTGTTACTTTGCTGTGCTGCCATAGCAAAGTAGCATAGACTGGGTGACTTAAACAATAAAATTTTTCTCATGGCTGTGGAAGCTAGAAGTCCAAGATCAAGGTGTCAGTGATTTGGTTTCTCCCGAGGCCTCTCTCCTTGCCTTGGAAATGGCCACCTTCTTGCCGTGTCCTCACAGGGCCCTTTCTCTTCTCATAAGGAATGCTAGTCATGCCGGATTAAGGCCTCGCCCTAAAGGCCTCATTGTAAATTAATCCCCTCTTTAAAGACCTTATCTCCAAATATGGTTACACTCTGAGGTACTGGGGGTTTGGGACTTTAACATACAAATTTTATAGGGACACAATTCAGTCCACAACACGAGTATCTAGCTTATTTCATCCAACCATCACCACAACTTTAGTATCACTATTTTGCAGGAGAGGCAATTTGAATCTCAGAAAGGTTAAATAACTTCTCAGTGGTCACACAGCTAGGAAGGTGCTGGATGGGGATTTAAACACAGGTTTTGACCTCAAAGCCCATGTTTTTTCACAATGTGCTCCAATGAATGAATAAAATGCAAGTTAATTAAAGGTAAACTGGGAAAGTTAAGCTAATAGGTATAGTACCATCACATCATCAGAGTTAGAATGTAAAGGGAACCCAAAGATTCTGCGGGATTCTTTCAGCCCGTAGATGAGGAGGCTGAGCAGCAGGGAAGGAAGGAGTTTGGTCCCTCGGGGCTCATTCTGTGTCTTAAAAGCTCCCATTCTCTTTGCTAAGAATTGCTCCCTCATTCAGCATCAGGTAGATAATTTCAGTCTCTGGGTGAAAGACTGGAAACCAAGGGCTTCTGAGAAGAGAAACAAGAACCCACTGAAGCCAGCCTCATGCAGTACAAAACATCACGTGGAAATCTGCGCAAAGACTACACTACCTTTTGCCTTTAAGAATCTATGTTCTCATGGTAATAAAAACATGCTTTGTTACTGTTCTTCCTTGCTTCGATATGCTTTTAAAATCAAAGCTGATCTTTTTCTATCAAACTCTGCTGATTTCTTCCTGTATATTTAAATAGAATTTCTCTAGAATTAAGTGATAAAATTGCAGCATGTTTTCCTGAGAAAGGGAAATGACTTCAAAAATTCCAATGCAGGGGTTGGGCCTGTGGCCGAGTGGTTATGTTCGCGCGCTCCGCTGCAGGTGGCCCAGTGTTTCATTGGTTCGAATCCTGGGCGCGGACATGGCACTGCTCATCAAACCACGCTGAGGCAGCGTCCCACATGCCACAACTAGAAGGACCCACAATGAAAAATATGCAACTATGTACCGGGGGGCTTTGGGGAAAAAAAAAATAAAATCTTTAAAAAAAAAAATTCCAATGCAATCTATTTGATTCTCCTAAGAAAGAGGTAGTATATTTTTCCATTACTGGAGATTTAGGTGTCCCCCACAAAATTGGCCATTCTCCAGGCCTCTTCCATTTGATGAGGATCCGTGAGAGTCACATTATAAACTGATGCCAAGAGAAAAGGTGGCAGCCAACAGATTCTATTTCAGCCTCTGACCATCACTTGCTCTTCACTGCCTTTTGCATGTTTCTCAACTAGAACAAACTGAATCCTCCTCATGAGGAGTAAAATGTCTTTAAGAAGAAAGTTTCTCCTGAAAGCTCATAGGCACCTGAAGTTAATGGATTCATTGGGGGTCCATAATGTCAGCTGTATGGAGCCCCACAGCCCTCTGCCATGCTCTTGGCAGAAGCTACCAATTCACAGAACATGCTCCTGGGATTTTTGTGCTCTTTCCTTCCTGTAGCTTCACTCTATATCCCTTCCTCCATCCACTAGATTCTCTCATAAGCTCTAGAGCCAGCTTCCTGGAGAAGAACAGGAAGGACCCGAGAATTTTCCTCAAATTAATGACACTACTGCTAAATGGAACCGGTATAACAGAGCTCTTTGGGGATGGAGATGGCCCTCTTCCAGTAAGACAGTTTGAAAAATTCGTACATTCTAGCCACTCCTGAAAATGATCTTACTACCTTGCAATTCATGGTACACAAGCACTCAGTGAAATGCAGTGAGGCCCTGTTATAAAGCGTCTTGCCGTGGAGGGGGTTATGTTACAGACAAGGCCACACAAGGCAATGATTGAAGCCACTTGGAGACTTGTGATTTAGGATGGAGGAAACCCAGGGGGCATATGGAAGCTCTCAAAGTAATTCTGTAAACTCCTACATTTACTGAACATCAGCCATGTTCCAGGCCATGTGCCACACTCGGCTCAGTGCTAACATAAATAACACACAATCCCTTCCTGGGAGTTGCTCAGGGTTGAAATTAAGCTGTTTTTCCTAAATGAAAAATTTTGAAAAATTTTTATTACGAATACAGTAGCACATATTATAAACTCAGAAAATCTGAAATAAATCCTTGGTATAACTAGTGCAATCATGAGAATCTGCTTTTTTCCCTATTTACAACTCTACTTTATAGTTTTGCAAGTGATATTGGTCACCTTCGATGTTTAAAAAGGAATTTCTGAAGTCCCAACAAATGATTCCGGTCTTAATTTATGAGTTATATGAGAAATTTTTTTTAAAAGACCACAATTTTTCTCCAGAGTGTAGATCTTATGGTTAAGGAATAGAGGCTGGAGAAGGAGCAAGATTTTGATCTTCCCCGTTTTGTAAGAGAACGGGAGGATTCTGCGCGCCTCAAGAGGGGAGTTTTTCTGCCCAGGAGGGAAGTTCTCTTTCTCCCTCCCTGCAGGTTCAGCCCTGCCTTCAGTGGAGCTCAGACCCTGCAGGTGGAAATAGAACACGAGCAATTAAATAATCACTCTGTGAGCTCTGCGGAGAAAAGGTGAAATGCTAGGCATCGACAGACACGAAATCAGAATAAAAACTGCTTTCACTGAAATTATAAGGTGCATCGTGTTTCTTATCAACCTGTCCCAGCTAAGAGAAGAGACTAATCTCAGAGGAAAAACAAAATGAATGACACTTATGGTGGCCAGGCCTAGACAAGGCATCTTAAGAACAAGCAAAAAAAAGCCACTTCGGGGAGAAAGTAAGGCTCCACTTTACAGCCTCTGAAGAGGAACTTTTAATGTTTTTTTCTCTTACCAGCACACTCATTCTCTTCTCAAGAGTTCATTTCAAACCTTCCTGCTACCGTCATTATTTTTGTTCCTCACTAAGAAAGCTTTATGGTTTAAAAGTCATTTCAGACTAAAGTTAAAGATCAGTCTTGTCCCAAGCTTTTCCTCACTTGTCTCATGGTGTATTCTCTTTAGAAAAGTGTAAGTGGTGAACATAATAAGAAAATGAGGGGCTGGCTCCGTGGCCGAGTGGTTAAGTTCGCACGCTCCGCTGTGGCAGCCCAGGGTTCGGATCCTGGGCGTGGACATGGCACCGCTTGTCAGGCCACGTTGAGGCAGCATCCCACATGCCACAACTAGAAGGACTAGCAACTAAGATGTACAACAACTGTGTACAGGCGGGGTTTGGGGAGATAAAGCACACACACACAAAAAAATTGGCAACAGTTGTTAGCCCAGGTGCCAATCCTTAAAAAAAAAAAGAAAAAAAGAAGATTGGCAACAGTTTTAGCCCAGGTGCCAATCTTAAAAAAAAAAAAAAGAAAAGAAGTTAGAATTATTACAGTTATCCTTTTTATTTTAAATGAATATCAACTTTAAAAGCCTAGAGTAGCATTTCTCAGATTGGATGGCTGGCATTATCATCATCTGGGGATTATTATTTTTTATAACAGCTATGTTGAGAAACAATTCACATAGCACACATTTCACCTATTCAAAGTGTACATTTCAGTGGCTCTTAGCATATTTACAGAGTTACACAACCATCAACACAATCAGTTTTAGAACATTTTCATCATCCCCGAAAGAAACCCCCTACCCACTAGGAGGTACTCTCTATTTCTCTCCAATCTCCACAGCTCCAGGCAACAACTGTCTACTTCCTGTCTCTATGGGTTTGCTTATCTGGGACATCTTTATATAAATGGAATCCCAAAATATGATTTTTGTGACCGAGTTCTTTCACTTAGCACAGTGTTTTGAAGGTTTGTCTATATTGTAGCATCTACCAGTACTGCATTTCTTTTTATTACTGAATAATATTCCACTGTATGGATACACCATATTTTATTCATCCATTTATCAGTTGGCAGACATTTGGATTGTTTTCACTTTGGGGCACCATGAATAATGCTGCTGAGAACATTTTCGTACCAGATGTTTTGCAGACAGATGTTTTCAATTCTCTTGGGTACATATCTAAGGAGGCAATTGCTGGCTTATCTGGCAACTCTCTGTTTAACCTTTAGGGGAGTTCCAGACTGTTTCCAAAGTGGCTGCACCATTTTACATTCCCACAGCAGTGTGTGAAGATTTTAATTCCTCCCATGCTTGCCAACACTTGTTATTATCTATCTTTTTGAATAGAGCTCGCCTAGTGGGTATGAAGTAGTATCTCATTGTGGTTTTGATTTGCACTTCCCTGATGGTTGGGATTATTGTTAAATGCATATTCCTGGGCTATGAACTGATCCTGAATTAGAATCTATGAGTCTGCATTTTACTGAGGTTCATGTATCAGTTATTTGTTCCTACATAACAAATATTTATCATCTCTCACAGTTCCTGTGGGTCAGATATTTGGGAGAGGCTCGGCTGTGTCTGGTGTGGTGTCTCATAAGGTTCGGTTAGACATGATCCAGGGCTGCAGAAATTTGAAGGCTTGACTTGGACAGGAAGATCCACTTCCAGGGCGTGCTTCACGGGCAGGCAATCTGTGCAGTGAAACAGGGCACCACACTCAGAAGCATTTCACACACTTGCTTTAATGCACTGCTGTTGTCATCTTGAAATTCTTAATAACTTGTTGTCTTTGAACTTGTGCTTTGTGAGTAAAGTCCCATGGGACAAGGAAGCGTGTGTGAGCAGAGGAGATAGGTGCAATATGTGTGTCTGTGTTCCTTGGGGCTCTGTTTGCATATGATCATTGTAATACCCATGAGCATAGCATTTTGAAGGACCCATGATGTGTGGGAGTTCAATGAGACTCCAAGGAAGTACAAAGTAAGCATGTTATGCTTCTTACTGAGTAAATGGGAGTGCTGACTGTCCAGGAAGGCCACACTTTCTGTTAGAACCAGAGATTCCTATGAACACAATAAAGAATGTGTTTGGCCTTGAGCGTGAAAGAGGGGAAAAGAGAAGGGATAAAGCTGGTAAGATTGTAACCATCATAGGCCAACTGGTACTAGCCTTATTGTACCGTATTGTATCAATAACAACTTTGCATCAAAAACTGTTTTGCAGGGGCAACCAGCAATAGCTACAAGACATATAGCAGGAGCATGCTCAGAAGATGGAAACCTTCTTCTCAGATGACCTCGAGCTGTCTAAGAACCAAAAATTCCCAAACTACAGAACTCAATGTAAAGAGAAAGCAGAACAGGGAATCTAATAAGAAACGAGGGGCCCCTTGCTTTGTAGCACATCAGACTTATAAGACTGTTACACTCTCATCCCCCAATCAGATTCCACCAAGTTAACATTTGTATAACCACTCCCACTCCCAACTCCTTAAAAGTCTGTCCCTGCTCAGCTTGGGGAGATAGACTTGAGCCTTGCCTCCTGTCTCTTTGCAGGTCCACCATGCAATAAAGCTCTTTCATCTCTCAAAAGCTAGTGCTGTAGTATTGGTTTCTATGTGCATCAGGCAGCAAGCCTTCACTTTGTAAAAAGATGAACAGGCCATGTAGTACACAATGGGCCCCTCCCTGCTCCCTTTCAAATCTCTAGGAAAGCTACTAAACCCACCAGATGCTTTGTGGCAGTGAATCTTTTTTGTGTGAAAACGAGTGAAAGGTTTCAGTTTGGCGAATGAGTGGATATGGGGGAAAAGAGAGACACTGCAAGTGGCTGCAGATACCAGGGGTAGAGGGGACCATGAAGAGTTTAAGATTTTAGGACTAACTGAAGTCATGGTGGAAGACATTGGACTGTCACTGGTTGTGGAATGGGGGTGTTGGAGTTTGAGTCAACTGTGAGATCACCAAGAGTCGTGGAAACCTGTTTAGATTGTTTTACTTATAAATTCTGCATGGTGGACATAATGTATGGCTTCTTGACTCCAAACAAATAATGCCTACTTAACATTTATCTTCCATAGTTAGACATCCTTGTGATAAAAATTTTGTGCATGCCTGCATCTTTATGAGGCATGTGGAAATGAGGCTCATTTTCTACACAGGAAGAATTAGAATATCCCATATTCTGAATTAAGTGTGTCATGTTGCTTGGGTGTCCATAAGTTCTCAAGTTTGGGTTGCTGTTTTGGGCAGGTTTGGACCAGGTACCACAATGCTGAGCCTAAGTGAAATCCATTGATCCTCCAACCCCAGTGTTAGCTAAACCCTAGGCACAGAGGGAAGGAGGAAGGCCTTGCTGAGGCTGTGGGAGAGCTATGTGGGACTAACATCTACGTGAAATATTGGCCTCTGAGGAATAAGAGGCAAAAGGGAAGGGGGACTGGAATGTTCTGGTCTCTAGGTGAAATTGCCACCGAATCTTGGCATGGCTTGCCCTGCAGCCCACCATCATTCACTAATTGGCAGAATTTCCTCTTTGTTATGCTGGCTCTATTGAAAACCTACTGCAGGAGCAAATCTGCTTGTCAAAGCACTGGCTCCAATGAGGCAGAGACTCTTCAACCTGCATGGCTTTTATGCCTGAAAAACACTGGGTGCAGCCGAACACTGTGCGCAGCCAGGATGAGGCAGAGGATCTCACCTCCATTCAGCACAGGCTTATTTGACAAGCCCTTGCCTCGCTGTTTCAAGTGACCAGCAGAAAGACACCCACACTGTAGCTCTGCACCAGAAGTGTTTCTTCTTACACACAAATTGAAAGAGTAGATAGCTTAGAAAGAAAACTGTTCTTGCAATTTATTTTATATTTCAAAATCAGTGGATTATTTGTTTGGGGGATGCTTATTATTATTTTAACCTGTGTTACGTTAAAGTAGCTATATATTTGGCTTTATATATATTTTTAATTTAATTATGCGTGTGCTCTGACCTGCAGTACCATATAACTCAACATGTACTTTGGCTTCCAGACACATCTACCCAGCTGTTTACTCAACCCTTCAGTTTGGATGCCTAAAAGGCATCTCAAACTAAACACATCTAAAACCAAACTCTTAATTTCTCCTACACTCCTGTCTCAGCCATCCTGCCAAACCTGTCTTCATCATCACTAAATGGTACCTCCATTCATTCTGTCACTCAGGCCAAAATCTCTGATCAACCCTTGTACTCTGCACTTGACCAACCTTTGCCTGGGAGGATCCTCACCAAGATCCACATACCTCATTCCCTCAGGTCACTCATGTCTCTGGTCAAATTTTATCTTACCAGAGAGGCCTTCTGTGACCCTCCCTGTCTGCTACCTTGTCATTTTCCTCTTCTTATCTACTTTATTTTTCCATAGCATATCACCATATAAGAAGTTATATATTTGTTTCTTTACTTCTTGTCTGTGTTCTCTTACTAAAATGTAAGCTTGTTGAGGATAGGGATATTCTTTTGCTCATTGCTATATGCACAACACAGGAAGATCCTTACATATAGTAGGTGCTTAATAAATATTTGTTGAATGAATTAATGAGCAAATAAATGAAAGAATTGTTTGAGTGTAGATCCAAAAGGTGATTATCCAGGGTTTAGTGTTAACCAGCAGGTAAACTGAAGTCATGCTTTGAGGAGACACAGCAAATGAAATTTAATGGGAATCTCTGCAGAGGACTACTTAAATGGTGATTTCTTGGGATATTTTCTCTTTGGCTATTCTTAAGTCTTAAGGAAAAATAGAAAAAATAATGTACAATTTTAGTTAAGAAATATTTACTGAGGATTTTCTCAGTGCGTGCTGTCGTGAGGGACATAAATATAATGCAGACACAATTCTTTCTTTCAAGGATATTGCAGTCTTACATTACTACAACACTAAATTGATCCACTGTGGTGAAAAATCCTCAAATGTCTTAATCCTCCACTCAACAAAAATAAATTATAATTGCGTAATTACCTCATTGTTATATTAAAAAAAGAAACACATATAAATAATTCAAATACAGAAAGGTTATAAAAAAGAAAGGAACAAATTACCTCGAATATCAATACCAGAAATAACCAGTGTTACTGGGCGAACATGACATAGATAAAAGAAATCATAGAAGTTCTTTAGAAAGAGAGGGAAAGAAATAGGTTGATAAGATGGGATAATGCTATACATGGTGTTTTACAAATGAGAAGTGACTAATGTTCCTTGATTTAACAGAATAGAAAAAAATAAAGTGCAACAGAAAGAATAGTTAATTCTTACAAAAATCTTTCTTCCCTCCTTAAGGTATTGATTTCTAAAAGGTCCTTTTAAGTAAGAAATTGCCCCACGAAGACCAGTAAGATGTTGGGGTGTGTGTAGCTAGTTGTGCTGCTGACAGAATCACTTGCTATGAAACAGGCAGAATAGCCATGCTGCTATCCTCCCCCTCATACCTACTGTTTGTTTTTTTTTTTCATTTTCAGGGTTTTTTTTAAATCACAGTTTATAACTGTTGCTTTCTATGTTGTGAACATAGTCCTCCCAGTTCTTATTTTTACCTCTATATTAAGATGGATCCAGTGCTCTTAACAATGAATTCCTAGTAGCTGAATTCTTTCCTTCAGCTCCACTTGGCTAGAGTTTTGGCATCAAGTAGAATTTTTTTTCCCCAAGAAGGGCTCCTGGGTGCTATGTTTTCAGACTTCTTTCATATTTGAGAATGTCTTTTGTTTTCAAACTTGAGTGGCAACTTGACTAGGCCAAATTTTTGTTTCTCAAAGAATGGTGTGGCTATTGCTACACTGTCTCTGATGTTGAATTCTGCTGTGAGATATCCAAGGACAACTTGATATTTGCCCCCTTTTGTTCCTTCAGAAATTTTTCTTCATATTTTTTCTTTTTAATAGACTTTATTTTTCAGAGCAGTTTTAGGTTAACAGAAAAACTGAGCAGAAAGTACAGAGTTCCCCTATGCCCCTCCCACCCCCAGGCATAGCCTCCCCCACTATCAACATTCCCCGCTAGAGTGGAACATTTGTTACTATCAGTGAACCTACACTGACACACCGTTATCACCCAAAGTCCATAGTGTACATTAGGGTTCATTCCTGGTGTTGTAAATTCTACAAGTTTGGGCAAATGTATAACGATATGTATCTACCATTATAACTTCAAAAAATATATATAGTTATAACTATATATAGTTATAAAATAGTTTGACTACCCAGGAAAGCCTCTACGTTCTGCCTATTCACCCCTCTCTCCCCTCTAGCTCCTGGCAACCACTAATATTTTTACTGTCTCATAGTTTTGCCTTTTCCAGAATGTCGTATAGTTGGAATCATACAGTATATATCCTTTTCAGATTGGCTTCTTTCACTTAGCAATATGCATTTAAGTTTCTTCCATGTCTTTTCATGATTTGATAGCTCATTTGTTTTTAGTGCTGAATAATATCTTTCCTCATTTTTAAAATTAAAAAAATATAATCAGAGGTATCTGAATGTTATTATTCTATATGTCTTTTTTTCTTGGTGTAAGGTGTGACCTTTAAATTTTACTATTGTTTCATATTTGACACATAGAAACATAGTAATAAAATAAACTGCTTTAAACTTTCCACTAGATTAGATCAGAATTTTTCCAGGATCATTGCATCTACCAATGTTCTCTGCTATCATAGCCCATTATCGATCTCACAGAGATAAACACTATCTTGAATTTTGTGTTTATCATTCCTTTGTTTTGTATGAAGACTTTCATCATGTATTTATAAATATATTCTTCTAAACTATAGATGATTTAGTTTTGTGTGTTTTATAGAAATAAATTCACAATATATGTATATCATCTTCTAGAACTTGGTTTTTCACTCACTATTATTTTTTTGAGAATTATTATTTTATTATTATCAACCACCTTGTTGCATAATATTCCGTTGTGTGAACATGGCCTGATTCCATTCTCCTGAGGACAGGCACTTGGGATGTTTCCAGTTTGTCTTACTATAGACAGTGCTGCTATGAGCGCTTTTTTATTTCTATCACGCTGCACAGGTGCAACAGTTTCTCTGAGGGGGTACAACGAGGAGTGGAATTGATGGATTGCAGGTCATGTCAACATTTATTTTAAAAGACAATTCCAAATTGTTTTGCAAAGAGTTCTTACTAATTTACATTCCCACCAGCAGTATAGAAAGTATGTGTTTTCCATATTCTTGCCAATACTTGGTATTTCAGACTTACTTTTTGCCGTTTTAGTAGATGGAAAATAGCACTTCTTTGTGGTTTTAGTTTGCATTTTCCTGGTTGCTAATGAGGCTGGGACTTTCTCAAATGTTTGTCCATCCTTGTTTCCTCTTCTAAGAAATACAAGTTCATGTCATTTACCCATTTTCCTATTTAGTTGTTTTTCTTTTTAACTGTATAGGTCTTTTTATATATTGGTTATATTCCTTACAAATATTTTCTCTTCTTTCAAAGATCAGCTTTTCGCTTTTTTTATTGTACTCTTTCTCTGAAAGATAGAAATTCTTAATTTTAATATACACAAATTTATCAATCTTTTCTTTGATGTTTAGCACTTTTTTTATTTAAGAAATTTTTTTCCTTATTCCAAAGTCAAAAAGATATTCCTTGATCTTTTCTTCAAAATGTTTTAAAGTTTTGTCTTTCACATATAACCCTTTAATCCATCTGGAAATGATCCTGTATATAGTATGAGATAGAGACACAATTCATTTTTTCCCACCTAGATAACTAATTGTCTCAGCAACGTTTACCAAATAGTATCTCTGTCACATATTAAGTACTGATAAATGTCTGTGTCTGTTTCTGGGCTTTCTCTTCAGTTTGTAATAGTGGCTGCACCAATACCACACTGTCATAATTAGTACAACTTTATAATAAGTCTTGTTGTGGGGTGGGGCAAATCCTCCTGCCGTATTGTCCATTCTTGGCTTTTTGTTCTTTGATAGACATTTTAGAAACAACTTTTCAAGTAGCTCTAAAAATTCTATTGAGGACTTTTTCTTTTTTACTGGAAGATTGGGAAGAATTGTAATCTTTATGATATTGGATCTTTCTATCTATACCTGATACATTTCACAATGTAAGTCTTCTTTAAAGTCTTTCCATAAGTTTTGTAATTTCTCCAAACAAGTTCTGCATGGTATTTGTTAGATTTATTTCCAAGGATCTTATATTTTTTCATAGCTATTTTAAATGTAGTGTAGTTTTAAAAATAAAAGAGTTTAGCTGGTATTTAAAAATGCAATTAATGTTTGTATATTGATCTTATAAATGCCCTTTAGCTTTATTCTCTTATTTATTCTAATAAATAATGTAAATCATCAATATGCAAATAATGATCACTTTGTTACTCCCTTCCTAATCTTTATGCCTTTAATTTTTCCTTCTTGTCTTATGGAACTGACAAGGACCTTCAATAAATGTTGAATGTAAGCAGTGATAGTGAGCATCCTTGTCGCAGTCTCAGTTTTAAAGGGAGTACTTCCAGTATTTCTCCATTGAGAATGAGGTTTTCTCTACGTATTTTAAAATAATCTTTATTAGAATAAAAATGTTTTCATCTATTCCTGGATTGCTAAGTTATTTTTTACCTGAATAGATGTACTTTATCAAATGATTATTCTTCGCCTGAGGAATTGGTCTATGGCTTTTCTTCTTTAATTCATTAACCTGGTGAATTACGCTTATAATTTTTCATTTGTGAAGCTACTCTTGGCCTTCCTAGGATAAACTCAGTTATATCTGTGATGTAATAGCATCTTTATATGCTGCTGATTTTAGCTTGATAATATTCAGTTTAGGGTTTTTACATCTATGTTCACAAAAAAAGTAATATAGTTATAAACAACTCACCAGTTTGTGTTTTACAGTTAGTATGTATTGTTGGTTGACTCCAGGATTTGTACGGTGACAAATATTTAATAGCCACTCAACAGATAGTTTTGATATTGATGATGAAAGTATTAGAGTTGACAGAGTGTCTTTCTATATCAGAAAAATGCCACTTTAGGACTGTGGTTTAGAAGATAAGGGGATGTCTTCTCTGATTAACGAGCCCATCGTAGACACTGTCAGTGTCTCCTCACAGCAAGACACCACAGCAAGTCTTCATGTCTCACAGCATCTATGTGGCCAAGAGAGAATAAAAATATTTTCAAAGCATGATAATATTTCTAAGTTTCTGAAATACTACAGTGAAAATTATTTTAGGGAGTGGGATGTCCTTGTTCACAGAACAGAATTTCCTAATTTTAAATGGAATAGCCTGTCTCTCCAAAAATATATTTCACTGAAAGTCCCCAGTGCTGCAGAGGAAATTCAAAGGGACAGGATAATGGATGGTTCCCTCAATTCAGTGTGTCACTTGTTACCACAATAATTACACTCACTGTCCTCCTCATGTTCCTTGTCTTTCACCTTGCCTCAAACATCAGAATTCATATTTGTTTTCAAACTGATTTTATATATGATCTACAATAGGAATCATCTAATTTCACGGACTTAGTTATAGTACTTACTATAACACTGGTCTTTCTTCATTTTTCTTTGATTTAATCATCATTTCAGAACTTAATATTATTGTTCTCTCTGCCATCACTTTTTTACTATGTTATAATATTCCTTTATGACTTGCTTTCACATACCAAACAGTATGTGATGAACCAAAAATCAATACTATAAAATGATGAAGCAACTCCAAAATAGACAAAAAAAAACAACAACAAAAACCAAAGAAAATGTATAAGTCAGAAAAATAAACACAGATCTACAGGCTGCATGGTAATACAGTTTGAGGATTCAGATTTTTTTTACAAGTAACGATGACCTTGAAATGAAGAAATAGCAAGAAAAACCAAAAGAACAAATGGGCCATGAAATTTTATCTCTTGCAAGAGGAGAGAATAATTTACATTAGTGTCCTCCAAATATATTATTTTTACCCTTCAGCTTATATGAGAATTAGAGAGGCTAACAAGTGAATTGATTTTGCCATGATAAAAATAGAAGAGGAACCATGTGATAGGAACGGGTCTTAGGCTGTCACTCTGATGAAATGGCCAAACCTGGAGATATCACTGAACATGGAACATGATGAAAGTCATTTAAATTCTAGTGCTGAAACAAAGAGTAAGAAACAGAAAGTCTTCAAATGAGATGTACTGTAAGGGTCGATTTTACTCATTTGTGAGGTATACCATGTGAAGGGACATGCCACATTGCAGTGTTTGTCTTGATCGACTGTCATGGGTAATTTATTTTTAAGAGTCTTGCACTGTGTCTATCTAAGTATGTGATTCACCATATGGCAACTCCAGTTCTGGATGCTAATAATCCACATTTCTGTTACTGATGTATTTTATTAGTTATTTATCCAACACGCTCACTTCTATCCAACTGTAGGGCAGAATAATGACAGTGATCCCAGGGAGTTGCATGTAAATAAAAAAAAATGTTTTCAAATATTGATGGCAGCTCAAGGCACCCAGCATAAAGCTCCTCAAATGCTCATTCACTTTAAAGAATCAACTGATACTGAAGTAGCTTCTTTTACTTTCTGCGCTTCTACAATAGCTTTGGAGTATTAATAAACCTTCGTGGATAGCCCATTACACGTAGCCAAGGAAGGACTTTCAAAGGAGTCCACACATTTAAATTAACATTTGGCCTTCTAACTCCACAAGAGGTCATAGAATTTTAAGTGGGACTTTATCGGTTTGTTCTGTGCCCTGTATAATTCCCTTGGATTTTAATGAAACATTAGAGCTGATAAAACACTGAAAAGCACTTGACCTAGAAAGAATATTGAAAAGTCCACCTTTATATCTCATTGGTACCACACCCATAGTCACCTGAGTTTTTCATGAATATTTTAGTGGATGCCACTGAGAACATATTACAAAGACCAGGGAAAAGACACTCATACACACTCCTTATACCATGACGCTACGTAAGCCATTATCCCCTGATTATAGGTGCCACTTCCAGGCAGATGGGAGAGTAAGGAATAATCCTGAATTAACTGAATTAATATCTGAAGTTACTGAATTATTGCAGAATGGATTAAGGTTACTTTTTCCCCTGTAATCGAATATAATGAAGTTTAAACTAGAGATTAAGTTGAGTTATAGAAAAATAAAGAACATTATTTTTTCCCCACACACATGGATGTGACCAAAAAAATTAAAATTTACTACATTTTCTTTTGACTTGAGTATTAGTTATCTATTGCTACATAACAAATTACCCAGCCAAAGTGGCAACTTAAAACAATTATAAACATTTACGTCACATAGTTTCTGTGGTTCAGGAATTCCAGAGTGGCTCAGCTGGGTGTTGAGTGGTTCTGGGTCAAGGTCTATCAAGAGGCTGCTGTCAATACGATGATTGGGACTGTAGTCATCTAAATGATTGACTGGAGTCGGAGGGTCTGATTCCAAGATGGCTGACTTAATCCCTGGAAAGTCGGTGCCGGCTGTTGGCAGGAGGCTCAGCTCCTCACACATGTACCTTATCGTAAAGCTGCTGAAGGGTCTTCATGACACGGTAGCTGAATTCCTCCAGAGTGAATAATTCAAGACAGCACAAGTTGAAGCCATACGTCTTTTATTATCTAGATCTGTTATCTAGAAGTCACCTACCATCATTTTCACAATATCCTATTGGTTACAATTGGTCAACCCTATTTACTGAGAGAGGTGAGGATCGTTGGAGGACCCCTTATAGCACAGTTAACACAATTTGCAAACTAGAACTACATGTTGTTTAGAAGGCATTTCAGCAGTAACTATAAACATCGAAACGGTATTTCAAAGCATTTATGTTCAGATCAGCACACCCAGTCAAACAGTCTGAGAACTCTGTTTTGTATTGTTTTCCTGTTAGTACAACACCATCTGATAAAAATAACAGGATTTTCCATGGAACATAGCTCCTTTTTTCCGCTCCACAGTCTAGTGCAAATGTCATTTTACCAGCCTTTACATAATGCTAAAGCACAGATTCCTTGTTAAAAGTCACACAGTGTGTTAGAGAGGAACAAGGCTCTGGCTGAAGTTATTGCACACACATGGAGCATTTCATCTACGTTTCGTTGTTACTACAAACAAGAGGCAATGAAACAGGAAGGATGGAATTAAATGTCTGAGTTAAAGAAAGAAATGCGCCCGTCATAACTGGTTGGCAGTATTGTAAAATACAGACTTTTACTCCCAGGTAAAATAGGTTGTGAAAGGCAGGTAAGGAGGGAGGAATAAAACAAAGATGGGCCTCCAACAGGGCCTTCTAATTTTACAAATGAGGAAACTAAGGCCCAGCAAGTCTAACTGACTTATCCGAAACTACACAGTGGATTAACCAGTTACATATGCACAGGTGATTTCACAGGCCTGACCTCTCTTCTCTTAACTAATTTTGTATTTATACAACATCAAATGACAGATCAAAAGAAGAACAAAGTTGAGTTGAATCAGTGATTATCACCTAGACAAATAACAAAAGTGATTGCTTGGTGGACTTCAACTATTTTTTATTTTTTAGAAGCAGAAATTTGGTCAAACAACTTTGCATTGTGAAGACAACACAAATCACTAGATGAAATCTTTTTTTCTAATTCCCAAACTTTAACTCAAGGTACTGTTAAACAAACATTTTGGCGCTCTTTGCAAGACATTGCTCCAGAACAAAATATTTCTGTTTCTTTTTACTTGTAAAAATGCTCTGATTTTTAATATAATTTTAAATATAAAGGAAACCTCTTTCATGTAGGAAGCACAAATCATAGAAAATAATTTCACGTTCTGCCCAAAATTCTGATCAGATGAAACTGTTATCCTTTAGCTGAATGTCTCTTTGGCATTCAGGTGGCATTTTACAAGTGTGTTTCAAGCATTGTTTTGCAAACTGCAGTGTGACTCATTGCCTTTTCAACTCTGCATAGTCTGCTCCTCTTTAGTGTGCAAAACTTTCGGATTGTCGTAGTTTTATTTTCACGCCACGTTACCCTAGAAAACGTTCTTCCAAACAAAAATTGTTGTTAAAAGGAAGAAGATGCAGTGTTTATCTTGGGTTCTTGTGAATGAAAATAATTCCTAATACTCTATGGCTTGGTTTAGAAATGTCACTGCTCACATGGAAACTGAATTAGCATATGCTAGATGGCAACTCTTAGTTGCTAGGACAAGATGGAAGAGGTCCTTGGACTAATTGATTAGAAAATGTGAAAATTAATGGGCACTGTAGATGAAGAAACACAGTAATATACACAGGCACCTGAACGTCTTTATAAAATCAAACATTTATTAAGCACCTACCACGGATTGAGCGTCTACCAGTGATCGTGGATGGTGCTGTTATTAGAGGTTCAAGATTGGTTTTAGGGTTTGAATTTTATTACTCACTTCTTCTATCCTCCAGATTTTATGTTAAATGTATTAAACACAGAACACAGAAGGAAAAATGGCCAACTATCTTAGAAAATACTCACTAATCAGGGCTCTTCTAGAAAAGGCTTGACAGCATGGCTAAGGCCAAGAGGCTTAAATAAGTTTCAGCCTTTATCATACCCACCAACCTCCACCCCACTGGAAAGCTGACTCAAAACACACCCACCAGTGCCAGTGACACAGAAACAAGAAAGAAGTTAAAAAAAATCATGCTGTTATCACCAATGCCTACTGTTTAACTGCCAAGGGTACCCAGCCCCTACTTCTGTGGACTGATAAACTGATGAGAGGCTGTCCTATGAGATGAAAGAGAGCAAAGAAGAAAGGTCTTGGGTTCCTCGTATGGGGAAAAGGCCCTGGGGCAGCCTGCCTTTGTAAGGTGGGTCAAGAGCCCTGCCCAGGTAGCCCTACTGTTTGAGAAGAGAAAGAAAGCCCCATGGGAGAAGGCAGGAAGCGAAAGTGAGAGCAAGGGACCAGCCCTGAGAAAACTGCCACCAGATGCAGAAGACATTGGTCATTGATACTCGTCTGCTCTCAAGGCAATGACCCCACCCATCAGTGAATGTGACCCAATGAAAGTCAGGCACAGAGAAAGAAAAAATTCTCTTTGATAAGGAAGTCGAGTTGCCATCACTGATATTTTTTTCTATTTTCCTCTGTGTGGGGAAAAGAACCTTGGGCAGAAATTCTGTTTTCCTTTGGGCAGAGGCTAAGTCCAGGGGAGAAGAGTCTCCCATACTATCAGGTATCAAGGTGCCTCTTAACGAATTTGGAATCGGAAAGCTAGGGTTCAAGTCAAAGGCCGTCACCACCACCACCACCATCATCACGACCACTTTGCTGGATAAACATTGGCAGTTATCACCTGGAAATCTCAATTCCCTCTGAAAAACCTGAGCGTCACTCCCTACTGGCTGTGAGTGACAAAGGTGTTCTCCTCCCTGTAGGTTTGCCCAAAAACTTCTCTGGGCCAATCCTGGTAGGTCTGGGAGTCTCTTAGAGGTCTCCTATCCCCTGAAAGAAGAGGTAGGATGCAGAGGAAAGGGTCGAGAATTAGACCTTGCAGCAGAACATGTGCCTGGGGTGAGCTATTGACTTCAGGAGGCCCACTGAACAATAATTCTCTTTAAGTCCCCCTGGGAATTCCTAGGACTGGCTTCTACCTGATCTCTTAAGTGTGTTCCAGTTTTCCCAGGTATAATTGTGGCATGACCCTTCCCCTGGCTCAAAGGAAGGACCTGCTTTTCCCCTGCAGTTGTTGACTGGACCTCACTGCAAAGACACTGTTACAGGCTGGCTAGGTAGAACAGTGCACCTGCCAGGAAACGTTATGATCATCCCTTGAGCATCAGCTCCAAGTTCATCATACCCCTAGTTTAGTGTCACGTTCACCACCGGTTAGCCTCTTTTGGGCCCAGCTGCCCACCTGAGTTGGGCCTGTTGGCTCTGCCTACATGTTTCCAGCTTCCTTTCTGATTTCTACTGGTCTGCTATTGAAGTTACAGCAAGCCTCCTGTTTAAGGTTACAGTTCTCCAACCCTGACAGGTGCGCAAAAGTGATGGGCCTTTACATTGTAAGCAACCCAATAGCACCAGCCAGATATGGATGGCAGGGGTTTAAATTAGGTCATGCTCTCTACTTGAGTGCAGTATGGTTAAGAAATGTGTAAGGCTTGCTTTCAAAGAAGGCAAGCTGCTTTCTCCACCAGAAATGTTCTTGCCACATCTCAACAGCATGTCTAGGCCCTTCTTTCTGTTCAGTGCTCTCAAGCAAAGATGTTTGCTTGTTTCTTTGTAACAAGTACCTATTGCATGTCTCTATTGTTTCACTGATCATACCATATTATAACTATTGGGTTTAAGTCTATTTCTTAATTTTGCTGCACGTTTCATAAAGGTCAGGACCCTATACTAAGTATCTTGATACTGTGAGTACCTATCATTATGCTGAGGACAGAGTGGGCCTTCAATGAATGTGTTGCATGACTGGGTACACAAATGGATGAATGCATGAATGAATGAATGAATGGATCCCACAGTTAGATTGGGATATTATGGCATATAAAAGTAAAAGATCATTACACATCCTTCCCAAAGTATCACAATACTTTGGCAGACCTTTGACAAATCCCAATTTATAGGGCAAGGTATCTAAGACACCAATTTTTTCTCCCATGTTTTACATCTCTCAATCCCTGTCTTCCAGAGGGCAGTTGGGATATGCTTGTCATGGTGTGCTTGTACATCCAAAGTGGTAGGATGGGTATCCATGGTTTAGAAGGAATTCATGGAGAGGCTGGTGAATCGTTTTAAAGAAATGTGACATCACCAACACTCCTGACACCACCGAAGACAATAGTATGTGGAAACTCACAATATCTACGGCTGTGAGTGGAAAACTTTTCAGAAAAGATGGTATCTGAATATAAAGAGTTTTAAGAATATCATAACCAATTTAATTTGCTTATGTTTTCCTTTTTAAGGAATGCACAAGAGTGCTGTATCGTAATAATCTATGTCTAAATAACTCTAAAATAGCTCTCTCAATAAGAAGAAAATAAAAACTCTGAGAGAAAAACATTATGTAAATTTAATTGATAGCATCTTTTCTTTCTCAGCAATCTGTAAAATAATGGTGGTTCTTGTAGTCGATGACATTATGTTCCATGAAATATGTGGTACTTGCTGTAAAATTAGTGATTTTTTTCCTCTTTGAGGAAAAAAATGGACTGAGTAAATTATATCTGTTCTCTCTTTTGCTGAAGTAAAGGCACAGGGAGATCTGCATGTACCTTTTTCAGAGAGATAAATTTCACACTGTTACAATAAACAGAACACACCATGCTTGCAGATTCTCAGGGAAAAGTTTCTCTGCTCTGAAGTTTTGTTATTGTTTAATGTTGTTACTGAAGAAAAGAGAGGGACCTCCCCAGGGAACCCGTTAAAAGAGTCAATATATTTTTGAAAGCACTGAGAATCAGTTCCACCCTCCATACTCCCCATCTCAAAACGGATGTAAGCAAAAGAGACTATAAGCCTCTGTCCTCACCCACCCTAACTTTGAGACAGACATGAGTTTATTGCCCAAAACGTCTCTTCCTTCAAAAGAAGGTGGTTAGTCCACATCTTAGATGATCAAAAATAAAAGAATAATAACAGTAGCAAAGGAAAGTATCTTGTGTGCAGAGCTATACCATTAGTGAGAAGTAAGGAACCCATTGGATAGTCACGAAGCCTCTGCCAAGCTCTTTGTGTCTTGAACTTTCCACTTTGCTGCTTTTTTTTTAAAGAGCCAAAATTAGACCTCACCCAAGTGGACGCTAATCCTGATATTTTGGCAAGGACCAAAAATACATATTTACCTTTACTAGGTCTACCATCCCTACATTTTCTTCTCTGCTCCCCACCCAGGTGGGCCCACCCACTCCATGGCTTTCCAATTCTTCGCCTCATCCTCCACTTCCCCTCCAAAACAAACACTGGGAAGCAGTATCTGCAGAGGTATAAATGATAGCCTTTGACCACGTTCCATGGATGGTGCATTTAACAGCATCAGGTCCTGGATGTAACGCAGGCAGCACACAGCCCACTTCCAGCCCATCCAAACAGAGGAAAGTTATGACTAAAAGAATAAATAAAAGACACCCTCCCATATGAATGTGCCCCAGTGTGCAATTATAGCAAAGTCTGTAATTCCCAGCAGTATCATTTAAGTTCTTGCCTTCTCGAACTCTCATGGTAGATTGTAAAAATACTGATTTACCACCTTTCTTGGCTAGTCATCTCTGGAAACGCTCACCCCACTCCACCCGAGGCTTAATAAAAAACTGGTGTCCAAAAGGGTTATAGGTTCATCTCTAAATTCGATATTTGTCCAAGGAGAAAAAATAGTATTTGTTGTTTTGGGGGTCCAGAAAGCAAGAAAGAGGAAAGAAAATATTTGATATTCCAGGAGTGCATGTCTCAAAGCTTCAAAATTCTCTCCAGCAATATCTGTAGTCCCTGTAGCATCAGTGGCCTTTGCTCGGGGACCCACCTATTCTCCATAACTGCATAAACATGTAACCTTGTTGTATCAGAGAGAAGCAGCTACACATGCCACTGAAAAAAATTTTAATTACTATATCTCTTCTCTAAAAACCAACTGGGTTCCACAAGGGGAGGTTGGACACTACCCTGGGCAGGTTACACAGGGCAGAGAGCAGCCATGAGCCAAGGGGAGGGCGTGGGGAGGCCGTGAGGTAGTGTCTCGTCTGAAGGAAATGAAATACTGCTTGCAGAGGGCTTATTAAAAGCTTCATGCTTGAAAAATCCATAGCAAAGGCAAATCTTGGGAAGCGGTTTCCCCTTTTGCTGGTCATGTTAGCTTTATAGTTGGAAATGTGAATGCAATTTTGACATTCATATGGACTTAGGAAAAAAAAGATAGTGAAGCATGAAGCCAGTTTTTATTGAAAAAATGTGACGGGCAACAAAACTTCTCAAGTCAGCACTTTGCCGGTGACTAAGGTGCAGCCTTCTCTTCTGGGGCTTTGCATACCACCTGGTCACAGCTACAGCAAATAAAGAAGCGAAGCCGCCTGGCGACTGCGGAGGCCATGGCTTTCCTCTGAATGCTCTGACAAAATCACTAGAAATTTCCCCAATATTTCAGGACATCATACTCCCAGCAGCAGCAATACAGCTTACTGTGTTCCCCAAATTTAACTTTTAAAAATTCAACTGGGGTATTTTTTAATTTTAAAGTTAAATTTGATATGTAGCATTTTTGAATAAGTAATTCATGCACATGGTATGAAATTCAAAAGGTATAACCAGTATAGGCTGAAATGTAGGTCTCCCCAGACTTCTCCCCAGTGATTCCAATCCCCTTCCTGGAGGCAACTCTTGTTATCTTTTCTCGCAGATCCTTCTAGACTACTACGGCATATGCAAGCATACTCGACATATAACCTTTCCTTTTCGTTTATTGTATGGGCTTTCTTTTTGGTTCACTTCAAGAGGTTTAGTAAAAAATACAATAAAATTGGTGAAATGGATAATTTTTTAAAACAATCTGATGAAATAATTTACTAGATTTAAACAGATATTTTTAAAGTATTTGCATATTGTTAAACGAGCCTTTAACCTAAAAATGCTTTTTTTCCCACATATAGGTACATCCACAATATCCCTACCAGATGAATTCCAGCGTGAGAATTTCTCTCGCGTCTCTTATTCTTCACGGGATTGTGTCTTCCATCAATGGAGCTTTCTCTTTTATCCCACTTCATTGTGATCTTTACACAGTCCCACTGATGTTCGTTGTTTCAGCCTTTCTTTGAAATTGTTAAAGTAATTGTTCAAGGTTTTCTTGATGGAGATGGCAAAAATCATGATTTTTTTAAATTGGCTGATAGAAATCAAATCATTTACCTCTGGCATCCATGGCTGATCACTGGTAAGAATGAGAGACGAGGTGTTACACTGTAGAAAGAGCACTTGCCTCGGATTTAAGTGGGTCTGATCTACTCATTCTAACCTTATTAGCATCTGGATCTCACCCAGATCTTCAAATCTCTCCAGACTTCTATTTCATTTTTTGAAATTGAAGGGAAATCACAATTAGAAATTTCCTGCTTAAACATTCTGCTTCTTGTCTGAGACTTTCCTGTGTTTTCTGCCCATATGTATCTAATTCCTAAAGTCTCAAATTAATCAGGGCAACAAGCTTCTTCTTCTTCTTAAATTAAAATGAAAAAAGTGAGCACAGTCACTGAAATTTGCTAGGTGTTCTGGACTAGATATTTGTGTCCCCCCAGAAGTCACAGGTTAAAGACCTAACCTCCTATGGGATGGTATTTGAAGGTGGGGCCTTTGGGAGGTAATTAGGTTTAGATGAGGTCATCAGGGTGGGGCCCCCAAGGTGGGATTAGTGCCCTTATAATAAGAGGATGAGACCAGAGCTCACTCTTGCTGCCATGTGAGGACACAGAGAGAAGGTGGCACTCTGCAAACTGGGAAGTGGGTCCTCGCCAGATTCTGATAATGCTGGCACCCTGATCCCAAACTTCTCAGCATCTGGAACTGTGAGAAATATATTTCTGTTCTTTAAGTCACTCAGTCTATGGTATCTTGTTATGGCAGCCTGAGCTGACTAAGACACTAGACATTTCCTCGTTTCTTCACAGCAAATAGTTAGCAACTCAAACATACGGTTTCAGCTGATGCCAATTCCTCTTTGTTTCGTTCAATCAGATAGACTCTTTCAGCATTAGCGCCTCAGAAGTGCATGTTTCATCCTGCATATGGGGTGGGGCCTGCACTTCATACAGACACTGGTCACTGGGCACATTTCCAGCTCCTGGGTCCTGCCACTGAACTCACTGAAAACTAAGAACTGGAGTAGGACAGTGACATCTGCCCACATTCGCCACACCAACCAGCCTGAAGTCTGGGTTACTGAACTGAGCCGAGCTGTGTGTGTGGGCAAAGACAAGAGGGGACAGTGGGCTGCCGAGATTGAAGCAAAGACTTATGAAAAATTCTTTCCAGGGGTTAGGCTATGGTCAGGAACCACAAACACGGCCTTTTTAAGGAGTGGAATAACACATGGAAATCCAGTATGAGGCAGCATATATTTTGTTCTTCTAATTGTTACATTTGTAACTTTGAATACGTGCTTTTCACTCAACAAATTTGTACTAAGGGCAAATTATGTTCTGGGCGTTGTTCTAGGTGCCAGTGATACAGCAGTGAAGAGCTCTCCCTACAGAAAAAGAAAAAAAATCCCTGAATTTATAGAGCTCACATTCTACCATTGCGTTCTCCTACTTCTGTTCCATCAACCTAGTTAGCGTCTCAACTAACTCATTTATGTTTAACATAAGATATTGGTGCCCTATTCTTCTTTTACAGCTGTACTTGTATCTTGTACATATCAGGATTTTTAATGTTCCCATTCTGTTTTTCAAATATAGATAGGTCTTCCAATCTTTGTCCACATAGATTGATTCTAAAAGTCAAAAATCTATAAAGAGATTTATGTTATCATTACTATGTACATGCCAATGACTGCAGAGCCAAGTAACATGCTAGAATTACATTTTTTTCTCTAAAATATCTAATGACATAACCTCTGAGCCAATTACAGGAAAATATTTATATCCTAATCATTTGAGTCAAATGAAGTCCCTGTTCTTATATGAAAACAATTAAATGCTAAAAATTGTGACATGCCATATCAAAAAAAATGACACATTTTACTTTATTTCATAATATCTGAACCATAATTTCTTATATAAGTTTTTTGTTTTTCCTGAAGTTTGTAATTGCTTTCTTTTTTCTTGTTGATAGAAAAATGATGCTCCTTCAGCTTATCCTCAGACATATCTAAACCATCAATCATGTCGTCCAGTGCACGGAGTTCGCCTTTGTCCCCAGAGATGTCTCTCCCTGAACTCTGCATTCTCCTGCTCCAATCAGGAGTAGTTTCTGCCTAAACCTGTTGTATAGCTTTTACCCTCATCTCTTCACTGTCTTCCTGGGGTCTACTGTTCCTTGGATTTTACTTGTCCTCATTCTTAATTTTCCACCCTGGTCTTCTTAGGGGGCATCCCAAAATAACTTCCTAAGAAATGATTTAGGAGATCCTGAGACACGTACCTTAAAGACATGTCTTTATTTTTGCTCTCATATTCACTGGACAGTTTGACCAGGCAAAGAATTCCAAGTTAAATAAAGAAGTGAAAAGGCAAGCAAAAGACTAGGAAAAAAATATTTGCAAAACACATATCTGAAAAAAATGAGGATTCAGGATTTATAAAGAACTTCTAAAATCAATAAGAAAAAGACGAACAACCCAATTTTTAAAGTGGGCAAATACTTGAATAGGAACTTCGAAAAGAAGATAACCAAATGGCTAAGTAGTATGTGAGAAGTGGTTCAACATCAATGCTCATGAGGGAAAATCAAATTAAACTCACAGTAAGATATCACTGCATGTTGACCAAAATGGCTTAAGCTAAAAATATGGATAATACTGAACATTGGCAAAGACATAGAGCAACTAGAACTTCAGTATACATTACTGAGGGTAAAACTCTTTGAAGTACTGTGTAGCAGTTTCTAATAAATTTAAACACACACCTACTTATGACCAACACAGCAATTCCAATCCTGGGTAGGTACCCAAAAGAAATGGTCAAACAATTCACAAAAGCTGTTTAAAAATTGTTGTAGTAGCTGTATTCATAATAGCTTCAAACTAGAACAAATCCAATGCCCATCCAAACAAGGAGGGATAAACAAACCATACTATAATAAGACAATGGAGTGCTTCTCAGCAATAGAAAAGAATGAACTACTGCTACACTCCACAACTTGGATGGATATTAAAACAATTACATGCTCAAAAGAAGCTAGACATAAGAAGTATATTCTGTATGATTAAATTTTGTATAGCTCACGAATAGGGAAAACAAATCTATGGTGATGGACGTCAAATAGAAATGGTTTGAGGGAGAAGGTGATGTGTGTTGACTTGGAAGGGGCATGAGGGAACATTCTGGGGTGATGGAAACAGTCTGTATCTTGGTGTGCTTGGTGATAATGCATATACTCATCAGGCTCTACACTTAAGTTTTGTGCATCTCACCATGGGTGTTACACCTCAATTTTCTTTTTTTTAGAAGAAAGACATCTAGATTGAAAAACCACCTTTCCTCAGTACTTTGAAAGCTTTTCCTCCTTGTCTTCCAACATCCACAGGTGATGATAAGAAGTCTTGTGCCAGTCTGATTTTCATTTCTCTGAAGCCCAAGTTTATTCACTCTGGAAGCTTAAGAACTTTTCTTTAAACTTCTTGTTCTTTTTTTTTCTTTTTGTGCAAAAATGTCACTTTTTATTATTTATTTATTTTAAATCAAATTCATAATAGTTTACATCATTGTGGAATTTCAGTTGTACAGTATTTCTTGTCTCTCACCACACAAGAGCTCCCCTTCAGCCCCGGTTCCCACACTCCACCTCTCTTCCTGTGGTAACCACTGAACTATTTTGTTTGTCCCTGTGTTTGTTTATATTCTGCATATAAGTGAAATCATGTGGTGTTTGTCTTTCTCAGTCTGGCTTATTTCGCTTAGCATAATACCCTCCAGGTCCATCCATGTTGTTGCAAATGGGATGAATTTGCCCTTTTTGATAGCTGAGTAGAATTCCACTGTATATATATACCACACCTTCTTTACCCAATCATCAGTCGATGGGCACTTGGATTGTTTCCATGTCTTGGCTATTGTGAATAGTACTGCAATGAACATAGGGGTACCTGTGTTACTTTGGATTGTTGATTTCAAGTTGTTTGGGTAGATACCCAGTAGTGGGATAACTGGGTCATATGGTATTTATATTCTTAGTTTTTTGAGGAATCTCCATACTGTTTTCCATAGTGGCTGCACCAGTTTGCATTCCCATCAGCAGTGTATGAGCATTCCCTTTTCTCCACATCCTCTCCAATATTTGTTGTTTTTGGTCTTGGTAATTACAGCCATTCTGACTGGTGTAAGATGGTATCTCATTGTAGTTTTGATGTGTATTTCCCCAGTGATTAGCGATGTTGAGAATCTTTTCATGTGCCTGTTGGCCATCTCTACACCATCCTTTGAAAACTGTTCATATCCTCTGCCCATTTTTTGATCAGGTTGTTTGTTTTTTTTTGTCATTGTTGAGTTGTATGAGTTTTTTATATAACTTTAGATATCAACCCCTTGTCTAATAAATGATTTTCAAATATTTTCTCCCAGTTGGTGGATTGTCTTTCCATTTTGTTGATGGTTTCCTTTGCTTTGTGGAAGCTTTTTAGTCTGATGTGGTCCCATTAATTAACTTTTTCTTTTGTTTCCCTTACCAGAGTAGACATGATATTCAAAAAGATGTAGCTAAGACCAATGTCAAAGAGTGTATTGCCTATATTTTCTTTGGGGGTTTTTATGGTTTCAGTTCTTACATTCAAATCTTTAATCATTTGGAGTTAATTTTTGTGTATGGTGCAAGATAATTGTCTACTTTCATTCTTTTGCATGTAGCTGTCCAGTTTTCCCAACACCATTTATTGAAGAGACTTTCCTTACTCCATTGTATGTTCTTGGCTCTTTCTCAAAGATTAACCGTCCATAGATGTGTGATTTTATTTCTGGGCTTTCAATTCTGATCCATTGATCTGTTTGTCTGTTTTTGTGCCAATACCATGCTGTTTTGATTACTATAGCTTTGTAGTACGTTTTGAAGTCAGGGATTATGATGCCTCCAGCTTTGTTCTTTGTTCTCAGGATTGCTTTGGTTATTTGGGATCTTTTGTTGTTCCATATAAATTTTTGGATTCTTTGTTCTATTTCTGAGGAGAATGTCATTGGGATCCTGATTGGGATTGCATTGAATCTGTAGATTGCTTTAGGTAGTATGGACATTTTTTCCATGTTTATTCTTCCAACCCATGAACATGGAATATCGTTCCATTTCTTTATGTCTTCCTCAATTTCTTTTAATAGCGACATTGTTTTCAGTGTAAAGGTCTTTCACCTCTTTGGTTAAATTTATTCCTACGTATTTTATTCTTTTGTTGTGATTGTAAATGGGATTGTATTCTTGATTTCTTTTTCTGCTAGTTCATTGTTAGTGTATAGGAATGCAACTGATTTTTAAAAATTGAGTTTGTACCCTGCAGATTTGCTGTAGTGTTAATTATTTCCAGTAGTTTTCCAGTGGATTCTTTAGGGTTTTCTATATATAGAATCATGTCATCTGCAAATAGTGAAAGTTTCACTTCTTCCTTTGGATTCCTTTTATTTCTTTTTCTTGCCTGATTGCTCTGGCCAATAACTCCAGTACTATGTTGAATAAGAGTGGCAAGAGTGGGCATCCTCTTGTTGTTCCTGTTATCAAAGGGATGGCTTTCAGTTTTTCCCCATTGAGTATGATGTTGGCTGTGGGATTGTCATATAAGGCCTTTATTATGTTGAGGTACTTTCCTTCAATATCCATTTTATTGAGAGTTTTTATTATAAATGAGTGCTAGATCTTGTCAAATGCTTTCTCTGCATATATTGAGATGATCATGTGATTTTTATTCCTCATTTTGTTAATGTAGTGTATCACATTGATTTATTTGCAGATGTTGAACCATCCCTGCATCCCTGGAATGAATCCTACTTGATCATGGTGTATGATTCTTTTAATGTATTGCTGTATTCAGTTTGCCAATATGTTGTTGAGAATTTTTGCATCTAATTTCATCAGTGGTATTGTCCTGTAGTTTCCCTTCTTCTTGTCTGGTATGAGTTTAGGAATTCATCCATTTCTTCTAGGTTGTCAAATTGTGGGCATACAGTTTTTCATAGTATTTTCTTATAATCCTTTGTATTTCTGCAGTATCTGTTGTGATTTCTTCTCCTTCATTTCTAACTTTATTTATCTGAGCCTTCTCTCTTTTTTTCTTGATGAGTCTGGCTAAGGGTTTGTCAATTTTGTTTATCTTCTTAAAGAACCATCTCTTAGTTTCATTGATCCTTTCTACTGTTTTTTTTTTTAAAGTCTCTATTTCATTTATTTCTGCTCTGATTCTTATTATTTTCTCCTTCTGCTGACTTTGGGCTTTGTCTGTTCTTCTTTTTCTAGCTCTGTTAGGTGCATTTTAAGATTACTTATTTGAGATTTTTCTTGCTTGTTGAAGTGGGCCTGTATTGCTATGAATTTCCCTCTTATGACTGCTTTTGCTGCATCCCATAGAGTTAGTATGTGGTATTTTCATTTTTATTTTTCTCCAGGTATCTTTTAATTTCCTTTTTGACTTATTCAATGATCCACTGATTGTTCAATAGCATGTTGTTTAGTCTCCACATATTTCTGACTTTCCCGGTTTTGTTCTTGTGATTGATTTCCAGCTTCATGGCATTGTTGTCAGAAAAGATGGTTGGGATGATTTCAATCTTCTTGAATTTATTGAGGCTTACCTTGTTACCCAATATATGGTCTATCTTTGAGAATGTTTCATGGGCACTTAAGAAGCATGTGTATTCTGCTGTTTTTGGATGGAATGTTCTATGTATGTTTAAGTCCATTTGGTCAAGTGTTTCATTTAAATCTACTATTTCCTTCTTGACTTTTTGTCTGGATGATCTATCCAATGAAGTAAGTGTGGTGTTTAGGTCCCCTACTATTATTGTATTGCTATTAATTTCTCCCTTTAGGTCTGTTAATAATTGCTTTAAGTACTCTGGTGCCCCTGTGTTAGGTGCATATATATTAATAAGTGTTATGTCCTCTTGGGGAGTGTCCCTATTACCACTATATACTGCCCCTCTTTGTCTCTCATTGTCTTTTTTAACTTGAAGTCTGCTTTGTCTGATAAAAGTATGGCAACACCTGCTTTCTTTTGTTGGCCATTAGCTTAGAGTATTGTCTCCCACCTCTTCACTCTAAGCCTATGTTTGTCTTGGGAGCTGAGGTGCCTTTCCTGGAAACAGTATATTATTGGGTCTTGTTTTTTAATCCATCCAGCTTCTCTGTGTCTTTTGATTGGAGAGTTCGGTCCATTTACATTTAGAAGGATTATTGTTATATGAGGGCTTAATGCTGCCTTTTTAACTCATTTTTTTTTTAAAGATTGGCACCTGAGCTAACAACTGTTGCCAATCTTTTCTTTTTCTGCTTTTTCTACCTGAATCCTCCCAGTACATAGTTGTATATTTTAGTTGTGGGTCCTTCTAGTTGTGGCATGTTGCCTTTTTGACTCTTGTTTTCTGGTTGTTCTATGTTTCCACTGTTTCTCTTTCTTTGTATTTCTGACTGCCATTTCATTTTGTTGGTTTTCTGAGAGGGAGTTCTCAGTTCTCCCTCTTTTTGTGAATTGTGGCTCTGCTCTGATTTTTTGTTTAGTGGTTACCATGAGGATTGTATGAAAGATATTGGAGATGAGATAGTCCATTTTCTTATAGCCTCTTACCTCAATTAACCTAAGTTGTTTCTTCCCTTTCCTCTCCTCTTCTGAGTAATTGCTGTTACATATTGTTCTGTTTTTAATTTTGTGAGTGTGTGCTAAATTGAAGTGTTTATCATTACTTTTGATGCTTTCTTTCCCCTTCTCTTTTAAGTTGTAATTGAGCCTTTGCCTCCCTGTTCTAGTAGAGAGCTGCAGGTTTCTGATCATATCTGTCTATTTATCTCCTTGTTCAGAGCTTTGTAGACCTTTGCTTGTTTGTTGCCAGTGTGAGGGCCTCTTTAATTATTTCTTGTAGGGGAGGTCTGGTGGCAATGAACTCCCTCAGTTTTTGTTTATCTGGGAAAGCTTTTATTTCTTCATCACATCTGAAGGAAAGTTTCACTGGATAGAAGATTCTGGACTGAAAACTTTTGTTTTTCAGTATTTTGAATATATCATTCCATTCTCTCCTAGCCTGTGGGATTTCTGCCAAGAAATCTGCTGAAAGCCTGATAATGTCCTTTGAAGGTTATTTTCTTCTGCCTTGCTGCTCCTAATAGTTTTTCTTTATCCCAAACTTTTGCCATTTTTACTATTATATGCCTTGGAGAGCATCTTTTAGTGTTGATAAAGTTGAGTGTTCAATTAGCTTCATTTATCTGTAAATTTGAAACCATCCTCATGTTTGGGAAGTTCTCAGCAATTACGTCTCTCAAGAAGCTCTCTGCTCCTTTCTCCCCTCTTCTCCCTCTGGAATACCAATAATCCTTATGTTGCTTTTCCTAATTGAGTTGGATATTTCTCAAAGAATTCCTTCGTTTTTGTAAAACCTTAGCTCTGTGTCCTCCTCCACCTGTAGAATTTCTACATTTTTATCCTCAAGAAGACTAATTCTTTCCTCCATAAGATCAATTCTATTTCTTAATAATTCTAGATGATTATTTATTTCAATGTTTTTTTCATATCCAGAATTTCTGCTTGGGTTTTTTTTGTAGTTTCTTTGGTGAAGAGATTCATTTTATTGCTGAGCCTCTTGAATTGTCTTTCTGTGTTTTCTTGTAAGTTGTTGAGTTTCCTTATGATGGCTATTTTGAGTTCTCTGTCATTTAGGTTGTGTATTTCTGTGTTTACAGTGTTGGTTTCTGGAGAATTGTCATTTTCCTTCTGGTCTGAATTGTTGCACCAGTTTCTCATGGTGTTTGATGAGCTAATCTTTTGTCTAGGCATTTGTGGTATTCTTAGGATGCAGATTCCCCCTGTTACCACTAGAGGGAAGAGGGAGCAGTGTTTCTGGCCCCACCCTATCTGCTGGAAGGTGTGGGGGTGTTATCAGTGCTTGCTCCAGCCTGGGATGCCTTCAGGCACTTGTGTGGACTGTCCTTATTGGGTGGGGCTTGCTCTCCAGGCTGGGGCCACTCTTTGGAGCCTCAGGGGTGCTCTGAGCTCATGCTCCCCACCAGAAAGTGATCACCAGTGGGCTCAAAGCTGCCATGCCTATTCCTGCAGCCATCTGGACCCATTCCCTCTTTTGGAGTACAGCTGCACTGTGAGCACTCACGGGCACCTGGGAAGTATTTGTCCCAGCACAGAAATCTGCTGAGGTCCCTGTTTATGATCCACAGACCATGGGGCCACTGTGCTGGTGGGCAGGGTTTCCTTGCTGGGACTCAAACTGTGGCTGCTCCTTTATGGCACAGGGGTGCAGTGGGCTCCCTCTCTCCGCCAGGAGAGTGACCATGAGTGCAGGCTAAGGGTTACTGCCTCCTCCTCTTACGGTCATCCTGCTGCATGTTCGACTTTCTGGGTGCTTGTACCAGGTTGGAAAGCATTCGTGTGTGTGTACAGGACTACTGGGGAAGAGCAGGTTGTGCTCACCTATCTCTGCCACTTCCTAGGGGGCCAGTCCATCCACCCTCAGATGTATAGCTGTGTGTGTCTTTCAGGCGTCCTGTTGTGCTGTGTGGGCTTCCTCTGTTGGTCAGTGAATGTCCATTTAGTTGTAGTCCAAAAAAGGGAGAGACGAGGAGAACAGCTCACTCCACCATGTTGCTGATGTCTAAACTTCTTGTTCTGAAATTCCGTGAAGACGTCTCTGGGTAGGAATCTTTTTTCCCATTTATCCCATTAGGCCCTCAGTATGCCTTTTCAGTTTGAATACTTGTGTCTATCTTTATCTCTGGGACATATTTTTCTATTAATTTTTAAAAGAATTTCAACTCTTCTTTTTATTAAGATCTACTCTTCTTGAACCTCCATGAGTCAGAAGATGGGCTTCTTAAGTGAAGCCTCTACGTCTCTTACTTTCTTTCACTGTTATCTTCCCTTTGTCTTTTTGCTCTATGTTTTGTAGATTTCTCCTCTTTATCTTACAGAAATTATACTTAGTTTCTGAGCACTCTTACTTGTTTTATGTTCCTGTTTCACAGTGTTTTGATTTTATTTTAGGATACTATATCTCTTCAAATCTCTCTGAGGGCACTTAAGGATTTTCTAAAAGTCCTCCTCTGTTTTCTGAATTGTCTATTTTCTCTGATAATTGTGGTCTTCCTCTTTCATGCTACTTGTTTTCCTCATGTGTTTGATCCTCCTTAGAGGATATATATTAATAATGAAGATGTGCGTTTACTCCTCTGTCCAGTAGGAAGATTTGTTTCCTCAAAAAAGATGTTTCATTATCTGGGGGTCTTCCTGGAAGATCTGTGTATAAGGGCAGTGCAGGTTGAAAGACCAGCTCTATGGTAAGTGGACATGGAGCTCCCTGATGGTTGAAATGCCAGAATGAGGAATGCCTTCTGCTGAGGGGTCAAAACTCTTAGAGGTCATGGCTTTCTCTGGTTTATTAGGTATCATTAGAGAAGGGTCTTGGAGGCAATGGCCAGGCAGCCTGCAGCTCTGCTGGAGTCAGGGAGCAAGCAGGGTTGCCAGGCACTGACCTTCATACCATCTTCCCATTTTATATCTTCAGCTCACCCTTTCTTTCTTATGATTCCTGTGACTCCAAGCCTTTAGCCCCTCCAGGCTGGTGGATAGCCTCTTCCACTACAGATGCTCACAGCACATTCTAGGCTGTGGTTTTTCTACTCTTTTAATCTGTCCACATGCTTCCAATCACTTCTCATCTTCTGGAAATTTCTTGAAGTCTCTCATCTACTAGTGTCCTCCTCCCCATATTCTTTCCACTCTTTTAAAACTTTTATTATCACTTGATTGTAGCCTCCTGAGGGATGGAGGTAAACATGTGTGTTTAATATATCTTGAATTGGAATGTATATTGTTTTTCTTCTTTTTTTCCAAAAGTAAATTAATTTATTTAGAAAAACCTGATACAATGTTAAATATAACATGATTAAGGATATTACCAAACAAAACTCACTTATCAAGGCATCAACTGACACTTCAGTGCAGATGATTCCCAGATCTATACTCTCGCCATTTTCCTACATTTCCACGTACCTGTTGATCATTTCCACTTCTTTGTCCTACTTTTACCTCATTCACAGCAACCCAAGCTCATTTTCATTGACTCCCTCCTCACAAAGATCCCCTTCTCTGTTATGACTGGCCCCCTCAGTCTTTGTACAAGTTCCATCCCCGTCCATGCAGGTTGAGCACTTCACACAAGTCTTTGACTTGACTTTGCTCTGTTGCTTTATAGTCAATGAGTGCTCAAATCCTCTCAGTTCTTCCTTTTCAGCTTATTCTGTTTGGAGTGAATTATCTCCTTTAGCTCAGCCCATGTCTGGAAAATAAAGGGGACTAAAAGTAGTAATGGATATTTTGGCTCCAGTACTGCTGGGAGAATGGAAAAGGAATCACCACTTGACACCCAGTTATATCTTTTCCCTTTACACAGAGTGCACAGTTCATACTTAGCTAAACAAGAAAATTGTGCTAATTAAACATTTAAAGAAAATAAATTGTATTTGTCACAGAGAAGAATTTAAAAACATCTTTTTAAGGGTTGAATGCCTTATATATTCTTAGACCTAAAATTAGTTTCAAGTCCAGTAGACCAATTCCAATCTTTCCTACTCCACAGCCATTCTGATCAAGTCCCAACCCCACCTCATTTCTTTCCTCTCTTTATATAAATAAGACACTACAAGTGCATGTAGTATCTGAATCATCACATTAGATAAAGACAGCATCTTCTGACAGCTGAAGTTTATGTGGGGGGAAATCACCCTTATACTCCCTCCAATGCCATTGTACTTGTATGATGTTAGTGCCAGTCTGACGTTTGCATCATCATCTGTAATTAGAAACATACAAAATGATTATCGGGGTGAACCGTTGTTAAACCTAGTTCAGGAATTTGTTTTCTGCTTTGGCTCATACTCATGTCTCTACTGAAATATGACTGTAGGGTTTACACTTAGACACTTGGAAAATTCAACTTGCCATTAAGTTGTTACTTCTGTGCCTCTTGGGTAGAAATAAATTGATTAGAGAGCAACTCTGAGGTCTGTTGGGAAGGTTTGGTGGGGGTGGGGGCAAGCAGAGAGAGGGGTGGTGACAGGAGGAAGAGGAGTATTTATATTCAGTGAGGTTTTGATACAAAACAGAAAGGCACTCACAGATGGTGTCTGATTACAGTTGGATTACTGCCAACAAATCACAGGTACACACTGCAGGAGAAACCAAATGTAGCACCCATGGGAACCTCATTCTCCAGCCTTAGTGCCCTTCAAGGACTTAGGATTGTGCCCTCTGTCACTGTTGCTGATTATATATATATATATATATATATATATATATGAATCCATAATTCATTTTAAGAAACCTCATCATATCAAAACTTGAATGTATTGAAGAGGTACATTAACCAGAACAAATTTCTATCACAGAAGAAGCTTCACAAAATGAATTTATAAAATAGTAAATTTCCTTATGAATTTAAAATTTGATTTATTTACAAAATTAATTTTCCATGCAGCTTTTGTTTCATTCATTGAATCACTCATAAATCTTTATTGATGACTGCCATATTCATGTTTTCAAAAATACATCAATTAATGCAGAAGAAGATTGATATCTAAATCAGGACAGGCCAGGATCTTGAGTTAACATGATGTCCTTTTGTTTTCACCTACAAAGAGGACAGTGACTCATTTTTGCTCAGTAGAGGGTGCTGATTGGCAACTGATGTCTAAGTTTATCAAAGGCATCATAACTCTGAGACTGCATCTTAGTGGTCTGTGACTCTCCAGCTTTATCTCCACAATTCTCTGACAACTTGATGAAAACCAAAAATACCTAAACAATCAGTTGTTTGTCCATTGTAGAGCAATGTAACAAAATCAGCTGGTTTCTGCTGGAACACGATGAACTTAAACTAAATTGTCACAATGTGAGGTGTATTGGATTTCTTAGACAGTGAAAGAAAGGCCATTCACTGCAAAAAAGAAATCCAGAGTCCTGAGGTGCTTCCTCAAATTCGTGGGATCCATGTCCAAACGAAAATAACAACAAAATTCCCTTTCAATTCTGTGGGAAGAAAAGTCACTGTACTACAGGTGGGGGAACATCACCATTCATCCACATAAGACTCTCTACGTGAAGAGCACAGGTCTAGAGATCAAGAGCCAGGATCAGATTGCCTGGGTATGAATCCTGACTCCGCGTCTTACAAGCAGATGTGTGTTTTAGGGCAAGCTACTTAACCTCGCTGTGCCTCAGTTTCTTTATCTGTAAAATGAAGATAAACATGGCACCTGTGTCGTATGGCCATTTTAGGATTGTTAAGACAGAAAGTGCTTGGGAGAGAGCTTGGCCCAGCCACAGTACTGTGTAAGTGTTTGCTACTGTGATTAGGGTAAATACTGCTCTAGGCCAGGTGCTTTACAAGAGCAATCATGGTCCATCCCTCTAGGTGGATAGTGGATATTATTATCCCTATTTTCCTTGTTGAGAAAATGGGTTTCAGAGGTGATAAGCAATTTTTCCAAGACCACACAGTGGCTAAGTGGTTGAGCTGCAATTCATACCCAAGTCTTTCTAATTCTAAGCCATCTCTTCCCACTTGTGAAGAGAAAGTAGCTAACTAGCTAGTTGGCTGACTTTCTCACTTTTCAACTAGTTGTCCTAGTATTCTATTAAGAGGGTCCTGGCCAGGCTTCGACAGCCACCGCAAAGATGCTCCATCTGCTCCTGTCCCCTTTACAGCCAGGGAGCAGCCAGTGTAGTCACCCAGCATGGGGCAGCAGCTCCTCAGGGAAGCCGGGGGACAGATGCAATGATCAGAGGGCCCTGGTCCCGACCACTTTCTCTTCCCTATTATCAGAGAGGCTCCCTGCAGGGATTGCCTGTCAGACTGTATGATTTGCTTGCTCTTTCTCTTTCAAAATGTTTCCATTTTTTCATACTATAGTTAATATTTTATTGTTTCTTGTGGATGAAAAGAGAAAAGCTTGTTCTGAAAAATATATAACTCCCCCTTCCACAGAAGAGATCCATCCTGGAGCGGTGTTCACAGCCAGCACTGCCAACTTCAAAAATAAATGGTTCTGATATCTTCAGAAACCAGATTTTCATATTTGTTCTCTGAAGAGCGGAGGGTACATTTTTAATAAAGCTCTAGTTGTGATAAATCACTGGCTCAAAAATAGCAGGCAGAGGCTTAGCAAGTGTGGTGGCCTAGGAACCATTGGGGTGAGTAATTTGCCTATAAAAACAGGAGCACCAGGGAAGTCTTTTGTAAGGTTCAGCTCACTGTACCTGGGTGACTTCATTTCCCATTATCAGGTCTGATCTCAGCGAAGGTGATTTGCGCGCAGTCCAGATCTGGCTGACTCTGGCACACACCCACCCAATCTAACCTTAAATTTAAATCAGAAGGGCAGATATTCATCTTCCCCATCATATTATGGTATGTTTAAGTACGACATTAACGTAGCTTGTACATATTTATTTGTGACAAGGCTCAGACCTTGGAAAACCTTCTTGTTTAATTTCTTTTACACAGTGACTGAATACAGATTAATTTTTGTGACTAATAGGAGTATATATGCTTAACTTCAAAAGCAATCCTTGCTGTGATAGTTGGGGCTACTTAAATGTGATCTGGAGCAAGGATGAGCTAGGAGGAGTTAGGATGGCTACACAGAAAGAAGTGGCAAATGTCATTATCTTACCTCTCTCTGAGCTCATCCGTTATGCATTTAGTCCAGTTCTCTGCTGTAGGCGACAGGAGCAGGTGGTCTCAGAAAGGGCCCCTTAGGTAAGTAAGCTTTGACTTAACTGCTACTTGAACGCTCTGAAACATGAGCAAAGTCCTCTGGGGTACCCCTTCATGTGAAGGAGTGGAGCTGTCTCCATATACTGAGAAGGAATTAAGGAAAAAGGACATGTGACGTAGCCACAGAATATCCACCACAGGGTGCTGTGTGGGCCGGCAGACAAGGGGAAAGGCATGAGTGTGTTGCCCTCCCTTTTAGGGGAACTGTGGATGAAATGCTGAACTCTTTTCCAGCTGGAGGACCTGAAGTACAGAGGAATATGGAACAAGAGTCCTAGTGCAATCCTCCTTGCTCCCCCTGCCCCCTACATATTAATTGCTTGGAACTCTGGGCGTGCCATAGGGGTCAAATCCCACTGAAGTGCAAAATGCTAGAAGACCTTCTCAGCTCTTGGCTCTGAAAAAGGAGGACGTGCTGCATATTTTCCTTTGGCCTTCTAGATCTACCCTCTACCTTCTCTCCTCTGCTCTGTGTCCTGGGAGATTGACATTTCATGAATTGCATCAAAGGGCACCTTTGCCCTCTGGCTTCCAATTGGGTTCAATCGATGGGAAGCAACAGGAAGAGAAAGACAGCAGATAAGTGAGATTGGGGTACTTATTCCCTGAGTCCTCCCCTGTGGGGTCACTGCAGTTTTCCTACATCCTTCAACAAATGGCCCAGCTCCCGTCTGGTCCATCTTGCATAGATAGAGATCAGCCTTAGAAAGGACATTGTCTGACTCTTCCAGCAGAGAAGAGGAAGCAAAGATATGTGTGGATGCAGTTGTGGGTAGGAGATGCAGGAAACGGAGCGTTCTCCCATGGTAGCATCCTTTCACTGCGTGTGTGTGAAAGAAAGAGGTAAACGCATTCCTGATGCACAAGGGGAGAGGTTAGTAGAAGAAATGGCTGAGGGGTATGGAAAAATATGGAGAGATTTAACTCAGAAAATGTATAAATTTAAGGCATCTTTGAAGACTGCATGAAATTAGAGAACATGAATTTGTAGTGGCACCAATCTTCATGTGTAGCATTCAGAATTCTGTGAATGTGAGCAGAAAAGGCAATCAGTTGGAGATCTGTAAAATTAGGAGTTTACCACGCATAGGAAATAAAAGGAGGACACTGAGAATTGAAGACTTTGGCAAGAGAATGAGTGAAGAAATTTGCCTTGCAGTCTTGAAGGGACTAAACATAATGTGGGGATGACAGTTGAGAACAGATTGAGAGGAACTAGAAGAATATGTGACTGTGATCAGAAAATATGAGATTTGGGTGGAGGGAAGTAATTCCTGGTAATGATAAGTTTTGAAATGGAAATGAGGTGGAGGTCATTAAAGTTCAAAATGTCAAGAAATGAGAAGTGTTTTTCATCCAGAATGACAACAGATTAGAGAGGAACACTGTCAACCCATGCATGAGTCTTCAGTAGCTTTGAATAAATGAGAGTTGATGGCAATGACAGTAGAGGTAGATGATATTAGCTGCAGATGAACTTGTTTTTGTGCATGAAAGGATGGAGTAATGGTCTAAAAGCAATGCTGGGGAGCGGGAGGGTGCCCAGTCTGTCTCCTGACTCTAAGGTACGTAGAAATGATCAGCTACCACTCAGTAAAGCTGCCAGGGAAGCAGTACCTTCAGGGGAGGGCCAGATTTCAGCATAGACAGGAGGTGAAAAAAATATTTAATGATGAGGTCAAGGAAAGAGAAAAGTCCATTTGTTATGAATCTGGGGAACAATGCAAGGGATTAGGATGGGGGGATTAGGGAGAAGTTGAGTTGAAAGAGAGATAACCAGAGTGACGTGCATTTGTAGAGGTGCAAGGCACCATGGGTTTGGTTAGCGTAAGTGGTCCAAATGACTGACTGGTAGCACTACCCAGGTACTGGGAAAGGGATAGGGAGGAGGGAACGTGACCAATCTGGTCTGGAAGAAGTTAGAGCAGATGAAGGATTGGTTGATATTTGAGGAATTCCTAGTCCCAGTGAGCAGGCAGGCATGGGGATTAATTAATTTCTTGAATTCTTACCACAGCGGTTCTCAAACTTTTTGGTCATAGGTCCCCTTTCTACTCTTTAAAATTATTGAGGCCCCCAAAGAGTTTTTGTTTGCATGGGAGATATCTATCTATATTTAATATGTTAGAAATGTAAATTGAGAAAAATTTAAATTATTGATCTATTATGCTATTTAAAAAAAATCCATTTCTTGCTAACACAACTAACATTTTTTAAGCGAAAATTAGTTTGTTGAGAAAAATTTATTTCAATGCAAAACTATGCATTGTGTAGAGGACATCCCTTCTGGGTTACCAAATGCTAAACTTCCTTTTTCTTTGAGCTATTCTATATCTCTGTAGTTGTAGATGTCTGACAGACATGCAAATCATGTCCCATCTGATAAAGGTTGGAGTGGAAAAACTGATTTTGCCTCCCATTACAATTCATTTCGGCATACCTCTACTCCATTATAAATTTGAATTTAACTTATTTTTTGAACTGTTTGGAATACCTACCTGGTTCCCTTATTCATTAATAATTAGAATAAGATCTTCAACTTGTGTCCATTTTTACACCTGTATGAAAGTCACGATTTTACTTGAATTTTTTAAAAAATCATCTTTATGTGAGTGTATTTTCTAAAAAAAAGAAATTAGTGAGAAGAGTGGAGTTGTTTTACACTTTTATAAATCTTTTTAATCTCGGGCATAATAGAAGACAGCTGCTTTCCCATGTCTGCTTCTGCATTCAATCTGCTGTAGATACGTTGCTTTAGTTGAAGTATATGAAGAAAATCTGGCTTCACACAGATATGTAGTTGGAAGAGGGAGGAGTATTTTAATACCCTTTAAAGATAATTGCGGATATTCTTAATATTGTATCAAAACTTGCAAAGTTGTAGTTTCTTAAAGGTTAGTTGAAATTTGGAATCTGAAACCATTTCAATGAACTTTTCGTACTCTGTTAAGTTAAACATTCGTTGTTCTCTCACTTTGAGAGGAGCTTTTACCCATGTGTGATCTTCTAACAATGCATTGGGCATTGGGAAAACGTTGGTTCACTGAGTCATGCACATCTTCCAAATGTTGACACATCTCATTATATAACATTTTTTTTAAAAATCACATTGTTAATATCACTGCCAATCTAAAAGCAAAAATCCTTAAATATTAGGAAGCTGTCAAATTTACAGGTGAGCATGATTTTCAAAATTCTAGTTTTCACTTGCAAGCTTGAATTTTATGATGAGCAACAAATACAGTCAGTTGTTTTCCATAAGTGACAGGCTCACTCACTCATTTAAGAAATATTTGCCAAATAGTCAAGTCTGAATAGCCATAGTTTGCTCATCAGTCCTTCGTTCAAGCTAAAATGGCATTTCACAAAAAGCAGCTAGTCCAGCTTACAAGTGTTTTTCCTCAAGATAACCATGATACTTCAGTAAGCAGCAGAAATACTTTATGTGTACTTCTCATTTTGTCACACGGACTATTAAAAAGACTATATTCAATGGTTGAGATTTAAAATTAATAATTTTTACTGTTTCAAACAAAAGGACATTCTCAAGTGAAATTGACATTTCCTTTTACTGTAAGTGGAAGTGAAGAATCCAACGCCTCCTAGTTTAATGCCACTGTCTTGACTTGTTATAAGGCATCAAGAAGTTCACCCACTACTGCTTTTGTATCATCAGTGCAAATGCCAATATGGTGGAAAAGCAAATTATGTCTTAACATTATTATGGAAGTAGTTTTGCTCTTGTGGACCCCCTGAGAGAGTCTCAGGGACTCCTAGAGTCCTCAAACTACACTTTGAAAACCATATCCTTACTGGCTTCTCTTGCATGTCACCTTTACTAGAGGAACTTATTCCTCTGTAGTGACTTCTCTGCTGGTATGTGAGATGCTTTCACTTTTCTTTCTCTGGGGTTTGACATAAAGTAAATTATCCATGAACGTTTGTTGGAAGAAATTCACCAGAGGGGAGCCCAAAAGACAGAGTGATTAACTCTACCTGAAGGAATTGGCAAGGTTTGAAAAAGTGGCATTCAAGTAGGTTTTGAAGGGTGAAAAGGAGTTCCACGTGTGGATCTTGCCAAAAAGAGCATTGTGGGTAGAAGGCATACAACACATCCATGAGACCTTTGCCATGCTGAGTTGATTTGATGGATAGAGATAACCATTATGGTGTTGGACATGTGGGCCAGGTCTTGAGACATACATTTAAGTTAGAGAGAGATTTAGAATCATCAAAATATTGGTATTAGTTATAATCATGGTGGAGGATATGATCTCATAGGAAAAGTGTGTAGAGTGAGGGACAATGGGGGTTGGGGGAAAGAGAAGATGATGGAATCTTTCACGAATCTGCTTTAAAGGGAGTAAGAGAAAAAGATGTCAGCAAAGGAATATGAGAAAGAATAGTCAGAAATCAGGTTTGGGATTTAGGAGAGAGTAGAATCCTGGAATTAAAGGAGGAAAGAATTTAATAAAAAAGTATCCCAAAGTATCAAGAACCTCAGGGAAATCAATATTGAATATTGTCCAGGGGCCGGCCCCGTGGCCTAGAGGTTAAGTTCGCTCTCCCCACTATGACGGTGCAGGATTTCGCCAGTTCAGATCCTGGGCGCGGACATGGCACCACTCATCTGGCCATGCTGAGGTGGTGTCCCATATGCCACAACTAGAAGGACCCACAACTAAAAACATACAACTATGTACCAGGGAGCTTTGGGGAGAAAAAGGAAAAATAAAATCTTAAAAAAAAAAACGTCCATTAGAGTTGGTAACAATGAAATGTTTGGTGGCCTTTGCCTGGATAGTTTCATGTAAGTGGTGAGGGCAGAAACCACATTACATGAAGATAAGGGTATGTGCAAGGATGATAAAAGGGGGAAAGAGTATTAATGACTCACTTAAGAAACTTGACTATAAAGAAAATGTGAGAGAAGAAGAGATATGCAGTTTCAGAGAAGGATTTTTTTTTAAATGTAAGAGATATGTGCATATTTGTAACCTATAAGGAAAGATTCACAGAAAAGGGGTCAGTGAGATTAAACATAAAGAGGAAATTAGAACGAATGGATCATGTCACGGTCTTGGAAGAAGGAAGGGGCCAGGCTCCAAAGCATAATGAAAGACATTAGACTTATATTAGAGGAATTAAACCTTTCTCTGAGACCGGAGACAAACACAGGGACAGATAATTAAATTTACATCTTTGGAGCAAAAAACTTGACATTTTTCACAACTCAGTAGACTTTATTCTCTCTATAAAATAGAAGGTAAGTTTTCTTTTGAAAGTGAAGGTAATGAGGGGCTGGCCCCGTGGCCGAGTGGTTAAGTTCGCGCACTCCGCAGCAGGCGGCCCAGTGTTTCGTTGGTTCGAATCCTGGGCGCAGACATGGCACTGCTCATCGGACCACGCTGAGGCGGCGTCCCACATGCCACAACTAGAAGAATACACAACTATGTACCGGGGGGCTTTGGGGAGAAAAAGGAAAAAATAAAATATTTAAAAAAAAAAAAAAAAAAAGAAAGTGAAGGTAATGGGGCATAGGAAATATTCTAGCCAGATTACCCAGCAAACAGAACCTAGAACAAAAGCTTATTTTCTAACACTTTTTGGCAGTGTGTGCCACAATTCCAAGGAAGTAGGAGGATGGGAAAAGGGAAGTGAGACAGAGACAGAGGAAGAACAAGCATGAAAAGGTACTTTACTGAGATGACGCCTGCTTGCTATCAGGTGCAACTGATTACATGACACCAGAGGTCCATGCAGAAGGCCATGTGAAATATTGCAAGACAGTCTAGGGAGGGGATGAGAATAAAGGGAGAAGAATTTTTCCAGTAGCTCCTATCTCCATTGGTCAAAGTTTTGCCCCAAAGAGTACCAACACCTCTGCACTACTAGTTTGCTAGTATCTAGGTGCCTGGCAGTTTTCCAGGGAAGCCCCGGGGCACAAGATGAGTTGCTGTGCCCATGTGAAGATGGTGGGTGAAGTATTACTTGGAAAGAGTCCAAATAGAACAGATCTTCGCAGTGGCATCTGGGACAAAATTAATGGTTGAGGGCCTATGAGAAAGGTAAGGTCAAAAGGTTCGGGCATCATGCCTAAGAGATGTCTGAAACAGGAAGTTAACTTGAAAATAACAGTAAGACTTCAAAAAGTCAACAGCTCCCTAAGAATAAGAGAATTTTTGAGCAACACTGAAGGCACATTGGATACAGAACATTCATACCGGCAATAATTTGCAAGGCTACGTTATTTTCTCCAATAACATTCAATGGCCCCAATATAAGAGGGACGTAATCACATTGTAGAGTTTATACTGAAGATTTCTGGGATAGGATTAGTGGAAAATGAAGAAGTGAGGTTGTAGGTGAGGAATGGATTGTAGTGACCAATCGTAAAATCTGGACATAACGAAGAAGTAATCATACTCAAGAGTGGGCCAAAAGTGTCAGAGAAAGGGACTGGAAGTCCTAACATATTTGAAATCTGTTTTAATGGGAATGAAAGAACAAGAGTAGAAGAATATGAAATTGAGATTATAGAACAGCATACTGGAATTTACTATTTTGGAAGGGAAAGATTTTGTTGAAATGAAGAACAATTCTTGAGTCATGGGAATGAATTTATGAAGCAGAATCACGATGAAAATTCCATTTGACTTCATGTCAAGGATGTTGAATGTATCAAACACATGGAAGGCTCTCAAGATGACAGTAATAGATGAGGAAGTGAGGTGAAGAAGAGATGCAAGATGCCAAAGTTATCATTGAATGTAGGAAAGTGAACTAGAGGTTAGTAGACCCAGTGACAAGAAGGAATAGGAGGTGGCATTCATTAACTATTGTCTGGCAGGTCTGAGTATCAATTGCTTGCCAGGCACTGCACCAGGTTCTGGGAAAACAAAGATGAGCAAGACAGTCCCCCAATCTAATAGGGAGACAAACAGGGAAACCAGTATTATAACACAATAAGGTATGTGTTTTAATGAAGTTATGCATACCATGCTTAAGAAGTCATAGTAACGGATGCTAAAGTTAGTCTTGAAAACTGATTCAGAGTTTTGCAGGTGAAAAGAGAAGCAAAGGAATTCTAAGAAGAGGGAAGAACATACTAATAGGCACTCACTGAGAAAGAGATTCAGCAGAAAGAGACTAAGAACTATGGATGAACTTGATTACTTTGTGGACTTTTAAAACAGATTCAGTATGTGTTGCATATTGTTTAAAAATTCTTCTGTTTTTAATTTTTGTTGCAATGCACAATTTTATATATGAATATTTAATTTAATTTTAAAAATAATTTGCACCTTCAGTTTGTTTCTTTTCTTGGCATTCATGTTTTTTAGCTCCCAGGAACTGTGAAGAAGGATTACAGAAGCAAGTCCTTACAGGATCATCCCGTTTGCCTCAACCCTGGGTGGGGTGAGAAGAGATCACAAGTCTCTTCAAGACAAGGTTGAGCAGTCTGGTCCAGGATCAATAAATTACAAATGTCTGCTCTAGAGAGCTGAAGACTAGAAAAGAAAGTCATAAATGAAAATCAAGAGTATTATCTTTAGAATTGTCTGCTTACGTTAAAGGATATATTCTGCTTGCTTCTCCCTTCTTTTACTACTTTTGAAGGAAGATTAACTCATTTTATTTTTATGGCATTGGTTGCACTTCCAATTTTTAGAGAAGCAGCAAAAAAGGGAAATAGCCTCGTAAACTGCCATTAGCCCTTTAAAATGGTCCTGTGGATAAATGATCAAATGGTGAGGGCCTTAAAGACTTTTCCTCTGCTTGTAAATGGTCACTAGCTGATGTGCTACCCAACATCATTCTCCTACATTCAGTTTTAGAGCAAATAGTGGAGACAGCATGGGATGGGTAAAAGAGGACAAGAGACCTAGGTTAAAGTCCTGAGTTTCTTACCTGGTGCATGACTAAGCTACATGACTAAACTAGGTACTGCTGCATGACTAAGCTGGGTACTGTCTACAGGCAGATTGTTGTCTTCCTAGAAATTTGTTTTCTTTTTCTATAAGGCTAGGCCTGGGAACAGTCCTGATGGGGTAGACCTGAACTCCCCAATATCAAAGGACTCAGTCAGCAGGGATGCCCTTACAGAGCTTTGACACTCTTGGAGTGCCCTCTGGAGCTGTACCCGGTCCTGCAAGGACTTTCCCAGACTACTCCCTGACTATGGTTTGCCTGATCCTGGATCCTTTGCTCAGCCACATCACCTGCCTATGTGCCCCTCCATCCCCTTGCCCCAAGAGGCTCCATAGCTTTCATCAAATTCTCAAAGGGACCTGTGATCCAGAAAACAGGTGTGTGTGTGTGGGGGGGGGGGGAGGACTCATTTTGCTAGGTCTTCAAGATCAGTGCTGCCAGTTTCCAACCTAGAAGCACGGGGATAGGCAGGTGAGAAATAGGTCTAGGCAATCAGTCAGACGCAGTTCTTTTGGAGGAACCAGAGGAGACCTGAGGTCAAGTTCAAAACTAAGAGTTCTCAATTATGAGAAGTTAGGAGTCTTGTCCATTGCATTTCACCATGTACAAAAGCACATGTATTATTAGGAATGTTAAGAGTTGTTTTGTTACTAAATTGTAATCTGTCTCTCAGTAAATATTTCTTAATTTAAGGTGATAATTTCCTGTAATCCAGAAGAAAATCCAAAGGATATTCATGCATTGGATCTTCTATCATTGGTCAAGTGAACCCAAAAGAAGGAGAAACTTTTAAGATATGATTGTTGATGCGTTTCCCCAGGGACCCAACCTCTCATCATAAGGGGGTAGAGGAAAACTTAATGATTCATGGAAGCCTCTCCAAGGCTATAAATTCTGATGATTTCTCAATGATATTTCACTACAGATGAGGCACTTGCATTTATACCTCAGCTTCCTCATTTGTGAAAGAAGACGTTTGGGCCAGGCTAGTGCTTCACAAAGCATGGCCATGAAATTCCCTACACAGTATCATCTAGAGTTTCTACTTAAATCGCAAACTTCCCAGATGAATCTCAAAACAATATACTAAGGGAGAAAAGTTAAACACAAAAGGCTTCATGCTGCGTAATTACATTTATACGAAATTCCAGAAAATGTGAAATTCCAGGAAAGAAAGCAGACAGGTAGTTGCTGAGGGCTATCGGTGAGGGAGAGGAAATGGGATGGATTGCAAAACAGCACAAAAACTCTTTGTGGGGCGATGCAACTGTTTCATATTGTGATTGCAGGGGAGGCTACACGGCTGTATACAATTATCAAATTTCATCAAAGTGTACACCTCAAGTGAGTGAATTTTACTGTATGTAGGTTACACCTCCTCCAAAAATTTTCAGACTCCCAGGGCTTATCAGAACCTAATTTTTAACAAGCTCCCTCAGTAGATGTTTTATTCACTAAAACTTGGGAACTATTGAGTTTAATAATTTATTTGTCTCTTACAAATTTAGGATTCCATAAAACTCCAAATCGGGTGACAGTGGTAAAGTGTTCCTTAATGTCAAAGATAGATGGCAACGGATATTTTTAGCTGTTATGCAGACTATGAAAAATATGGAAGACTAAGAAGTCTAGAAGTTAAAAAAAATTATTTTTGAGCTTGGCAAACCTCTCTCTAGGGAACAGATTTAGAAGAAGGATTTAGCATGTGGGTTAGAAGGACTTCAAGGGCTGTTGGTAACACCTGGCCTCAGGCCTCGGCAGACAATTCCTTTGCCTCTGGCTACATCTGCTCAGTCCTGCAATTCAGAAGAATGCAGACTTTGAGAGCAAGAAGAGCCAAAACAGAAACTAATATAATTTTGCTATGCCTACCAGCATCATTCTCATTCCTGTTAGTCTGAGTTTTAAGTAATTTTAATAAGCAAATGAATCCTTTTCCAAATCTCCAAGGCCTATTTTATTGTGAGAGAAAAAACACAATGGCTTGCCGAAGGCCTTGGAATGCTGCTAATCACCCTCAGAAGAGCCGAGTGAGGAGAGCGCTGGAAGTCCAGCTCTCTTGCTGCTCATCTGGGTGATGACATCATCCAAGTTAATTGATTGCATTCCTATCTACCTTACCATTTGGGACCACGCATTATTCAGACTATTTTTTGTTAATCCAAAACAAAAAGTGCTCACCCTCTGGAGCATGGCCCTCGTGTGTGAGATCACGATATTGATGGTGAACTGCTGACAACTACCGGGGAGGGACCGCAAGCTGCCAGCGGTTGCCTGGAAACGGCCTCAAAGTGGGCAGAGGAGGCCATGAGAAGATCCAAAAACCAAAGAGGATTTCAACACTTGAAGTATAATAAATGAATGGTTCCTCAATAAACAAATAAAATAGAAAGAAAGAATGCAGGAAGGCCAAAATGGGAAGCAATTAACTAGGAATGACCAGGCTCAAACGTATAAACACATCACAGGCCTCTGGTCAGCAGAGGAAAAATGGACCGTAGAGTCACTCCCGCCTCCTTTGCTGCTTCACTACTTGCTTCTGTCCTCCTTCCCTCTCCGTTCGTTCCTCTCTCTCTGCCTCCCCACCTCCCTTCTCTGATTCAATATTTAAATGAGCATCTTTTACACAGATCCAAAAGGGGGCTGGAGAAATACAATGAGTACAAAAGACCCAGTTCCTTTGGAGGTGTTTGCAATCTAGTGGGAGAACCTGACAGCTAACCAATGACAATTAAGCATAAAAAGTGGTTTAATAGAACTAAGTGCCACAGGAGCCAAGCAAGTGTCTTTCTCTCCATAGGAAATTTGTCTTACCTGATACCAGTTTTCTCGTCTGGGGGAAATCTGCCTCCCAGTGGATATTTGGCAATATCTGGAGACATGTGTGGTGAAAGGACAGGACAGCTGTAGTAGAAAGAGAGCCTTCAGATAGCGATGCAGGTCTGACAACTGTGAAAGGAGAGAGGGAAGGAAGATGGCTTGAGTAGGATGAGTGACAGACTGCATCACAGCTCTGTAAAAGCTGTGGTCAGGCTGATGAGGACTCCCTGAGCACATACCGTCCATTCGAGGAGTCCTCTATCAGGCAGGAAGGGTCCTTTTCTAGTATCCTAGTATCCCCATCATGCTCATTGGCTGAGAACTGTCTGGGAAGACTATCACCTTGGCACAAATGCCATAGTGGATCCAGAGGTGTGACATCAGATGCTATCAGCTAATGATGCTCCTCTCTCGGAGGTGCTCCCTCAAAGGGACTGAGTGGTGAACCTCCTTGGTCACCACAA